>NC_136418.1:53644906-54306573 GCF_052625555.1 Lactuca saligna | reverse complement strand
AAAATCATGCATGATACCCAAAATCATTACTAATCTAGATCCAAAGCACCAAATACCCTAAAAGGCCTGGAGATTCATAGAGTTGCAAACATTCTGCAATCTCACCACCCAATAATCAAGAACATGAAGATTTAGGGACAAAACTAAAGATCTAATAACCTATCATGATAAAAATCAAGTCTTGGACACATACAAAGGTCTAGAAGAATGCTACAAAAAGGATGGAGACTCGCTTGCTGAATCTTAGCTCACTTCTTGTTTCTTCCTTCAATGGCTTTAAAGAACACCAAAACAAGGTTTAAACAAGGAGGAGGGGATTAGAGTTTTCACAAATCTCAAAGAGGTTGATGGAGGCTGAGGGTGGGTAAAACCTAGCCTCTTAATTCCTTTAAATTGGGAGAAAAACTCGAAAATAGGGTTTTGTCATTTGCCAACAGCCATTTCATGGCCATATAATGCCACACCGTGGCGGCTAAAATGAACCCACTATTTTCTCTTGGAGCACCATGTCATGGTGCCTTTCCCACACCATGGCAAACCAAAAACGCTTAAAAAATTGGAATTTGAATTACCTAGGGATACGCATGTTACACGCTTAAGCAAAGATCTTCAATGTACTGTAACCTTCTTTCCTGATTTTTTGTGTAATGCAGGGGTTACGGACGAGGAACTTGGTTGGAGCGGGTAGACGTGAAGGGGGATTGTATTGAATGGGGGTGTTGAAAGAAAGAAGAGAAATAGCAACTATTGTGGATATTTGGTACAAAAGACTGCAACATACATCATAGGGAAAGCTTTCTATAGTTAATTTTTTTTAAAGTGATTTTATTGAACTTAGTAATAAAACTTGTGATTCTTGTGTGAAGGCGAAACTTGCCCGAACACCGTTTCCTATTATTGTGTCTAAAAGTACAACAATTTTTGATTTAATACATTGTGATATCTGTGGTGGATATCGTGTGCCATCTTTCACAAAAGCTAGTTATTTTCTCACCATTGTTGATGACCATAGTAGGACAATATGGGTTTTTTTTTTCTCATCAAACATAAAAATGGTCTGACTAAATGTCTACTTAAATTTCACAAAATGGTTGAAGTTCAATTTGGAAAGCAAATCAAGATGGCTAGGTGTGACAATGGTGGAGAATTTACATCTAATTCCATGATCAAGCTCTACAACCAAAATGGAATCTTGTTAGAAACAACTTGCCCACACACCCCACAACAAAATGACATTATTGAAAGTAAACATCGTCATTTATTGGAAACAGACCAAGCTCTTAGATTTGAAGCAAAGCTTCCAACAAGATTCTGGGGAGAATGTATTCTCACCGTTGCGTACATAATATATAGTCTCCACTCCAAGTTAATTGAAAAAAAAGACTTCTTATGAGATTTTTTTGGAATCAGTCACCTGAATATAGCCATATGAGGAGTTTTGGTTGTCGTGTTTAGTTTAAAAATATGAATTTAAAGGGAGATAAGTTTGAAGAAAAGGGAAAAATAGGTGTATTTTTGGATTATCCCACACAAACCAAAGGTTACAAATTCTATAACATTCAAGTCAAAAAAATCACAGTAAGTAGAGATGTTCTTTTTTGTGAAGATAGATCCCCTTTTAAAAACATCAAAAATGATGAGAATTATGAAGATGAATATCACTTAAAAGTTCATAGTAGCATGTTCCATGAAGATCATGAACCAACCCAAGCTATTAAACCCACACATGATGGAAACCAAAAAACCCACGTGGACGATGATACCCTCACTGGTGATCCTGTTCAAAACAATTAAGACTCTACAAAACCTAGTGAGGAAGATCCCAATACAATGGGATCTGATTCTCCTGATAACCAAGGTAATTTTGAGCAAAATAATGAGCTCTAGGGTCAAGCTGAGATCAGAAATAAATGTCAAAGATCACGACCGAAGCGCCTTGACCATTATGTCATCAAACTTCCCCCTTCGATCAATCATATGCTACTCTTCTCCGATCAAGAAGCCTCGACGGTACACCTTATCTCCAACTTTATTTCATATGAAAAATTCTCTAATAATTACAAAGTTTTTTTAACGACCATCACTTCCAATGTTGAGCCAAAAAATCTTAAGCAGGCATCTTAAGATGAACATTGGCGTAAAGCCATGAAACAAGAAATACGATTAGATTACATGAATAGTCCCTATGGTTTACGGTAATTTGTAAGTTTGGTCCCTAACTTATTTATTTAACTCGGGAGGTCCTTAATATTTATTTTTGTTACGTGCTTGGTCCCTGTCATACCTAAAAACACTATTTTTCCCTTGGTTTTTTAATTTATTTAAATAAACACACCCCAATACCACCCCTCTCACCTTATCTTACCTACCCCACAATTTTTACCTATTTAAATAATAGTCTTTTTAAGTAAGACAGGGACCAAATGCGTAACAAAAACAAACAGTAGAGACCAAACGCATAACAAAAACAAAAGTAGGGACCTTCCGAGTTAAAACAATTAAGTTAGGGACCAAGAGCGCAAATTATCCAAAACCATAGGGACCATTCGTGTAATGTACTCAAGAAATAAAAGTCCTTGGAAGGAATGGAACTTGGACCTTAATGAATTTTACCAAAGGGAAGCATGCTATCGACTCTAAATGGGTTTATAAAACAACATATAAACCCAACGAAGATGTGGAATGATACAAGGCTCGACTAGTTGCAAAGGGGTTCACTCAAATAGAAGGTGTTGTTTGTCAGAATACTTTTGCAACTAGTCGTCAGAACTCTCTTGGCTGTTGCTACAAAGAAGAACTGGACCATGTAACAACTTGACGTAAATAGCGCCTTTGTTCTTAGAGATCTAGATGAAGAAGTGTATATGAAAATACCTCAAGGTTTTTATAAAGAAATGAGACACGGGTGTGCCGCTTACAAAAATCTCTCTACGTATTAAAGCAAGCTTCTCGAAACTGGTATCACAAGTTCACCACCTTTCTTGTAAGCTTGTATTTATGTCCTTCCAAATCTAATCACTCTTTGTTCATATACAGGAAAGAAGAGTCCTTTTTTAATCTATGTGGATGATGTTATTATTGCTGGGAATGATTTTCAAAAATTCAAGATATCAAAACTCAGCTTGATGAAGCATTCAATATCAAAGATATTGGTCCTTTAAATTACTTTCTTGGTATTGAAGTTGAGATGACTGATGATGGGTTGGTTCTAAGTCAAGGAAAATACATCCTTGAAATTCTTGAGGATAGTGCAATGATGGGATGAAAGCTAATCTATTTTCCAATCAAGAAAAGCTAACAACTTGACAAAGGAGAAAATGAAGCCCAAGTTGATGCTGGTCAAGATCGTCGGCTCGTTGAACGTTTATTTTATCTCCAAGCTACTCGCACCGGTATTACTTATGCTGTCAACATTTTAAGTCAATTTGTCACTGACCAATGACGTAATCATATGGAAGCTGTCAATCGCGTCTTGAGATACTTAATGGGTACACCAAGACCAAGAATTCTACTTCCTTGAGCCGGAGATGCGATTCTTACTGCCCTTTGCGACTCAGACAGACTTGGATGTCCGTATATAAGACACTCGAGGATGGGTTACTTGCTTATGCTTGAAGGTGCTCCCATTTCTTGGAAAACAAAAAGCAATCAATTGTCTCCCGATCCTCTACAGAAGCTGAATATAGGGCTATGGTTTCTATTGTTAGCGAAATATTGTGGGTTCGATGGTTGCTATAGGATTTTGCAATTGTCATCAACACTCCAACTCCTCTATTCTGTGATAACTAAGGTACCCGACACATTTCCAATAACCGAGTGCTCCATGAAAGGACAAAACATGTTGAGATGGACTGTTTCTTTATTCGTAAAAGAGTTGATTCCAAAGAGATTCTCTGCAATCCCATTGACAACAAGCTGCAAATTATAGATTTACTCACAAAAGGTTTTGTCACACCCAACTTTAGTTCTTTATTGGCAAGATGGGCATTACAAATCTCCACGCTCCATCTTTAGTGGAGTATTAGAAATGATAACTTTTATATTTTATATTTTATTTTCTTATCCTTTCCTTTTATTTAGCCTAACTATTTACCATCTTTATCGTCTTCTATTCCTATATAGTCCCCCTCATGTTTATGCTTAGGCATGAAGAAATAAGAAAATTCAATCTATGATTACAATCAATTTCTAGGAATTTTGATTCCTTGAAGAAGAAAAAGACTCCTTCGTTGCATCCTTTTGGAAAATAAGCTCCTTCCTCATCATCTTGCAGTGCTTTTGGACCTTTATAAGTCCTAAAGCTATTTCCTTTATCTCTTATGCATGCTAGGTCTAAAATTTATGTTATTCTTTTCTTGGTTGGGTTGGGTAGCATACATGGGATCCATAATTTTAGCGACATTATGGATCATTGTGGCGTTTTCTTTAGTATAAGTTACATATATGAGGTTTGGTGTTGGTTTTAGACTCCAAGCATGAGTTGTAACACCGCAATTTGCAAAAAAAAAAATTCATTTAAATTTGCTTATCTCTATAACACTTTTTCATAAAAATCTCATTTTTATTTAAATTACAAATCATGACTCTTTTGTTCAATCAATTAATAAACTAGGATCCTCTAAAGCAAACGCTTCCTCTGGTGTGTACAATCGAGCCGGTGCCATCCCGTGATCCTGAGAAAACCTGAAACATATAACACAAAACTCTGTAAGCACGAAGCTTAGTGAGTTCCCCAAAATACCACTCTAACGCATATTAGCCACTCAAGGCTATAACTTTGTTGACCCTCTGGTCAGTGCGTCTCAGTGGGACCCTCCAGTCCCAACTCTCTATGGACCTTCTGGCCCTAACTCTATGGACCCAAAGGTCCTAAATTTGATAACGCTGAATCATGCATATCACATATCACAATAAATCTCATAAAATAAATAGCATACAAATACACTGACACATAACTCTAAACCTAATTCTGTGGACCCTCTGGTCCAAGCTCTGTGGACCTTTCGGTCCTAACTCTGATATACACACAACCTAAATCACATAGAAATAATGCAGTGCCACACATCGCATAGATAGCATACAATAACTGTGTCACATAACTCTGTTACCACTCTAGGTAAAGTATAGTGAGAAGACTCACCTCAAACGAAGTCGGATGAACTCTCGTGCTCAACGTCCCAACTTGGCCTCCTCCTATTATTCAAATAATTTCCCTGATCAACACTCTCTCACTGTCTCAGCTCTAAAGATTGGGTAGAAGACCATTCTACCCTTCCCTAAACTCTCTTAAGTTAGTCTTGACCAAAACCCTAAATTCAACGAAAGTCAACGGTCAAACTTTGACCCGACTCGTCGAGTGCACATGGGCGACTCAGCGAGTCCACACGTGTCCACAGAATCCTCCTTCTAGCCTCGCTTGACATGTCGAGCCAACCCCTTGCTTGACGAGTTATGCCTGGTATGAATCGTGGGGCAACCCCGACTCGACTCGTCGAGTCCTCTCATGAACTTGGTGAGTTGTTCCCATGACAGCACTCATATGGCCTTCTGAGGCCTGATCCGTTCCTCTAATCCATAGATCTGACTTCCCTATGACCAATAACCATGAAAAGGTTGAATCTTGGTACACATGCAAGGCTCCATATGCTTATTTTGGTGAAATTCTTCATATCGTGACAACCCTAGCTCATAACTCCAAGGAAAAGGCATAAAGCAGAATCGAAAGGACTCTCTGGACCCCTTAAGGTCCAGACCTAGGAATGATTTCACCATGGGACCTCTCATACTCTAGATTCAAGCTAAATAAAGCATGAAGAAACCCTAGATTCATGAAATCAAACGAAGATGGACATGAATCCTTACCTCTCACACCAGCTCTGAACGACATGATGGAAGATTTGAGTCCCACAAGATAGCCCAACTCGAAATCCTTCCTTCCCTTTGCTAAGACACGCCAAAGGATGATGAATTAGCCCTCCTCTTGCACCACAAGCTTCCTCTCTGCTCTCTATGGTTTCTGAGGGTATATTGGTCGCAAATGAAGGCCATAAAGACCTTTAAATTGGTCCCAAACCCGAGAAATTAGGGTTTCTCTGCCCAGCACCTACTCGGCGAGTCCCTCCTCTGACACGTCGAGTCCGCTCATTAAATCCGCATGAAAAACTCTACTTGACTCGGCGAGTTGAATCCTCAACTCGTCGAGTTTCTCCTTTAATCAAAAGATTAAACTACACAATAATAACCCTGAAAGACTGGATGTTACAATTCTCCCCCACTTGAATTAGATTTCGCCCTCGAAATCATTCCTTAACCACACATAGATTTAATCATTAACCCGAAAGGCACTACCGAAATGATCTTCATACTACACTGATATCTTTCTCTATGGACATCCGACACCACATAGAACCTCCAAAACGAGAGTTTAGACCAACTCTTTCGCCACTAAAAATACCCCTTCCCAATAACCGGAAACTCTAGTGGCCTGATCCGCCGCCAGACCGCCTACTTGAGCGATCACCATGATTTTGCTCCTCGAATGTCAACCCAGTTTCCTCACTGGCTCTCTAATTCCCATAAGACCATGTCCAACAACCGGCTCTCCTCTAAGCCGATAATGCTAAAACATATGAATCACGCACCACGAATAAAAGGGTTCACACTCCACCAGGGCACATCTGCTAGACTGCTATGGAAACCCTCCGAACAAAGAATCCCCCACACTCTGTCCTTTGACACAGAAACATAACCATTCTCGCTTAGAAGTGTCCTGAAACATCCCATTCATAAGCCTCAGCTCCAAATTCCATATCTCTTTTAACACCACACGAGGTCTGACCGTCATCTATCCGCATAACTCTTCTGCGGCTCTGGGCCGTCAGCAACCTCTGCCTGACCTGCTGAATCTGCTCAGTCGTTTAAAGCACCATCTCCATACTACCCATCACACGCTGCCCTACCTCTCCCCAGAAAATGGGAGTCCAACACCTCCTCCCATACAACAGCTCAAAGGGTGGCATACCAAGGGTAAGTACGTGTCCCAACTCCCTCATGGAATTTCTTCCAGAATCTAGAAGTGAAACGTACATCTCGATCTGAGACAATCGAGATAGCTACTCCGTGCCGTGATACCACCTCCCTCACGTACAACTCTGCCAGGCTCTCCGCAGAAGAGCTCCCCCTGACTTCCTCTTCGCATCAACTAACTCGACCCTGTGACACACAAGTCACAAAATTCGCAAATGAAAACTACAATCCAACCGAAAATCGAATTAACCCTGACAGAGACGGAGACCCCAGTCTCGCCCCTGGTTCAACCACCATGCTCCCAAAACTCAATACAAGGGCTACTCAAGCCTAAACCTTTTCTGCATCATACACTGATCGGAGAACACTCCATCATCACACTCTCTTTCCATCTAGAGTACTATGGCTCCCCACGACATCATGACAGCCTCTGACTAGTGAGTACTACGGCTCCCCGTAGCACCACAACACCAACTGACTAGTGAGTACTACGGCTCCCCGTAGTACCACGACTCCCTCTCTCTGACTCGTGAGTACTACGGCTCCCTATAGCATCACAACACACTCTAACTAGTGAATACTATGGCTCCCCGTAGCTTCACCCCATACCCTCATTCTCATCACAACGCCACACTACATCTACCAACACATGCTCCGTAGACTATCATAGATAGCTACACACACTCGTCCCACATATGCATCACAGAATTTGGCGGCAACCGCTATAACAAATACCCACCTCTGCGGAGATCCACTTTCTTAAATAAACCCTCTTGATGCCAATACCCGAAGGGCTCCCAATTGAACCGTAGATACATGATACACCACTAATCGTCTCAAACTCAAGATTCTAAATAACTCTAAAATCGGAACATTATACCTGGGTACCACGGAACACCATTACAGAAAATCATGAAGTCCTACCTCAACCACTGATCTCCTACTCCCAGCACCATACAGATACCACAATACATTTCCTCTGAACCCTATAAATAATTCTTCATTTTACCCAATGCGCAACTTCAGTGTATCCAAACACTCAATTGGAATACAAAGAAAGCGCTAACGCTTCAGAACATGCCGATGATCCTCTGAAACCCTTTTCCCTACTGCTAAAACTCCAAGAAAGAATACACATACCGGCCCGGGAGTTGGCTACTTGATAATCTTTTATCCACCCAAAAAGGGGCATATACAATCCATACTTCGACCCAGAAGTTCTCAACTGCCCATACTATCATTACGAGTCTTCCACTGGCCCTGACAACTACCAGATTCTTGACCCTTGGCCACCTGCCGTGGAGACACCCATCCTTTCTCAGACACATACTACATGCATTATCTCGCTTTGCTCCTTTCCTTGATCACCAATGACCCTGGTCTTATAAATTCGAGCCGTAGGTTTCTGAATCCAACCCCTAACCGCTCTTGCACAAATCTCTGGTTCCCTCAATAAAATTCCTGGTCCTCCCCCACTTAGGGATTTGAACCATCACCAATTGATGCATCAACACTCTACTCCACATACGGTTTCCTCCAGAAACATCGCACCTATGCTTGGAAGGTGCCACACAACGCCCAATGATCTACCCACGTAGAGATCAAGAAACCTCAAATACCTTAAATCTCCAAAGAAATCCTCAGGAACTTTCATCACGACTGCCTCTAGCCATTCGAAGTCTCATACCATCCCAATACTGAACATCACAACTGTCCAGTACTATCACCGACTCTTAGACTGAAACATTAAATAATCATACTCCTCATACTCGACTTCTCAACCCCCGCTCCAACACATGAATCATCACGAGAATAGGGACTCCACTACCATACTCGATACCCATCGTAGACAGAAGAGCCACCGATCTGATATACTCGACTGGATTACCCGCTGATACCGCTACCACACGCCCTATTATTCTCAATTAGGGTGGAATGTGGTCCTTGACCATCTCAGTCCCCACTGACTACCTGCTCATGGTGGATCATTTCCTTGCGGAAGACATGCTGCCTGATACTCTAGTGGAAAAATCGTCATCAATGTCATCCCGAAGGTTTTACACCTAAACCCAAAACTGAAATCTCACGCCTCTCCTACTTCCCGGAAACATAAATAGCACCCAACAAGTCACAGAAGGTGACATCTCCTCCATCGGCTGATTGCTCACTCATACCGCAATCCCCCATAAATGCCTTCTCTACTAATCCCTAAGTCTTGCGACTACATCTGACATCTTACCAAGGTACTCTGAAATGCTCTCAACCTCCCTCTCAAGGGATGCCTCTTCGGATTCAATCATGGCCCTTAGGCCTAAAACCCCATCACATCCAAACTCCACCAATCAATCCTGATCGGACAACCGGAGAATCACAAGCATCATTTTCTAAGAACCATGGTACTCAGCCCCTGACATCTCTTCTCAATCTGCTACAATGCATGGCACTCGAACTATAACATCACTCCTCAATCTGCTAAGATGCATGGTACTCGAACCATGGCATCACTTCCCAATCTGCTTTGATGAATGGTACTTGAACCATAACATCACCCCTCAATCTGCTAAGATGCATGGTACTCGAACCATGGCATCACTTCCCAATCAGCTCCGATGTATGGTACTCGAACCATAACATCACTCCTCAATCTGCTCCGATGTATGGTACTCGAACCATAACATCATTCCCAATCTGCTACTTAGAACCATCAGAATGTTCCCTGTATTGAGTATGGGTCCTCTACTTTTGGTAGTACGGGGCCATACTACCTGCCACATCTACCCATACTTTCCACACGGTCCATTCCAGAGCTCCTAAGTAGCTACTCAACCTTCTCGTTTACTAATTCCGCCACGCGTGCTCGATCCTTAGCGAAATGCTCTACTCCGCCAGCGTACTCATCTGGCTAAGGTTACTCCCTAGGCTCTTCCTTGGTCCTCCTACTTCTCCGCCATCAGCTGCTGAAGAGGTCTTAATGATGCCAGCCATCTACCTCCTGAATATCGTCATATTCACTCGGTAGATGACTCCCATCATCGAGAGTTCCACAAAGCACGAAGCAAGCAACATTCGGGCATCAAAGAGTACATAGAACTCACTCTGGGTGATAACTCTGCTTGCTCTGCTCATTCTCCAAAGTACCACCGAACTCTGGAACTCTACCCCTCATGGGTTCTAACTATTCTCTCGATAAGCACCACAATACTCATCTACGCGTCTCTCCTAGATTACTCCTCTACTCAAATCCCCTAAAGGATTCCAACTGAATACTCTCACTCATACTCAAAAGCGCATCACATATAACAACAACTCCTAGGCTAAGGCATCACAAATCAGGCCACTCTAGTCCTAAGATATGAAATACCTAGCCTGTCTCTAGAATGCATAATATCTCATAAAATGTATCATAAATATATCATAACACAAAAGTAATAGTATTTTGGGAAATCACCGTTCGGGCTCTGGCTGATTGTACACACTGCTCTTTCTCGCTACCTCTTTGAGCTCTTATTCACTTTGAGAAAAACATTTCTTTGAATACTTTTCTTACTTCCTCAGTTTGAGTCCAGATTTACCCGAAGGTGCATCCGAATCCCTCAAACCAAGGCTCTGATACCAACTTGTAACACTGCAATTTTAAAAACAAAATTTTCATTTAAATTCACTTATCTCTGTAACACTTTTTCATAAAAATTTCATTTTTATTTAAATTACAAATCATGACTCTTTTGTTCAATCAATTAATAAACCAGGATCCTCCAAAACAAACGCTTCCTCTGGTGTGTACAATCGAGCTGGTGCTGTCCCGTGATGTAAGTCCCCAAAATTGCTTGTGTATCAATCAGATCCAATTGATAGTGCGGAATCCCAATCAATTGGATGATGTCAGATCAAATAGAAGAGAAGGATAAGAAGAATTAGATGAATCTAATGATGTATTGGTGATATGAATTATGCTCCTTACAATAGATTCTCTCACACACACACTTGTTCTCTCTAACCTTCTCTCTCTACAAGATGCTCTCTTCTTTCTTTGTGTTTTTCCCCAACCGTACACTCACATGCACTCCTCTATTTATATGGACCTCCAGCCATACACATGTGTACAGCCGCACACCCTGTGTACGGCCGTACACACATGTACGGCCGTACACACAAACCGCAAACACATACAACATTACATAAAAATATATTTTCCTAGAAAAGCAAAGTATAAACCATAATTTTAACCCAACAATCTCCCCCTTGGTTTATAGCTTTCTTTTCTAATTGACCTAACAAGCTCCCCCTAAAAAGTAGCTGGCTTTTCTTATAAATCTTCATTAGGAACTTGGCTTCAGCATTAGTCTTCAAATTGATTGGGTGAGGAGGCTTGATGTACTGATTCTTGAAAGATAGCGCTTTCAGCTTGAGAATCTATAGAGAGAACATCAGAGAGAACAATTCTTCTAGATCACTTCAGCATGTACAAAGATAGCAGCAGACTGATTGATGAGGATTCAATGCAATCTATCACATATTCTTCAATTTTAGCTTCACCTTGCTTCTGGGGTTGAAGGATGGAATGTCGAAAGAATAATCTTCATTTCTTGCTCCTCTGAATGCGAATTCTTCGATTCTCACAAATGAAGCCTTGGCTCAGAAATCTTCAACACAAACTTCATGAGTCTTATCTATACATGAAATCACTTTTCAAGACAAAACAAAAATAAAAGAAAAATTAACACACAAAATAAAAATAGAAACAAAAATATTTTTGGATTTTCTGATTTTTCTGAACAAGAAATAACACTATTTTTGGATTTTTAATTTTCTGATTTTTATTTGATTTTTGAATTATTTTTAATTCTCCCCCTAAAATTTATGCATAGAGGAAAACTATGAACAAATTTAACAAAAATAGAATGATATCTAACTTTAAGAATGATTTGAGATCAAAGTTTTTAGACAACCATTATCCGTTTGTCGGTACCTTTCATATTCACATCTTTGTCTGGTTGATTGTCGGTATTGTTGTCCACTTAAACACGAAAAATTGTGACAAAATTAGGATACACTATGAGTGACAAGATAATGTGATCCTATTATACTTAAACCTAAGTTTCTAGATACTATATCTTAAGGACCATTCAGCTGACGATGACCAGGGATATTGTTGTCCACCTAAATTGAGCAATGAGATCTATAGATAATCTTTGAGTGTTCAATTTTAATTGTATTGGAACATGTTTCCCGCTTCTTGATATGCTCCAATAATCAAGGATTTCCAGAATACTCCTTACATTAGGTGAGCAGACAATCATTAAGAGAGAAGATAGATTTAGAATGCATATGTTATACACCCAGGTTGGATCTCTTCCAATCACACAGAGGGTGAAACATATGACTAACTGAGGTTTTAGAGAGATTGAGAAGTAGAATGGTGCATATACTATGTACCAGGTCGGATTGTGAGTCACGCAAAGGAGATAATATATGGATAACAGATAGAAAGAATTGCATAGATAGAAAATGCAGAGAAATAGAGTTGCATATGTCACAGTCCAAGTCGGATCCTTCGATCACGCAGAGGAGGCAACATATGACTAACATATAGAAAGAAAGAATATAACCTTCTACATACGTAATGTATCGGAATTTACCAGTCACCCCATCCAACCTAAATTAAGGACAAAATCCGCACATCAAGGAAAAGTTAATCCATGGTTCCAGATACGGGTTCATTTAATGTGACGAGTAGATTCCCATATATATCTCCCTGCTCAACCTATCCAAGTGTCGTATTTTCAGGCTAAACGGAACTATCTAGGTCAAGATTTATCAAGTCTCTAGATTCCTTAAGTTCATCTGCACCTAGTCAAGTCCATTAAAATCCTTCGTGCCTACCAGCGCATCGACCTAGAGCATAGACCCTTCAACTTTGGGTACGTTACGCAGAATCAAGTAACCTGTTATCACATTATCATATCACTTCCCAAAACATCTCCCTCAAGCACATTCCATAAGCAACATATTATTTTTTTTAATTTTTAATTTTTTAAAAATTTTCTAATTTTTGTTTTGTTTTTATTTCTCCCCCTAAATTTTTGCATATGAGAGAAACGAGAGTAAATGTGCAAATTTAAACTATCCTAAAACAAAAATTTGTCTTTAAAGCGAATCAGCTTAAGAAAAACTCAGGAGTATAGAGAAGAAAACTCAAACCGTAAGTCACCGATTGAATTTGCATCCAGAAGGTCTGAGAACAGCACGCATAAACTTAGAACAGATCCAAAAATTCTTCATGTCGTTAAGTACAAACCCCATGAATGACCACTTCCTTTCTTCCCTTCCCGCAAGGACACATACTCTCAAATAATGTTCTGAGTGTTATACATTTGAGAGATGCCTCCTATCATGTACCTGGAGCAAACACTATCAACAAACCGAAGTCTGATGATACCATAGCTGCTCCAGCACAGAGCGGGATCAGTTGGTCTTTGGAACCCAATCCATTTTGAAACTGGGTCGACCTTTGTCATCCTTGCACGATACTCTCTCCCATGACATATCCTGCTTATCACAAACAAAAGATGTAGAAATATTAGAATCGTTAGAAGATTTGGGAGAGTGAGCCTTTGGAACCCATTTATAGTTGGGTTTAACCCATTTCTTTTTCGATATGATGGGTGGCTCAGTACTTTCTTTTGAACTTGATGTCGGCCGTTGAGATGATTTTGATTTTGACTTCACATGAGCATCTCTTGGATTTGGCTTCTAGGCCGACATTCCCTTCTTGCCCTTGGGATTTTGATTCTTGGCCTTGTGGGTTTGATTCTTGGCCTTCTGTGCGTTCCAGTCACCATTGTCTGAACGTGACCTTGAGGGGTTTCTTTCAGAAAATCTCCCTCTTGGGGCGTTCTGCCACCCTTGTGCATAGTAGGGAACGTATGCGCGATTTGGATAGTTTCGGGCAATGTGTCCAGGTGTTCCAGAATGAAAACATGTCTTTTTCTTCACTTTGGAGTTGTTTGTTCCTGCCCCTGGTGGCATATCCATGCCTTGTCTCTTGCTTTTCCCACACGCACAGTTGCAACAGGCACTCTGTTTAGCTTGAAATGGTGGCCTGTATTTACCAACAACAGGTTGATCAGAAGCAGTTGAGTTCGAAGCAACAGATTCAGAGTTCAAGGAGATGTTGGTTTGTTCAATGGTGTTCTCCTTGTTCTCATCTTCTGCTACTTTACCTGCACATGTAACAGAATCATTAGTATCGTTCAGCTTAGCACCCTCAGTTGGCCCTGATTGTTCAGTCTTAACTGAATCTAGAGCAGGGGTTTAACCATACTGAGCAGGCATTTCTTCCTCATTGGTCTCAAGGGGTGGGTTATTGTTGTGATTGAAAGGTGGAGGAACACTATCATACCCTAAACCCTTGTTTGGATTATCTTTGAATTTTAATTGGTTTTCAAATAATGACTCGACTGTCTTGCTTGACGCAGTGTAAGTTTTGAAAGTAATATCTGTTTTTCCACACTTAATTTTCAAAGCGTCAAGTTCTTCAGTTACAGCAGCAAGTTTGCGTTTAATGTGATCATAATTTTCACACTTGTTGTTGGACTCTTCCTGAAGCTTCCTAAAGTCTTTAGTTTTTGCTTCTAGTTGTGCTTTTAACGGTTTCTGACCTTTCCTTAGAGTATAGCCTTCATATTTAAGGTCCTCATTTTCCCTTTTTAGCAAATCGATTTGATTTCGGAGAAATTTAATAGTAGTTTCACAAGATGGAGTACATGAAACTTCATTTACCGGAATGGATGAGGAACTCATTATTTTATTTTTATTTTATTTTTATATTTTTATTTGCCCTTTGACTTAAAAACCGAGAAAGTCAACCTTAAAAGTCATATTTAAAAAGTCAAACTCAAAAGTGAAACTTGAAAAGTCAAACTTAAAAGTCAAGCTTAAAAGTCAAAACGAAAAGCTAAATTTCAAAAACTAAAAGTCAAACGAGAAAGTCAAAATTTAAAGTCAACAGTCAACTTTTAAAAGTCAAAGTCAAATTTTTAACTAAAAAGTCAAAAATAAAAATTAAAATTTAAAAACTAAAATTTTTGGGTTGAAAAAGGATTTTAAAAATAAAGAAAATTGATTTTTGGGTTGATTTTGTCAAAAATGCGAAATTAAGTTCGAAAACGGCGAGTTATATTTCAAATTTCGGAAGAATGAAACAAAGAGCCTCCTAGATGAGTTGTTTAAGGCGTGAAGGTGATGAAGCTAGTGACCCGGGTTCAATTTTTGCAAGCCTCAATTTCCTTTTGATTATTTTCTACTTGCTGAGAAGATCTTAAGAAGCTAAAAACGGAATATGTTTCACGTGTTCTTTGTAGTTCAATTGGTAAGGTGCTTGGTGAAGAACCAAGAGATCCGGGTTCGAACCCCAACAACCACAACTCGTTCTTTGATTTTTTTTAAGTGTAATACATGCGAAGTTCAGACCCTATGCGAGGCTGGCCGCACACGTCCGAGCCGCACACCTTCAACAGATTCGCAAAAAAAAAACAACGTTTTCACCCTTTTTTGCTCTAAAACTCGATCAAAAACTCGTTTTTATGAAAATGCAAAAAAGTAACCCCCTTATTTTTGCGAGGTCTATCCAGAAACACTATTCTTTTTTCAAAACTCTGTAAGCACGAAGCTTAGTGAGTTCCCCAAAATACCACTCTAACACATATTAGCCACTCAAGGCTATAACTTTGTTGACCCTCTGGTCAGTGCGTCTCAGTGGGACCCTCCAGTCCCAACTCTCTATGGACCTTCTGGCCCTAACTCTATGGACCCAAAGGTCCTAAATTTGATAACGCTGAATCATGCATATCACATATCACAATAAATCTCATAAAATAAATAGCATACAAATACACTGGCAGATAACTCTAAACCTAACTCTGTGGACCCTCTGGTCCTAGCTTTGTGTACCTTTCGGTCCTAACTCTGATATACACACAACATAAATCACACATAAATAATGTAGTGCCACACATCGCATAGATAGCATACAATAACTCTGTCACATAACTCTGTTACCACTCTAGGTAAAGTATAGTGAGAAGATTCACCTCAAACAAAGTCGGATGAACTCTCGTGCTCAACGTCCCGACTTGGCCTCCTCCTATTATTCAAATAATTTCCCCGTCAACACTCTCTCATTATCTCAGCTCTAAAGATTGGGTAGAAGACCATTCTACCCTTCCCTAAACTCTCTTAAGTCAGTCTTGACCAAAACCCTAAATTCAATGAAAGTCAACGGTCAAACTTTGACCCGACTCGTCAAGTGCACATGGGCGACTTGGCGAGTCCACACGTGTCCACATAATCCTCCTTCTAGCCTCGCTTGACACGTCGAGCCAACCCCTTGCTCGACGAGTTATGCCTGGTATGAATCGCGGGGCAACCCCGACTCAACTCATCGAGTCCTCTCATGAACTCGGCGCGTTGTTCCCCTGACAACACTTATATGGCCTTCTGAGGTCGGATCCGTTCCTCTAATCCATAGATCTGACTTCCCTATGACCAATAACCACGAAAAGGTTGAATCTTGGTACACATGCAAGGCTCTCTATGCTTGTTTTGGTGAAATCCTTCATATCATGACAACCCTAGCTCATAACTCCAAGGAAAAGGCATAAAGCATAATAGAAGGGACTCTCTGGACCCCTTAAGGTCCAGACCTAGGAATCATTTTACCATGGGACCTCTCATACTCTATGTTCAAGCTAAATAAAGCATGAAGAAACCCTAGATTCATCAAATCAAACGAAGATGGACATGAATCCTTACCTCTCACAGCAGCTCTGAATGAAATGATGGAAGATTTGAGTCCCACAAGACAGCCCAACTCAAAATCCTTGCTTCCCTTTGCTAATACACCCCAAAGGATGATGAATTATCCTTCCTCTTTCACCACAAGTTTCCTCTCTACTCTCTATGGTCTCTCAGGGTGTAGTGACCGCAAATGAAGGCCATAAGGACCTTTAAAAAGGTCCCAAACCCGAGAAATTAGGGTTTCTCTGCCCAGCACCTACTCGGTGAGTCCCTCCTCTGACTCGTCGAGTCCACTCATTAAATCCGCGTGGAACACTAGACTCGACTCGGTGGGTTGGAACCTCAACTCGTCGAGTCTCTCCTTTAATCAAAAGATTAAACTACACAATAATAACCCTGAAAGTCCGGATGTTACAGAGTCTTGGCCTTATTTTCTCCTTATTGACCTAGTTAGTGGTAAAGCCATGCATTAGACACACATGATTGAAAATTTACGATTTTTTAATGGTGCTTAGGGTTAGGGAAAAACCCAGTGGAAAGTCTCAAGTAGTAACTTAAGGGATTAAGAGTTAATGCTCAAATCTAACCAGAACGAATCTCATGACATGGGGAACAATATGTCACATCATGTGAGGAGGGTGCTCACGGTTGTTTTGTCCTGGTTCAGTTACGAATTGACCTATGGATGGTCACGATGTGACCGTTGACTTTTTTACCATGGTTGACTTTTGGGTCAAGCTGGCGTTTTAAGGTTGAAGGCTGAAAAATTATGTCTTTACTACTATTAGGTGCCTTGCTGCTCTAGCTACCCTTTGTGTGTGAGTTGTTGTATTTCTAGCTGTTATTCACAATGTGAGTCTTCTCACTACTTTTACCTATGTGGTATTTACGTTTGTGACGAACTTGGTCTTTATTGTGGATTGCTATTGTAGCTGAATTGAGTTGGTGACAACTTTGGGATTGCTGAGAATCCCTAGGGTTGCTGATAACCCTAGAAATATGCTGTTCATCCACAGGGCGTTCTGTTAGCCTACTGGGATTGATGATAATCCTCATGGTTGTTGATAATCTATAGTTGTTTATTATGCTGTAGTATATGTATATTTTTGGGAGGGACTCAATAAGCTTTATGCTTATAGTTGTGAATTAAATGTGTTTCTGGTACCTCTGATCATAGGAAGGTGAAGGCATAACTGTACACATCTGCTTGCAGATTTTTATGATTTCCACATTTTGATACTTTGATTTGGGATTACTGTACTGATATACCCGGGATTTTCTTGATATTGGTTTTATGATACTTGAGGTTTTTGCTAAAATTAAATGACAAATTTGTGGTAAAATTTTGGGTTGTTACAAAATGGTATCAAAGCCCTGGTTTGATAGAATTGGACGAAAACTCGTGGGATTCTAGACTCAAACTAAGGATCTAAAATTTTTATCAAAACCTTTTAAAAAAAGAATTAATTTCAAGGAAATGAATGGAGGAAGCAGGGTATAAGGTCAGTCGGAGGTCGAAGCAGTGATGTCCTAAAATATCCATATATGTGTTATATGTTGTTTTATAGATGTTGTTATTGAGTTGATAGAAATACATGCTAGCTGGTAGGCTAAGGATCCCTATGGAATTTCAGGATAGAGTTGTCTGATTTATGTGATGCCATATAGCCTTGGAGAGATCTTGTGGATGCCTTGTTACGATTGTAACTAAGATTGCTGATTGTTTTGTATATACTGCATGGTTGTACATAGTTAGGATTTTATAGCATTAGAATGCTTTGTTTAGCCTTACTTTCTGTCCTCTTTTCTGGTTGCTGATTTGGTGGAATCTCTTATTCAAATGTCTATCGAGGAGTACCTAGGAGCAGACATGTAGTATCTGTTGGATTAGTGTCTAAGTCCATAACTATAATTGGTATGTACTTGACCCCATAGTAGCATTGTCCATTTGGGTTGCATATCACCAGGACAATTTGTTAGGATGGACTTTTGAGGAGAGTTTACTTATGATTTATTAATATATTATATGTTTTAATATATTAATATGAAATCATATTATTCAATTAGTATTGATCAAGAATTAGTTTGGAATTAATTATGTGATCAAAAAAGACTAATTAAATATAAGGGGATTGATTGTGTAAATCATTCATTCTTAAAAAGTGGGCTTATGTCCATAGTTCTTTATGTTGGGCAAAACCCATGTGGTGACCCATGGATACTCCATGGAGGTTAAAACCCATGGAGGCTAAGGAATGTGGAAAGTCATGCATATTAGGGTTTTCATGGTGTAAAGCTAGTTGTTCCACATATATAAGAAACCTCTTGGTTGTTAAAATTGGAGCTTGATAGACTAGAGGGTTCTTGGAGAGCCATAGAGCAGAGTTATTGTGTGCACCATACTCTCTTAAACGTTATCCTTTGTCCTAGGTGTGTTGTGATTCCATTTGAGGGATTCACACTATTGGTGCTAAGTTCGTAAAGGCCAAATACATTAAGGATAGCAAGCTACAACAAAAGGTATGTCATATAACTAGAATCTTGTAGTGTAGATACTCCATTATATGCTAGTCAGGATGATGCTTTGGAACAATGAAAGTTTAAATGTATAATAGAGAAAACATATATCCAAAGCATCTAGGGTTTCATGTTCACCATAGGAGTGTTAGAATGCTCAAAGCCTATCAGTGGTATCAGAGCCTAGGGTTGTTTTCAATTATACTTGATGCTACTTGGTTTTTAAGCTTGAAAAATTTGATTTTCTGCTATTCTGGACAGTGGACTCGTCGAGGCCTAGCACAATTCTGACCAACTCGCTGAGTTTGTTCTTGCACTCGACGAGTTGATGCTCCAGAGTGTAGTTTTTCGACTTTTAAGGTAGAATTGGACTAGGATCATTACCCTAAACTGTTTTTGGACTTATAAACTTGTTTTTGATGTGGTAATGATCATGTTTGTCCAATTTAGAAGATAATTGTCAACGTTCCATGTTTTGTATTAGTTTATATTATTGTGCTAATTACGTGAAATTTGTTTGATATCAATTATTTTTTTCATATGAGTTAAATCAGATCATGGACATTATTTGACATGCTTGTTAGTTTATTTGATGATCTTTATGGCCTTTAATGTGCTCCATAACTTGTCCTTAAGTTATGGAAAATGAAAAGTTTTTCTTTTAAAAGACTTCATTAAACTTATAGGTTATGGTCTTGAAGAGTTTTTTCCATAAATGTTTTTATGAACTCCATAACTTGTCCTAAAGTTATGGATTTTCAAGAGTCTTTTCATTAAACCCTATATTAAACTCATATGTTATGGATTCCAAAAGTTTTTGAAAAGTTCAACACTTTGCCCTCAAGTTTTGGAATTTGTAAATGTAGAGTCTCCTTTTGACACATTTAGTTCCAGTCCCTAGGATTTTAAAAGTTTAAAATTCAACCCTTATACTACTATAATATTATAGGTTTAATATTTATATATATGTATAAGAGTAAAGTTAGCCTTACCATTAGTAGGTCTCATTCACAAAGTTGGTCTATAAAGGGGGTACAAGGTTACTGCCTTTAATATGGCAGTTTAATGGGTGTTCACTCTCACCCACCGCTTCCTTGACTGGTGGAGGGTCGTTAACCAAATGGGTTTGACAGGACATTAATTTTCCTTAAAAGTATAATGATAATTATAAAGTAACTAAACTTTTATTAAATTCCTAATCTTAGTTAGTATAGGAAAATGTGAATATGGTGCTAACCCATGAAATTGCACTTTGCACCTTGTTAAGTCATTAGTGTAGCGCGTGTGGTTAACCGACACACTAATCTCGGACTGACAATGCGTGGCGAAGGGTAGCTTGATGTTAATCATAGATCAATGGAGCATGTGTGGCTAACCGACACATTGATTAGGTGGTTGTAATATTGGGTGTACCAAGCTAATTTGCATGGTTATTCACACGTTGTTTGTGATCCTCAGCATCCCAGTCACAAACTTGAAGAGCACAATCGAGATTTAAACATGCCATAGAATAGTTCAATGAATCTCAAAGGATCTAGGAATTTCAGTCCATGTTCAATTTCGTTTTTCATGGTGGAAATTGGTAAATCGTCATTTACCAACCTTCAAATAATTTATAGTAAGGATTACGACATCCCTTTTCCGAATTGTAATATATTGTTTTGGGTCCTAGCCTTAATATTTCATTTGGGTGTTATATTAAGGACTTAAATCAACCAAACTCGAATTACTCCCGTGTAGATGTCCAGTTCAGACAATTATGGTCTTCCCAAATCTTTTGGAATTATGTTGAATCTGATCGCGAAGATGGATTTCGATCGCATAGTTCGAAGATCAGATTTTTGAGCTGCTACTTAGAAGTTATGATAGACTGCTTAGAAATTTGTAATAACATTGTTTTCATTTGAAGTTGCATTGTAAGGAAAAGTTTTTGGCATTTTAAACAGAAATAAAATTTTGTTTTATTTTATATCATTTTGTAACGACATTTATGAAAATTGATGTTTGTATTTTTCAAATTTTAGCAATATGGATTTGATTATTACATTTGTGGTAGTGTAATAATTTACCAAATAAGGAAATATTCTCATCACCCAAGTTTTAGTTGGATAAATACTTGGAATCATGCAACTTGTATTGTGTGGTGAATGAGAATTTTCGTCTTTGGGAAATTAAGACTGATTCCTTCTTCACATGTATATGTGAGTCAACTGAAGGACTAAGGGATCGGTTACACTTGGTTGTGCGCTGGTCAGGTCCACCACAAGGATCGATAAGAGCATTCTTCATAATTTACTAAAGTTTAGTAAATATCGTTATGCTTACTAGTTTAAGTATAATTCTGAATCATTAGGAAAGTTTCAATGTATGGCAGAACGAATAAGAAGAATCAAATTAAGCTGAAAGATAAAAGTTTCTCAAATATGAAAGTATGGGAGAGTACTTTAGTATCATGTTTTATGATCATCTTAATGATTATTAAAACCATGTCACAATTGATCCTCTAAGGATATCTTAGTGCATTCGTATGGCTAAGAAGAGGAATATTCGTGAATTGTTGAAATGGTTAAATCAAGAAGATGAGTCATACTTCGCTCCAAAGCAAGTCTTAGAGTCATACTCCCAGATTGTGCCTTGAGTCACATTAAATTAAGAAGGTTTATAGCACTTATCAAATGTAGAGTAAAATGTTTCTACTCTTGTACATTTGAAAGTTGGTAAGTTGTGATGTATTGGATAAAATAAAGACCGACTAAGACCAATTGTGTGAAGTGTTTGTCTTGATAAGAATCCGAACTAACTTTTAAATATTTTATTGTCAAGGAATGGTTCTTGACAAAAGAGTCTTTTATGTCAAGAGGTCAGTGGGAGCCTTAACAGTCTTGACAAGTTTCAAGAACTAATCAAGAATAAAACCTAATGTTTATCACTAGCACACGACTTGAGGTTTGTAACCTATCGTGTTGACATATTCTTATTTCTGTGCCCATTTCAGTAAAGTCGAGTATGCATGTTATTTCTAGGAGTTCTCAGTTATTTACATAATAACCTAGGAAGCAATGGTAGGCCCTTGTGCTGTCAGGTGCCGAGAAATTAAGATTGAACAAGTTCAGTCCATATGAGTTTGGATTTATCGCTAACCTTGTCTTGTGATTATGGTTATGACAAATTCACATGGATAATAACATGTACACCATCAAAATCTAAGTGTCATAAGGTTTCTATCCAATTCATGAAAATGATTGCGAGGAAACACTTTCACTAAGTAAATTTTTAGGAGATAGAATTTGTAGTATTTGCATTCTCAAAGTCAATTATGACTACGACGTCCCTATTCATAATTCAAATTGTGAGAAATGGAAAAGGGTCTTAACATTTTAGACTTATTGCTGTAAGGGTCTAAAATTGTTAAGACACAAATGGGAGCTATCTAAGGAAAGGTGTATGATTTTGATAATCCTAGATAAAGTCTTATCGAAGCATCTCGTATCAGAAATCTGAACTTTGGTAATGAAAGTCAACATGTATTGATTTTTAGAAGTCCAACTGGTTTTTGGGTACATGTCAAAGCTAGTAGGAGCATAAGTGTTATGCTAGTAAGATAATTATTATGCTAGTATAAGCATAATGATTATGGTATGTATTGAAAGATAGCAATTTTAATTATAGAAAATCAAAAGTTTCAATTCGCATAGTTGTAGGGTTTGAAAGGTTATTTACCTAGAATTAAGGGAGAGGAATTTATACTTCATTTTAATTCGAAAAGCTTAGATTGAGATTTTAATCGAATTTAGTCAAGGAAATATATGAATGTTATGTTTGAAAAGATTCAACATAAGGAAATTCTATATGGAAATGTTAATTGGGTTCTTAAAATTCGATTATGATTACGACATCCCTTTTCATAATTCGAATTATTAGAACATGGCAAATAGAAATATTGTAGCAAAAGACTGGTTAGGTATCATGTTGTAATGCCCCGTTCCTGGTACGTATTTATTTTGATTAAATGTTCTTTTGGGAAGAGCTACTCGGCGAGTTGTAACCCTAACTCACCGAGTAGACATCGAGTGGATGCGGGCTTTAAGTGATCTACTCGGCGAGTCCACGCCTGGACTCGACGAGTAGGCCAATCAGGAGGAGACCCTAATCCTTAGGGTTTGCACCCTATTTAAACGTCCTTACAGCCCCATCTTAGCCCCCGTCACCCTCAGAGCATTCCTTATCGAAAACCCTAGCCTCCATTGATAAGTTTGAGTGATTGTTGCCTTGTGAAGGGACTTTTGGTACACCTTGGAGCAAGTGGAAGAAGGGAGAGGTTGAAGAGGTCAAGGAGGGGGACTTAGATCCAGAACACATTCATTCGAGGTCATCCATTCTGGTAATAAAGTTTCCATCTTGGTTATTGATCTATTAGATCTTGTTTGTCCCTAAATTGTTGCTTATAAGCCCTAAAACCCCAAATCCTTGAAGAGAAACCTTATGGTTGGGTTATACTTCAGATCCATACTCTCATTACCTTCTTGAAGTGTTAAGTTTCAGTCATATTGGTGATTAAGGTCCCTCTTGAGCTTAGAACCCCATTAAGAGCTTAGTTTGGACATTTGAAGCCTCTAAAGCTATAAATGTACGTAAATTTTGCAACTTTACGTGATCAGCATGCCCTAGAAGCCTAGATATGTGGTTTGGAGCTGTTGCATGGCTCAAATCAGAACTGTATAGAAAAAGGACTGAATGAACTCGATGAGTAGAACGATGGACTCGGCGAGTCCTATGAAGTTAGTCGTGGACTCGGCGAGTTGGATGAGCAACTCGGCGAGTCCGATGAAGATTGCCTTTGACTCGACGAGTTGTTCTTCAACTCGGTGAGTCAGATGAACTTGGACTTAGTATCTATACATCGAGGAAGAACGCATCGAGTTGGCGATGGCGAGTTGGCGAGTTGGCGTGGGAGGGGACTCGGCGAGTTGGCGAGCCAACTCGGTGAGTCCGGTCAACCAGGAAGTTGAGTTTGACCAGGAGGTTGACTTTGTTTGGGTGGTAAAATAGTCATTTTACCCTAAGATTAGTTATCAGTATCTGACTTAGTGATTTTGGAAATTTTAGCCGGGGAGTTCCGGTTCAGCAGTCAGGCGCTCAGCAAGTAGAATTTCAGCAGCTATTTCGAGGTGAGTTACCTTCCAGTAGCGGTGGGTCTAAGGCCACAATGCCGGCCCACCAGTAGGAGACGTATGATAGATGATTGTCTCTGTGATATCATCTAGGTTTGCTACTACCTGATATGCTATATGCTAGCATGATATGTTATATGTGATAGTAGTAGAGTTCGGTTGTTAGGACCGGAGGTAGTCAGACACCCCATATACGTTTGACAGTATGTGATGTTATGTTTATATGCTAGCATGATCTATTATATGGGTTAGAGGTAGCAGGAGGGGAGTCGTCCCCGAGTTCGGTTGTTGGGACCAAAGGGTAGTTCAGACACCCTAGATATGTCTGATAATCTGTTATGTTATGATATTGTGATAGTAGTAGTAGTAGGGAGTGAAATAGTCCCCGGGTTTCGGTCGGCAGGACCGAAGGGTAGTCAGCACCCCAGAATGGCTTGACACAGGTAGGATGGTACCCTAGAATTGCCACATGGGTAGGTCGAGCACCCCAGAATTGCCTGGCAATATGTATGATATGTGATTGTATGGTATGTGGTGCGATGGGGGAACTCACTAAGCTTCGTGCTTACAGTTTTTCAGTTTTGGTTTCAGGTACCTCTTCTTCGAAGGGGAAGGAGCTGGCGCGGTAGTGGCACATCACATACATGCTTTGTATTCCGCACTACGAGACCTTGCTGGGGATTTGTACTCTGACATTATTATGTTTTATAAAATGGTTTTTAGACACGCAATATCTTTATGAAATGATATGATCAGTGGATGTTTTATCTCTAATGTTTTGCAAGGTGTATGTTTTTAAAATGAAAATTTTGGCTCGTATTTTTGGATGTTACAAGTTGGTATCAGAGCCCTGGTTTGAGGGATTCGGACACACCTTCGGCGGTGTCTGAACTCAAATCGAGGGATTAAAAGATTTTAAAAGAAAATGTTTTCTAAAAGGCTAAGTAAAGAGTTTTAAGAAGGAACGAAGTGTGTGATGTGCGCGACCGGCCGAGCTCAAGTAGGTATTCCCCAAAGTACCCATACAAGATTATGTTATGTTTATCAGTTTCAATAGAACAGCATGCTAGAATAAGACTAAGGATCTAGGAGTGATGCCTTATATGCCTGCTTTATGTGCTTCAATGTATGAAAAACTGCATGCTAAAATTGAGTAGACATCAGTAGGATAGCCTGTTTAGCTTATGCCTGATAGTACGAGTTTAGCATTGTATGTTAGTTCAGCTTTTCTCTACGAGGATAGAGTTGCTTGAGATTGTTTCTTTTTGACCAAATGTTGTTTGCTTTGTGCTATGCGGGCTTTGAGTGCTGGGAGTTAGCTGTTAGGTGAATACGTTAAAGTCACATGGGATCAGGGTTGAATAATCTCAGAGTATTGGATTTGACCCTATTGAGTAGCTCTTGTTTGAGTCCTAACCGTTGTAGGGATGAGCCCCTTACTTGAAGGATTATCCGAGCCTCGTCACATGTGATTGTATTCAGGTAATGGCTAATTGGCATCACAAAGAGACCTTCAACAGCTGAGGATTGGGTTGGGTGGAGTTAGAGGTTTCCTAGGGTAAGCCTAGGATAAGAGTAGTAGAGGTCAGCAGTAGTGAAAGGGATCTGGTAGAGTCAAGGGAGTCCTTGAAGAAAGTACGGATAGATGTGGAAGGTAGTATGGACCCGTACTACTGAAAGCAGAGGATCCATACCCGAACCGAGGAAGGCCAAGATGAGACCAGGGAACTTGTGGTTAGTGTGATCCCTCCAGAGGTATCAGTATCACTAACGGTTATTATTTATGTATTTCAGAATGGTGGTACTACGCTTGAGGCTAGCAGTTGGTAGTACTGGAGAGGGATCGGGTTCGGGATCAGGTTTCGAGCCAGTAGATGAGGGGCTGCGCTAGTTCATCGCGTCAGAGATCACCATAGGCATCCTTGAGTCGACCCCGATTATCTTCGGGTCGATCAAGGAAGGGATATTGGAGATGATGGAGGATCGCCTCAGGGCATTCAGGAGCGACGTGACATCTGGCCAGTCAGGATCTCGCACACTGTCCTTCAAGGACTTCCAAGGCAGTGGTGCATCGGATTTTCACGGGGCGAAGGACCCTATAGCTGCCAGGTGATGGATTACAAACATTGAGTCTGCACAGTTGACTAGCTTCTGCCCTGAGGGGTCGAAGGTGAGATATGCAGCAGGATGTTTGAGAGATTGAGCTAGGGATTGGTGGGAGTCCGTTGGTGACTCGTTGGGAGCCTCGGCTGTCAAGGCTATGACCTGGTCAGACTTCGTCACAAGGTTTAGGGCAGAGTTTGCGCCAGCTGTCGAGCTTTAGCAGCTAGCCAGGGAGTTCCTAGATATGAGACAGACGACGGAGACTGTAGCAGAGATCATCGCCAAGTTCCGAGAGAGGGCGTTGCTGGTGCCCCAGTACGCGAGTGATGAGGACATGAGGAGGACCCACTACCATGACATGCTCCGAGCTGATATTCGGGAGGATGTCAGTTTTTCAACTTGTCTCACCCTGGACTCTATGATTGCCAGGGCGAGGGAGAGGGAGATAGATTTGGAGCACATCCAGAAGAGAAAGATAGAGGAGGGATAGATAGGAGGGGCTTCAGGGAAGAAACCCAAGGGATCAGATGGTAGGAAGAAAGACCAGTCAGGACCGAGCCACTGCAAGAAATGTGGCAGGCCTTATGAGGGGGCATGTAGACTGGGATCATCGAGCTGCTATAAGTGCAACAAGATGGGGCATTTCAGCAAGGATTGTACAGCCCCTGCACCTATGATTCAGTCATCGGAGTTGCTGTGTTTCCACTGCAACCAGAGGGGCCACAAGAAGGCCAATTGCCCCCAGTTGACAGCATCAGCGCTGGTTAAGGTGCCAGCTCCAGCTACCCTGCGGATTACAGATGGCC
Source organism: Lactuca saligna (assembly GCF_052625555.1). Classification (NCBI taxonomy): domain Eukaryota; kingdom Viridiplantae; phylum Streptophyta; class Magnoliopsida; order Asterales; family Asteraceae; genus Lactuca; species Lactuca saligna. The sequence goes on along the minus strand of NC_136418.1, from coordinate 54,279,152 downwards.
GGCAGGCCAAGGCAGAGGCTCCAGTGGTGAGGAGCCGGGCGTTTCAGCTGACTATAGAGGAGGCTCGCGCCGCACACGATGTGGTGACAGGTATGATTCTTTCCCTCTATCTTATTTTTATGATGTTATGATATTGATATGTGCTCTGTTTATATGCATTAGGATCATTCCATGTGAACAATATTCCTGTTCAGGTGTTTTTTGACTCGGGTGCCACCCGATCATTTGTTTCCCTTGCGCTTAGCAAGAGGTTTACTAAGTCTTCGGGCATGTTGGATTTCCCTTTAGAGGTAGAGATTGCCGATGATCGATCGGTGCGAGCGTCAGCTGTATTTAGGGATTGTGTCCTAAGGTTATTTGAGGAGCACTATTTGGTGGATATGGTTCCCATCCCTTTGCGGGGGAACAAGGTGATTATAGGCACGGATTGGTTGAGCCCTAATGGGGCGGTGATAGATTGTGCACAGTAGCTAGTGCGAATCAAGACCACAAGTGGGGGAGAGTTGGTGATCCACGGCGAGAGGCCAAAACGTGGACCCACAGTATGTTCAGCAGCGAGAGCTAGGCGCTACCTTCAGCAGGGTTGCGCGGGATATGTCGCGTATGTTGTGGATACCCGGGAGGCGGGTAAGGTGACGGTGAACGACTTTCCAGTGGTGCGAAACTACGCTGATGTGTTCCCGGAGGAGCTTCCTGGAATACCTCCGGAGCGACAGGTAGAGTTCAGGATCGACCTAGTTCCTGGTGCGGCTCCGATAGCCAAGACACCCTATCGGTTGGCTCCTCCCGACATGCAGGAGTTGTCTATACAGCTGCAGGAGCTGCTAGACAAGGGATTTATTCGGCCGAGCAGTTCACCCTGGGGAGCCCCGATCCTGTTTGTGAAGAAGAAGGACGGGTAGCATCGGATGTGTATAGATTACCGGGAGCTGAATAAGGTAACGGTGAAGAACCGTTACCCACTCCCGATAATTAATGACCTCTTTGCTCAGTTGCAAGGAGCATCTTGGTTCTCCAAGATCGATATGCGTTCAGGTTATCATCAGATGAGGGTCAGAGAGGAGGATGTGCAGAAGACCGCGTTTTGGATGCGTTATGGCCATTATGAGTTCGTGGTGATGCCGTTTGGGCTCACCAATGCTCCTGCCGCGTTCATAGACCTCATGAACCGCGTATGTAGACCGATGTTGGATCGGTCTGTAATAGTTTTCATTAATGACATCTTGGTTTATTCCAGACACGGGAGGAGCACGAGGAGCATCTGAGAGAGGTTTTGGAGACCTTGAGGAGGGAGAGCTTGTACACCAAGTTCTCGAAATGTGAGTTTTGGTTGCTTGAGGTGCAGTTTCTTGGGCACCTCGTCAACCAGAATGGGATTTCAGTAGACCCGGCCAAGGTGGAGGCCGTGATGAGATGGGAGGTTCCAAAGTCTCCATCCGAGATTCAGAGTTTCCGCAAATTGGCAGGCTACTATCGAAGATTCATTCAGGATTTCTCCAAGATAGTCGTCCCCGAGACATGGTTGACTAGTAAAGCCGTGGTCTTTCGATGGGTGCCTAAGCAACAGGTAGCATTCGAGGCACTGAGATAGAGATTGTGCGAGGCGCCAATTTTAGCCCTGCCAGAGGGCGTAGAGGATTTTGTGGTATATTATGATGCGTCTATTTCGGGATTAGGCGCGGTGTTGATGCAGAGAGGGAACGTCATAGCCTACGCTTCAGGACAGCTGAAGCCTCACGAGGCGAACTACCCGACACATGATTTAGAGTTGGGGGCGGTGGTCTTCGCCCTCAAGATTTAGCGACATTACCTCTACGGGGTTCGGTGTACCATTTACACGGACCACAAGAGTTTGAGGTACCTCATGGATCAGCCGAATTTGAACATGAGGCAGCGCCGGTGGCTTGATGTGGTGAAGGATTATGATTGTGAGGTCCTTTACCACCCGATGAAGACCAACGTGGTGGCTGATGCGCTTAGCTGTAAGGCGGCACCGATCAGGGATATTTGCATGCGGATGACAGTGGTGACTCCGCTTTTGGAACGGATTTGGGAGGCCCAGCAGGAGGCCCTGAAGGAGGAACATCAAAAGAGTGAGCACATAGTGGGTCAGGTTTCCTCGTTCGACTATGACAGCAAGGGATTATTGACATGACACCGCAGGGTATGGGTGCCATACCTCGGAGGCGTGCATCAGATTTTGATGGAGGAGGCACACAAATCCCGATTCTCCATTCATCCCGGGGCGAAGAAGATGTATAGGGATCTTCGTCTGGACTATTGGTGGCCCTGCATGAAGCGAGATGTGGCTTGGTACGTCGAGCGGTGCTTGACCTGCAAGAAGGTCAAGGCCGAGCATCAGAGACCGAACGACAAGATGCAGCCGTTGGAAATCCCGTTGTGGAAGTGGGAGGATATTACGATGGATTTTATCACGAAGCTTCCCAAGACTGCACGAGGAGTGGATTCTATATGGGTCATCGTGGATCGATTGACCAAGAGCGCCCATCTTATTCCAATTCAGGAGAGCATCTCGACCGAGAAGTTGGTCGATATCTATATCAAGGAGATAGTGGCGCGGCACGGGGTGCCAGTGTCAGTGATTTCAAACAGAGATGTGCGTTTTACTTCCAGGTTTTGGAAGAAGTTTCATGATGAATTGGGCACTTGTCTGCACCTTAGCAGTGCCTTCCACCTGCAGACGGATGGTCAGAGTGAGCAGACCATCCAAACTCTTGAGGATATGTTGCGGGCATGCGTGCTAGATTACGGCGGCAGTTGGGATATGTATCTTCCGTTAGCAGAATTTTCGTATAGCAACAGTTACCATGCGAGTATTGACCTCCCTCCTTTCAATATGCTTTACGAGAGAAAGTGCAGGACCCCAATTTTTTGGGGCGATGTCGGTCATCGTGTCATTGGGAGCACCGAAGTGGTGCTCAAGATGATAGAGTTGATCCAACAGGTTCGTAGTAGACTGCAGACTGCGCAGAGTCGGCAGAAGAGTTACATTGATAGGAGGCGTTCTGACTTGGAGTTTCAGGTGGGTGACATGGTCCTCCTGAAGGTATCACCGTGGAAGGGTGTCATTAGGTTTCGGAAGAGGGGCAAGTTGGGCCCCAGGTTCATTGGTCCTTTTAGGGTTTTGGCCCGGGTGGGTCGGGCTGCCTATCGATTGGATCTTCCAGCAGAGCTTAGCCAGATCCACAACACTTTTCATGTTTCTCAGTTGAGAAAGTGTTTGGTGGAAAATCAGCAGTTGTACCCTTGGAGGATATTCAAGTTGATAGCAACCTGAATTATATCGAGAGACCAGTTGCGATATTAGATCGTAAGCCGAAGACCTTGAGGAACAAGGTGGTTCAGTTGGTGAACGTGCAGTGGCAGCACCAGAAGGGTTCAGAGTGGACATGGGAGGCGGAGGAGGAGATGAGGGAGCACTACCCCGAGTTGTTTCTGGAGACACCAGACTTCGAGGACGAAGTCTAAGATAAGTGGGGGAGAATTATAACGCCCCGTTCCTGGTACGTATTTATTTTGATTAAATGTTCTTTTGGGAAGAGCTACTCGGCGAGTTGTAGCCCTAACTCGCCGAGTAGATGTCGAGTGGATGCGGGCTTTAAGTGATCTACTTGGCGAGTCCACGCCTGGACTCGGCGAGTAGGCCAATCAGGAGGAGACCTTAATCCTTATGGTTTACACCCTATTTTAACATCCTTACAGCCCCATCTCAGCCCCCATCACCCTCAGAGCATTCCTTATCGAAAACCCCAACCTCCATTAATAAGTTTGAGTGATTGTTGCCTTGTGAAGGAACTTTTGGTGCACCTTGGAGCAAGTGGAAGAAGGGAGAGGTTGAAGAGGTCAATGAGGGGGACTTAGATCCAGAACACATTCATTCCAGGTCATCCATTCTGGTAATAAAGTTTCCATCTTGGTTATTGATCTATTAGATCTTGTTTGTCCCTAAATTGTTGCTTTTAAGCCCTAAAACCCCAAATCCTTGAAGAGAAACCTTATGGTTGGGTTATACTTCAGATCCAGACTCTCATTACCTTCTTAAAGTGTTAAGTATCAGTCATATTGGTGATTAAGGTCCCTCTTGAGCTTAGAATCCCATTAAGAGCTTAGTTTGGACATTTGAAACCTCTAAAGCTATACATGCACGTAAAGTTTGCAACTTTGCGTGATAAGCATGCCCTAGAAACCTAGATCTGTGGTTTGGAGCCGCTGCATGGCTCTAATTAGATCTGTATAGAAAAATGACTGAATGAACTCGACGAGTAGAACGATGGACTCGGCGAGTCCTATGAAGTTAGCGAGCCAACTTGGCGAGTCCGGTCAACCATGAAGTTGACTTTGACCAGGATGTTGACTTTAACCGCGGGGTAAAATAGTCATTTTACCCTATGATTAGTTATCAGTATCTAACTTAGTGATTTTGGAAATTTTAGCCGGGGAGTTCCGGTTCAGCAGTCAGGTGCTCAGCAAGCAGACTTTCAGCAACTATTTCGAGGTGAGTTACCTTCCAGTAGCGGTGGGTCTAAGGTCACAATGCCGGCCCACCAGTAGGAGACGTATGATAGATGATTGTGTCTGTGATATCATCTAGGTTTGCTACTACCTAATATGTTATATGATAGCATGATATGTTATATGTGATAGTAGTAGAGTTCGGTTGTTAGGACCGGAGGGTAGTCAGACACCCTAGATACGTTTGATAGTGTGTGATGTTATGTTTATATGCTAGCATGATCTATTATATGAGTTAGAGGTAGTAGGAGAGGAGCAGTCTCTGAGTTCGGTTGTTAGGACCAAAGGGTAGTTCAGACACCCTAGATATGTCTGATAATCTGTTATGTTATGATATTGTGATAGTAGTAGTAGTAGGGAGTGAAATACTCCCAGAGGTTCGGTCAGCAGGACCGAAGGGTAGTCAGCACCCCAGAATGGCTTGACATGGGTAGTCAGCACCCCAAAATGGCTTGATACGGGTAGGACGGCACCCCATAATGGCCACATGGGTAGGTCGGCACCCTAGAATGGTCGTACCGGGTAGGTCGGGCACCCCAGAATTGCCTGGCAGTATGTATGATATGTGATTGTATGGTATGTGGTACGATGGGGAACTCACTAAGCTTCGTGCTTACAATTTCCAGTTTTGGTTTCAGATACCTCTTCTTCGAAGGGGAAGGAGCTGGCGCGGTAGCGGCACATCACATACTTGCTTTGTATTCCGCACTACGAGACCTTCTTGGGGATTTGTACTCTGACATTCTTATGTTTTATAAAATGGTTTCCAGACACACAATATCTTTATGAAATGATATGATCACTGGATGTTTTATCTCTAATGTTTTGCAAGGTGTATGTTTTTTGAATGAAATTTTTGGCTCGTATTTTTGGATGTTACACATGTCTTCATGAATAGTGTCTAATATGCTTCGTGTATAGGATCGATTACATGTGCTATAATATTTATCCGTTCTAAAATTTTCCAAATGCCTAGGGCATTAAGAGGGAAAAAGGAATAGAACCAGATATGACTAAAGTGGTTAAACAACTGTTAAGGACAATCTAAGGTTCACCAAGGATTGGTCACTTGTAGTTGGAAGTATAAAAATGGATGGACCATATTGACATATTCTGAAAAGAGGCAACTCTTGGTCAGAAGTGATAGTCAAAATGGGAATATGGATATATAGGTGGAAGTTATTCCTTAAATCTGTGTAAGATAGAAAAGCTAACGCAAGAAGAATGTTCAAAGGTATGTAATTTGAATTTGAGACTTCGTTTCCGTGGAATTTTTCTCCATTAAAATACTTTGTGATATCTGTTTCCAGGTCTCTGTGACTTTTGTGCATAGTCATTACAAGAGGATCATTGCATATAAGTTTAAAATCTAACAGATTACAATAAATGAAAAGAATTTGATATTCTTACATTTACGACAAGGATTTGGAATTATGAAATGAGCATCATTGAAATATTGTCAATTGATCTATTTCATAAAGCAAGGACCATAGACAAACATAGTGTGCATGCTTGGAGCATGGCATAGCTATTGTTTTGACAAACATAGTGTGCATGCTTGGAGCATGGCATGACTATTATTTTAATTCAAAAATATTAAGTTGATTATTCGAAACATTATATAATGAATAATGAGTAATCAATATGGTTCAAAGTTTTGGGGCCATATAGGATTAATATTATTCTTGTGGTTCACTTTGCATCTTTTGACTTCCCGAATAACTAGGTTATTCAAACCATCCATAATTGATCATACTTTGGAAGTAGGTATTGAGGCAAAAACTGTCGTGAATGGGTCTGTAGTTTGTCTAGGTTTTTTAGACATAGCTACAATGTTCATAAGTGCTCCTGGAATTAGATTCGAGTATTGGATTTAACCCATGCTCATCTGAATCACTTCATGGATTTTATCACGAGTGATTGTAAGACGATAATATCTTATATTCTTGAAACTAAGACGTGTGAGTTGTAGTTGCAAGTCGGTTGCACATTGATATATGTAAACGTACCAGTGACTTGGTGTTATAAAACATATCATTGTGTGTAATTTTGATGATTAATTACAAGAAAGCATTTGAGTCGAAGTTTATCCATTCCTTTTACCCCATGTAGATGAAAGCAATATCTGTGGGCCCCTCGATGATTTAGTGATGACAAACCGAAGTGCTTGGCCAAGCCTGGACTTATTTGATTTGTTCAGTTAGTTAGTCATCATAAATAGGAAATCGGGAAACAACAAATGGAAAGAGAGAAGGATTAAAATCCATGTCTCAGTCCATATGATATCTAGAATGGAGGAATATATGATTTCTTATCTAATGGAAGCATCATTGACTAGGTCAGAGTTCGACAATGGCTTTTAAGAACTATGATTGCTAGTCAGGTTATCAAGTTGTACTTGCAATAATAGTTATTAGACTTATCCAAGTGGGAGACTGTAATTGACCCGAGAGTAGCATGGTCCATTTGGGTTGCATATCACTCAGACAATTTGTCAAGATGGACTTTTGAGGAGAGGTTATTTATGATTTATTAATATTATAAGCTCTAATATATTAATATGAAATCATATTATTTAATTAGTATTGATCAAGAATTAGTTTGGAATTAATTAAGTGATCAAAAGAGACTAACTAAATATATGGGGATTGATTGTGTAAATCATTCATTCTTATAAAGTGGGTTATGATCCATAGTTCTTTAGGTTGGGCTATACCCATGTGGCGACCGATGGATACTCCATGGAGGTGAAAACTCATGGAGCCTAAGGAATGTGGAAAGCCATGCACATTAGGGTTTGCATGGTGTAACCCTAGTTGTGCCACACTATATAAGAAACCCCTTTGTTGGTGAAATTGGTGCTAGAGAGAATAGAGGGTTCTTGGAGAGATATAGAGTCGAGTTCTTATGTGCACCATACTCTCTCAAAAGTTATCCTTTGTCCTAGGTGTATTGTGATTCCATTTGAGGAATTCACACTATTGGTGCTAAGTTCTTAAAGGCCAAATACGTTAAGTATACCAAGCTACAACAAAAGGTATGTCATCTAACTAGCATCTTGTAGTGTAGATACTCCATTATATGCTAGTTAGGATGATGCTTTGGAAAAATGAATGTTTGCATGTATAATAGAGAAACACAGATCCAAAGCATCTAGGGTTACATGCACCATAGGAGTGTTAGAATGCTCAAGCCTATTAGTATCTTTAGAGCACCTGAGTGTATAGTCATTAAAAGAGTGGAATGATTTTGGATTTGGAGACGAAGTCTAAGTCTACTACGGATAGGTATGGAAGGTAGTGTCGGCCTGTACTACTAAAAGCATAGGATCCGTACACGATTTAGAAAGAATCTCGAGTGTATTAACGGATTGGCTATGATATGTCTAGTGTTTGTGTGTGTTCCATCAAGTTTTAACCTTTTACATGTGTGTTTTAGTATGGTATTTACCCAAGATTCGGGATCTAATGATCTGGAGAGCCGAGGTATCAGTGATGATGAGATCCATAGGATCATTGCTACAGAGTAGCCACGACGGTTCGAGAGGCCATCCTGGAGGTGTTTGGGTCTAGTAAGACTGAGACGATTGAGATGTTCGATGAGCACTATGCCGTTGGCAATGAGGATGCTGTTGTCACATCCACTACAACTGTTACCACCGTTAGACCATACGGGGTGATTCGATGCATTATGAAGAGTTCAATAACACGAAGCCCAAAAAGTTCGATGGGGTCCAGGACTCAATTGTGACCATACTGGGATTTTTTATACCAGCTCCTGTCCGGATGACCTGAGGGTTCGCTTTGTGTTGTACCTACCTTGCTTAGGAGTGAACGAATGTTGGAAGTTTGTGACATGTGATCAATTTGTGGAGATGTTTCAAGATGAGTATGTTCCTTTGGTGGAAAGGGAACGATTGGTTTAAGAGTATCCGTCGCTCCGATAGACGACCAAGATGGTGACTGAGATCACCAAGATGTTTCATAAGAGAGCTAGGTTCTGCCCTGAGTATGCATCCACTGAGCAAGCAAGGATGACCTGATAATTGAGTATGCTCAAGAAGGATATCAAAGAGTTCGTAACGAACTCCTAGTATTGATCATTGCTTGAGTTGCAGTCTAATGCTAGGATGAGGGAGATTTAGCTGGAGATTTAGATGAGAGAGTCCAAGGTGGATGTGCAGATAAGAGATAGGAGGCCAGTCCAGTCGCAACCGAAGGCTAATCGAGTAAAGCCCAATTTTTCAAGGTTAGTAAGTCAGAGGAGTCATACTTGTAGCAAGTGCGGAAAGGGTCATGAGGGTCCCTGTTGGATGGAGATAGTATACTACTTGAGTGGAAAGGAAGGGGGCTTTGTGAAGGAGTACCTGAAGGTTTAGTGAGTTTGTTTCAGCTACAACCAGGAGGGCCATGTGAAGCCTGATTATCCACTTCTTGCATCGAAGTCGATTCAGACTGCTACTCCTACGACCATGCACATCATTGTTGGGCGTTAAGGGAAGGTTGAGCCCCCGAAGGCCCATGGTAGAGCTTTTTAGTTGAATGTAGAGGAGGCCAATGCAACACCCGATGTCATCACTGGTATGTATTTGTTTTATATTTCTATTGAATTATTTTGTTGTATATGCTTATGCTATATTTCTGTTAGGTACTTTCCTTGTGAACTCACGATGTGACACTGAGCTGAGACACATGCCCATATTTTTAGCTCACGACGTAACACATAGGCTGTCACGAAGAGAGAGAGAATTTTCCCTAATCCTGCATTGTGTGTCATATTTAAAGGAAGTGAGGAGATAGGGTTTGCACACCCTCAACCTCCATCACCTTCGTCCTGCCCAAAACAAATATAGCTTCCCTTGTGACCTTGAAGAGCTTATTTGGTGAATTTTGATTCCTTGAAGAAAAAGAAGACTCCCTAGGTGCATCGTTTTGGGAAACAAGCTCCTTCTTCATAATCTTGCAGTGCTTTTAGACCTTTGTAAGTCCTAAATATCTTGCCTTTATCTCTTATGCATGCTAGATCTAAGATTTATGATTTTCTTTTCAAGGATGGGTTGGGTTGCATGCATGGGATCTATAAAGTTAGCAACTGTATGGATCATTGAGACCGTTTCTTTAGTATAAGTTTCAGATTTGAGTTTTGGTGCTAGTTTTAGACTCCAAGCATGAGTCTTGGCCTTATTTGCTCTTTATTGACCTAGTTAGTGTTCAATTCGTGCATTGGACATGAATGAGTGAAAAGCTACAATATTTTATGGTCCTTAGGATCAGGTAAAGCCCTTTAGAAAGTCTCAGGTAGTAGCTTAAGAGATTAAGAGCTTAATGCTCAAAGCTGTCCAAAACGAATGTCATGACGTGAGGAATGGCACGTCACGTTGTGAGAGACATCAAGACGCGACCTATGGGTGGTCACGATGTGACCGTTGACTTTTTGACCATGGTTGGCATTTGGGTCAAGCTAGGGTTTTAAGGTTGTAGGTTGAAAAGTTATGTCTTTATTGTTGTTAGGTGTCTTGTTGCTCTTGTCTACCCTGTATGTAAGAGCTATTGTATTTATAGCTGCAATTCGCAAGGTGTGTGTTCACACTACTTTTACATGTGTAGGATTTATGTCTATGACAAGTTGGGTCTTTATTGTTGATTGCTGTTATATCTGAACTGAATTACTGATAACTTTGGGATTGCTGAGAATCCCTAGGGTTGCTGATAAGCCCTGAAACTTGGTGTTAATCTACATGGTGTGGTAGCTGTTAGTCCAATGTGATTGCTGATAATCTTCAGGGTTACTGATAACTCATAACTGTTTATTATGCTGTGTTGTATGTATATTTTTGGGAAGGGCTCACTAAGCTTTATACTTACAGTTGTGGATTAAATGTGTTTCTGGTACCTCGAATGATCGCGGGAAGCGGAAGATGTGACAGTACACACCGACTTGTAGATTTTTATGATTTCCACCATTTGACACTTTGATTTTGAATAACTGTATTGATCTGTGATTTTCTTGAGATTGCTTTTACGATACTTGAGGTTTTTGCTAAAATAAAATGACAAATTTGTGATAAAAATTTTGGGTTGTTACAACGGTGTTAACTTTTAAATTACCAAGTGCTTTGAAACATAATTTTATTATTCATTTAGATATTTTGATAATAATCAGAACTAATCGTGATCTATTTTTTAAAAACAATTATATATTTATAATAAAACCATATATAATTAAATAACCTGCTTCCATTCATCAATTGTCAACTACATTATATGTATGTGCACATATTTTAGAGATATATTCTCTTTGAGTACAACTTTATTTCTTTTCACCATAGACTCTAGAATATCTACACACATTATAAATAATTATTACCCTCTTAGATTTTATATATATAATTATTACCACCTTTGATTTTATTAAAGAGACTTGACCATGCTTTCAAATCTCATTCGATTATCAAAAACAAAATCATAATTTAATTGATTTTGTATATCAACAGAAGATAATCTTGCAGTTTTATTTGAATTTTTTTAGGGTACTACTTAAAAAACCCAATAGGCTTTTATCATAAAAAATATTTCCCCTCCTTTTTTTTCTACCTTTTTCTTTTATATATATATATATATATATATATATATATATATATATATATATATATATGAAAATCTATTGTACGGACATATGGACAATGTTATTATGTGAGAATGACAAAAAAAATATGTTATTTGGTAATGTGAATACGTTCAACCTTACATAAGTGTTGTAATTATCACACATTCTCAGTAATTAAATCGTCTATAAAGTTATTATAGATTTTTTTTATAATTCTTATTCTGTTAGAATGTTTATTCAATCGTATTCTGTAAGACTGAAATTGAGTGAAAAAGAAAACGTGAGAACAAAAATGAATACGAATTGGTAAGAATGCATCATAATGATCATAGTTTTGTGAGGTTGAATGTATTTATATTAGTAAACATAATATTCTTTTAGTTATTGTCATAGAATAACAATGTCCACACATCCTCACAATAGATGTCCATCAACATATTAGTCATATTCTAATTTTTAAGAGGTATAAGATATAAAACTTTTTTTTGTACAAATCTATTATGCATAAATATATCATTAATACTTGCGAAAGGTTTGAAGAATTGAATTCAAGAGGGATATTAATAAATTTAATTCAGATCAAAATGACAATTTTTAAAATATTAAATTCATGTATAATAATTTATATTTCTTAAACTATATACTAATATTAATTAACTGACACCAAATGCATAAACAAACAATATAAATATAATGTCTAAACATAAATATTTTATTTAAAAATAGTCATTTTTTTATTACATGATATAACTAATAATAAATTCTAATAATTATTTTCTAGTAAAAAAACTATTTCCCAACAGATCTATTTATCGAAATCATTTTATGTGGGCACACATCTAATATATATATATATATATATATATATATATATATATATATATATATATATATATATATATATATATATATATAGGGTTAGGTTCATTTGAGACCACCTATATTTTGTGAGACCGTGAGACGCATTTTTTTATTTTTTTATTTTTTTTTAGTTAATTCATGTTCCGAAAATAATATTTAAAAAAAGAATTTTTTGATTTTTCCATTTATTTTGCATTTTAAAATTATTTTTAGAATATGTACAGTGTAATATTCTCTTTAGAATATTTCACATATTTTTCAAAAAAAAAATAGAATTTTTTTTATTTATTTTTTATTTTTTTTAGTTAATTCAAGTTCCGAAAATAATATTTAAAAAAAGAATTTTTAGATTTTTCCATTTATTTTGCATTTAAAACTATTTTTTAGAATATGTCAGTGTAATATTCTATTTAGAATATTTCACGTATTTTTCAAAAAAAAAAAACGGAATTTATTTTATTTTATTTTATTTTATATTATTTTTTTTATATTTTTTTTAGTTAATTCAAGTTCCGAAAATAAGATTTAAAAAAAGAATTTTTTGATTTTTCAATTTATTTTGCATTTTAAAATTATCTTTAGATTTGGTCTCACGGTCTCACAAAATTAGAATGGTTTCAAATGAACCTGAACCTATATATATATATATATATATATATATATATATATATATATATATATATATATATATATATATATATATATATATATATATATATATATGGGTAATGTTAAAATGAACACAAATATAAGATCGAGAAAACGAAACGAGAACTAACGTAGGCCACTTATTTTTTTTCTTTAAATATAACAACCAAAAATAAACAGCTCACTTTAAAAAAAAAATAAAAGTAATTATGATTAATAACTAAATCCATAGTTGTCAAAATCGCGATCCTGATAACGATCCTAGGTATGAAAAACGATCCGGATCGTAAAAGGATCGTATTTTGGGTAGGATCGCAGGTAAGATCGTAAGATCGTAGGTAGAATCGTAGGATCGAGATCCGATCCGATCCTACCTTCCTTTGATTTTTTTTTTATTTTTATTTATTTATTTATTTATTTTTTGCAAATGAAATTTTTTTTTGCAAATGAATTTTTTTTTTACCATTTTATGCTTTTTATCCTTTACCAATCTACCATTTATCATTTTTTATTATGATTTATGACTAATATTTTGAAGTTTTTATAACTTTTGAATGAAAAACTAAATGTTTGAAATAGTTTTCATGATTAAATATTATAAATTAAAATTATATTCTATTTTGTGGGATCTTAGGATCTCGATCCCGATCTTACGATCCCGATCTTGCAAACCCAAAATCGATCCTAGAATCATAAAAACAAAGTTTGACTTCCTAAAATCATGTTTTTAACTATGTATCATATCTTCAAAACGATAAATTATCAAAAATCACATGTCTTCAGCATCATTAGACCTCATTGACCATTACATAAAAATTTGAATAGTTCAACATCATTAGATCTCGATCATTTTGGATCCATTATGTTTCAACGTTTCATATCTTCAACATAATCATAGATTCTGCTTCAACGTAATCAGATCTCCATCATCATATCTCAACGTAAGATCTAGTTCATATTAATGCTTCAACTTTGATCATCACATTCGAAGTTTTCGATTTCAAGCAAATATTGAAATAAGGTTAGAAAAAACGTCAAATTTATTTTTTTTATCTCAATCCACTGGTTTATCATCAATTTTGATTTTATTTGATTTGATTTGTGTTTGTTGTGTTTACTTCCTTCAAATTTTCATTTTTATTAGACTTTAATTTTATGCACTACATCTATTTGACGAAATATTGCAGAGAGTTTTGTTTTTCATAAATTTTTTCATTCCTATCTATTGATTTGTCATCGATTTTGATTTGATTTAGTTTGACTTTTATTTTATGTGTTCAAATTTTCATGTTTTCTACAATTGTCCAACTTAACTTGGATGCACATCAACTGTTTGATGAAATGCTCCATAGAATGATGTCAATATATTTTTATATGTTATTCACATGCGAATAAATACATAAAATTTCATATTTATTTTCTAATCTTAACAAACATATATTGATTCCCATTTGAATGTATAAATTCTTTATATGGTATAACCACATGTGAATATTATGTGATATTTTTTTTTGTCAACATGGTATATGTAACATCTAATTCCAGGTACGATTTATATTTCACATTGTGAAGTTATGATGGTCTCAACGTGGTGAAGGGATCAGCAAGATGTGGTATTTTGTAACACATTGTTTCGGTTCGCTTCTGAATGTGGGATTGTGGACCGAAATTCGATCATGAAAAGACTTTAGGCTTTGAGAAAGTAAAGTTGGACTTTATTAGAGGTTGATAACATTGGAGGTGGGTCTAAGCCCTTGATTCGTAAGATGGAACCAAAGGGTAGAAATAAAGGGAAAAATAATAAATCAGACTTCTTGCGTGTGTTATGGTTTTAGTTTGGTATGTGATAATCCAAAAGTAACTAGATATGATTGTGGGTCTCTTCAACACCTTTCGCTGCATAAAAAGAACACCGAATACGAAGTTGAAATGATGAAGTTAAAGCCGTTTGAAGTTGAAGTGGAAATTGACATGTTTTGAATTACAGAGGGCATAACTTGCTGATTTCAGACGCAGTATTAATGAATTACTATAACGTTCCAAAAATTCATAGATAAATTTTCATTTTACAAACAATAAACCATATAATTGAGTTGTTCCAAAACCATTCAAAGTGAATATATCATTTAAACATCAAATTAAAAATTACAAATAGCCAATGCGGAACATTCTAGGGGATGTTGTGGAGACACGGGCCCTTACCTTTAAAATCAGAGATACCCAAAACTATAAACATGAAACCGTAAGCACAAAGCATAGTGAGTTCTCCAAAATACTCCATATCATACATAGAATAAAGATTTCTATGTTTCAACCATATTCTTACAAGTACTATCATGACATGATCCGTGTCATGGTCTTTGCTTGCTAAGTCGGGGGCCAAAACCCAACTCTTATAAACAAGTGCCAACAGCCACCGCCTGGTCTTCCATGAAAGTATAACAAAGATAACTAGCATCCTACATATAACTGCTAGGGTCCAGACTCTAGTCTTGCGTATAGTTTGCCGGGAGCATATCCAGGTCTTTCATTCAATTGCCAAGGCCACCCCCTAGACTTCCTACATAACATAATCCAGTAGACCGACATTGGTGCCTTTGATCTACAAGTACAGTTAGGAGGCACACCTCATTCAGTAAACAAATAGATCTGACACACGAGCTGCCAGTGCTGAAGTCCCTCCCACTAAAATATCCACAAACCAAACCTTAAGTAACAATCAAGGTAAACACTCCAACTAGCAGTTCCAAATGCCAAGATAAATCCTTATTTGGGAAAAATACCATTTTGCCCTTCTATGTCCTCAACCCCTCATTGCTGACCAAATGTTAAAATGGTCAGAAAGTCAACGGTCAACCCTTTGTTGACTTATGCACAACGTACGTCTTACTCTACATAGGACGTACTTTCTTATCTAGAAAACATGAAGAATCAGGCTACACTGGGCATAGTCCAAATTAAGCTATGCGTACGATGTCCCTTGCCAAAATTTATTTTAAGCACTTAATACATTAAGACCTTTCACTCAAAGCTCAGATTTGATTCCTACTACCTCCATAATGGATAAAGTTTCAAACTTTATCCATTAGGATGGTCCACACAACCAAGATCTAGTCTTTTTGTCTCAAAGGGACCAAAAATGCATCTTTCTCATCTTAATCCATTAAGTCCATGTCTCCAACCTTAAGATATGAATCATTATGATGTTTAGATGGATAAAGTTGGAAAGTTTCGAACTTTATCCATAACAAGGTCACAAACTTTCAACATCTAAACTTTATGCACTAAAATGACCAAAAAGTAGTAAATATGACAAATAACTAGATCTATGAAACCAATGAGCAAGTTAGATGCTTTTTACTCACAATGGTCTAGGAATGATGTAATCTTGCAGGATCTATACTTGAAATCTTCTTCTACACACTTTGCCACCACCATGCTCTTCAAGATTCAACCTTCCAATGGAGAAATAAGCTCATAAATGATGCCAAGGCAAAAAAATAAGTGAGAGGAGGCTAGGGTTTCTCAAGGAATGATCTTAGGTGATGGAGGCTGATAATGAGAGGGTTTACCATAAGTTAGATCCCTTAAATAAGGTTTTAATCTACCCAAATTACTCCCTGCGTAATTCATTAAACCCGCGTTATGCTCTGCGTAATTCAAAATCCCCAATTTCCACTCCAACTTCAAACAACCATAACTTCATCCTTTTAACTCTGTTTTTTGCGTTCTTTATATATACAAAAGGTATTGAAGAGACCCACAATCCTATCTAACTAGTTTTGTATTATCTCATACCGAACTAAAACATAATCCATGCAAAAAGCCCGATCAATAACTTTTCCCTTTCTTCCCTTTGGGTACAACATACGAATCAACGACTTAGACATGACAACCAACATTATCAACTTTTAATAAGGCCCAACTTTACTTTCTCAAAGCCCAAAGCCTTTACAAGATCAAATTATGGCCCACAATCCTTGATTTAAGGTTTATACGAAACATGGTGTTACAAATCTTGCCCACTTAAATTAGATTCGTCCTCAAAATCATTCCTTACCACTTCCTCTGCCACACCAGCCAACCATGCCCGAATTGATAGGTTTTGAGCATTCTAACACTTCCTAAGTGTACATGCAACCCTAATAACCTTGGATCTATGTTTGTCTAATTGTCATGCAAAGTTGAATTCCAAGGTTATATTCCTATCTAGCATACATGGGGAACAATTTTAACATAAAGTATAGATAGAATAACTTACCTTGTTGTTGTTTGTGTTCCTTGAAACCTTGTGAGCCTAGCACCCCAAGTGTGATGCCTCAAATGCTTCACACAACACCAAATGCTCTTGGAAGAACTTATGAGAGAATACTCACTTCTTCAAAATCGGCCAAGCCCTCTTGTTTCTTAGTGTAGCCGATTTTGGGTGGAGAACATGTTACTTATATAGTGTTGACACATCTAGGGTTAAACCCTAATGTGTCATGACTCTTCATTTCCATGACCCATGGGTTTGTAACTCCCATGGAGCATCCATGGAGCATCCTATGGGTGGAACCCAACTTGATAGTCCATGGAGCCTTTTAGCCCACTATACAAGATATGGATGATTTACATAATCAACTCATATATTTAATTAGTTATCTTTTGATCACTTAATTAATTCTAAATTAATTCTTGATCAAACTAATCAAATAATATTATTAATATATTAGAACTTATAATATATTAATAATCTCCAAGTGTTATTTCTCTCATTTAGTCTATCCAATTGCATGGTGCCATGCAACCCAAATGGACCATGCCGGGTCGGGTCAAGTACATACCAGAAATAGTTATGGACTTATACACCTTATCCAACAGTCTCCCACTTGGATAAGTCTAATAACTATTACTGCAAGTATGACTTCAGGAACCGATCGGCAATCATAGCTCTTTACAAGGTTTCTCGAAACTGAGAAAATGATGGTACGCCATTTAAGATAAGTGATCATATAATCCTCTGTTCTAGATATCAGTCGGACAAATACATGGAACAATGTCTTACTTATTGTCCAACACTTGTTTCCCGATTTCCGATTTGTTTGACAAAGAACTTCATTGAACACATCAATTTAGTTCTGACCGGGCCCGGTACATAGGTCAAAACAAAATCATCGAGGGGCCCAGATATCAGCTTCTAATCCAAGAAGGAACAGATAAACTTCGACTCATATGTTTGTTCTACTACTCATTGAATTACACATAAGAGTGCGATTTTATAACATCGAGTTACCAATGCGTTTTTCGTACAATCAATGCATAACCAACTTGTAAGTAACAAATCATATCTCTAGGTTTAAAGATTTATATGATATTAACGTCTCACGATCACTCGAGATAGAATTCCATGAAGTGATTCCAGTGAGCGTGGGTTGAGTCCAATGCTCAGAACTTATGAGCACTCATGATTGTTGTAGCCTTGTCCCAGACCTCTACAACCAAACATGACAGTCTTGATTCATACCTACTTCCGACATATGACCGACTGTGGAGGTTTGAATAATATGTTATACCAAACAAAATTATTCTGGAAGTCAAAACATGCAAAAGAAATATAGTAAATGATCGACAAGAGATAGCAACACTTTACTCATAAATAAAACACTTTTATTCATCATCAAATGTCAATTACACTTTACAAATTTCGAGGTTATCTAACTACTAAATCTAATATCATCCTTCAGCCCTATGCTCCGAGCATGCTGGAGATGCTTAATCCGAGTCAGTCCCTTCGTGAGGGGATCTTCCGGATTCTCATCTGATGATACCCTCTTTGCCACGAGGAGTCCTTCTTCGATCCGATGTCTGATGAAATGGTATTTTCTGTCGATGTGTCTGGATCTCCCGTGATCCCTTGGTTCCTTGGCTAAGGCAACAGCACTTTCACTATCACAGAAAATTTCCATTGGCTCTTTAATAGCTGGTACAACTCCAAGGTCTCCAATGAAGTTCCTTAGCCATAACGCCTCCTTTGCTGCTTCGCTAGCTGCAATATACTCTGATTCACAAGTAGAATTTGCCACTGTCTCTTGCTTGGAACTCTTCCAAGAAATTGCTCCTCCATTTAGGGTAAAGACCCAGCCCGAATGAGAGCGGAAGTTATCCCTATCAGTCTGGAAGCTAGCATCACTATACCCTACAACTCTCAAGTCATCTCTCCCACCGAGGGTAAGGACCCAGTCCTTAGTCCTTCGTAGGTACTTGAGAATAGTCTTTACCGCAGTCCAGTGTGCCTTGCCAGGGTTCCCCTGAAACCTGCTAACCATGCTCAAGGCAAAGGCTACATCAGGCCGAGTACACGTCATAGCATACATGATCGAACCTACAGCCGAAGCATAAGGTATTCGACTCATTTCTGCTATCTCAGCCTCAGTGCTAGGGCTTTGTGTCTTACTCAGTTTGGCGTTACTCTGGATGGGCAACTCTCCTTTCTTGGAGTCTTGCATTCTGAATCTCTTCAGAATCTTCTCCAAGTAGGTACTTTGACTAAGTCCAATTAGTCTTTTACTCCGATCTCTCAAGATCCTTATCCCCAAAATATAGGCAGCTTCACCAAGGTCCTTCATAGCGAAACACTTTCCAAGCCAGGACTTTACTTCCTGCAGGGTTGGAATGTCGTTTCCTATGAGTAGTATGTCATCCACATACAATACCAAAAAGCTAACTATACTCCCACTAGCCTTGACATATACACAAGATTCATCTTCACTCCTAGAAAAGCCAAATTCCTTGACCTTTTCATCAAAGCAAAGATTCCATCTGCGAGGTGCTTGCTTTAATCCATAAATGGATTTCTCAAGCTTACACACTCTATTAGGGTACTCGTTACTGACAAAACCCTCTGGCTGACTCATGTAAACATCTTCAGCCAACTTTCCATTAAGGAAAGCGGTTTTGACATCCATTTGCCAAATTTCATAGTCATGAAATGCGGCTATGGCTAACAGAACCCGAATAGACTTAATCTTGGCTACCGGAGAAAAGGTCTCATCATAGTCCACTCCAGGAATTTGAGAGAAGCCCTTTGCAACCAGTCTAGCCTTATAAGTGTGTACTTTACCATCCATGTCGGTCTTCTTTTTGAAGACCCATTTGCACCCTACAGTCTTTCGACCTGGTACATTCTCAACCAAGTTCCAAACTTGATTGTCATACATGGATTGTATCTCGCTATCCATAGCCTCTTTCCATTTAGCAGACTCGGGGCCTGCCATGGCTTCCTCGTAGCTGTTAGGGTCATCTTGACTTACTAGTGTCTCATCACTAATAAGTGTCTCACCTTCTGCAGTAATATGGAATCCATAGTAATGCTCAGGTGCACTCCTAACTCTCGTGGAACGCCTCAGAGGTACAGATTCGTCAATTGGCTCAACAGGAGTTTCCTCCTCAAGTTGAGGGCTAGAGTTTAAAGTTCCTTCACCACTTGACTCTTGAATTTCTTCAAGATCAACTTGCCTCCCACTGTCTCCTTGGATTATAAACTCTCTTTCTCGAAAGACTCCTCTTCTTGCTACAAAGACCACATTGTCACTAGGTCTGTAGAAGAGGTAACCAAAGGATTGTTGTGGGTAGCCGATGAAAATACACCTCTCGCTTCGGGGTTCGAGCTTATCATGAGTCTCGCGTCTCACGAAAGCCTCGCAGCCCCAAATCTTGATGTGGTCTAGTTTAGGTACTTTACCAGTCCACATCTCGTGAGGAGTTTTGGCAACTTTCTTTGTAGGGACTAGATTAAGGATATGGGCGGCAGTCTCTAAGGCATACCCCCAGAATGAGATTGGTAGCGAAGCTCGACTCATCATGGAACGAACCATGTCCAACAAGGTTCGATTACACCTCTCAGCCACACCATTCAACTGCGGTGTCCTGGGAGGTGTCAATTGTGAGACAACCCCACATTCCTTTAGATAGTCGAGGAACTCTGAACTAAGATACTCACCACCTCGATCGGATCGAAGCATCTTAATGTTCCTGCCCAATTGATTCTCGACTTCCTGTTTAAATTCCTTAAACTTCTCGAAAGTCTCTGACTTATGCTTGATTAAGTAGACATATCCATATCTACTGTAATCATCAGTAAAAGTCAAATAATAACGATTAGCATCCCTTGTGGCATGTTTGAATGGTCCACACACATCCGTGTGTATAAGGTCCAACAAACCTTCACCCCTTTCACACGAGCCTGTGAAGGGTGACTTTGTCATTTTTCCAAGTAAGCATGATTCGCAACTATCATTTGACTTTAGGTCAAACGACTCCAAGACTCCATCTTTTTGGAGTTGGCCTATGCGTTTCTTGCTTATATGTCCAAGACGACAATGCCATAATGATGCTTTATCCAAGTTATTATTATTAGTAGAATCAATACACAAAACATTATTTCCTAAGTTATCTACAATAGATACAGCTTCATACACACCATCACAAGGTAATGCTTTAAAATAAAGTACATTATTAAAGAAAGCATTAATCGAACCAACTTCATTATCAAACGAAAAGGTGAAACCTTGTTTGTACAATGCATGAAAGGAAATAATATTTCTTGCCATTTCTGGCGAATAACAACATTTATTCAAATCTAAATTTAACCCACTACTTAGCGATAAAGTATAAACTCCAATCTTGGTGACAGTGTAACTTTCCTATTCCCCATGATTAAGTTTATTCTTCCTTGCTCCACATTCTCACTTCGTCCTAGTCCCTGCAAGTCACAACAAATATGAATACCGCAACCGGTATCAAGGACCCAAGATTTCGAATGGGGTGAGTTATTAGAAATGATAGTGTAAATACCTGCATGGTTGGGTTTGACTTTCCCATCCTTCACATCCTGCTGGTACTTTGGGCAGTTCCGCTTCCAATGAGCTTTTTCATGGCAATAGAAGCATTCAGCCTCTTTTGGGTCAGAAGAAGGAGTAATGAAACCTTTCTTGGTTCCACTTGAAGAAGAGCCATCAAGGGTCCGAGCCTTGGTACCCTTCGATGATCTCTTTCTCTTCCTCCCTCGACTTTGCCCGATTGCCAAGACCGGAGTTGAGTCTGGAGTAGGAGTGATAGCAACCGACTTCCCCTTAAGACCTGTTTCTGCGGTCTTGAGAAGTCCCTGAAGTTTGCTGAGGGTGACCTCTTCCTTGTTCATGTGATATGTCATGCGGAATTGATCATAGCACGATGGTAAGGAGTGCAAAATGATATCTATTGCAAGCTCCTCAGGAAAGTTCACATTGAGCTTCAGCAAACGATCCACATACCTTTGCATTTTCTTCATGTGGCTCGTGACGGACTCTCCGTCCTTCATCATGGTTGTTATCATGGAGCAGATGACTTCGTACCTCTCTTGTCGTGCACTTTGATGGTATCTTTCCATCAAATCTTGGTGCATTTCATAAGGGTAGAAATCTTCATAAGACTTTTGGAGTTCAACTGTCATGGTGGCCAACATGATGCAAGCCACCTTGGTTGCATCTCTTTCATGAGTATGAAAGTCAGCGATCTCCTGGGGAGTTGCAGTGGACTCGTCAATTTCCTTAAGCTCCTTGTCAAGGACATATTCTTTGTCCTCGCAGCGGGTAATCATCCTAATGTTTCTGATCCATTTATTGAAGTTGGATCCATCAAAGGTGACTTTCCCACACAAACTCATAAGAGTAAAGGAGCCATTAGGATTCGAGCCAGAAGCATTATTTGAAGACATCTGAAAGAGAAGAACAAGTTTAGTTTAGATTTAAGAGAGTCCTTAATAAAACACCCAAATGTAATATTAAGGCTAGGATCCAATCACAATATAATATAACTAAGAAGAGGTATGCCGTAATCTAAGCTATACCATATTTGAAAGGTAGTTGAATGACGATTCACCAATTTCCACCACGAAAACCGAAATATTAGATATTTAGTTTTTATTGGTTTTAGAAATTCCTAGATTCTTTGAGATCCAATGAACTTTTCAAAGGCATGTTTCAATCTCGGGAGTGCCCTCCAGGTTTTGTGACTGGGATGCCGAGAATCACAAAACGAGGTGTGAAGTAACCATGCAAATCACTTGGTACCCTTAAAGTTTATCACTCAATCGATGTGCCGGTAAACCACACACGCTCCACCGATACTATAATAAACCTTAAGTCACCCTTTACCTACCTTGTTAAGTCCAAGTTAGTGTGCCGGTTAACCACACACGCTCCACCAACGACTTAGACAAAGTGTAAAGTGTAATTTCATGGATTAGCACCTTATTCACATTTTTCCTAAAGTAACTAAGATTGGGAATTTAATAAACATTTAGTTACTTTATCATATTCATCATACTTTGAATGAGAATTTATAAGTCCTTGTCTTACCCGTTCGGCTAACGACCCTCCACCAGTCAAGCAAGCGGTGGGTGAGAATATACACCCATTAAGTCACCATTTTATAGGCAACAACCTTATACTCACCTTATAGACCGGCTTCGTGAATGAGGCGTACTAGCGGTAAGACGACTTTATTCTTATACATATATATATAATTATTAAATCATCATAATATAAGTATAAGGGTTGAATTTTAACTTTTAAAATTCTAGGGGTTGAAACTTAAAGTTTTAACTTAACTTTACTTGTTCCAAAACTTGAGGGCAAGTTTTGTAACTTTCAAAACTTTTCATTTCTTGTAACTTATGAGTTTAATAGAGTAATAAAAATGAAGACTCTTCATTTTTCTAACTCTTGTGTTTTCTTAATGGTTTTAACTCAAGTGTGACTCTTGGTTTTCCATAACTTAAGGATAAGTTATGGACTCCATTAAAACACATTATGATCAAGAATTAAACTACCAAATAGGTTACAAATAATTCCTATGATCATCTAAAACATCATAAGAACAAGAACATGAATATGAACACAATCAAAAATTACATAAAACTTTGTAATTTTGATAACTAGTTGTTGTAAATGAATTAGCAAAGACACTACACCACCAAAAACAAGTTTTCAATTACCAAAATAGTTTAGGGTAATGTTTCTAATTCATTTTCCAGCAACTGAATCGAAAATCTGCACTCAGTCGACCCTACTCGCCGAGTGCATAAACTGACTCGCCGAGTTGGTTGAAGATACTCATGGACTCGACGAATCCCCCCTATAGACTCGACGAGTCCATTCGCAGACAACAAAATTTCCAATTCTGTTTTCAACTTTTAAGCACAAATAAGAACAAACAAGCCTAGGCTCTGATACCACTGATAGGTTTTGAGCATTCTAACACTTCCTAAGTGTACATGCAACCCTAATAACCTTGGATCTATGTTTGTCTAATTGTCATGCAAAGTTGAATTCCAAGGTTATATTCCTATCTAGCATACATGGGAACAATTTTAACATAAAGTATAGATAGAATAACTTACCTTGTTGTTGTTTGTGTTCCTTGAAACCTTGTGAGCCTAGCACCCCAAGTGTGATGCCTCAAATGCTTCACACAACACCAAATGCTCTTGGAAGAACTTATGAGAGAATACTCACTTCTTCAAAATCGGCCAAGCCCTCTTGTTTCTTAGTGTAGCCGATTTTGGGTGGAGAACATGTTACTTATATAGTGTTGACACATCTAGGGTTAAACCCTAATGTGTCATGACTCTTCATTTCCATGACCCATGGGTTTGTAACTCCCATGGAGCATCCATGGAGCATCCTATGGGTGGAACCCAACTTGATAGTCCATGGAGCCTTTTAGCCCACTATACAAGATATGGATGATTTACATAATCAACCCATATATTTAATTAGTTATCTTTTGATCACTTAATTAATTCTAAATTAATTCTTGATCAAACTAATCAAATAATATTTTTATTATATTAGAACTTATAATATATTAATAATCTCCAAGTGTTATTTCTCTCATTTAGTCTATCCAATTGCATGGTGCCATGCAACCCAAATGGACCATGCCGGGTCGGGTCAAGTACATACCAGAAATAGTTATGGACTTATACACCTTATCCAACACGAATATCCTGAGCTCCTATTTGGATAGGAAAATTATATCATAAAGAAGACCGCCCTCTAACATTGTAATCAAACCAAATCTTAGCAGAATTCCCTAAACCTGACAAGGGCCTGGAGCTTGCCACTTTGTCCTCAGACCACAAAGGAAAACCCAACTACTCGGATCGGAAACTAAAACCCCAAACCTCATTCGACTTCCCGACTGACCGAAAATAATCCAATACACAACCTGAACTGAACAAAACCCTTCCGACCTTGAATCATCTTGTTAATAATTGAGAAGAACAAAATCCCTGACCATCGATCATAGCTGAAACCTTTCACTTGAAAACAAAGGCGAGTCCCAAAATGATTCTTAGTTATTGGTGTCACACCAACATAAAATCACATTCTGCTAACCAACATTATCATTTTTATTTATCCGAGATCTCCCCGGTCTTGTACTGATCTACCAATTAACTGAAGTACCAGACTTCCAACCGGTTGTTGTAGCTGATACTTTACACATGACCATACCACGAGACTCCAACGAAGAGTCTATCTAAGAAAAGCTATTGTAGTATGTTTGCGAACACAGCTCCAACAACCCTCCTGTTCCAACCAGGGAAGACATAACCAACCATCACACAAACATTAGAGATTCTACTTCATTCTAGGTGAATGCTACCAGCCCAGCCGTAGACTTACATAAGAACTGACCCCAAATAGGCCAATAACCTTCCTTAATCCCGTGAATGTTGTGGTCCTACTATAGTCTCACAACCCTTCCTGCCATGGTCTAGTTCTCCCTAATGAAGGCTACAATTCGAACTGTATATTCACAACACCCTCATGACTTTCAGTCGACTCGGTGAATGCTACAGGCCACATCACAGTCTTATAACACTTTCATACTACCTACCAATGTAGTAAAGGCTATAGACCACCCGATAGTATTACAACTCTTCCATACTACATATGATCCTAGTGAATGCTACGGGCCACCCCAAAGTCTTACAACACTTCTACCACTTCTAATATAGTGAATGCTACGGGCCACCCTACAATGTTACAATACTTCTACCACTGTCAATCTAGTGAATGCTACATGCCACCCCACAGTCCTATAATACTTCTACCATTACCAATCTAGTGAATGCTAAGGGCCACCCTATAGTCTTGTGATACTCATACCACTACCATGGTCCCAACTCATGGTCTTACAATCTATTCATGAGGAAACTTAGCAACGAATCAAATTCAATCTGGAACTCTAATCGGCTAATCCCAACAAGCATTCGGGTCGTGCTTTGAACCCCAAAGCCTTCATTAGATAAGAACTGGCAGAGAGATCCTAACAAAAACCTCAACCTGAGAGTAGCTATGAACCCAAAATACACCACTACTGACGATGCACATCCCTAGACGAGATATCTAATTTCCAACCCTTTCTTCTCTGGTTACAACTACCCAACGAACATTATCCCTTGCATAAAATTTTGGCTAATTCCACGATCAGAACTAGAGATCCTATTGTTCTTGGAAGATCATTCCAAGTTGATTCACATTGGGAATATTTTTATTAATCCCGAGCGATTCTCCCCAACTTAGAATCATCTATACCCTGTCAATCTCATACCCATTCATATTTTCAAGCCATCAATGATTTCATTACATAGAAATGCCGCTAACTTGAGCATTGCAAGAGTTCATATTTCATGACCAACCGACCTAGTGTACACACATCCCAAAAACTCGGATGAATACACCCGAATATTTCAATGAAAAACGATATCTCCTAGAACCTTCCGCTGATACAACTTCAAAATCCTCGAACGACTTTCACGAATAACGAAGAACGAATAACCCACTATTGAAACGAGTTGGTAACCAATCCAACGACCTACTTACTATGGAGCAATTCCCATCCAAATATGGAATCAATCACCCTAAAGGTATGAATTAATAACTGCCGACCATAGACTTGTGATTTGACCAATCCTTCCTTGCATCGCTGGTATGAAAGATCCCTACGAGTCCCACTTTTAAATCTGACATGTTCATGTTGTGGTTTCCTCAAACTCTTCGCTGAACCACCAAAAACAAAATTGGCTGCTGGTTCTCCAAGTTGAACACTCAGTTTCCGCCATTTAAGAATCATTTTATCATTGGTCGATGTCTCGCACATCGAATCCGTAAGCTGTCTCACCCTAATACCCTCTAAGCATGGCTCTTGGTATGCAACATGGCATATGAAGACTCTTGAAATATAACAACTAGACCTCCTTTGAGCAATTCTGATTTCTAGGTGGATACGTCACTAAACCGAACATAGCGTCTTGCACACATAATCACATAATCATAAGCATAAATATTAATAAGAGCATGAAGGAACATAATAAAATATATACCTCTGACGTCAACTGATGGAACTCAGATCTCCTTGATCTGCATCTGAAACGCTTAGCTTCTCATCATAGGAGCCTTTAGTCTGCCATCGCGAACATCACTTATCCTCAAATTGGCTGGGGATGGTGTCCACACGACTCCACTTATTAATCCCGGACAGTTGGCCTTCTTTTGGTCCACTTGGTGGCAGTGTAAACATATCAGACTCGATCCGTGAGGGAAATACCCATTGACATGAACAATCCCACCACACTTGTAACAACCTATACCCCTTGATCGACATACCCCATCATGCTGTTTCCTGCAGATGCCCCAATGACCTTGGCCCTGCTGGCCCCTCAATCATTGACCGAAAGTCTTGGATCTCAAAGTTAATCTCCCACTCTTGGGCACTAGCTATCATGTCATCTAATGTCCGACAAGTTAAAATTCTAACAATCTCACTAATATCATCTCTCAACATGTTTTGGTACGGAGTCTTCTTCATGTCATCGTCTGCGACATACCATGGAACCAGTAAAGCTCTCTCCCTAAATTGGCGATGATCTTTGCCACAATATCAGTCATCTGGCACATGTCCTAAAACACCCTCGCCAACTACTGCACCTTGATAGCTGGTGCAAACTCCTCCCTAAATCGGGTCAAGAACTCATTCCAAGTCATCATCTCAAGGACCTCGCCACCCAAATCAAAATCTACCCCCTCCCACCAGCCACGAGCACTGTCCTTTAGAAGACATGATGCAAATCTAACCTTCGACCCAGCGGCCCAGAAGCTCGTCCGGAAAGCATTCTCCAAGTTTGCTAACCACCTCCTACTAGTAATGAGGTCCTTCTCCCCAAAGAACTTGGGAGCCCTAAAAGCACGAAACTCGCGAAAAGAAATAGTGTTAGCTCCCATAATAACTATTATCTCAGTACGAAATGTGTTGGGTTATGAGCATTCTAACACTCCTATGGTGTACATGCAACCCTATAAACCTTGGATCTATGTTTTTTCTATTATACATGCAAATAAGAACTTTCCAAGGCTTTAATCCTAACTAGCATATTATGAAGATCTCATACTACAAAGTACTAGTTAGATGACATACCTTTTGATGTAGCTTGATGTCTTCAAGCTTTAAGAGCTTAGCCCCAATAGTGTGGAAGCCTCAAGTGGAATCACAAATCACCACAACACCTTGGAAGACTTTAGAGAATATGGATACTTGGTTCTCTCTAGTGAAATCGGCTAGCCCTTGTTAGTGTACCACACTAGTGCCAATTTCACCAACCAAGGACATCTTTATATAGTGTGGAGGATTAGGGTTAAACCCTAATACCCATGACCTTTCATTTCCTAGGATCCATGGGTCAAACACTCCATGGACTATCCATGAAAGCTTAGCCCAACCTAAATGAACTTGGCCCATTCCATATATATAAGAGTCCATATTTAATTAGTTCCTTTAGATCACTTAATTAATTCTAAATTAATTCTTGATCAATACTAATTAAATAATATGATTCCATATTAATATATTAGAACTTATAATATATTAATATTAATCATAAACATACTATTCTTAAAAGATTACCCATATAATTTGTGTCGGTGAAGTGCAACCCAAATGGACCATGCCGGGTCGGGTCAAGTACATACCAAATATAGTTATGGACTTAGACATTAAGTTTCTTCAAACTACGCGATATCTCATAACTCCTAAGAAGTAGCTCAAGAATCCGATCTTCAAACTACGCGATAGAAATCCATCTACTCGATCAAATTCAGCATATTCTTTCTTTAAGTTTCTTCACTTTTCTTTAATTCTTAAAACATCACCATGTGACCCAGTCACATCACGTATCAAGAATCTCAGAATAGATACTTAACAGAGTTAGATAGTGGACTTTACCTGAAGTAGAGTCAAACTTATTGACTTTAACATCCTTAGGTAAATTTGGCAACTTCGCAACCAATGCCCCTTCCTTTGGCAATATAAACATATGGACCCTTTTGATAATGGTACACGAGACTATCATAGACTTAGTTTTTCTCTTTACCATTTGGTCAACCGAGTTGACTATGGCCGATCCCTTTCCACTGGGAAGAGAGAGCTTTACTAGATATCCAATGTCATCATTGTCAATGTCCATAATGTTTTAGGAAGTTGATCTTAGCAAATAGATAAGATCATTAAGGGTCTTGTCATAGTCTGTTTCATAGGTGTTCCAAAAGAACTCACTATGTGACTTAGAAAGTCATTAAACCTACAACTTTCTAAAGACTTTGACACCCAACTCTCCCATCTTGTCAATATGTGACTACATCTCGAAGATGTGATCACACCTAGACTTTGCCTTGCCAATAGGGCTTGAGTGACCTTAAACTTTTCAAGAATTTGTGGGTTACAGAGAATAATCGAAGGAGGTGAAAGAAGTATGATTTCCAAGGGACATCATCTTCATTTAGGAAAGCTTGTTTCAAGAGATTTGGGAAGATCATAAATGTCTAAACCAGACATGTTATAGGAGATATTCAAGATAGTTGATTCATAGTCCTTAATATGACACCCAATATGAAATATTAAGGCTAGGACCCAACAAACTATTTTATAACTTAGAAGAGGTATGCCATAATCAAAGCTATAAAATATTTGAAGGTAGGTGAATGACGATTCACCAATTTCCACCAAGATAAACGAAATGTATTATTAGGTTTTAATTTGAGATACATTGAACTGTTCAATGGCATGTTTCAATCTCGAGTGTGCCCTTCAGGTTTTGTGACTGGGATGTCGAGGATCACAAAACAAGGTGTGAAGCAACCATGCAAATTACTTGGTACCCTTAAGTGTTTACCCCTTAATCGATGTGTCGGTTAACCACACACGCTCCATTGATACTATGATAAATATTAAGTCACCCTTTACCTACCTTGTTAAGTCCAAGTTAGTGTGTCGGTTAACCAGACACGCTCCACTAACGACTTAGACAAAGTGTAAAGTGTAATTTCATGGATTAGCACCTTATTCACATTTTCCTAAGTAACTAAGATTAGGAATTATTATAAATTTTGTTACTTAGTATTTATCACTAATACTTTTAATGAAGGTAGAATTATAGTCCTATCAAACCCGTTCGGCTAACGACCCTCCACCAGTCAAGCAAGCGGTGGGTGAGAGTGGACACCCATTAAGTTGCCATTTTATAGGCAACAACCTTATACCCACCTTATAGACCGGCTTCGTGAATGAGGCGTACTAGCAGTAAGACTGACTTTACTCTTATACATACATATATATATATATATATATATATATATATATATATATATATATATATATATATATATATATATATTAACTTATAGTATTATAAAGTATAAGGGTTGAATTTTAACTCTTAAAATTCTAAGGGCTAACTTGGAATTAAAGTATTCATAAGAGAAAACTTTACAAATTTCAAAACTTGAGGGCAAGTTTTGAAACTATTCAAAAACTAATTAATTCCATGACTTATGAGTTTAAAGTAGTTTTAATCGAAAAACTCTTCAAGTTCCATAACTTGAGAACAAGTTATGGAAGACTTTAAACTAATAAAAGAATTAACTTTTCTTTATTTTATAACTTATGGAATTAATTAAGGTTACACTTTTTTATATTTATTATTTAATGAAGAGACTCTTGGTCCTCCATAACTTGAGGACAAATTATGGAGTCATAACTCCAATTAATTAGAACTAGACTCTTTATTTTGTAACCTTTGCCAAATTTTATGAGTTTTATGAAACTTAAATGTGACTTTTCATATAACTTGAGGACAAGTTACAAAACACATTTTAGAATCAACTCTTAGATTAATTAGGATTGCAAACAACTATTTCACTCAACTTTTCTATTAATCTAAGCAACTCATAAGAACAAGATAATTCAAATCAAACTTTTTCATGTAATTAGCCTAATCACTAAACTAATTCAAAACATGAATCTATTGAAAATTATCTTTGAAATTGGATTAGCATGAACATTACCACGTCAAAAACAAGTTTATAAGTTCAAAAACAACTTAGGGTAATGTTCCTAGTCCATTTCTAGCCAAAAACCTCGAAAATATGCTGTTTGGGGGTCCAACTCGTCGAGTGCATGAACCAACTCGGCGAGTTGGATCGTTTTGATCATTTTTTAGGCATGCACTCGCCGAGTCTCCTGATGGACTCGCCGAGTCTGATGATCAGACAGCAACAATTTCGATTTTTTAAGCAGTTTTGCAAGTATAACAAGAAAACAAGCCTAGGCTCTGATACCACTGTTGGGTTATGAGCATTCTAACACTCCTATGGTGTACATGCAAACCTATAAACCTTGGATCTATGTTTTCTCTATTATACATGCAAATAAGAACTTTCCAAGGCTTTAATCCTAACTAGCATATTATGAACATCTCATACTACAAAGTACTAGTTAGATGACATACCATTTGATGTAGCTTGATGTCTTCAAGCTTTAAGAGCTTAGCCCCAATAGTGTGGAAGCCTCAGGTGGAATCACAAATCACCACAACACATTGGAAGACTTTAGAGAATATGGATACTTGGTTCTCTCTAGTGAAATCGGCTAGCCCTTTTTAGTGTACCACACTAGTGCCAAATTCACCAACCAAGGACATCTTTATATTGTGGATGATTAGGGTTAAACCCTAATACCCATGACCTTTCATTTCCTAGGATCCATGGGTTAAACACTCCATGGGCTATCCATGAAAGCTTAGCCCAACCTAAATGAACTTGGCCCATTCCATATATATAAGAGTCCATATTTAATTAGTTCCTTTTGATCACTTAATTAATTCTAAATTAATTCTTGATCAATACTAATTAAATAATATGATTCCATATTAATATATTAGAAGTTATAATATATTAATATTAATCATAAACATACTATTCTTAAAAGATTACCCATATAAATTGTGTCGGTGAAGTGCAACCCAAATGGACCATGCCGGGTCGCGTCAAGTACATACCAAATATAGTTATGGACTTAGACATTAATCCAACAGAATGCGCCTATATGTTCTTCCAAAATCTCCATGATCCCATCCTTAAACGTATTGAAGATCACAGGAGTTTGCTCCAAAATATCACGGGTGATATCTAAAGAGATAAACTCCCACATCTGCTCATAAATAGACTCACCACGAACACCTGAGTGTGAACCAGAACGTAAACCTCCTCCACTTGTGGTTATCACCATACTAAAAACGACCATACAACAAACGTAAACATACCCCAAGAATTCCTCATCCTACGGTCTTCTTAGTATCTTTGTGACTCTCCTTGATTCAAGTACATATCCTGTGCTCTCGGCAATATGAGCCCAATACTACTTTCCACACGTATCCATGCTTTCTTCAAGAATTATCCTGAATCCTTTAAATCATCTTCTCAATCTGGTATTCCAAATACCCGCTAAACAGCACATCCAAACCCATTAAAACACTTCCTAGACTCTCCCATGTTCCTCACCCCATCCTGCCACCAGTTGTTAAAGAACATCTACTAATGTCACCTAACTACTTCATGAATATAATTACATGCAACAAATCTTAGATAATCATTCGACTAAAAGACTCAACCCTACAACGGTTAGACACAGACGAGAGTTGTGTAATAGGGCCAAGTCAATCAACCTATGATTATTTAAACTTTACTTCATGTAATTTATAACATATATGATAACATCATGTATGGATATTCTAGGAATCACTTACTTGAGCTCGGCCAATTGCATGCATCACACCCTTTTTCCTTATTACCATCTATTTAAAAAAATAATTTTACTTTCAAAAAGGTTACTAATTCCTCATTTTGAGTCCGTATACACTTGTGCGTATGCCTGAATCCCTCAAACCAAGGCTCTGATACCAACTTGTAATGTCCCAAAATGTTGTAGAAAAAATTTTCATTTTAAAAACAATAAACCATACAAATGAGTTGTTCAAAAACCATTCAAAGTGAATATATCATTTAAACATTAGAGTAAAAATCACAAATAACCAATGCGAAAAGCTCTGCTGGATGTTGTGTACTTATGTCAGACCCTTCCCTTTAGATTTGGAAGTACATAGAATACATAGAATAGAGATTGCTATGTGAGTTCCTCGAAATACCCCATAGCATACATAGAATAGAGATTGCTATGTGCCAACCATAGGTTTACAATTACTATCATGTCATGACTCGTATCATGGTCTTTCCTTACTGTGTACGGGGCCAAAACCCAGGTCTAACAAACAAGTTCCAAGAGCCTCCTCCTAGTCTTCCATGAAAGTATCACAAAGACAACTAGCATGCTACATATAACTGCCAAGGTTTACACCCTGGTCTTGCATATAGTTTCCTAGGATCATTATCAAGGTCTTTCATATAATTTCTAGGGTTCACCACCTTGCCTTCGAACATAAAATAATCATGTAGGCAGACATTGGTTCCTTCGACCCACAAGTACAGTGAGGAGACTCAAATCGATCAACAAACGAATGTATCTTACACATGTGCTACTAGTGCTGAAGTCCGTCTCAATAGCATATCTACAAACCAAACCCTAATTTGGATCTAAGGAAAAAACTCCAACTTAGCAATTCTAAATGCCAAGATAATTCCTCATTTTCCCTTATAAGTACTCAACCCCTTATAGTTAACCAAAAGTCAAACTGGTCAAAAAGTCAACATGCAACCTTTTGTTGATTTACGCGTGGTGTATGTCTTACTCTTGGAAGGGCGTAAAGTCTTATCCAGAAAATGGGCAAGAATCAGTTTACTCTAGGCTTAGCCCAGATTACACCCTGCATATGGCGTCCCTTACCAAACTTTATTTGAAGCACTTAATACATTAAGAATATTGACACAAAGCTCATATCGGATTCCTACTTGCTCCATAATGGATAAAGTTTCCAATTTTATCCATTAAGATGGTCTAAATAACCAAGACCTAGTCCTTATATCTCAAAGTGACAAAAAATGCATCTTTCTCATCTTAATCCATTACGTGTAGGTCTCCAACCTTCAAATCTTAGTCATTATGATGTTTAGATGGATAAAGGTTCCAACTTTATCCATAACAAGGTCACAAACTTTCAATATCTAAAATTTATGCACTAAAATGACCAAAAACTGCCAAATATGACAAATAACTATATCTATGAAACAAATGAGCATGTTATAAGCTTTTTACTCACAATGGTCTAGGAATGATGTAATCTTGCTGGATCTATACTTGAACTCTTCGTCTATACACTTTGCCACCACCTAGGTCTTCAAGATTTAACCTTCCCTAGAGAAATAAGCTTATAAATGATGCAAAGGCTTAGAAAAAAGTGAGAAAAAACTAGGGTTTCGTAAGGAATGATCTTAGGTGATAGAGGATGGTAATGAGAGGGTTTCTCATAAGTTAGAGCCCTTCAATAGGGCTCAAAACCAAAGATTTAGGTTTTGTTCTGCCCAAATTTTGCCCTCCGTAATTCCTTAGACCCATGTTACGCCATGTGTAACTTTTAGTTACATCCAACACCGGGTGTTACAAATCTTGCCCACTTAAATTGGATTTCATCCTTGAAATCATTCCTTACCATTTCCTCTTCCACACCAGTCAACCTTGCCCGAACATCCTGAGCTCCTATTAAGACTGAAAAGTTATCTCATAAAGAAGACCACCCTATAACACTATAATCAAGACCAATATTAGCAGAAATCCCTTAAATTGACAAGGGAATGGACCTTACCACTTTATCCTTAACCTACGAAGGAAAACACAACTGGTCGCCCGAAACTGAAACCCCAAAACCCGTCTAACTTATCGGTAGACCGAAAAAGGATCCAATTCGCAACCTGAACTGACCGAAACCCGACGACCTTTAATCATCTTGCTAATAACTGAAAAGAACAAAATCCATGACTATCCATCACTATTGAAACCTTGCACATGGTAACAAACGTGACTTCCAACATGAGTCTCAATCATTGGTGGCATACCAACGTAAAATCACATTCCACTAACCAACATTCACATTTTGATTTATTCCAGACCTCCCGGTTTGTGTACTAGTCTACCAATTAACTGAAGTGTTGAATATCCAACTGGTTGCTATAGATGATACTTCACACATGTAACATGAGACTCCACCGAAGAGTCTATATGACAAAAGCTATGATAGACTATTTGCCAACACAGCTCCAACAACCCTCCCATTCCATCCAGGGATGACATAACTAACCAATACATGAACATTAGATAGTTCGCTTCATTCTAGGTGAATGCTACCAGCCTAACCATAATTTTACATCACAACCGGTCTGTAATTGGCCTACAAACTTCCTTAATCCTATGAATGTTGTGGTCCTCACACAGTCTCACATCCCTTCCTCCCATGGTCTAATTCTACCTAATGATGGCTACGCGCCAAATCGTAGATTCACAATACTCTCAGAACTGGCTATCAACCTGGTGAATGCTACGAGCCATATCACAGTCTTATAGCACTTCTACACTGCCTACCAACCTAGTGAAGGCTACAGACCACCTGATAGTCTTAAAACTCTTCCGTACTGCGTACGATCCTAGTGAATGCTATGGGCCACTCCGTAATGTTTCAACACTTGTAAAATTTCCAATGTAGTGAATGATACAAATCCCAACGTAGTCTTACAATACTTCTACCACTACCAATCTAGTGAATGCTATGGGTCACCCCGTAGTGTTGCGACACTCATACCATTAGCATGGTACTTGCCCATGGTGTTGCCAACTATCCACGAGGAAACTTAGCAACAAATAAAATTCAAGCCGGAACTCCAATCTGCTGATCCCAACAGGCATTCGGGTCGTGCTTCGAACCCCAAAGCCTTCATCAGACAAGCAGAGGCAAAGAGATCCTAACACACCCCTTAACCTGAGACTAGCCACGAGCCCAAAATGCAGCACTACTGAAGCTCCATGTCCTAAGACAAGATATCTTTATTTCCAACCTTTGCTTCTATAATTACAACTGCTCAACGAAAATATACCTTGCATACAAATTTGGCTTATTCCACGATCAGAACTATTGATTCTCTTGTTCTTGGCAAGCCATTCTAAGTTGACTCGCATTGGGAATATTTCTATTTGTAACAACGTAATTTTTCAAAACAAATTTTCCATTTCAAAATATCATAAAATTCATATGTAATATCAAATTCCATATGTCAACATCATCTCGATAAACAAATCCGAAGATCTCAATGTAAATAAAACTCCGTCTGTGTGTACGGTCATGCTGACGCCTTCCTGCGATCCTCACTGGTACCTGAAACACATAACACACAACACGGTAAGCATAAATGCTTAGTGAGTTCCCCAAAATACCACATACAACACATACACCACTCGAGGCTACAGTACAACCCTCCGGTCGATGTGTCTCAGCGGGACCCTCCAGTCCCTTAGCTTGTTAGACCATCTGGTCCGGTTATAACTCGTTGGACCCTTCGGTCCAGTCTGTATAGTTGGACCCTTTTGTCTGGTCTATATCGTTGGACCCTCCAGTCCGGTCTATACAACACATAGCATACATATATCACAATGCACATAATCTCATACGTACACATAGCACACAAGACCCTCCGGTATACACATAGATACCACTCTAGGTAATGTATAGTGAAAAGACTCACTTCGGGTAACTCAGATAATCTTGCACACGAATATACTGATCTAGCCCCCGCCTAATTACATACACAATATCCTCAAATAAATAATGGCTCTCAAAGGCTAGATTAAATCCTTTTCTACAATCCCACAGAAGGGTAAAAGACCATTTTACCTCTCTTTGACCCAAAAGTCCAAATGTTCACCAAAACCCTAAAAGTCATCGAAAGTCAACAGGGGGTAGTACGCGGTGCGTACCAACTCTTGTACGCGGGGCGTACTCTGGCGATCCAGAATCGGGGTCTCAGACCCTTACGCTGCACGTACTTAGATTTACGCCCAGCATAAGTCTCAGTTTCATGCATTTATGGATTTTTGGTCTTAAACGGTTAAGACATCTACTCAAACTTCAGATCTGACTTTTCTAAGGTCACTTAATCCATAAACTTGAAACCTTAAAGCCTTTGAATGGCTATAAAGGTCACCAATCACTCTAAACACCTTTCCTCTTTCCGCATTAATCCAATATCTCATGCATGACTTAATATTCATGTCCAAGATTGGATTTTTATAAACCTACAACTCATATTACTCTGAAATATGGCATATCTAAGCTTATGGGGACCATTTGCTCATAAAGTCTCCACCTTGGGACCGAAAACCCTAAAAATTGGTCCATGAAGCACAAATAAAAAATGACAAGGAAAGCTTTGAGCTTTTTACCTCTAAAAGAAGCTCAAACCTCTATAGATCTCGAATCTACTCTTGTCCACCAACTTCTAGAACTTATAATGGCCTCCTCTTCTCCTTCACCACCTTGAAATGGCACTTTCAAGCTTAAGAACACACACACAAACTTATAACAGCTTTTTTCTCTCTCAGGGTGTCACTCACTGACGTATGGTGGCTGGGGTAAAGGCCTTATCATTCGTTTTATAGTGCACAAGCCACAATTAGGGTTTGCATCTGGGCCCGCTACACCTAGCGTAACCCTGGGTACGCCCAGCGTACCTAGGCGAGTCAACGTCCAATGTAAGCATGTGAGTACGCGTAACGTACTCTTTAGTACGCCCAACGTACTTAATGGCTATAATTTTCCTTTATGGGTTAAACTTGACAACTTGGAAAGGAAGACAGGTTAAATAGATATACCTGAATTTTGGGATGTTACAATTCTCCCCTACTAGAACCAGATGTCGCCCTCGAAGTTTGATACCGTAAACAACTCCGGATGCTGCTCCCGCATCTTGGACTCCGGCTCCCAAGTTAGCTCGGACCCTCTCTGATGTTCCTCATTTTTCCTAAGAACCTTGATCTTCCGATCCACAATCGTGATAGGCCTCTCAACATAATTCAGGCTCGCATCCACCTGAATTTCCTTTAGCGGTACAACTGCCATCTCGTCGACAATACACTTCCTTAACTGCGACATGTGAAAGGTATCATGTATCTGGCTTAACTCCGCAGGTAGCTCCAAACGGTATGCTAACCTGCCAACCCTAGCGGTCACCCTGAAAGGACCAATGTACCGGGGTCCCAACTTTCCCCTCTTCCGGAATCGGATCACTCCCTTCCAAGGAGATACCTTCAGGAGTACGAAGTCTCCCACCTAGAACTCGAGCTCGGACCATCGCCTATCCGCATAACTCTTCTGGCGACTCTGAGTTGTTAACAACCTCTGTCTAACCTGGTGTATCTGCTTTGTCATTTGAAGCACTATCTTAGTGCTGCCCATCACTCGCTACCCTATCTCTCCCTAGTAGATGGGAGTCCGACACGTCCTCCCATACAACAACTCGAAGGGAGGCATACCAATGCTCGAATGGTGGCTTTTGTTATAGGAAAACTCAACCAATGGCAAATACGCGTGCCAACATCCTCCGAAGTCCAACACACATTCTCGAAGCATTTCCTCGAGCATCTGAATCGTCCGCTCACTCTATCCGTCCGTCTGTGGGTGGTAAGC
Source organism: Lactuca saligna (assembly GCF_052625555.1). Classification (NCBI taxonomy): domain Eukaryota; kingdom Viridiplantae; phylum Streptophyta; class Magnoliopsida; order Asterales; family Asteraceae; genus Lactuca; species Lactuca saligna. Next base: position 54,240,463 of record NC_136418.1, on the reverse strand, counting down.
GGTACTGAAATGCATAATCATGCCCAATTCCTCAAGGAACTTCTTCCAGATTCTGGAAGTGAATCGTACATCTTGATCTGACACAATAGAGATTGGTACTCCATGCCGCGAACCACACAACATGAATCGTACATCTCGATCTGCAAAAGAGCTCTCACTGATAGCAAGGAAGTCAATGCTCTTCGTTAGCCAATCTACAATCACGCAAATTGCATCGACACCCCTCGTGGTCCTTGGCAATTTGGTGATAAAGTCCATAGAAATATGTTCCTACTTCCACTGGGAACCTCAAGTGGCTGCAACTTGCCGTGCGGACGCTGGTGCTCGGCCTTGACCTTGTGACAGGCCAAGCACCTTTTAACGAACCACATAGCATCCCTATTGATACAGGACCACCAATAATCTATCTTCAGCACCAAATACATCTTAGTGGCCCCAGGATGGATCGAGAACCTCGACCTGTGTGCCTCCTCCATCAGAATGGTACGTTCCCCGCCTGTAAACGACACCCAAATTCGACCATGAAAGGTCATAAGCCCTCGACTATCGGTAACGAACTCAGATACCTGGCCGACCACCCACTCTCTGTTACGGTTCTCCGGTCTCACGGGCTCTTCCTGTGCCTCCCGAATGGTGTCCAACACTGGAGTCATCACCATCAACCTCATACAAATATCTCGTATCGTGGTATTCTCCACCCTACAGCTCAGGGCATCGGCTACAATGTTAGCCTTGCCCAGGTGGTAAAGGATCTCATAATCATAATCCTTTACCACATCCAACCATCGCCGCTGGCACATATTTAGGTTGGGATGATCCATCAAATACTTCAAGCTCTTGTGGTCTGTGTACATGGTACATTGAACCCTATACAAATAGTGACGCCACATCTTGAGGCGAACACCACTGCCCCCAATTCCAGATCGTGGGTGGGATACCTCGTCTCATGAGGCTTCAGCTGCCTCGGGACACCAACTAAAAGCCACGCCCTTCCGGGTCAACCTGGTGAGAGGAAAGGCAATCTTGGAGAAATTCTTGATAAATATCTGATAACAGGCGGCCAACCCTAGAAAACTCCTGATCTTGGTGGGGGATCTCGACACCTCCCAACTCATCACAACCTCAATCTTGGCCGGATCGACCAATATCCCATTCTGATTGACGAGATGCCCCAAAAACTGGACCTCTTGTAACCAGAAATCGAACTTGGAGAATTTGGCGTAAAGCCTCTCCGATCTTAGAACTCTGAGGATCTCCCTCAAATGCTCCTCATGCTGCTCTCTGGATCTCGAATACACCAATATATCATCGATGAACACGATCACCGAATGATCCAACATCGACCTACACACCCTATTCATGAGATCCATGAACGCCGCCGGTGCATTGGTGAGTCCAAAAGGCATCACCACGAAATCGTAATGCCCATAATGAGTCCTGAATGCCATCTTCTGGATATCCTCATCCCGCACTCTCATCTGATGATATCCAGACCTCAAATCAATCTTGGAGAACCAAGACTCTCCCTGCAACTGATCGAACAGATCATCGATGCTCGATAAGGGGTAACGGTTCTTGACCGTCAACTTGTTCATCTCCCGGTAATCAATGCACATTAGGTGTGAACCATCATTTTTCTTGACAAAAAGGATCCGTGCTCCCCATGGCAAGCTACTCAGTTGAGTAAACCCCTTCCCCAACAACTCCTGAAGCTGTGAGGATAACTTATGCATCTCTAGAAGCGCAAGGCGATAGGGTGCCTTGGCATTAGGCGCCTCTCCTGGAACTAAATCGATGCGAAACTCCACTTGCCTCTCGGGAGGCACACCCGACAACTCCTCGGGGAAAATATCCGGGAACTCTCGCACTATCGGTACATCATCAACCGAACTCGGCCTCTCCACGGCCTCTCGTGTGTCCATCACATAGTCCACAAACCCACTACAACCCTATTCTAGACTCTGCCTCGCCCTAGAAGCCGAACAAAATACTGACCTAGAATGGGTACCCTCATCGTACACTATAAGAACTCCCCCACTAGGGTCTCGTATGGTCACCAGCTGTCGCTCACAGTCGATAACCACTCCAAATCTAGTCAACCAGTCCATGCCCATGATGACACAGACATCCCCTATCACAATCGGGACCAGATCAATCGGAAAATCAACATCGAAGATCTCAAGTACACATCCTCGAATCACATCAGTGGCATACACTGCTCGCTTGTCAGCTATGGAAACTCATAGAGGTCTTCTCAACACCTCTTGACGGATACTGATGTGCTGACTAAAGGCTAACGACACAAAAGATTGACTCGCTCCCGAGTCAAATAACACCAAAGCAGGTACATAACTCACAAGAAAAGTACCTATGTATATCATAATGTAAGCATGCTATCTCAAACTCAAAAATAAATACATGAAAGAATACATACCAACCACGACATTGGGTGCTGCGCGGACCTCCTCCGCTGTCAATTGGAAGGCTCTCCCGCCATCCTTCGGTGCCTCGGCCTTTCGCTGGCCGGATCTTAGTAGCTCTAGCAACAAGTGCATATCCCTGTGCAGATCCTTGCAGCAGCTGTGGGCATTCGACCTTCTGATGGCCGGTCTAGTTACAATGAAAGCAAACCGAGAATCCCTTGGGGCAATCCCTCGCAAAATGCCCATCCTTCCCACACTTGTAACATACCCCAACTCTGCACACCCCATCATGGCTCTTGCTGCACTTCCCACAAGTGTGGCCCTTTGGACCCCCAGATCTCGAATCAGCGGGCTTTGCCTGTTTGGCTGGTGGCTGAGCCTACGCCGATCGTCTGTCCCGCCTTTGAGACTCGGCCTCCTCCCAAACCTAAGTCTCCAACTCAATCTACCTTTTTTGGGCATTTTCCTGGAGCTCAACAAATGTCCGATATGACGAGTTTTCCACGAACTCACGAATAACCCTCCTCAGTATGCTCAAGTACCGGCTCATACGTGCCTGCTCAGTAGACATGTGCTCAAGCCAAAACAACGCCCTCTCATGAAACATCTTTTGGATTAATGTCTAAGTCCATAACTATAATTTGTAAGACTTGGCCCGACTCGGCATGGTCCATTTGGGTTGCATGGCATCGAGACATTTTGATAGACCGTTTTTGTGAGAAGAAGAAATTTGTGACATATTAATATATTATAGGTTCTAATATATTAATATGAAATCATATTATTTTTTTAGTATTGATCAAGAATTAATTTGGACTTAATTTAGTGATCAAAGGTGACTAATTAAATATATGCGGATTGATTGTGTAAATCATTCATTTTTATATATGTGGGCTTATGATCCAAGAGGTTAAAACCCATGTGGTGGCCCATGGATACTCCATGGAGGTTAAAACCCAGGGAGCATAAGGAATGGTTAAAGTCATGGTTTACATGGTGTAACCCTAATGTGCAGACTATATAAGGACCCCTTTAGCTCAAGAAATTGGCACAAGTGATACATATGTGAGGGCTAGTCAATTTGAGATTGGAGTGTCTTCTTGTCATGGTTATTCCAAGTGTTCATGGTGTTGTGTGAACCATTTGAGGTGTCACACTTGGGGAACTAGGCACTCAAGCTTCATGAAAACAAGTTACAACAACCAGGTATGTATTCTATCTAGTTTTTGTTATCCTAGTACATAAGATTTTATGCTTCATAGGGTAATACATTGGAATATTCATATTTGCATGTACAATAGAGAAAACATAGATCGAAGGTATTTAGGGTTGCATGTACACTTAGGAGTGCTAGTATGCTCAAACCCTAATAGTGCTATCAGAGACATGGGTTGTTTTCTGTTATATTGATGCAAATGTTTTATTTTCAAAGTTGAAAAAAGGGAAAAAACATGACGTTTGTCAAATTTTAAGATAGTTACTTGTTTTTGAGAAAAACGAATTATTTGTAAAATTTGAATCATTTGCTATATGAGTTGAATTGGGTCAAATTTAGTAAAAGATAAAATGATATGATTATTTTATTAGTTTTAAAAGTTTGATCTAAAGAGTTTTTTTTGGAACCTCCATAAGTTATGGATATGAAAAGGTTTAAAAAAAATTGATTCAATGTTTTGATGGAGTCACAAAATTTGGTATTAATGTTTTAAAGAATTCCATAACTTATTCTTATGTTATGGATCATGAAAGTTTCATCATAAAACAAGCATTTAACTCCAAAAGTTAGGATTACCAAAAGTTTTATGTTTCCTTGATTTATGAGTTAGTTTAGATTAATGGAAAAAAATTGTGTTTTAGTTGTTTTCAATCCTAATTAATCTAGATGTAGTTCATAAAATGTGTTTTTGTAACTTGTCCTTAAGTTTCATAAAAGGTCACATTTATGAATCTTAAAACTCATGAAAGTGTCATAGGTTACATAAAAATGAAGAATTTTTTTTTTCATTCAATAGTATTATGACTCCATAACTTGTCCTCAAGTTATGGATGTTTAAGAGTCACTTCTTTAAAAGTGTTATTAAAGAATAAGAGGTTACATAAAACATGAAGAGTCTTCATTTTAATGAACCATTAAACTCATAAGTTATGAAATGATAAGTTTTGAATAGTTTCAAAACTTGCCCTCAAGTTTTGGAATTTGTAAAGTTTTCCCTTGAATACTTTAATTCCAAGTTAAGCCCTTATAATTTTAAAAGTTAAAATTTAATCCTTATACTTTATAATATTATAAGTTAATAATATATATATATATATATATATATATATATATGTATAAGAGCAAGTGGTCTTACCATTAGTAGGTCGATTTCACGAAGCCGGTCTAGAAGGGGGGTATAAGGTTACTGCCTATAAATGGCAGTTTAATGGGTGTCCACTCTCACCCACTGCTTCCTTGACTGGTGGAGGGTCGTTAGCCAAACGGATAGGATAAGGACTATAATTCTCCATTCATTAAAAGTATTAATGATAAATATAAAGTGACTAAATGTTTTTTATATTTCTGAATCTTAGTTACTTTAGGAAAATGTGAATAGGGTGCTAATCCATGAAATTACACTTTGCACCTTGTTTAAGTCGGTTAGTGGAGCGTATGTGGCTAACAGGCACACTAACTCGTATTTAAAAAGGTAGACAAAGGGTAACTTAATGTTTATCTTACCATCGATGGAGCGTGTGGTTAACCGACACCTCGATTGAGGGGTAAACACTTAATGGTACCATGTAATTTGCATGGTTACTTCACACCTTGTTTTGTGATCCTCGGCATCCCAATCACAAAACTTGAAGGGCACATTCAAGATTGAAACATGCAATTGAAAAGTTCAATGAATCTCAAAAGATCTAGGAGTTTCAAATCCAATTAAAACCTAATAATACATTTCGTTTATCTTGGTGGAAATTGGTGAATCGTCATTCACCTACCTTCAAATATTTTATAACTTGGATTATGACATCCCTCTTCTAAGTTATAAAATAGTTTGTTGGGTCCTAGCCTTAATATATCATATTGGGTGTCATATTAAGGACTTTAGATCAACTATCTTGAATATCTCCTTAAAGATGTATAAGTTCAGACATGTATGATGTTCCCAAATCTCTTGGAACTTCACTTCCTCCACCTCCTCCAATTATTCTCCCTAACCCACAAGTTCAAGGTCACTCAAGCCCTATTGGCAAGCAAGGTCTATGTGTGATTGAATCTAGGAGAAGAAGTCACATATTGACAAGCTAAGAGAGTTGGGTGTCAAAGTCTTAAGAAAGTTGGATGATCAATCACTTTCTAAGTCACATAGAGTGTTACCTTTGGGACTACTATGAAATAAACTATGACATGACCCTTAATGATCTTATCTATTTGATTGGTACTACTGAATCAACAATGATTTGGAGCTTTGGTAAAGCAAATTTGATTAGTAGATCAACTTTCCTAACCTTCAATGGACATTGACAATGGTTTCATTGGATACCCAGTAAAAGCCTTCTCTTCCTAATGGAAAGGGATTGGCCATAGTCAACTCGGTTGACCAAATGGTATAAAGAAAGGCTAAGTCTGAGATTGTCCCATATACCATTCCCAAAGGGTCCATATGGTTCTATTGTCAAAAAGGAAAGGGTATTGGTTGCGAAGCTGCCAAATTTACCCGGAAGATCATAAGGCTAGTAAAGTCAATAAGTTTGACTCTACTTCAGGTAAAGTCCACTATCCAACTCGATTAAGTTTCTATTATGAGATTCTTATTACATGATGTGACTAGGTCACATGTTGACGTTTTAAGAATCAAAGGAAAAGTGAAGGAAACTTAAGTAAAGAGTATGCTGAATCTGATCGCGAAGATGGATTTCTATCGCTTGATTGAAGACTAGATTCTTAAGCTACTCTTAGGAGTTATGATAGATTGCTAGGAAACATGTAATACTATAGTTTTCATTTAAATTTGCATTGTAAGGAAAAGTTTTTTCTGCATTTTAGAAATAAATAAAAGTTTGTTTTACTTTATTTTATATCTCCTTGCAATGACCTTTATGAAAACTTGATGTTTATATGTTTCTAGCAATATTGGAAATATGAATTTGATTCTTTCATTTGTGGTAGTGTATAAATTTATCAAATAAGGAAAACTTCTCATCATCCAAGTTTTTAGTTGGATAGAAACTTGGAATCATACAAGTTGTACAAGTTGTACAATAGTTGGATAGAAACTTGGAATCAAATTAGGCAGAAAAGGATAAAATTTTCTCAAATCTGTTTAGATAGGAGAGTACTTTAGTATCATGTTATATGATCATTGTAATGATTAAGAGACCTTATCACAATTCATCCTCTAAGTGCATTTTGATAGCTAAGAAGAGGAGTTATGAATTGTTAAAGTGGTTAAATCAAGAAGATGATTCATACTTCGTTCCAAAACAAATCTTAGAGTCATACTCCAAGATTGTAACTTGAGTGACACATTTGAAAGAATGTTTATTAACACTAGTTAAATGTAAGAGTAAAAGTATCCTACTCTTGTACATTTGTAATTGGTAATTTGTGATTTTTTGGATAAAACAAAGACCAACTAAGACCAATTGTGTGAAATGTATATGTTGATAAAGAATCTGCAATATCTCTTGAATATTTGGCAAGATAGGCTAATATGTCAAGAGGACAGTGGGAGTCTTAATGATCCTGAAAAGAATTTCAAGATCTAATCAAGAATAAAAACCTGTAGTTTAACACTAGCACACGACGTGAGGTTTATAACCTATCGTGTTAACATATTTCAATTTCTGTGCCTATTCCAGTTAAAGTTGGCTTTGCATATGAGTTCTTAGAGTTCTCAATTGGTTGCATAACAACTTGGTACCAATGATAGGCCCTTGAGTTTCCAGGTGGCAAGAAATTAAGATTGAGTTTAGTCCATATGAGTTTGGATTTGTCATTATCCTTGTCTTGTGATTATGGTTTTGACAAATTCATGTGGATATGAACACATACACTATAAAATCTAAGGGTCATAAGGTTTCTCTCCGATTCATGAAAATGATGGTGAGGAGACACTTCCACCAAGTAGATTTGAAGCAGATAGCAAAGATCTAAACCATTGAGACTATGATTATGGCATACCTTTTCATAGTTCAAAAATTGTTTAGGCACACCTATGAGCTATCTAAGATATGGTGTATGATTTTGATAAAGTCTTATCAAGGCAATCTCGTCTCAGAAATCTGAACTTTGGTAAGAAAGTGAGTAAAGTATTAACTTCTAGAAGTCCAGCTGATTTATGAGTATATGTCAAAGCTAGTGGGAGCATATGTGTTATGATAATAATCATTATGTTAGTGGGAGAATGATAATTATTGTTAGTGTTGCAAGTTAGCCATGTTAATTGTAGAAAACAAAAGGTTTCAACTGGGAAAAAGTTGTTTTGCTATAATTAAGGATTTGGGAGTGTGAAATTAGTATCATTGAAATTATGTTCAGTTAGTTTATTTCACAAAGTAAGGATCATAGACAAACATAGAGTTCATACTTGGTGTATGGAAAAGTTATTGTTTAGAAAAACATAGTGTACATGCTTGGAGCATGGGACAACTAGTGTTTTTAATTCACGTATAAAGTTGACAAAACCGAGACAATGAATAATGAGTAATCAGTATGGTGATAAATAAAAAGTGTTTTATTTATGTTCATAGGTTTTGATACCATATCAGATTCAGTTATTTTTGTGTTTCATTTTGCATGTTTTGAATTCCAAAATAAACTAGGTCATTCTTCCAAATGACTAAGTTATTCAAATCATCCACAGTCGGTCATATGTTGGAAGTAGATATGAATCAAGACTATCATGGGTTGGATTTTAGAGGTCTAAGATGTTGGACAAAGTGGTGGTACAACACTGATGAGTGCTCATAAGTTCTGAGTATTGGATTCAACCCGTGCTCATTGGAACCACTTCATGGATTTTATCACGAGTGATCATGATATGATAATATCTTATATTCTTCAAACCTAGAGATATGAGTTGTTAATATGAGTTGGTTATACATTGATTGCACTTGGTAACTCGATGTCATAAAACATGACTTTGTGTATGATTTAACAACTAGTAGAACAAGCCATATGAGTGAAAGTTTATCCAATCCTTTTACCTTCGGGATAAAAGCGATATCTGTGGGTCCCTCAATGATTTAATGATGATGCGTGTTAGTGCTTGGACAAGCCAGGACTGATTTGATCTGTTCAATCAGTCAATTATCATAAATCGGAAATTAGGAAACAATAAATGGATAGAGAGAATGATTATAATCCATGTCTCAGTCCATATGATATCTATAATGGAGGAATATATGATCCCTTATCTAATGGTCAAGTCATTGACAAGATCAGAGTTCAACATAAGCTTTTGAGAGCTACGCTTGCTAGTTGGGGTTTGAAGTCATATTCAACAATAGTTTTAGACTTATCCAAGTGGGAGACTATTGGATTAATGTCTAAGTACATAACTATAATTGGTAAGACTTGACCCGACTTGGCATGGTCCATTTGGGTTGCATGGCATCGGGACATTTCGATAGACCATTTTTGTGAGAAGAAGACATTTGTGACATATTAATATATTATAAGTGCTAATATATTAATATGAAATCATGTTATTTAATTAGTATTGATCAAGAATTAATTTGGACTTAATTAGTGATCAAAAGAGACTAATTAAAAATATATGGGGATTGATTGTGTGAATCATTCATTCTTATATACGTGGGCTTATGATCCAAGATTCCTTATGTTGGGTTTAACCCATGTGGTGGCCCATGGATACTCCATGGAGGTTAAAACCCATGAAGCATAAGGAATGGGTAAAGTCACGGGTTACATGGTGTAACCCTAATGTGCACACTATATAAGGACCCCTTTAGCTCAAGAAATTGGCACAAGTGATACATATGTGAGGGCTAGTCAATTTGAGCTTGGATTTTCTTCTTCTCATGGTTATTCCAAGTGTTCATGGTGTTGTGTGAACCATTTGAGGTCTCATACTTGGGGCACTAGGCACTCAAGCTTCATGAAGACAAGTTACACAAAAAGGTATGTATTCTATCTAGTTTTTGTTATCCTTGTACATAAAACTGTATGCTAAATAGGGTAATATCTTGGAATATTCATATTTGCATATGTAATAGAGAAAACATAGATCCAAGGTATTTAGGGTTGCATGTACACTTAGGAGTGCTAGTAAGCTCAAAACCCAACAACATCCTCGTAATCACTATCACAGACTCGGTTCCTTGCTTGAGGGACAAGAAATATTGGGCTAAACGTTCCCTTTCTATAGGGGGAACATACTCATCTCGAAACATTACGGTGAACCTCTCCCAGGTCACCGCGGTATGCTCTGCTGTAGTGAAGTCTGCCATCACAAACTTCCACCAATCCTTCGCCCCCAAGCAAAGCTGGTTTATTGCAAACCGAACCCTCTAGTGGCTTCGTGTTGCTGAACTCCTAGTACAACAACGAGTCACCCCCCTGAGGTCTAGTAGCAGCCATAGTTGCGGTGGCTGCAGCAGCCGTAACGTCAGTAATCGATGCGTATCTCTCGTCAAACGTCTCAATCAAGGTGGTATTGATAGACCCAAACATCTCCGGTATCTCTGCGCGGATAGTCGCAACCACCTCATCGTGGATCATCTGACGAAGCTTCTCGTCATGCACGCCACTCGTCTTTGGTCTGTGGAGTGTCCCAACCATGATATCTCTGGAGTACAACATAAAATTATCAGAGACTCGCTCTAGTGTACTCGCACTCAATAACTCAACCCTACTTGCTCACTAGTACCCTAAGGATTCTTACTTGGACTGCGCACTGATCCAGTGTCTTTAGTAGTACGGACCCAATAGTACCGTCCACACCGCATCTGTGACAACCCAAAATTATTTCCGTCATTATAACCCGTTTCCGTTAATCGAAAACTCTATTTTACAAAAAGTTCCGTTGAATTAGGGTCGACAAAAAATAAATGGTTTATTTATTTGTGTTTTTATGTCAATATCGTCGTAATAAAATAAATAAAAACAAGTAAATTACATTTCCATTTAAATGGAAAAAAAGTTATTTTATTTACGACTATTTAATTCGGTGAAAAGGCTTAAACCTCGTTAAACATAAGTATCGGGTAGTCGTATACCGGGTACAACACCCAAGCCATATATAAAGGAGAGTGAACACTCCATAGAAACCTTTTACCACACTAGACCCACCTTCTCTCTTTACTCTCTCTCCTCAAGCCCGATTTCATCCAAAAACCGCAAGTTTTCGCCTCCAAAACGTAAGTTCTCTTACCCTAACTTGTTCTAGGCAGCTTTGATTTGTGTTTTAGCTTGAAAATGATGTTAGAAGGCCGTAAAGGAGGAGTTTACGACCTAAGAACCTTCTTAGGCCGTAAACACCTAAAATGTTGCTAAAAGTGCCAAATTTCTTCCCATTAAGCCTAGAAACTAGGTTTGGACTTAACCTAGAAGTGTTTGGACCTTGAATCATCAATTTTTAGGGATTGAAAGAGGGTTTACAGTCCAAGCACATGATTAGACCGTGAACACCCTCTAGTCTTGCAAACCAAGCCAAAACACTTCCAAATCACATTTAGGATTAAGATATGGCTTAGGGACTTGCTATTTCGGACTTGGAACACCTAAACATCAACATTTGAGGGGTAAACTAGAGTTTACGGCCCAAGCACATGCTTAGACTGTAAACTCCACTAAAACATGCCAAATAAGAGTTTAAGTCCCTTAAAGAGCCTTATACCCTCACTAGAACATGTTAGGATTGAGTTAAAAGCCTTGGAATCAAAGATTGGAGGTGTACAAGAGTTTACTACTGTAAACCATGGGGTTTACAGCCGTAAACTCCAAAGGAGTGGTCCTTGGACCGTAAACTACAAGGAAGTACCCTCCTTTGACCTTAAACACCCCCATAACCTTGTATAATACCTTAGAACCACTTCTAGAACCACCAAAAGCTTGAAACCACTCACTTACACTCCTCCCATGAGTTTATGTCCGTAAACTCATGGGGGATGAGGTCCCCTAACGGTATACTCACTTAAGGTGAGTTTTAGAAGATTAAACTCCATGGTGAGGACTTATACTTTCTCCTTGAAACCCACTAGCCTTCTAGCACTCAACCATATGACCTTTAATCACATTAGGATGTCTATATGTGTATAATTACAGTCTTAATCTCTAATTAATTGTAAACATATGTCTTCATATGTTACTAGGGTCATAAAGGGTGTACAACTCTCTACGTGACACCAAACGCTCACCTGGCACTTCCACCCGATCTACTCATTACATGTGAGTTCATACCCCTTAATGAACCTTTTTAAATGATTTTACATGTTTTAGGGGGGGATACAAGTATAAATTCTACAAGCTTTATTATTAAATCATACGTGATTCACAAATTTTCATCAAAAGGGATTTTCTACACTTTTATCTGCTTTCCAATGCATTTTAAGACTAAATTTTTATTAAAATGCTTTTAAAACTGTGTTTAAATTACTTTTATTTTTAAAATATATCTACACTAATATATTTATATATGTAAGACTTGAAGGACTTAGGACCGATAGCTCGCCTTATTTCCTATTCTTGTTTGATGTGGTCCTATGGTATCTGCTATCCGTCCGACTGTCGTGGATTTCTTAGTTATATATCATATATATTAGTGTTAGATATGAAAGTCTTCATCCCATAACATACCTTTGTTATTCAAAGGCCGGAAATCATACACTCTAGTTAGCTATAATAGGTATAGCTAAGACTACTACTCGTTACCTCTACTACTACTATACTCACTATAACGGCTATTACGACAAGTTAATACACGTATAAGAAAAACACTCTAAGAAACTATACAAAAGACTATTGTACTATAATACCGAAGAATACACAAATAAAGAGTATAACTCACTATCCCTCTATAAGACACTCTACTGCACTTACACCATGTGAACAGGGCTTTCCGGTTGGAAGGCAACACTATATGTATAGATCTATACGAGGAAGACACTATTACATCCCAACTGCTAACTACAGTCCGAGCCGACTAGGCTCAGGGGTGGCACTACATCACTATACTACGCATGTCTGGGAAGGTCATCGGGTTCTCTACTACTACTTCAGTCTGGTCACCTGAGGGGTTACCCCATTTATCCAACATAATACTCTAAGACTTAAGTCTAAGCTAACATCCCGAAGTAAGTAAATATCTATTACTAATGGAAGTTTCCACCACTACTATTGTTAACATGCATAACTTCTCTTCACCTATGTTACTCACACAAGATTATTACTGTACTTTTACAACTGAAGGTTTTCAATGAAAATAGTTAGACACAACTCAAAGGATTTAACTTACAAAGTACTTTTCTGGAAAATATAGGATTTTCTAGGGAATTCTACTACTTATAAACATAAATTCCAGTTTTTATTCTATAAGTTTGGAAACACTTTTATACAAGAAAGACACTAAATTCTTATGAACTCACCAGCTTTATGCTGATACTCGTTTTAAAAATAACTTGTATCCTCAGGTTAAAGATAGACAGGTACAGGTGCAGCTTTTGGAGAAGATGGAGCACATACAAGACCCATCTTTTATTTTGTTATACTTTTGGTGTCTATGAAACCTTACAGAACACGATTGTAATTAAATTTACTACATATATGCAATGGTTGTTGTCGCTTGTTTTTACTATTATGCAATTGTTATGATATTGTACATGACGTCCTTCACCCCGGAACGTATTCTGCCGTTATCGGTTTTGGGGTGTGACAGATTGGTATCAGAGCATTGTTCATAGTGAATCAAGTATATCAACCTATAAAAAGATATAAGAACTATAAACACTTCGGGACTAAAACACTCTGACCAAGAATATATACTTCTAAATACTAAGATATTTAATTAAGTATATATATATATACACACACACACACACACTCACCACTACAAAAGGGTCAGTATCATACTAGAACAAAACAAAAGTATTAGGATTGTTGAACAGTACAATTAAGCTTAGAGACATATAGTCACACCTAGGGGAAATGTAGCCTGATCAACTACATTTATCCAGGAGTGACTAGCATGTGCCTAAGAGTGATTGTGGTGTTGCAACAAGTCTAAAAACTTACCAACACTACCACAAGAACGTTAGAACAAGAATACTATAGGAGTATTCTGTATACTACTAACCACGTATGTGATAACTAAAAGGGGTCGTTACTAGTAGGATAATAGTTGCTAAGTGGATACACCACGGTTACATGTGACTAGGGCGCTTTAGACTCAGAATCTGTGGCCTTTGCTTCATTTCCTGTTCTTGTTTGATTGTGGATCTGAAGTAAGGGTCGTTTATTCAAAGGACTATCTTGCTTTTGTTGCATGTAATTGGTATGCACTATGCAAGTATTGAGTCGACTAATAACGATTCATCTTATAAGTATCCTAGATTAGTACGTCTATTAACCTTTCTTTCCCCTTTTCTCGCGTAGATAGCATGGATGGCTTCTACCATCCGGTCAACCCGTATTATCCAAACCAGGGCAATGGAGGATGGCTCGATGAGGAGTCAGATGATGATCACCCGATCCCTTTGGATGATCATCATGGTGAAGGCTTCTCGGATAGCTCCAACTCCGAGCCAGAAGTTAACAACCTACCCCCTGAAGCTCCAAACCCCAACCCCCGTCTGACATTCTAGGGTCCCACTCCCATGTGGGCAATAACCTTGAACCAATGGAGCGAGGAGCAGGGTCAGCCCTTACCTTACAATGCGACCGAAGTTTCTACAACATAGGAGAGGGGGGATCAGCGAACCAAGTCCTACCCATCATGGTCCGAAGGATTGCCAGGAACGTCGAGCAAGGTCAAGCAGCCATTGGCTGAGTTGTAGAAGTCGATGCCAACTCAAACCTCAACACTGCTCGCATCCGCCAACTTGAAGAAGCTATGGATAGGACAAGGAGGACCAACGAGGCTCTGCAGCTACAACTAGCTGCATCCCGAGCCGAAGTTAGGGAACTCCGAGCACGTCATAGGACTCATGAACGACATCATCAGGAAGTTATGCATCAACTAGCCTGATCTGAGAGTTCGCCTAACTGGTGCCCTACGCCCGTAGAAGATGTCAACTCATCTCACTCTTTTGTTTAAGGACTAGCCTTTTCTCTTTTATGCTCAGTAGGGCACTTGTCTGTAAACATTCTTAACTTTGAAAGTACTCTAATTAGGCCTCTAGCTGCCAACATTTTCCTTTTGGTTTGATGTAAGACCTACTGTTAGGCCGCTTTTCCCAAACTTGTAGTACATCATTAATACCAGTAATTGGCAGTTAACTACTTTATTTCTATGACTCTCTCTGATTTTTGGACTATGTTGATTTAGTCCATGAAACACTCTTATCATACCTGCAATAGACTCATACTATTGCTATCATTTCTATGAACCTTCAGTGAAAGTTGCCTCCTCGCAAGCGCCCAACCAGAGGCAGACCAGCAACTCAAACCCCTCCTCCTCCGCAGTTCGATTCGGTGCTGTTTCAAACAGCTGTGACTGCAGCTGTGATGGCAGCCATGGCTCAAATGAACTTTGGTGATGTGAGCGGTGGCGACTCTAGATTTGGTGAAGTCCATCAAAGGACGCAGGGATGTACTTATATGGACTTCATGAACTGCGAACCCACTTTCTTCGATGGTACTGGAGGAATTCTAGATTTGTCTCAGTGGTTCAAAAGAACTGAGGCTGTCTTTGAAATGTGCTCATGCACCGAGGAGAGCAAAATAAAGTTCGCTGCTACCACATTCACTAACAGGGCCTTTACATGGTGGAACGGTCATGTCAGTGCACTCTCTTTGGTAACAACCAATGCCATGGGCTGGGACACACTGAAGGATCTCATGAGAGGGGAATACTGCCCTAAGGGCGAAATTCAGAAACTTGAGGAGGAACTCTGGAACCTCAAGATGAAAGGGACTGACATAACAACTTACACAGCCAGGTTCTGCAACTTGGCAGCTATGTGTCCCAACATGATCCCTTCGGAGAGCAAGAAGATTGAACAATACATTTGGGGTTTAATGCCCCCGTATCGAGGAAACGTTCTAGTCTCACGCCCTACGACCTTTGACAACGCCAAGGAATTGGCCCAGAGGTTGATTGATCATGAAGTTCCTTCCACACCAGCCACAACCCCGACAAATACCACTGTACCACCCAAACCATCCGACAACAAGAGGAAGCGTGGGGATCAGAAGGGCAAGAAGACTCAATCTTCCTCCAAAAACCAACAGATCATGTCAGTTCACGCTACCACCACTCCTGCTATCCCTGCACCGGCAAAAGCTTATGTTGGGAACCTGTCCAAGTGTCCTAAGTGCCCATTCCATCACAACAACCCCTGCCATGAATTGCAATGTACCAACTGCAGCCGGAAGGGCCATACTATCCGGTTTTGCAGAGCGCAACCCAAACCTATGTCGCAAGTTCCCGGTTCGGGAGTGACCCAGACCTGTTATGGCTGCGGTGAAGCTGGCCATTTCAAGAAAAACTATCCGAAGGCTGGGAATGCGGGAGGAACAGGAAGACTACTTGCTATTGGCCACAATGAAGCAGTAGCGAATCCCGCAGTAGTCACGGGTACGTTCCTTCTCAAGAACTCTTATGCCTGTGTCTTATTCGATAGTGGTGCAGAGAGAAGCTTCATAAACCAAAACTCTAACGAATCTAACGAAATTTACATAGGTTGTACCCTCACGTTAGACAATCATTCATTCCTAATCGATCTCATACCAGTCTCGATCAAGAGTTTCAATGTCATTGTTGGCATGGACTGGTTGAGTCTTCATCGCGCTGATATTCTTTGCTTCGACAAAGCCATTCCCCTAAACCCACCGAATCACGAAACTCTGTTAATCTACGGAGACAAACCCGGTACGAGCCTTCGTATTATCTCAAGTATTCAAGCCCATAAATATTTGCGTAAGGAATACCGCGCCTTTCTTGCACACGTCGTCGACACAAGCCAGAAAGTGAGAGATCCAAAAGGCATCCCTGTTGTGTGCGATTTCCCTAATGTCTTTCCAGAGGACCTTCCATGTTTACCTCCCAAACGTCAGGTTGAGTTCAAAATTGACCTAGTCCCAGGAGCTACCCCCGTAGCTAAGTCTCCCTATCGTTTAGCTCCTACCGAGATGCAAGAACTATCTGGTCAACTCAATAAGCTGCTCAGCAAGGGCTTTATAAGACCGAGCTTCTCACCCTGGGGAGCTCCGGTCTTGTTCGTGAAGAAGAAGGACGGATTGTTTCGTATGTGTATCGATTATAGGGAACTCAACAAACTCACGGTCAAAAATCGCTACCCTCTCCCTCGTATAGACGACCTATTCGACCAACTACAAGGGGCGAGTTACTTCTCCAAGATTGATCTTAGGTCCGGGTATCACCAATTACGAGTGCTTGTGGAGGATGTTCTAAAGACAGCCTTCTGAACTTGTTACAGGCACTATGAGTTCGTAATGATGCCCTTTGGACTGACTAATGCACCCGCAGTGTTCATGGACTTGATGAATAGGGTGTGTCGTCCATACTTAGATCAGTTTGTCATCTTCTTTATTGATGATATACTTGTATACTCTCGGAGCGAGGAAGAACACAAGAATCAGCTTCAACGAGTCTTTGAAACCCTGCGATCGGAGAAGTTATATGCGAAGTTCTCTAAGTGCGAATTTTGGATCCGAAGGGTTGAATTCATAGGACACGTGGTTAGTGAAGAAGGAATCCACGTGGATCCATCCAAGATTAAAGCCATTGAGAACTGGTCAGCACCAAAGACGCCTACATAAATTTGTCAATTTCTAGGCCTCGCTGGCTACTACCACAAATTCATTCAGAACTTCTCCCGGATTGCAAAACCTCTTACCACATTGACACAGAAAGGTGTAACATTCGACTGGGGAGAGAAGCAGGAGAAGGCATTCCAGACCCTGAAGCGAGCTTTATGCACCGCACCGATATTATTCCTTCCCGAAGGGACAGAGGATTTTGTGTTATACTGCGATGCATCGAACCAAGGGCTCAGTTGTGTCTTGATGCAACGAGGTAAGGTCATTGCCTATCCCTCAAGACAGCTGAAGACACATGAGGTTAACTACACCACCCACGACCTCGAGTTAGGGGCGGTTGTATTCGCTCTAAAGATTTAGAGACATTACCTGTATGGAACGAAGAGCATAATATACACCGATCATAAAAGCCTCCAACGTATACTGAACCAGAAAGAGCTCAACATAAGACAACGACGATAGGTTGAACTACTTAATGATTACGACTGCGAAATTCGTTATCACCCAGGGAAAGCCAATGTAGTAGCAGACGCCCTAAGTAGAAAAGAGTATTCTGGCCGAAGAGTCAAGTCATTAACAATGACTATCCAGTCGCACCTATCCACACAGATTAGGGAGGGTCAGTTCGAAGCCTTAAAGCCTGAGCATGTGAAGAGAGAGTCCCTGGTTGGAATGGATAAGAACTTGGAGGTCAATGGTGACGGAGCCTATTATCTTTTGGGCCGAATCTGGACTCCGCGCCACGGAGGTTTTAGAGACTTGGTCATGAAGGAAGCGCACAACACTCGATAATCCGTTCACCCAGGTTCAGATAAGATGTATCTGGATCTCAAAAAGCTATACTGGTGGCATAACATGAAAGCAGAGATTGCTATCCTCATGAGTAAGTGCCTTACTTGCACAAAGGTCAAGGTCGAATACCAGAAGCCATCAGGTCTTCTCCAACAACCAGAGATACCGGAGTGGAAGTGGGAGCGGATCACCATGGATTTCATAACCAAGCTACACAAGACAACGTGTGGGTTGCATACCATTTGGGTCATCGTTGACAGATTGACCAAGTCCGTGCACTTCCTACCCATCAAGGAAATAGACAAGATGGAGAAACTCACAAGAACATATATTAAGGAAATAGTACGGCTGCATGGCGTCCCTATATCTATTATCTCTGATTGAGATAGTAGGTTTACTTCGAGATTTTGGCAATCACTACAAAAAGAATTAGGGATGAGGCTGGACATAAGTACAGCCTACCATCTGCAGACTGATGGAAAAAGTGAAAGGATGATCCACACCTTAGAGGATATGCTTCGAGCCTGTGTGATTGACTTTGGTAAGGCATGGGATACACACTTACCCCTTGTGGAGTTTTCTTACAACAATAGTTATCATACGAGCATCAAGGCAGCTCCATTTGAAGCCCGCTACGATCGGAAGTGTAGATCCCTTCTGTACTGGGCTGAAGTGGGTGACACTTAGTTAGCTAAAGTAGGTGTTCTTGACAGCGCTCTCACAGGTCCAGAGATTATCAGAGAGTCGACCGAAAAGATTGTACAGATTCACAAATGATTAAAAGCCGCTAGGGATCAACAGAAAAGCTATATAGATAAACGAAGAAAACCCTTGGAATTCCAGGTGGGAGACCGTGTCCTTTTGAAAGTCTCACCCTGGAAGGGCACGATATGCTTTGGAAAGCATGGAAAGCTGAATCCAAGGTACATAGGGCCTTTTAAGATACACGCTAGAATTGGCCCCGTAGCTTACAAACTCAATCTACCACACGAGCTAAGCAACATACATCCTACCTTCCATGTTTTAAACTTGAAGAAATGCCTATCCGATAAGACTCTCGTTATCCCACTCGACGAGATCGAAGTCAACAAGAACCTCAATTTCGTGGAAGAGCCTGTGGAGATTATGGACCGAAAAGTAAAACGAACAAAACAAAGCCGCATCCCAATTGTGAAGGTTCAGTGGAACGCCAAACGAGGACCGGAGTTCACCTGGGAGCACGAGGATCAAATGAAACTCAAATATCCCCATCTTTTTGCTTAGTAGTACTGTAATAATTTAGGGTTCGAAATTTCGGGACGAAATTTCGGGAAAATTCTATTTTATAAAAAGTTCCATTGAATTAGGGTCGACAAATAAATAAATGTTTTATTTATTTGTGTTTTTATGTCAATATCGTCGTAATAAAATAAATAAAAACAAGTAAATTACATTTCCATTTAAATGGAAAAAAAGTTATTTTATTTACGACTATTTAATTCGGTGAAAAGGCTTAAACCTCGTTAAACATAAGTATCGGGTAGTCGTATACCGGGTACAACACCCAAGCCATATATAAAGGAGAGTGAACACTCCATAGAAACCTTTTACCACACTAGACCCACCTTCTCTCTTTACTCTCTCTCCTCAAGCTCGATTTCATCCAAAAACCGCAAGTTTTCGCCTCCAAAACGTAAGTTCTCTTACCCTAACTTGTTCTAGGCACCATTGATTTGTGTTTTAGCTTGAAAATCATGTTAGAAGGCTTTAAAGGAGGAGTTTACGACCTAAGAACCTTCTTAGGCCGTAAACACCTAAAATGTTGCCAAAAGTGCCAAATTTCTTCCCATTAAGCCTAGAAACTAGGTTTGGACTTAACCTAGAAGTGTTTGGACCTTGAATCATCAATTTTTAGGACTTGAAAGAGGGTGTACGGTCCAAGCACATGCTTAGACCGTAAACACCCTCTAGTCTTGCAAACCAAGCCAAAACACCTCCAAATCACATTTAGGCTTAAGATATGGCTTAGGGACTTGCTATTTCGGACTTGGCACACCTAAACATCAACATTTGAGGGGTAAACTAGAGTTTACGGCCCAAGCACATGCTTAGATCGTAAACTCCACTAAAACATGTTAGGATTGAGTTAAAAGCCTTGGAATCAAAGATTGGAGATGTACAAGAGTTTACTACCGTAAACATGGGGTTTATGGCCGTAAAGTCCGAAGGAGTGGTCCTTGGACCGTAAACTACAAGGAAGTACCCTCCTTTGACCTTAAACACCCCCATAACCTTGTATAATACCTTAGAACCACTTCTAGAACCACCAAAAGCTTGAAACCACTCACTTACACTCCTCACATGAGTTTACGTCCGTAAACTCATGGGGGATGAGGTCCCCTAACGGTAAACTCACTTAAGGTGAGTTTTAGAAGAGTAAACTCCATGGTGAGGACTTATACTCTCTCCTTGAAACCCATTGGCCTTCTAGCACTCAACCATATGACCTTTAATCACATTAGGATGTCTATATGTGTATAATTAGTGTTTTAATATCTAATTTCTTGTAAACATATGTCTTCATATGTTACTAGGATCATAAAGGGTGTATAAGTCTCTACTTGACACCAAACGCTCACCTGCACTTCCACCCGATCTACTCATTACAGGTGAGTTCATACCCCTTAATGAACCTTTTTAAATCTTTTTACATGCTTTAGGGGGGGGGGGATACAAGTATAAATTCTACAAGCTTTATTATTAAATCATACGTGATTCACAAATTTTCATCAAAAGGGATTTTCTACACTTTTAGCTGCTTTCCAATAAAACTGTTTTAGTTGATTATCAAATGCATTTTAAGACTAAATTGTTATTAAACTGCTTTTAAAACTGTGTTTAAATTACTTTTATTTTTAAAATATATCTACACTAATATATTTATATAAGTAAGACATGAAGGACTTAGGACCGATAGCTCGCCTTATTTCCTGTTCTTGTTTGATGTGGTCCTAGGGTATCTGTTATCCGTCCGACTGTCGTTGATTTCTTAGTTATATATCATTTATATTAGTGTTAGATATGAAAGTCTTCATCCCATACCATACCTTTGTTATTCAAAGGCCGGAAATCATACACTCTAGTTAGCTATAATAGGTATAGCTAAGACTACTACTCGTTACATCTACTACTACTATACTCACTATAACGGCTATAACAACAACTTAATACACGTATAAGAAAAACACTCTAAGAAACTATACAAAGGACTATTGTACTATAATACCGAAGAATACACGAATCTAGATATAACTCACTATCCCTCTATAAGACGTTCTACTGCGCTTACACCATGTGAACAGGGCATTCCGGTTGGAAGGCAACACTAAATGTACAGATCTATACGGGGCAGACACTATTACATCCCGACTGCTAGCTACAGTTTGAGCCGACTAGGCTCATGGGTGGCACTACATCACTACACTACGCATGACCGGGAAAGTCATCGGGTTCTCTACTACTACTTTAGTCTGGTCACCTGATGGGTTACCCCATTTATCCAACATAATACTCTAAGACTTAAGTCTAAGCTAACATCCCGAAGTAAATAAATATCTATTACTAATGGAAATTTGCACCACCACTACTGTTAACATGCATAACTTCTCTTCACCTATGTTACTCACACAAAATTTATTACTGTACTTTTACAACTGAAGGTTTTCAATGAAAATAGTTACACACAACTCAAAGGATTTAACTTACAAAGTACTTTTCTGGAAAATATAGGATTTTCTAGGGAATTCTACTACTTATAAACATAAATTCCAATTTTTATTCTATAAGTTTGGAAACACTTTTATACAACAAAGACACTAAATTCTTATGAACTCACCAGCTTTATGCTGATACTCGTTTTGAAAATAACTTGTATCCTCAGGTCAAAGATAGATAGGTACAGGTGCAACTTTTGGAGAAGATGGAGCACATACAAGACCCATCTTTTATTTTGTTATACTTTTGGTGTCTATGAAACCATACAGAACACGTTTGTAATTAAATTTACTCATATATGCAATTGTTGGTGTCGCTTGTTTTTGCTAGATTTTGAGCAATCTAACACTCCTAAGTGTACATGCAACCCTAAATACCTTGGATCTATTTTTTCTCTATTATACATGCAAATATCAACTTTCCAAGGTATTGTTCTATTCTAGCATACAAAACTTTGAATAACACAAGTTAGAATAACATACCTTTTGTTGGTGCTTGTCTTCATGAAGCTTGAGTGCCTAGTGCCCCAAGTGTGACACCTCAAATGGTTCACACAACATCAAGTACACTTGGAATAACTTAAGAGAAACTTGAACACTCCATGAAATCGTTTATCCCTCACACACACACATAGTCCAATTTCATGAGCCATGGGTTTCTTTTATATGGTGGTATTAGGGTTACACTATGTAACTCATGACTTTACCCATTCCTTATGCTCCATGGACTTTAACCTCCATGGACTTAGTCCAACATAAAGAATCTTGGATCACAAGCCCACATATATAAGAATGAATGATTTACACAATCAACCCATATATTTAATTAGTCTCCTTTTGATCACTTAATTAATTCCAAATTAATTCTTGATCAATACTAATTAAAACCTTATTAATATATTAGAACTTATAATATATTAATAAACCTTAAGTGTTATTTCTCTCATTTTAGTCTATCCAAGTGCATGATGCCATGCAACCGAAGTGGAGCATGCTGGGTCGGGTCAAGTCTTACCAATTATAGTTATGGACTTAGAGATTAATCCAACAGTCTCCCACTTGGATAAGTCTAAAACTATTATTGCAAGTATGACTTCAGAACCCGACTAGCAATTATAGCTCTCAAAAGCTTTTGTCGATCTCTGACCTTGTTGAGGAACTCTGACCTCTGTCAATGACTTGTCCATTAGATAAGTGATCATATATTCCTCCATTCTAGATATCAAATGGACTGAGACATGGATTATAATCATTCTCTCTGTCCATTTTTTGTTTCCCGATTTCTGATTTATGACGACTGACTAATTGAACAAATCAAATCAGTCGTGGCTCGGCCGAGCACTTCCATTTGTCATCATCAAATCATCGAGGGGCCCACAGATATCGCTTTTATCCCGAAGGTAAAAGGAATGGATAAACTTCAACTCATATGCTTGTACTAACTATTTGTTGAATCATACACAAAGGCACGTTTTATAACATCGAGTTACCAATGCGTTTACGTGCAATCAACGTATAACCAACTCATAGTCAACAACTCATATCTCTAGGTTTGAAGAATATTGTAACACCGTAAATTTCAAGACAAAATTTTCATTTAAAATAGTCATTCTACTCTTAGAAACACTTGTTTAAAATCTTATTCATAGTCGATTTACAAAACATAACTCCATTTTCACTTGCATAGAAAACCAAGATCCTCCAAAATATGACTCTTTCTCTGGTGTGTACAATCAAGCCGGTGCCGTCCCGTGATACTGAAAGAAAACTATAAAACATCAAACAAAACACTGTAAGCACGAAGCTTAGTGAGTTCCCCAAAATACCACACATAACACATATTAGCCACTCGAGGCTATAACTCTGTGGGTCCGTGCACCCAAACTCTGTGAACCCTCAGGTTCTAACTCTGGGAACCTTCCGGTTCCAACTCTATAAACATGCACAACATAAATCACATAGAAATAATGCAGTACAACACATCACGTACATATAGCATACAAATACTCTAATCACATAACTCTGGTTACCTACTCAAGGTAAAGTATAGTGAGAAGACTCACCTGGCAAGCAGAAAGCAGATATCCCCACACTTGAATCTCGAACTCGCCACCGCCTAACACGTAAGGCAAATACTCTCATGAATATAACTCTCGAGGCTAGAATAAATCCTCTCATAACACCCTCTTATGGGTAAAAGACTATTTTATCTCTCTATTGGCCCAAAGGCCACATCGCTGTCCAAACCCTAAAACTCAACGGCCAACCCTTGGTCGAAATCAAAGTCCTCAGTCTAGGTCAACCCTTGACTGACTCTACTCGCCGAGTCAACCCTGTGACTCGTCGAGTTCCCATAAGCAGATCTTCCCCATATCGCGACTCAACTCGTCGAGTCACCACGAGACTCGCCGAGTCCCACAACTCTGAGTCCACTCACACCCAACTCACCGAGTCATCCCTTGACTCACCGATTCTCGACTCAACCAGGTAATATTTGGGACTCTTCGTCAAGACTCGTCGAGTCCAAGAACAGACTCGCCGAGTCTACGGCTATCTTCAACCTACTCGCCGAGTTGTTCATACAACTCGCCGAGTTCCAGGCCATCTTCGTCCAACTCGTCGAGTCCACCCATGTGACTCGCCGAGTACCGCCGGTCTGAATACATTCCGAAGCATTCCAGGCCATGCAACTGCTCCAAGACATAGATCTAGCCTCCTACCACTCATCCATCATGTAAAGTGGCAAACTTTATGTGAATCCAAAGAGATCTAAGCCGTTTGCACATTGGGGCTAGGGTTTGGGACATGCAAGCTTCACTAAACACCCCAACACAGGGACTTTCATGCTCTCTGATTCTTCTCCCTTCTAGATCTGAGGTAGCAACCTCAGATCTAACCTCTAGACTTCCCATTTCATCCATAGACAATTTCTCACAAACCCCAAAATGAAGAAACAACATAATCAACAGGTCAAAAACGAGATACTACCTCTAAGTGATGCCCCAACTGCAATGCAATTCGAATCCAAGCAAAGCCCCTTGCTCCAAGCCTTCAATCTTCCCAAAATTCCTTCAACCATTACTTCTCCAAGCTCCAATCCACTCAAAAATGGTGCTTCTCCGCGATTTAGGGTTTTCTGGGGCTCAAGGGGTGATAAAGAGGCTAGGAGGAAGACATAATGATCATTATATAAGGCTCAACCCCGAGAATTAGGGTTTTCTCCACTCAGCGCCTACTCGCTGAGTCCAATACACTGACTCGCTGAGTCGGCCACTTAACATGCGACCAAGTTGCGACTCTACTCGCCGAGTCCACACATGGACTCGCCGAGTCGCTCTTTCCCAATTTACTCTTTTAGCCCTTCAACTCTACTTCTTGATATTTCGGGATGTTACAATTCTCCCCCACTTAAATTAGGCTTCGCTCTCGAAGCCTACAGTAACTCAACTCCATAATTTCTCCCACAACGTGCCACCTGGCCTTAATCGGACTAGATCTCACAAGGCATACCCATCGAAACTCGAACACACTTTCCCTTTCCTTACGGTGTCCTGACCATTGTCTCGAACCGGGCACCGGATGCACCCCCTGATGACCACACACATCGATTCGAGAATTACCCATGAAGTATCACTGCCCCAAATCTCAACAATCACTCGACCCATAAGGGTTAGAAGACATGAACCATCAGATCCCCGATTCGAATCCCCCTCTATCCAATCCGTGACGACGGAAAGACCCACTCTTAAATCCCAGAGCAACTCCCATGAGTCCTCTTCTTGCAATCACACACCCATGCCGCACCAACCTTCGCACTCTCGGGTTAGGAAAACCCGTCACAATGATGACGTCTCTAACATCCCCAGGAGAAACCACCACTACGCACACAGCCCTCGCTCAGAATCAAGTTGGGAGTCCCAGACTCCATCCCTACATCCATCCTGAGACTCTTGGATCTACACCCGCGGAATCCTTCCGCGTCCTCAGCAGACATCCCATCATGATGTCATTCCATACCACTGTCACAGACACAGTGTTCGACCACCATACTCCAAATCATCCATTCTCACTACAACTTTCACTTCTGCGAATCAACACTTTCCCCAGTAAATGAGGATCCAACACTTCCTCCCATACAACAGCACAATGGGTGGCATACCAATGCACTAATGATGGCTGTTGAAATAGGATAACTCAACCAAGGATAAATACGTGCCGCAACACCCTCCGAAATCTAATACACATGCCCGAAGCATGTCTTTGAGCATTTGAATCGTTCACTCCCTCTGAGGTGTCCTCTGACATCATCAGGATAAGCTCTAGCTCATCACATATCCCTCTTCGAAACTGAGCACCAGGTCAGCTTTTGACTCCACAGCTGAGCCTCCAAAGGTCACCCAAATCATGATCCAAATATCCCACTAACTTCCTCCTCGTGACCACTATCCCGGCCCCGTGACACGCAAGTCACGAAATTCTCTTTTCCTTATGCAAGAAAGTACAATCCAACCGAGGATCGTCTCCACTCTGATCTCTGGTTTCTGCTGCGCATATCCCTTGCCATCTCACCATATTCCCCGACAGAGACGGGGACCCCAGTCTCGCCCCCGATCCAACATCCAGGTTCCAAAAACTCAATACTAGGGCTACTCAAGCCCAAAACTCTTCCACATCATACACTGATCGAAGAACATTCCATCATCACACTCTCTTGCCATATAGTGAGCACTACGACTCCCCGCGGTATCACAACACCCTCTGACTAGTGAGTACTACGGCTCCCCGCAGTATCACAACACCCTCTGACTAGTGAGTACTACGGCTCTCCGCAGTATCACAACACCCTCTAACTAGTGAGTACTACGGCTCTCCGCAGTATCACAACACCCTCTGACTAGTGAGTACTACGGCTCCCCGCAGTATCACAGCACCCTCTGACTCTACTAGCTCGTTCTCCACAGACTATCATAGGCAGCTACCCATACTCGTCTCGAATATTCATCACAGACTCTGGAGGCAATCGTCATAACAGATGCCCACCCTTGCGAAGACCCACTCTCCCAAGTAATCTCCCTGGATGCCCATACTCGAAGGGCTATCACTAGTTCCATAGATACCTGATATACCACAAGTCGTCTCAACTCAAGATTCACGAATAACTTCGAAATAAAGATATCAATACCCGGATACCTCGGAACAACCCCACCGATCATCACAAGATCCTGCCACAACCACAGGTTTCCTGCCCCAAGCACCATATAGATGCAATAATACATTCCCTCTGAACCCCGTAACTAGATCTTCATCTTTCCCAAGTTGCAACTTCGGTGTATTCAATTTCCCAACTGCAATACGAAGAAACGCTAACGCTACGAAATACGCTGATAATTCTCCGAAACCCTTTTTCCCGCCACTCAAAACCCAAACAAGGATACGCATACCGACCCGGGAGTTGGCTGCCCAATCATTCTTTATCTACTTGCCCCAACACTGACCAATACCAGATTCCTGACTAATAAACACCTGTCGTGGAGACATTCATCCTTCTCAAACAAGTACTTCCCGCATTAACTCACTCCGACCCCTTTCCTCGATCACCGACATCTCTGGTCTCATGATTTCTTACCGCATATCTCTATACTCCACTTATAACTGCTCCTGACAAATCTCTGCTTTCTTACATACGGCACCCGGCTCTCCCCCACTTAGGGTTCAAACCGTCACCAAATAGCACACAACTATTCCATAACTATATTCTCCAGCAAAATCGCACCTGCCCCCGGAAGTGCTACACAACGCCCGATAATCCCCCTTACGGAAATGAATCGACTTCATATACTCTGAACCTCTGATGAACTCCTCAAGAACTTCTCGTCACGTCTACCTCTAGTCGTTCCAAATATCTTACCAATCTAGTACCAACAAATCAACTGCTCAATAACATCCCTGGCTCATAGACTGAACCATAAAATCACCGTACCCCTCACCTCAACTCATCAACCAACGCTCCAACACCGGGATCACCCCACGAACAAGGACCCACTCCCATATTCAGCACCCCATGGATAGAAAACTCTCTGCACCACTAAACTCGACTGAACTCCCCACTGATACCACTACCATACACCCGACTATACTCAATTAGGTATAGCATGGCCCTCGACTATCTTAGTCCCAACTGACTATCTGCTCATGATAGATCACTGCCTCGCGGCACACATGTTACCTGATACTCTGGGGGGAAATCATCATCAATGACGACCTTCAGGGTTTACCCCTAAACCCAAAACCAAAACATCATGCTTCTCATATTCTCACACTTACATAATTAGTACCTCCCCGATCATAGGAGGTGACATCTCCTTTATTGACTGATCACTCAACTCAGATCGAAATTCTCCCTTCCACTGACTCCTTACTAGAATACTCTGAGGGACTCTCGATCTCCCTCTCAAGGGACGCCTCTTCGAACTTACTCGTGACCGAATAACCGGAGAACCGCAAACATCATTCACTACGAACCATGGTACTCCTTCCACGACATCTCTTCTCAATATGCCCCGATGTATGGTACCATAACCATGATATCACTCCCCAATTCGCTCCGATGTATGGTACCCGGACCATAACATCACTGCTCAATCTGCTCTGATGTATGGTACCCGAACCATAACATCACTCCTCAATCTGCCCTGATGTATGGTACCCGAACCATAACATCACTCCTCGATCCGCCCTGATGTATGGTACCCGAACCATAACATCACTCCTCGATCCGCTCTGATATATGGTACGCAAACCATGACATCGCTCCTCAATCTGCTCTGATGTATGGTACCCGAACCATAAAACCACCCCTCAATCTGCCCTGATGTATGGTACCCGAACCATAACGTCACTCCTTGATCCGCTCCGGTGTATGGTACGCAAACCATAACATCACTCCTTGATCTGCTCTGATTTGTGGTACCCGAACCATAACATCACTCCTCAACCTGCTCTAATGTATGGTACCCGAACCATAACATCACTCCTCGATCCGCTCCGATGTATGGTACTCAAACCATAACATCACTCCTCAATCTGCTCTTTAGAACCTTCATAATACTCCCTGTGTCAAGTATGGGTCCTCTGCTTTCAGTAGTGCGGGCCCATACTACCTGCCACATCTACCCATACTTTCCACACGGACCATCCCAGAGCTTCTAAATAGCTGCTCGACCTGCTCTTTCACCAATCCCATCGCGCGTGCTCACTCCCCAGCGAAATTCTCTACTCTACAAGCGCACTCATCTGGATAGGGTTATTCCCTAGGCTCTTCCGTCGTCCTCCCACTTCTTTGCTATCAGCTGCCGAAGAGCTCCTAATGATGCCAGCCATCTACCTCCTGAAGCACAAAGCAAGCAGCATTCGAGCATCGAAGGATACATAGGACTCCCTCTCTGTGATAACTCCACCTTCTCAGATCATCCTCGAAAGTACCACCGAACTCTGTAACTCTACCCCTCATGGGTTCTAACTGGATACTCTCACTCATCACATACTTAAAACATAACACATATAACAATGAGTCCTATGCTAAGGCATCACAAATCAGGCCACTCTAGTCCTAACATATGAAATACCTAGCCTGTCTCTAGCATGCAATAATATCTCATAAAGTGCATCATACATATCTCATAACACAAAAATAAGGGTATTTTGGAAAATCACCATTCGGGCTCTGGCTGATTGTACACACTGCTCCTTCTTGCTTTCTCTTTGAACTCTTATTCACTTTTAGAAAATTATTTCTTTAAAAACTTTTCGTACTTCCTCAGTTTGAGTCCAGATTTACCCGAAGGCGCATCCGAATCCCTCAAACCAAGGCTCTGATACCAACTTGTAACACCGTAAATTTCAAGACAAAATTTTCATTTAAAATAGTCATTCTACTCTTAGAAACACTTGTTTAAAATCTTATTCATAGTCGATTTACAAAACATAACTCCATTTTCACTTGCATAGAAAACCAAGATCCTCCAAAATATGACTCTTTCTCTGGTGTGTACAATCAAGCCGGTGCCGTCCCGTGATACTGAAAGAAAACTGTAAAACATCAAACAAAACACTGTAAGCACGAAGCTTAGTGAGTTCCCAAAAATACCACACATAACACATATTAGCCACTCGAGGCTATAACTCTGTGGGTCCGTGCACCCAAACTCTGTGAACCCTCAGGTTCTAACTCTGGGAACCTTCCGGTTCCAACTCTATAAACATGCAAGACATAAATCACATAGAAATAATGCAATACAACACATCACGTACATATAGCATACAAATACTCTAATCACATAACTCTGGTTACCTACTCAAGGTAAAGTATAGTGAGAAACTCACCTGGCAAGCAGAAAGCAGATATCCCCACACTTGAATCTCGAACTCGCCACCACCTAACACGTAAGGCAAATACTCTCATGAATATAACTCTCGAGGCTACAATAAATCCTCTCATAACACCCTCTTATGGGTAAAAGACTATTTTATCTCTCTCTTGGCCCAAAGGCCACATCGCTGTCCAAACCCTAAAACTCAACGGCCAACCCTTGGTCGAAATCAAAGTCCTCAGTCTAGGTCAACCCTTGACTGACTCTACTCACCGAGTCAACCCTGTGACTCGTCGAGTTCCCATAATTAGATCTTCCCCATACCGTGACTCAACTCGTCGAGTCACCACGAGACTCGCCGAGTCCCACAACTCTGAGTCGACTCACACCCAACTCACCGAGTCATCCCTTGACTCACCGATTCTCGACTCAACCAGGTAATATTTGGGACTCTTCGTCAAGACTCGTCGAGTCCAAGAACAGACTCGCCGAGTCTACGGCTATCTTCAACCTACTCGCCGAGTTGTTCATACAACTCGCCGAGTTCCAGGCCATCTTCGTCTAACTCGTCGAGTCCACCCATGTGACTCGCCGAGTACCGCCGGTCTGAATACATTCCGAAGCATTCCAGGCCATGCAACTGCTCCAAGACATAGATCTAGCCTCCTACCACTCATCCATCACATAAAGTGGCAAACTTTACATGAATCCAAAGAGATCTAAGCCGTTTGCACATTGGGGCTAGGGTTTGGGACATGCAAGCTTCACTAAACACCCCAACATAGGGACTTTCATGCTCTCTGATTCTTCTCCCTTCCAGATCTGAGGTAGCAACCTCAGATCTAACCTCTGGACTTCCCATTTCATCCATAGACAATTTCTCACAAACCCCAAAATGAAGAAACAACATAATCAACAGGTCAAAAGCGAGATACTACCTCTAAGTGATGCCCCAACTGCAATGCAATTCGAATCCAAGGAAAGCCCCTTGTTCCAAGCCTTCAATCTTCCCAAAATTCCTTCAACCATTACTTATCCAAGCTCCAATCCACTCAAAAATGGTGCTTCTCCGCGATTTAGGGTTTTCTGGGGCTCAAGGGGTGATAAAGAGGCTGGGAGGAAGACATAATGATCATTATATAAGGCTCAACCCCGAGAATTAGGGTTTTCTCCACTCAGCGCCTACTCGCCGAGTCCAATACACTGACTCGCCGAGTCGGCCACTTAACACGCGACCAAGTCGCGACTCTACTCGCCGAGTCCACACATGGACTCGCCAAGTCGCTCTTTCCCAATTTACTCTTTTAGCCCTTCAACTCTACTTCTTGATATTTCGGGATGTTACAAATATAAGATATTATCATCTCATGATTCACTCGTGATAAAATCCATGAAGTGAATCCAAATGAGCATGGGTTGAATCCAATACTCAACCCTTATGAGTACTCATGAATGTTGTAGCAACTATTGAATTGTATAAAGCACTTTAGACAAATCATACAAGCGAATTTCACGACAGTCTTGATTCATATCCACTTCCAACATTGACTGACTGTGGATGGTTTGAATAATCTGTTCATTCGGGAGAATGACCTAGTTATTCTGGAAGTCAAAACATGCAAAGTGAAACACAAAATAATACTAATCCTATATGGCCTCAACACTTTGAGCATAAATAAAACACCTTTTATCTAAGCACCATATTGATCACTCATTATTCATGTTTCGATTAATCAACTTAATACTTGAATTGAAACATTAGTGATGCCATGCTCCAAACATGCATACTATGTTTCTCTAAACAATAGTTATGCCATACTCCAAGTATGCACACTATGTTTACATGTGGTCATCTCTTTGTGAAATGTATATCAATTGAACATAACTTCAATGATCCTCATCTCACAATCCCAATCCTTATTGTGAATGTAAGAATACCAAGTTCTTGTCATTTACCGTAATCTATGCAATGATCCTCTTGTAATGATATTCACACAAGTCACAAAGACTTGGCAACAAACATTACAAAGTATTCCAATGGAAAGAAATTCCTTGGAGATGAAGTCTCAAATTCAAAGTACATTCCTTTGAACATCCTTCGTTGCATTTAGTTCTTTAATCTTACACAGATTCAAAGAATAACCTCCACCTATGGAAACAATTCCATATTCCCATCTTGACCATCACTTTTGAACAAGAGTTGCCTCTTTCCAAAATATGTCAATATGATCCTTACTCTATACTTCCAATTGTCCATGAGTAACCAAACTTTGGAAAACCCCAAATTGTTCTCGAAAATTGCTTAATCATCTTAGTCATATCCAGTTCTAATCCATTTTCCCTTCTTAACGCCCTAAGCATTAGGAAAATTTAGAATGGAAGAATATTATAACACATGCAACCGATCCTATATCCGAAGCATATGGGATACGATTCATGCTATAATATTTTTATTTGCCATGTTCTCATAATTCGAACTATGAAGAGGGATGCCATAATCATAATCGAATTTTGAGAAAGCAACATATATAGAAATTCCTTATGTTGAACCATTCCAACATAACATTCATATATATTCTTGACTAAAGTTGATTAAAATCTCAATCTAAGCTTGTATAATTAGAATGAAGTATAAATTTCTCTCCCTTAATTATAGTAAAACAACTTTTTCAAAGCGAGTTGAAACTTTTGTTTTCTATAATTAACATTGCTAACTTGCAACATAATCATCATGCTCCCACTACCATAATGACTATTATCTATCTAGCATAACACTTTATGCTCCCACTAGCTTTGACATGTACCTAGAAATTAGTCAGATTTCTGATACTAGATTGTCTTGATAAGACTTTATCAAATCATACACCTGGAGTCTAACCCTTTCCTTAGATAGCTCACATGTGAGTCTAAACCTTTCCCATTCTCATTAGTTAGTGTGCCGGTTAACCACACACACTCCACTAACGACATGAGAATGCAAACTTCACACTTGCTATCCACTCAAATCTACTTAGTGAAAGAGTTTCCTCACTATCATTTTCATGAATCGGAGAGAAACCTTAGGAAACTTAGATTTTTATGGTGTATGTGTTCCTATCCATGTGAATTTGACATAACCATAATCACATGACAAGGTTAATGACAAATCCAAATTCATATGGACTGAACTTGAGCAGTCTTAATTTCTTGCCACCTGGTAGCACAAGGGCCTTCCATTGCTTCCAAGTTGTTATGCAACCAGTTGATAACTCTCAGAACTCCAATGCAAAACCAACTCTAACTGGAATGGGCACAGAATATGTCAACACGATAGGTTACAAAGCTGTCACACCCCGAAAACCAGAGGCGGAAACGTCTCCGGGGTTGACTACCACGTTGTGTATCAAATCCAATGTACATAGTATTCACAGTAAACAAACATTACATTACATATATATGAAAGTTTACATGTGTTTCAAAAGTAAAGTTATACAAATATACATACGCATCATATTAACAAAAGTTGAGACGAGTCTTCTATGTACTCCGTCTTCGCCAAAAGAGATCACCAGGTACCTGTCTAACTTGGACCTGAGAATACAAGCGGTTTGAAAATCAGCATAAAGCTGGTGAGTTCATAAGCGGTTTTGTTTGTGGAAATGTATCGGTTTCCTTTAGTTTCCGAAAAGATTTGTTATCCAAGAAAATCCCATATTTTCTTATGTGAAGTTGGTTAAGTTATCATTTGTTACCAATTCAGTTATGTATTGTATTTACCCCAGGAAAATCCCATATTTTCCTAATTGTAAGATCAATGGTATATCATAAAGTATAGTTTAGCACACAAAACTATATAATGAAGATCTTGGGATCACTATCCCGAAAGACATATAAGTTAGTTTGAGATATTCGAAAGTACGGTTCAAGATCATGGGACTATCATCCTGAACTAACACGAGATAAGTTAATGTACATATGTAAGTATGGATTTGAAACCATGGGATCACTATCCCGAATAAGATACAAGTTTTAGAAACCATGGGATCACTATCCCGTATAAGATATAGATTTAGAAAACCTTGGGATCACTATCCCGAATAGTTCATAGATTTAGAAAACCATGGGATCACTATCCCGTATAGATATAGATTCAGAAACCATGGGATCACTATCCCGTATAGATATAGATTTAGAAACCATGGGATCGCTATCCCGAATAGATATAGATTTAGAAACCATGGGATCACTATCCCGTATAGATATAGATTTAGAAACCATGGGATCACTATCCCGTATAGATATAGATTTAGAAAACCTTGGGATCACTATCCCGAATAGTTCATAGATTTAGAAAACCATGGGATCACTATCCCGTATAGATATAGATTCAGAAACCATGGGATCACTATCCAGTATAGATATAGATTTAGAAACCATGGGATCACTATCCCGAATAGATATAGATTTAGAAACCATGGGATCACTATCCCGTATAGATATAGATTTAGAAACCATGGGATCACTATCCTGTATAGATATAGATTTAGAAACCATGGGATCATTATGCCGAATAGGACATAGAAACAATACCATGGGATCACTATCCCGAAAGAGACATAGAATATAGATACAAAACCATGGGATCGCTATCCCGAACGAAATAAAGATCCTGAACCCAATCTGTGAATAAGCTGGTATTAATACATATTGTGAGTCGGGTAACCATACTGATACGACAACGTGACCTCCTTGACGTTTGTCAGACGTCGAACGATTCTAAAAATTTGTCACCCTAGGCGTGCCCGCCTAACTGTAGCTAGCAATTAAGGTGTGGGATTGTCAGTCCCGAATAGATCTATTCACAAATTCCGCGCTCTCCCTCCAGGAGACTCTGGTTACACTTCCGGAGAGGATTTACTGATCATCCATAAAGGGTAGTGACTATCTCACAAGCTAGTACTAAACTATTCACATGGTTCGTATAAGAAATCGACTTACAGAAAGTTATGAAACATAGTACAGTAAAGTATAGATACATACATGAAATCATCGGATAACATATTCAAATGATACGGAGATAAACTGAACAGACATAGTTTATCTAATAATTTAGTATAGATATCAGTATACGATAGAAAGCACAATAGGGACCCCCAAATTATTCCCATAATAATTTGATTAGTTTGATTGTTTCTTAACTAAAATCCATTTAGTTGAAATCGAGTAGTCATTCCTTATGCTCAGCATAATACATAAGGAGTAAAAGAGTTGATAGGTTTATCAAAGATTGTTTGAAACACATCAATGTTATGGTTGGAAAACAGTTATGGTTTGCTTGTATTCCCCCCTGAAAGCATTGAAAACAGTGAAAAAGCCGTAGGGGTATGAACTCACCGAACGAGGTACGAGACGGTTTGGATGCTAAGAGTTGAGCCGGGACTTGTAAACACACAATGTTCCTAATTATCATGTAAAGATACACATTTGTATCTAATTAGGACATAGATTGATTGCCGGATAGGAACAATTGTTTCGGGTCGCGATAACACTCCGATACGAGTGTTTGGAGGGACCCGGGTGGCGTTTAGGGACATGAATGGCACAAGGGACTTGGGAAATGAGTTGGGACATCAAAGGAACACTCCCCTTAAGGGATTTTACGGCCCAAACACCCTTCCCCATGAGTTTATGGCCGTAAACTCATGATGGGTTTTTTATGGTGCCTTTTGGACTTCCAACACTTAGGGAATGATTTCTAGACTTGGTTTAAGGACTTGGAATGGCTTAACACATCAATTTGACCCTCATCGATGGGAGTTTACAGCCAAGCAAGCTCCATGGCCGTAAACTCTAATACATGGTGCTACAAAGTGTTTCAAGGCCTAGAACATGCATGAATGGACTTCTAAAATTCATCTAAGGGTCTTAGGGGTGTGTAGTTTGCATTCTAACACCAATTATTTTGGAGTTTACGGCCCAAGAACATGTCTTGGCCGTAAACTCTTCGAAACCCCATAAAAGTTGTGTTTTTGGCCTTCAAAGTATTTTTGGTTGGTCCCTTGACTTATTCCAAGGCTTTTGGTGGTGTTGGAT
This sequence comes from Lactuca saligna, assembly GCF_052625555.1. NCBI lineage: Eukaryota > Viridiplantae > Streptophyta > Magnoliopsida > Asterales > Asteraceae > Lactuca > Lactuca saligna. Next base: position 54,204,108 of record NC_136418.1, on the reverse strand, counting down.
GGCTTTCAAACACCTTAGAATGAGATTTATGCAAGGTTTTGGGGAGTTTACGGCCCAAGAACTCTCCTTGGCTATAAACTCATCTAAGTCCTCCAAAGTTAATGTTTCAAGTGTCCAAATGCAAGAATCAAAGTCCCATAATTCATATCTAAGCTGTAGGGGTGATTTGGAAGGGTTTAAGGGCTTGAAAACCCTCATTACATGAGTTTACGGCCCAAGAGTGATCCTTGGCCATAAACTCCTCTAAACATCACAAAAATTATGTTTTACATGTTTAGATTCCATATTTTAAAGTCTCATAGCCATATCTAAGGTCCAAACTAGTCAAGGAAGGGTTTAAAGGCTCAAAACCCACTCTTTTTGGTGTTTACGGCCTAAGCACCTTCTTAGGCCGTAAACTCACATGCATGGTCCAATTTCTTGTTTAAATCCCGAATTTGAAGGCTAAAGGTGCTTTAGATTAAGGCTAGGGAGGTACCTTAAGGATTTGAAGCCTTAAATTTTAGTTTTGGACACTTAATCTTTGGATTTTGGAGAGAGGTTAGAGAGAGAGTAGTGAGAGAGGGAAAAAGCTTCAAATGGAAGCTGAAACACGTTTATATAGTTCCCAAAGTTTACACGCGGTGGAATTCTACCCGATACCGATGCTAACCGCGGCTTTTGGTCGCACCCGATTGAGTTTCTGTCACCCGACGGGAACATTTTGAAAACTCGCGAACTAATCATTTTGGGCGAATAATATAAGTTCCTGAGTGTCTTAGACACTCATTAGTATAAAATAAACATATAATTTATATAAATAAATTCCAACAACGAATCCGATAACGGCGACTTTCCGGGTAGAACGGTTCTTGGCGACGAACAAATTTCGGGTTGTTACATTATCCCCCCGTTAGAGGGAATTTCGTCCCGAAATTCAAAGAATAGGATATAGATCATGAGTTTGAAACGAAACTCGAATGGGTTCGATATTTTGGGATCATCACTTTCTTCAAGTGGAATCGGGTATCTACGAAGATTTCGAAACACACGATATGGAATTAATCTTTAGACGTTCGAATGAAATTCCCGGAAACACTTCGGGACAGACATTTAGTAGAAAGAGCTACTAACTTCTCGTTTCTAAATGACCACAGAAACGAGGAACGTGGTAATCCGTACCAGGAAAACTCTGGAGTTGTAAAGCATGACACAATACGAAAGCTTGATGCCGAAAAATCATGAGAGTTAGGTCGAGGAAAAGATATAGACAGGCGACCCTCTCGAAACCAGGATAATAGCATGAATGGAACTCCATCATTCCATGCTAAACGTAGCATCAAGGTATTATCACACAAGGTTTCTCGTTTAGCCAAATGGAACAGAATAGTCCTCCGGACCGAGGATTCAATCTATAGGTGTGAAGTTAGTGTTCTCCATCTCATTGGTTAGTCGTCTCGATGATGCACATCTCGATCACACACGAGGAATCGGGTTTAGAAAACATTCGAATAGATGGATAACAGGTTTCCCTTTAATCACGGGAATCGAAAAGAGTTGCAGGTATAAGAGTTATCAAAGAGAAGTATACCTGCGGCAACAGAGGGATCAGTGGTGGTAGTTGCCTTGGGGCAATTCCTCTTGAAGTGCCCTGCTTCACCACAATTGTAGCATGCTGGACTGATTCCTGCTCCCGCTGATTGGTTCTTTGACTTGGCCGGTTTCCTGCAGGTTCGAGACAGATGGCCCTTTCTGCCACAGTTGTCGCAGTTCTTTTCGCGACATGGACCAGGGATGTGGTGATGGTAGTTGCACTTGCCACACCAAGGAATATTGCCAGTGTATCCACTGGTGGGAGTTTTGGCTGTAGAACCGACAGCTGAGACAGCAATAGGAGTAGTAGCAGCATGGACTGCTACCATTTGCTGTTTCTTAGAAGACCCCCTCGTACTCTGGGCCTTTCGCTTGTTCTGAGATTTCTTTCTACTTTCACCTCCACTTGTGTCTGACTCAGGAGTGGTAGTTTCTTCATCATAGTTGTCCTCGTGATCGATCAAGATTTTCGCAAGGCATTTAGCACTGTCGTATGTGTCTGGCTTCGCAGACAAGACATTCCCTTTGGTTGGCTGGGTCAATCCCCAGATGAATCTCTCGATCTTTTTACTCTCCGGGGTAACCATTCCCGGACAGAGTAAAGCCAGGTCATCGAATTTTGAAGTATAAGCAGTTATGTTGGAACCCTTCATCTTAAGGTTCCAGAGTTCGTGTTCCAGTTTCTGGATTTCGCCCCGAGGGCAGTACTCTGCGAGAAGAAGCTCCTTCATAGCTTCCCAACCCATGGCATTCGCTACAGATAGAGTTAAGGATTTGACTCGGCCGTTCCACCAAGTTAGGGCTTTATCGAGGAAAGTACAGGCAGCAAACATGACTTTATCAGACTCCGAACAGGTACATATTTCGAAGATTGACTCGATTTTCTCAAACCATCGAGTTAAGGAAATGACACCTCCAGTGCCATCAAAGGTTGTAGGTTTCGCATTCATGAAGTCTTTGTAGGAACCCCTTCTTCGGTGTTCCTGGCTGCCTTCTGGGTTTTGAATTTGGGGACCACCTCCGGAGCCACCGGGATTCATTTGAGACATAGTTGCCACCATTGCAGCAGTCAGAACTGTTTGAAGTGATGCTAGATCAAATTGAGGAAAAGGTGTTGGCGGAGGAGGATTATCGTTGTTCTTTGAGCTGGCTCTTTTCTTCGGGGGCATCTTGATCTAAAAAGATCAGGAAAGAGAGGATTATAAGTCCTCTGAATTGAATCAACAGATATTGAACAGGGGATATCTCATCAAGGCAGGTATAGCATCATACTAAGCGATAAAGCAGGAAGGAGTTATCAAGATGGAACATTTTATCGCTAGCGGAATGTTCAAGTAACATCGCGTATACGAGGATTTTCTGCAGGGGATTGGTTCGAGAAATACTCCCATAGTATTTCATGGTTGCGCTGCAGCAGCGATTCGTTGTCTGAGATATTAGGTAAGTTTTAGGCATGCTGCGTACCACAGTCACTCCCAAGCACATGTTGGTCGTGTCTCGAATGAATATAGTTGGCCAGGCTATATTGACCCTAGACACAACTACATAACTGCCCAGGTTTAACCGCAGTGTACAACACCCATTTACTTGTGTTTTGTTCTACTTGTAGTTACGGATTTCGACGGTTCGGTATACTTGTATACTTTTGAAAATACTTGTAGTTTTGAAGATACTTTTAATTCAGAGCACTGAGGCCCTTTTGTGTTTATAGTTTTATACCATGTAAGGTTTGGTATACTCTGTTCACTATAAACAAGGGCTCTGATACCAATCTATCACACCCCGAAAACCAGAGGCGGAAACGTCTCCGGGGTTGACTACCACGTTCTGTATCAAATCCAATGTACATAGTATTCATAGTAAACAAACATTGCATTACATATATATGAAAGTTTACATGTGTTTCAAAAGTAAAGTTATACAAATATACATACACATCATATTAACAAAAGTTGAGACGAGTCTTCTATGTACTCCGTCTTCGCCAAAAGAGATCACCGGGTACCTGTCTAACTTGGACCTGAGAATACAAGCGGTTTGAAAATCAGCATAAAGCTGGTGAGTTCATAAGCGGTTTTGTTTGTGGAAATGTATCGGTTTCCTTTAGTTTCCGAAAAGATTTGTTATCCAAGAAAATCCCATATTTTCTTATGTGAAGTTGGTTAAGTTATCATTTGTTACCAATTCAGTTATGTATTGTATTTACCCCAGGAAAATCCCATATTTTCCTAATTGTAAGATCAATGGTATATCATAAAGTATAGTTTAGCACACAAAACTATATAATGAAGATCTTGGGATCACTATCCCGAAAGACATATAAGTTAGTTTGAGATATTCGAAAGTACGGTTCAAGATCATGGGACTATCATCCCGAACTAACACGAGATAAGTTAATGTACATATGTAAGTATGGATTTGAAACCATGGGATCACTATCCCGAATATGATACAAGTTTTAGAAACCATGGGATCACTATCCCGTATAAGATATAGATTTAGAAAACCTTGGGATCACTATCCCGAATAGTTCATAGAATTAGAAAACCATGGGATCACTATCTCGTATAGATATAGATTCAGAAACCATGGGATCACTATCCCGTATAGATATAGATTTAGAAACCATGGGATCACTATCCCGAATAGATATAGATTTAGAAACCATGGGATCACTATCCCGTATAGATATAGATTTAGAAACCATGGGATCACTATCCCGTATAGATATAGATTTAGAAAACCTTGGGATCACTATCCCGAATAGTTCATAGATTTAGAAAACCATGGGATCACTATCCCGTATAGATATAGATTCAGAAACCATGGGATCACTATCCCGTATAGATATTGATTTAGAAACCATGGGATCACTATCCCGAATAAATATAGATTTAGAAACCATGGGATCACTATCCCGTATAGATATAGATTTAGAAACCATGGGATCACTATCCTGTATAGATATAGATTTAGAAACCATGGGATCATTATGCCGAATAGGACATAGAAACAATACCATGGGATCACTATCCCGAAAGAGACATAGAATATAGATACAAAACCATGGGATCGCTATCCCGAACGAAATAAAGATCCTGAACCCAATCTGTGAATAAGCTGGTATTAATACATATTGTGAGTCGGGTAACCATACTGATACGACAACGTGACCTCCTTGACGTTTGTCAGACGTCGAACGATTCTAAAAATTTGTCACCCTAGGCGTGCCCGCCTAACTGTAGCTAGCAGTTAAGGTGTGGGATTCTCAGTCCCGAATAGATCTATTCACAAATTCCACGCTCTCCCTCCAGGAGACTCTGGTTACACTTCCGGAGAGGATTTACTGATCATCCATAAAGGGTAGTGACTATCTCACAAGCTAGTACTAAACTATTCACAGGGTTCGTATAAGAAATCGACTTACAGAAAGTTATGAAACATAGTACAGTAAAGTATAGATACATACATGAAATCATCGGATAACATATTCAAATGATACGGAGATAAACTGAACATACATAGTTTATCTAATAATTTAGTATAGATATCAGTATACGATAGAAAGCACAATAGGGACCCCCAAATTATTCCCATAATAATTTGATTAGTTTGATTGTTTCTTAACTAAAATCCATTTAGTTGAAATCGAGTAGTCATTCCTTATGCTCAGCATAATACATAAGGAGTAAAAGAGTTGATAGGTTTATCAAAGATTGTTTGAAACACATCAATGTTATGGTTGGAAAACAGTTATGGTTTGCTTGTATTCCCCCCCTGAAAACATTGAAAACAGTGAAAAAGCCGTAGGGGTATGAACTCACCGAACGAGGTACGAGACGGTTTGGATGCTAAGAGTTGAGCCGGGACTTGTAAACACACGAGGTTCCTAATTATCATGTAAAGATACACATTTGTATCTAATTAGGACATAGATTGATTGCCGGATAGGAACAATTGTTTCGGGTCGCGATAACACTCCGATACGAGTGTTTGGAGGGACCCGGGTGGCGTTTAGGGACATGAATGGCACAAGGGACTTGGGAAATGAGTTGGAACATCAAAGGAACACTCCCCTTAAGGGAGTTTACGGCCCAAACACCCTTCCCCATGAGTTTACGGCCGTAAACTCATGATGGGTGTTTTATGGTGCCTTTTGGACTTCCAACACTTAGGGAATGATTTCTAGACTTGGTTTAAGGACTTGGAATGGCTTAACACATCAATTTGACCCTCATCGATGGGAGTTTACGGCCAAGCAAGCTCCATGGCCGTAAACTCTAATACATGGTGCTACAAAGTGTTTCAAGGCCTAGAACATGCATGAATGAACTTCTAAAATTCATCTAAGGGTCTTAGGGGTGTGTAGTTTGCATTCTAACACCAATTATTTTGGAGTTTACGGCCCAAGAACATGTCTTGGCCGTAAACTCTTAGAAACCCCATAAAAGTTGTGTTTTTGGCCTTCAAAGTATTTTTGGTTGGTCCCTTGATTTATTCCAAGGCTTTTGGTGGTGTTGGATGGCTTTCAAACACCTTAGAATGAGATTTATGCAAGGTTTTGGGGAGTTTACGGCCCAAGAACTCTCCTTGGCTGTAAACTCATCTAAGTCCTCCAAAGTTAATGTTTCAAGTGTCCAAATGCAAGAATCAAAGTCCCATAATTCATATCTAAGCTGTAGGGGTGATTTGGAAGGGTTTAAGGGCTTGAAAACCCTCATTACATGAGTTTACGGCCCAAGAGTGATCCTTGGCCGTAAACTCCTCTAAACATCAAAAAAATTATGTTTTACATGTTTAGATTCCATATTTTAAAGTCTCATAGCCATATCTAAGGTCCAAACTAGTCAAGGAAGGGTTTAAAGGCTCAAAACCCACTCTTTTTGGTGTTTACGGCCTAAGCACCTTCTTAGGCCGTAAACTCACATGCATGGTCCAATTTCTTGTTTAAATCCCGAATTTGAAGGCTAAAGGTGCTTTAGATTAAGGCTAGGGAGGTACCTTAAGGATTTGAAGCCTTAAATTTTAGTTTTGGACACTTAATCTTTGGATTTTGGAGAGAGGTTAGAGCGAGTAGTGAGAGAGGGAAAAAGCTTCAAATGGAAGCTGAAACACGTTTATATAGTTCCCAAAGTTTACACGCGGTGGAATTCTACCCGATACCGACGCTAACCGCGGCTTTTGGTCGCACCCGATTGAGTGTCTGTCACCCGACGGGAACATTTTGAAAACTCGCGAACTAATCATTTTGGGCGAATAATATAAGTTCCTGAGTGTCTTAGACTCTCATTAGGATAAAATAAACATATAATTTATATAAATAAATTCCAACGAGAAATCAGAACGAATCCGATAACGGCGACTTTCCGGGTAGAACGGTTCTTGGCGACGAACAAATTTCGGGTTGTTACAAAAGCTCAAGTCGTGGTCTAGGGATTAACAAAAATCCTGGTTAGTTCTTGGATCTATCTTAGGATCCTTGTAAGTCTCCCATTGACCTCTTGACATATAAGATTCTCTTTGTCAAGAACTATTTCTTGACAAAATGAATATTCAAGAGTTAGTGCAGATTCTTATCAAGTTAAACACTTCTCACAATTGGTCTTAGTTGGTCTTTGTTTTATCCAAAACATCACAACTTACCAATTTCAAATGTACAAGAGTAAGAACACATTTTACTCTACATTTAACAAGTGTTTTAAACCTTTCTTAAGATTATGTCACTCAAGGCTTAATCTTGGAGTATGACTCTAAGATTTAATTTTGGAATGAAGTATAATTTATCTTTTGATCTAACCATTTCAACAATTCACGATTCCTCTCCTTAGTCAAACAAAATGAACTAAGGTGTCCTCAGAGGATCAATTGTGACATGGTTTCATAATCACTAAGATAATCATAAAACAAGATACTAAAGTACTCTCCCATCTCTTCAGATTAGAGAAACTTTTATCCTTCTGCCTTTTTTTTTTATTCTTTTTACTCATTATGTGTATCATTGAAACTTCTCCAATGATCCAGAACTATACTTAAACTTGTAAGTATAACCACATTTACTAAACTTTAGTAAATCATAATGAATAATTTTATCAACTTTGTGGTGGACCTAATCAACGGACACCCAAGTGTATCCGATCCCTTTGTCCTTCACTTGATTCACATATACATGTGAACAAGGAATTAGACTTCATTTCCCAAATATATAAAAATTCTCATGATCATACAATACATGTTGCATGATTCCAAGTTTCTATCCAACTGAAACTTGGGTGATGAGAATCCTTCCTTATTTGGTAAATTACGACACTTCCACTAATGAAAGAATCAAATCCATTCACCCATATTGCTTATCAATGGAAGCATATAACCAACATTTTTTCACAAATGCCATTGTAAGGATACTTAAAATAAATAAAAATCAAAACCTTTTTCTCTTTTATTTTAAAACTTTGCGGAAAAATTTATCCTTACAATCCATATGGAAAACTTGTCGTTATCTATTCCTAAGCAATATATCATAACTCTTAAGTAACAGCTCAAAATTTTGACAACCGAACCATGCGATCGAAATCCATCTTCGCGATCAGAATCAACATATACTTCCTTTAAGTTTCTTCACATTTTCTTTGATTCTTAAAACATCAACATGTGACCTCATCACATTATGCAATAGGAATCTCAGAATAGAAACTTAATAGAGTTAGACAATGGACTTTACCTGAAGTAGAGTCAAACCTATTGACTTTACCATCCTTAAGATCTTCCAGGTAAATTTAGCAGCTTCGCAACCAATGTCTTTCCTGTGGCAACAAAATCTTATGGAATCTTTGGAAATGGTACATGGGACTATCACAGACTTAACCTTTCTCTTTACCATTTGGTCAACCGATTTGACTATGACCGATCCCTTTCCATTGGGAAGAGAAAGTTTTTCCTGGACTTCGAATGTCACCATATTCAATGTCCAAATAGGTTTGGAAAGTAGATCTTCCAATCCAATTTGCTTTACTAATGCTCCAAATCACTGCTGATTTAGCATCATCAAGCAAATAGGTAAGATCATTAAGGGTCTTGTCGTGACATTTCATCAGGGAGTGACTGAAGAACCAAGTCAGCAGCCAGCTACCTAGAGACTTCGACACCCGACTCTCCCGAGTTGTCAATATGTGGCTTAATCCCCAAGATCTAAGCGCATATAGACTTTTCTTTCCAATAGGGATTGAGTGACTTAGAACTTATCAAGTCTTAAAACTTGTGGGATAGGGAGATTTATTGGAGTATGTGGATGAATCAGTATGATTTCTAGTCCCACAAATGCCCAACAAAGGGATTGATCTTTCACATTGATTGCCATTTGGGATATCATCTTCATTAGGAAGCTTGTTCCTAAAGATTTGGGAAGACCATAGCTATCTTAACTAGACATCTATAATGGGAGAAATTCAAGTTAGTTGATTTAAAGTCCTTAATATAACACCTAATATGAAATATTAAGGCTAGGACCCAACAACCTATTTATAACTGGAAGAGGGATGTCGTAATCCAAATTATAAAATAGTTGAAGGTAGGTAAATGACGATTTACCAATTTCCACCATGAAAACGAAATATTTTATTATTGGATTTTATTGGTTTTGAAACTCCTAGATCTTTTGAGATACATTAAACTTTTCCATGGCATGTTTGAATCTCGATCGTGCCCTCTCAAGTTTGTGACTGGGATGCCAAGGATCATAAACAAGGTGTGAATAACCATACAAATTGACTTGGTACCCTCAACAATATTACCTAATCGATGTGCCGGTTAACCACACATGCTCCACCGATCTATAATAAAGTCAAGTTACCCTTTGCCACTCTTACTAGTCCATGTTAGTGTTCCGGTTAACCACACACACTCCACTAACGACTTGGTAAGGTACAAAGTGTAATTTTATGGGCTAGCACCTTTTCACATTTTCCTAAGTAACTAAGATTGCGAATTTATAAGTGTGTAGTTACTTAGTATTTTTCATTATACTTTTAATGAAGGGAGAATTATAGTCCATTCCTACCCGTTCGGCTAACGACCCTCCACCAGTCAAGGAAGCGGTGGGTGAGAGTGGACACCCATTAAACTACCATTTTATAGGAAGTAACCTTATACCCCCCTTATAGACCGGCTTCGTGAATGAGGCCGACTGACGGTAAGATTGACTTCCTCTTATACATATCTATATAATTAAAATTATAATAATAGTATAAGGGTTGAATTTTAAACTTTTCTAAAATTTCAATGTTCAATTTGGAATTAAAGTATACATGAGGAGTAACTTTTCAAATTCCAAAACTTGAGGGAAAGTTTTGAAACTATTTCAAGACTCTTTAAATCATAACTTATGAGTTTAATGGTTCATTAAAATGAACACTCTTCATTTTGATGTAACCCCTTATTCTTTAAAAACACTTTAAAGAAGTGTCTCTTCAACATCCATAACTTGAGGACAAGTTATGGAGTCATTAAAGTATTTAATGGAAAAAAAACACTTACATTTTATGTAACCTACAAAACTTTTATGAGTTTTTAAGATTCATAAGTATGACTTTTCACATAACTTGAAGACAAGTTACAAAAACATATTTTATGAACTTGTTTTAGACTAATATGGATTGAAAACAACTAAAACATAATTTTTTTTTTCATTATCAATCTAAACTAACTCATAAATCAAGGAAACATAAAATTCTTGAAAAATTCATAACTTGAGGACAAGTTATGAACTCCATACAATTTTCAACAAGATCATGAATTATATCAACAAACTATTTGCACACAATTCCGATGATCTAACAAAACTCATAAGCATGATCATTCATAATCAACAATTTTAAAGAATAACATGAACACATATAAACTTAAAACTTCTATTATGGCATTGAAATTGGTTTAACATAATCATTACCACATTCAAAACAAGTTTTATAAGCCCAAAACAGTCAAAGGTAATGATTCTAGACCAATTCCAGCACCAAAACTCGAAAATATGTTGTCTGGTGGTCCAACTCGTCGAGCGCATGAACAAACTCGGCGAGTTGGATGCATTTTTCCTTGGACTCGTCGAGTCCCTTCATGGACTCGGTGAGTCTGCTGGGTAGACAGCACCAAAAGTTGATTTTTAAACAGTTTAAGCAAGTACAACAAGAAAACAAGCCTTGGCTCTGATACCACTGTTGGGTTTTGAGCAATCTAACACTCCTAAGTGTACATGTAACCCTAAATACCTTGGATCTATGTTTTCTTTATTATACATGCAAATATCAACTTTCCAAGGTATTGTTCTATTCTAGCATACAAAACTTTGAATACACAAGTTAGAATAACATACCTTTTGTTGGTGCTTGTCTTCATGAAGCTTGAGTGCCTAGTGCCCCAAGTGTGACACCTCAAATGGTTCACACAACATCAAGTACACTTGGAATAACTTAAGAGAAACTTGAACACTCCATGAAATCGTTTATCCCTCACACACACACATAGTCCGATTTCATGAGCCATGGGTTTCTTTTATATGGTGGTATTAGGGTTACACCATGTAACTCATGACTTTACCCATTCCTTATGCTCCATGGATTTTAACCTCCATGGACTTAGTCCAACATAAGGAATCTTGGATCACAAGCCCACATATATAAGAATGAATGATTTACACAATCAACCCATATATTTAATTAGTCTCCTTTTGATCACTTAATTAATTCCAAATTAATTCTTGATCGATACTAATTAAATAACCTTATTAATATATTAGAACATATAATATATTAATAAACCTTAAGTGTTATTTCTCTCATTTTAGTCTATCCAAGTGCATGATGCCATACAACCCAAATGGACCATGTCGGGTCGGGTCAAGTCTTACCAATTAGAGTTATGGACTTAGACATTAATCCAACAATTTTTACTATTATGCAATTGTTATGATACTGTACATGACGTCCTTCACCCCGAAACGTATTCCACCATTATCGGTTTTGGGGTGTCACAGCATCAGTATTCACCCCAAGTCCTCCTCCTAGGATTCCAGATGACAAGTACTCTAATCTCGCTATGCATAGCCTACTCTCCATCAGACCTCTCGTAAGCTCCACGTTGCAACCTACTCACTCTAAAGCATCTCATAGTAGCAGTAATCTCCTAGGCTAAGGCATCACAAATCAGGCCACTCTAGTCCTAATATGAATACCTAGCCTAATATGAATACCTAGCATTCATAACATATCATATCATATCTCATAACACATAAAGTAAGGGTATTCTGGGAAATCACCGTTCGGGCGCTGGCTGATCGTACACACTGCTCTGTTCTGCTCGTTTCAAAACCTTTTACTCTTTTAGATAAACCGTTTTATTGTGGAAAATATCTCAATTCCTTAGTTTTAGTTCATATACGCCCGAAGGTGCATCCGAATTCCTCAAACCAAGGCTCTGATACCAACTTGTAACAACGTAATTTTTCAAAACAATTTTCCATTTCAAAATATCATAAAATTCATATGTAATATCGAATTCCATATATCAACATCATCTCGATAAAAAAATCCCAAGATCTCAATGTAAATAAAACTCCATATGTGTGTGTACGGTCATGCTGGCGCCTTACCGCGATCCTCACTAGTATCTGAAACACATAACACATAACACGGTAAGCATAAATGTTTAGTGAGTTCCCCAAAATACCACATACAACACGTACGCCACTCGAGGCTATAGTACGACCCTTCGGTCGATGTGTCACAGTGGGACCCTCCAGTCCCATAGCTCGTTGGACCCTCTGGTCCGGTCACAACTTGTTGGACCCTTCGGTCCGGTCTGTATCGTTGGACCCTTCGGTCTGGTCTATATCATTGGACCCTTCGGTACGGTCTATGAAACAGATAGCATACATATATCACAATGCACATAATCTCATACATACACATAGCACACAAGACCCTCCGGTCTACACATAGATACCACTCTAGGTAATGTATAGTGAGAAGACTCACCTCGGGTAACTCGGATAATCTCGCACACGAATATACTGATCTAGACCCTGCCTAATCACATACACAATATACTCAAATAAATAATGGATCTTAAAGGTTAGATTAAATCCTTTTCTAGAATCCTACAGAAGGGTAAAAGACCATTGTACCCCTCCTTGACCAAAAAGTCCAAATATTGACCAAAACCCTAAAAGTCAATAGGGACAGTACGCGGCGCATACTAGCTCTTGTACGCGGGGCGTACTCCGTCGATCCAGAATTGGGGTCTCAGACCCTTATGATGTGCGTACTGAGATTTACGCCCAATGTAAGTCTCAGTTTCATTCATTTATGGATTTTTGGTCTTATATGGTTAAGACATATACTCAAACTTCAAATCTGACTTTTCTAAGGTTACTTAATCCATAAAGTTTAAACCTTTAAGCCTTTACATGGTTGTAAAGGTCACCAATCACTCTAAACACCTTTCCTCTTTCCTCATTAAACCAATATCTCATGCATGACTTAATATTCAGGTCCAAGATTGTATTTTATGAATCTACAACTCATATTACTCTGAAATATGGTAGATCTAAGCTTATGGAGACAATTTGCTCATAAATTCTCCTCCTTGGGACCAAAAACCCTAAAAGTTGGTCCATGAAGCACAAATCAAAAATGACAAGGAAAGCTTTGAGTTTTTTACCTCTAAAATACACTCCAACCTCTGTAGAACTCGGATCTACTCTTGTCCACCAACTTCTAGCCCCTATAACGGCCTTCTCTTCTCCTTCACCACCTTGAAATGGAACGTTCAAGCTTAAGAACACACACAAGCTTATAACGACTTTTTTCTCTCTTAGGGTTTCACTTACTGATGTATGGTGGTTGGGGTAAATGATGTATCATTCCTTTTATAGTGCACAAGCCGCAATTAGGGTTTGCATCTGGGCCCACTACGCCCAGCGTAACCATGGCTATGCCCAACATACCTAGGCGCGTCTGAGTCCAATGTAAGCGCGTGAGTACGCACAACGTACTCTTCAGTACGCCCATCGTACTTAATGGCCATAATTTTCCTTTATGGGCTTAATTTGACAACTTGGAAAGGAAGAAGGGTTAAATAGACATACTTGAATCTCGGGATGTTACACTATTAATTCCAAGCGATTATCCCCCAAATGGAATCATCTATACCCTGTCAATCTCGTACGTATTCACATTTCGAAGCCATCAACAATTTCATTACTCAGAATGGCGTTGACCTGAGCTTTTAAAGAGCTCACATTTCATGACCAACCGACATAGTGTACACATATCCCAAACCCCGGATGAATATACTCAAATATCTCAATGAAAACTGATATATCCAAGCACCTTCCGCTGATACAACTTTAAAACCCTTGACCGAATTTCACGGATAACAAAAAACGAATAATCCATTATCGAAATGGGTAGGTAGCCAATCCAACGACCTACTTACTATGGAGAAATTCTCATGCAAACCTGAAATCAATCATCCTGAAGGTATGAACTGACAATAGCAAACCGTGCACTTGTGATTTGACCAATCCTTCCTTGAATCGATTCTTTGAAAATTCCCTACGAGTCGAACTTTTAAATCTGACGTGTTCAACCTCCGGCTTCCTTGAACTCCATAATGAACCTCCAAAAGTAAAACTAGTTACTATTCTCCAATTAGAACATTTAGTTTCTTCCACTTAAGACTCGATCCATCGTTAGTCGATGTCTCGCACATCGAAGCCCTAAACCGGCTCACCCTAATACCCTCTAAGCATGGTTCTATATATAGACAATGGCATATGAAGATTAATTGAAATATAATAACTAGACCTCCATAGAGAAATTCAGATTTTTAGGTGGAGATGTAACTAAAACGAGCCTAACGTCTTTCACCCACAATCACATAATCATAAGCATAAATAATGATAAGAACATGAAGGAAAAGAATATAATATATAGCTGCGATGTTAACTGATGGAACTCAGATCTCCTTGGTCTTCATCTGAAATGCACCACTCCTCATCATGAGAGTCTCCAATCTGCCATCATAGCTATCAGTAATCCTTAGAGTGGCTAGGGCTAGTGTTCGCACTGCTCCACCTACTAATTCAGGATAGTTGGCCTTCTTTTGGTCCACTTGGTAGTAGTGGAAACATATCGGACTCAATCCCTGAGCGTAATCCCTACTGGCATGATCAATCCTACCAGACTTGTAACAACCCATACCCCATCATGCTGTTTCCTGCACATGTCATAATGACTTCAACCTTGATGGCCCCTTAACCGTTGATCGGAAGTCTTGGATCTCTTTATAGGATCCCCAGTTGTCCGTACCTACTCTGTCTTCCTCTTCCCATAGTTGTCCAAGTCAATCTTTCACTCTCGGGAACTATCTATCATGTCCTTCAATGTCTGACAAGTTGAAAAGCTAATAAACTCCATGATATCCGCCCTCATCATGTTGTGGTACCGAGTCTTCTTCATCTCCTCGTCTGCGGCATACTGTGGAACCAGTAAAGCTGTCTCCCTAAAATTATTGGTGATCTCTGCCACAGTATCCGTCGGCTCGCACATGTCCAGAAACTATGTTGCCAATTGTTGCACTTTGATAGCTGGTGTAAACTCCTCCCTAAACCAGGTCACGAAGTCATGCCAAGTAATCGTCTCATTGGACTCCCCCAAAGCGAAATCTACCTCCTCCCACCAGTCACGAGCTATGTCTTTTAGAAGACAAGATGCAAATATGACCTTCGACCCTTTGGGGTAGAAACTTGTCCAGAAAGCATTCACCATGTCTTCTAATAACCTCCTACTAGCAATGGGGTCCTTATCCTCAAAGAACTCGGGAGCCCTACAAGCATGGAACTTGCGGAAAAAAAGTGTGAGCTCAAATTATAGCCATAATCTTAGTATGGAACGTGCCCAGACATTTAACCAAAATCTCCATGATCCCTCATTGAATGTACCGAAGATCACTAGAGTATGCTCCAAAATACCGTGGGTGATTTCCGAAGAGATGAACTCCCACATCTGCTCATTTATAGGCTCAACACCACCACTGGAGCCTGAACCTCCTCCATGTGTGCACATCAACATACTAAAAGATTCCATACAAAAGATAAAAACATACCCAAAGAATTCCTCATCCTACTGGGTTCTTAGTATCCTCATAACTTTCATTATTCAAGTACATATCTTGTGTAATTAGTAATACGAGCCCAATACTACCTTCCACACCTATCCATACTTTCCTCAAGAATTATCCTGAACCCATTAAAAAACATCCTAGGTTATCCCAGGTTCCTCACCCCACTCTACCATCAACAGCTAAAGATCCTCTACTAATGTCAGCTAACTACTTCATGAGAGCAACTACATGAAACAAAGATTAGATAATCCTTTGACTAAAAAACTCAACCCTACAACGGTTAGAATTAGATGAGAGTTGTGCAATAACTGCAACTCAATCACTCTAAGATTATTTAACCTTTACTGCATGTAACTTAACATATTCATGTAATAATTAACTCACATCAGAATGAGTCCCATAAAGCACAAAGCAAGCAACATTCGGTCATCGAGTAATTTAAACTAGTGCATCACCTAATCAAGCCATTCTATGCAGCATATGAAATCCATTCTAGCATGCGATTCTAAAAGCTCAACCAATAGTCATATAAAGGCATCTCTCCTATCATTCTTTCATGAAATCCTGGGCAGATCATTAACCCTAATCTAGCATGCAATAACAACATATAACATAACATAACATAATGTATAGGTATTATGGGAATCACTTACTTGAGCTTGGCAGATTGCAGACATCACACCCCTTTTCATTATAAATATCTCTTTAGAAAATTCATTTTCCTTTCAAAAAGATTACCAATTCCTCAGTTTGAGTCCATATACACTCGAGAGTATACCTGAATCCCTCAAACCAAGGCTCTAATACCAACTTGTAACGTCCCACAAATTCATAGAAAAATTTTCATTTAAAAAACAATAAAGAAAACAAACGAGTTGTTTCAAAACCATTCAAAGTGAATATATCATTATAACATCAGAGTAAAAATTACAAGTAGCCAATTTGGAAAACTCTAGGGGATATTGTGCAGTCAAACCAAGTCATTCATTTAGAATCGAAAGTACCTGAAATCATAAACAAGAAACTGTAAGCATAAAGTTTAGTGAGTTCCCCAAATTACGCAATACTATACATAAAATAGAGATTGATATGTGCCAACCATAGTGTTACAATTACTATCATTCCTTGAGCCGTACCATGGTATTTCCTTACTAAGTCGGGGGCCAAAACCCAAGTCTAACAAGTGCCAAGAGCCAACTCCTGGTCCTCCATGAAAGTATCACAAAGACAACTAGCATGTTATATATAACTGCCAGGGTCTAGACCATGGTCTTGCATACAGTTTCCCAGGATCCATATCTAGGTCATTCATTCAATTTCCAAGGGTCACCACCTGGTATTCCTATATAAAATAATCCGAAAGGCCGGTATTGGTGCCTCCGACCCACGAGTACAGTGAAGAGACTCATCTTGATCGATGAATAGATCTCACACACAAGTTGATAGTGGTGAAGTCCCTCCCAATAACATATCCACAAACCAAACCCTAATTACTAATTAAGGTAAACACTCCAACTTAGCAATTACATCTACCATGATAAATCCTCATTTGGTCAAAATACCATTTGTCCATTCTTAGTACTCACAGTTGACCAAAAGTCAAACTTGTAAAAAAGTCAATGGTCAACCTTTTGTTGACTTACGTTCGACTTACGTCTTACTCTACGTAGAGTGCAAAGTCTTATAAAAAAAATGGGTAATAATTAGTATGTGTTGGGCATTGCCCAGATTACGCCTTGTGTACGACGTCCCTTGCCAAACTTTAAGCACTTAATAAATTAATACCTTTCACTTAAAGCTCAGATCTGATTCCTACTATCTCCATAATGGATAAAGTTTCCAACTTTATCCATTAGAATGGTCTAAACAACCAAGATCTAATCTTTATGTCTTAAAGCGATAAAAAGATGCATCTTTCTCATCTTAGTCCATTAAGTCTAGGTCTCCAAGCTTCATATCTGAATCATTATGATGTTTAGATGGGTACATTTTCCAACTTTATCCATAACAAGATAACTTTCAAGATATAAAATTTATGCACTAAATTAACCAAAAAGTGGCAAATGACAAATAACAATATCTATGAAACCAATGAGCAAGTTAGAAGCTTTTTACTTACAATGGTGTTGGAATGATTCAATCTTGTTGGATCTATACTTGAACCCTTCTTCTATACACTTCGTCAACACCTTTCTTTTCAAGATTTAACCTTCCAATGGAGAAATAAGCTTATAAATGATGCAAAGACAAAAAAAACAAGTGAGACAAGGCTAGGGTTTCTCAAGGAATGATCTTAGGTGATAGAGGATGGCAATGAGAGGTTTTCCCATAAGTTAGAGCCCTTAAATAAGGCTCAAAACCAAAGATTTACAGTTTTCATCTGCCTAGATTATGTCATCAGTAATTTATTAAGCCTACGTTACGCCCTGCGTAATTCAAAATCCACACTTTCCACTTCAACTTCAAGCAACCATAACTTCTTCACTTCAACTCCATTTTCGGAGTTCTGTATATGTACATAATGGTATCAAAGAGCTACACAATCTTATATAAATAGTTTTGTCTTATACCATACCAAACTAAAGCCATAATTCATGAAAGAAGCCTGATCTATAACTCTTCTCTTTCTTTCCTTTGGGTCTAGTATACGAATCAAGGGCTTAGACTCACAACCAATATTATCAGCCTTTAATAAGGCCCAAGTTTAATTTCCTAAAGCTCATAGCCTTTACATAATCAAATTACATCCCACAATCCCAGAGTTAAGGTACATCCGACATAGGGTGTTACAATCGTGTTGGGCATAATATATGTTACGCAGGGCGTAATTTGGGCAGATAAAAAACCTAAATCTTCAGTTTTGAGCCCCTTTTAAGGGTTCTAACATGTGAGAAACTCTCTCATTACCAGCCTCTATTACCTAAGATCATTCCTTAAGAAACCATCACCTCCTATCACTTGTTTTTGAGCGTTGGCATCATTTATCAGCTTATTTCTCCATTAAAAGGTGGAATCTTGAAGAACAAGGTTATGGAAAAGTGTATAGAAGAAGGGTTCAAGTATGGATCCAACAAGATTACTTCAGTCTTAGATTATTGTGAGTAAAAAGCTTCAAACCTTTTCATTAGTTTCATAGATCGTGTTAATTGTTATATCTGTCACTTTTAGGTCCAATGAACTTGCGTTTTGGGAGTTGAGGCAACTCCGACACCTTTTGAGTTATATTGAACACTCGTGGGACTTATTGGACTTGGAAAGTTGTGCTTTGGTGCTTGTTCATTAGGCCATGCAATTTATGTTAGCATTTTTCTTCATTTTAGTGCATAAATTTTAGATCTTGAAAGTTTATGACCTAAAGATCATATTGATTCAGATCTAAAGGTTGGAGACTTGGACTTAATGGATTAAGATGAGAAAGATGACTAGATATTGCTTGTATGGATCATCCTAAAGGATAAAGTTGGAAACTTTATCAATTATGGATCTATTAGGAATCAAATATGAGCTTTGAGTGAAAGGTCCTAATGTATTAAGTGTTTAAAATGAAGTTTGGCAAAGGACACCACACACAGGGTGTAATCAGGGCTACGTGTTGAGAGGAAAACTTGAGTCACACTTCAACAAACTTTAGAACAAGTAATAATGTGGAATAAATTTTAACACAAAAGAATCATTATATCTCAACAATAATAATAAGTTAGAGTTAGAAAGTTAGAATGCTAGATGCGGAAATATTAGGAAATATAATTGAGAACAAGTATTATATCAAGTGTACACATAAGTTAATTCTTAACAAGGTATGCAATCAGACCAAGTTAGTGAGTGAAATCAAACTTAGTGATTAAGCCTAGAAAGACTTACCCTGAAGAGAGATTTCAAATAGTTAAGATTATATCTAAGTGATGAGTAAGAAAGAAGTAAGATGAGCTATGAGATTCAAGATGCGTAGAGATGTATTTCATTCAGAAAGAGAGAACTGTATTTATAGAGTCTTAAAGATTACAAAATTCCTATCTGTTAAAAGTTTCCACGCAGGAAACATTGGATAAAAGAGAGTACTAATAGCGAAACAGATAAAAGACTAAGACTAAGTGCTAATGATGATGACGATGGTTGTGGTACTTGACTGTTGTGCAGGGCTTGTCTGCGGTTTTTTATGACAACTTCGGATCTTTGTTAAGTTTAAGAATGTCACTTCTATGTTTCAACAATTTCCCCCTAAGTGTCCTCTTCAACTTTTCTTTCATGTGTTCAGCTTGAGGAACTTGATGAGAATCCGCCAGAACTTCCTGACTTCCTTAAGCCATGCAATTCTCCTTGAGATTTCAAACTTCACTTCAGCAGTTGTGTGTTTTGATTTGTTGAGTGCGGTCTGAGTAATATCCAATTGCTTCCGGGACATGTGGTTCATGGCAGTCATTGGGATGAAGTATTTTGTTTCATCATTTAAGCGTTTGAAAATGACTCCAAGATTTGGGAAGTTAGTTGCTCCAAGAGATCTTTCTTGAAATCCTTCAGTCAGGACCGGAGCTGGTTCCAGAGGAGGAAGGTTGAACTTCTAAGCAAGTTTCGGGTGGATGTACACATCAATTCTTGGAAAGTCACACACAATATCTTTAAGAAAGGTACATGCCCTTTCATAAGCAGTCTTCATCTTTGGATGTTTTTCATACTTGTTCTGAAATACTTTGCA
Source organism: Lactuca saligna (assembly GCF_052625555.1). Taxonomy (NCBI): domain Eukaryota; kingdom Viridiplantae; phylum Streptophyta; class Magnoliopsida; order Asterales; family Asteraceae; genus Lactuca; species Lactuca saligna. The sequence continues at coordinate 54,183,668 of NC_136418.1, read as the reverse complement.
ATTTGGAAGATTTCTTCCGGGTTCATGCAAGGAAAATCAGCTTGGGTTTGGATGTAGTCTGAGTTTATTTTGGTGAGAGTATTGAATGAATTCTGCCTTCGTGAATTTTTCAGGCTTGTAATTTTTGACTGCGGTGGGTCTATCATTGGACCAGATCTTCTCGATGGTAGATCCACGCTTGGCATGAAATCTGTTAAGTCTTTCAAACTCTAGTGGAAACCTTTTATTGTCGGGACGACTGTGGTCAAAGGATTCAAATACTGTGAAGTATTTTGCATTGGGAGAGATGGGAATGTCCCAATAACCATCATGAGGAGGTTTTGCATATGTGAGACAAGGCTTGTAATCTTCATCAAGTAATCTTCTGTGCGGATTGACCCAAGAGTTGATGAGGGATTCATCCATTGTGATATCAAGGCCATTTTCCCTCCAGATCAATTCAACAAATTTAGCTGATCTCTAGTCAGCTTTCTTCCGTTTAGTTGCGGGAGAACCGACAGAGTGTTCGGATGACATATAAGAAGCTAAGTTTTTGAAATGAGGAGGAGGGAGAAGGATGAGATTCTTGAATTGGTGGTTGTTGCAGTGGTGACTGATGACTTGGACTCCTTTGAGGATAGAGAACAAGTGTTTTCTTTTGTGGAGATGGTTGCGGTGAAGGTTGAGGAGTAGGAACTTTTCCTTGGTGCGGATGAGAATGCTGATGAGAGATTTGATCCGAGTTTTGGTCTTCATTTCCTCCTCTTGAGTAAGGAGCATTTGGTACATCCTCAAGCCATTGCTTAAGACCATGAATCATTCCACAAACTTCGTCAAATTGAGCCTTTAGTGCATTAGCAAGCTGTTGGTTGTTTGGGATTGCGGTGTTAAAGAGAAATTTGTGAATCTCCTTGGTGAGGCGCAATACTTTTGGACCATGAAAGTTGGACGTCAAAGAGCGAAGTAGACTGTTGATGGTGGACTGCAGGATGTAAACGCTGAACTCATATGCATTATGATTTTCATCTACAAGTTTCTTTGATTGAGTTGATTGATCTGCAATTATAGCTTGAAGTTCTGTCTTGATTGCGGATAACTCAGAGATGAGGTGTTCTGTAGTTGCCAAAAATTGTTGATGATAAGCTTTATGGTTGGTATCTAGGGTTCAAATACTCATTTCAACCTTAAGAGATATTCATGCAGCAACAAGAAGTTCTCTGAATTCAAGTCTTTCAATGAGGTCATTGAGAGATTGCGGTCCAGGCATATCATCTGGTTGTGGTGAAGTAGATTTAACAACAACAAGGATTTGATCAACTTTATCTTGAAAGCTCAAGAATTCTTTTTTGGAGACAACTTGCTTCTTTTTCTTCTTCTTCTTCTCATTGGGTTTAGAAGTGGAATGATGGAACCACTCGACTCTTCTTCTTTATCGAAAATGATCATGACATCATCTGACCATTCCGGTTGATTGACGTCATTCATGTCGAAGTCATCGAAGCCAAAGGTAGGTGCTGAACTGACTTCAATTGCGGTTTCGTCATCTTGAGAATTATTTACAGGAGTTGTTGAAGGGGGTATGGATGAACCTGCACCATCTGGATTAGACTGAGCATTGCGGATGGTCTCATCCATTGTGGTCATCCTGTCTTGAATTTTGATGATGTTGGATATGGTGTGAGCATTGCTGAGTACATCAGCCCAATATTTGGCGACTGGTTGAATTTCTTGTGCCTTGAGCTGAAGTTGTTTAGATTATTGTTCTTTTCTTGATTTTAATGCCCTTCTAAATGCTTCAAACTTTTTGATACCAAATTCGGTCGTGGGACGATAGCAAGCAAAGGTATCATCTGAGTTATAATCATCAAGTCCCTGAAAACGCACCGAGGTGTTCATCAGGTTCAAGGATCCTTTCACATTTGTGCTCACCATGGTTAAACCACCTGTATTAGATATAAGCATAATAGGATTTCTGGAGCTTCCTTGGTCTCCTTGACCCATGGTCAAGTTTGGCCTCGGCTGCGTTCTATCATGGGGTGAAGAATTGCCCTGCGGTTGGGTAGGTGTATCGAGTGTTTGGATTACAACATCTAGAATGGAGCGCAACTCCGGTTCTTGAAAGAAATGAAGTCTGGAGGCCCTGGAGACCTTAGGGCGGGAAGAACCAATTAAATCCTCTAGGGATTTAGTTGGGGGAGAGTCTCCACGTTTGGATGAAGCAGATACACTTACTGTATCTAGGTAGTGAGGAATGGTTGAAAAAATGGGTTTGCGACAACCCCAAGGACTACCAGAGCCTTTTGAGAGACTGTGGTTGCTATCCGGTCAAGCATTTGGCTAGAGGGTTTGGTTTTCCTTTTCTTGAGAATAGCGATTGGTAAGGATTCTGTTGGATTAGTGTCTAATCCATAACTATTTTGGTATGTACTTGACCCGATGGTGCATGGTCCTTTTGGGTTGCCTTCACCAAAGAAACTTGATTGGAGAAATATATAGAGAGAGAGGATAATATGATTTATTAATATGTTATAAGAATAATATATTCAAGGAGAAATCATATTTGTTTAATTAATATTTGTCAATAATTAATTAGGAATTTATTTTGTGATCAAGTGTAATTAATTAAACTAGATGGGCTGATTTGTAATTATGTGATAGTTACAATATAAGGTAAGGATTATCTTAAATATAGGGTGAACGAATTTGAGGTGATAAGGCCTTAGAATTAGACTATGATAAGGATTCAAGGATTATCTTATGGCTTGCTTTGTGGATAAGCAACTAGATAAGGATAATGATTGAAACCCTATCTCTACACCTATATAAACACCCCTTGGCTCATGAATTCGGGTATCCCTTCGCAAGAAGTTCTAAGGACGAATTCTAACCTCTCTCCTCTCTCTTTATACCTTCTCCAATTGCTCTTGGTGTTTGTAAGCCATTAGAGGAGTGACACTTGTGACTCTAAGCTTTCCAAAGTCAATACAAGGAGATTTAGGATTGTCATTGATATATAACAATCAAGGTATGTTCTTAAACCCATTCATATTTAATATGATTATTTGAATGCTAGTATTAGGGTTTGAAGTCTAGGATTGAAAGCATGTACAATAGAGAAACCTAGATCTAAGCATTAGGATTTGTATCAGCACATAGGATGTCTTATGACCAAAACCCATCAGTGGTATCAGAGCCATTGGTTTGGTTTCAATTGTATGAACTTGATATATTAGGGTTTATTGCCAATAAACCCTAGGAGGCTAGTTTTTTTTGAGATTAGGGTTTGCAAACCCTAATTTGCAAGAGTTTGAATAAGATCTTCAAATCCTTTCCTTAAACACTTAAATTTCGAAATCTAGGGTTTGTTATAATCCCTTGATTTTCGAAATTTCCCTCCTCCCCAAGATAAGATCCTAATTTTTAGGGATTTGGATTATCCCATATCTTGTAATTATCCTCTAATGTATAAATGGTAATTATCCTCATTATTTAGATAATCCCTTATGATTTAATAATTAAATTAATAGTCTAATTCAAGATAATTATTAAATCAAGAGTTTTAATATTTAAAATTTTAATTTAAATGTCATAAATTCGAAATTTTAAGATAGATTAAAACTAAATTGTTTTGAAATGTTTCAAAACTTGCCCTCAAGTTTTGGAATTTAAATTTTGATTAATTGTTTAATTGTGATATAATGTTAAATTCTAAAACCCTAGTAATGTTTTGAAAAAGTTCAAATAAACCCTTATGGATTTATTAATTAATTAAGGAGTATAATTAAAAGAGATTTAATAAATCCATAAAAGTTTAGGTTAACCATTTAATTGAATTAAAAGTGTAATTGTTAAAGTTAACCACCTAGTATTTTAAAAGTGTAAAATACACCATATACTATATATAACATTAAAAATCTAACATTATATATATGTATGAGTAAAAGTCAGTCTTACCGTTAGTAGGCCTCATTCACGAAGCTGGTCTATAAGGGGTGTTTAAGGAAATTGCCTATAAAATGGCGATTGAATGAGTATCCACTCTTACCCACCGCACTCTTGACTAGTGGAGGGTCGTTAGCCGAACGGGTAGGATAGGATGAAACCTTCCATTATAACTATAATGAAATACAAAGTAACTAAATATTTTTCTAATTCCCAATCTTAGTTACTTAGGCAAAATTGAATTGATGCAATTCCATGAAATTACACTTTGTGCCCTTGCGAAGACCTTAGTGGAGCGTGTGTGGTTTACCGGCACACTAAATGGTTCTAAGCAACGGTAGCAAAGGGTTACTCAATTTTTGTCATAGTTCGGTGGAGCTTGTGTGGTTTATCGGCACATCGAATAGGTGACTGTAACATGTGAGGGCACCGTGTATGTTTGCATGGCTATTCACACCCGCTTTGTGATCCTCGGCATCCCAGTGATAAACAAGAGGGGCATATCGAGATTTAAACATGCCATTGAAAGTTCAATGAATCTCAAAGGATCTAGGAGTTTTCATAGATTTAAAACATAAATTTCTTTTTTCGTTTTTCATGGTGGAAATTAGTGAATCGTCATTCACTTACCTTCAAATATTCTGCAACTAGATTACGGCATCACTTTTCTAGGTTGTAGCGTATTGTGTTGGGTTCTAGTCTTAGTATCTCATTTGGGTGATTTACTAAGGACTCAATCGATCAACTAACTTGAATTTGTTTTCTCCCGTTTTGTAGATGTCAAAGTTCGACAACTATGGTCTTCCCAAATCCCGTGGAACAAGCATTCCACATGAAGATGATATTCCATGATTCGATCGAGGAACAAGAAATCATGCTTCACTTCCTCATCCTCCTCTAATTATTCTCCCTAACCCACAAGATCATAAAATTGAAAGGTTCAATATCACTTAAGCCCTTTTGGCAAGTAAACATAAAGAAGGAAAGTCGGTATGTGCACATGTCCTAGGGATGAAGTCACACATTGATAGGTTAAGAATGATGGGATTCGTTGTTAGTGAAGAGATGGCTATTGATTGGGTTCTTCAGTTACTTCCCAACTCGTATAGTGAGTTCGTAAGAGAGTACTATATGATGAACCACGACGTAACCCTTATAGATCTGACCTATATGCTTATTGCTACTGAATCAGCAATGGTTTGGCGCAATAGAAAAGCAAAGTTGATTGGTGAATCTGCCTTCAAGACCTCTATGGATATAGACAATGGCAATGAAATACATGGAATGATCGAAAAGTTTGATCATAAGAGAAAGGCGATGTCTGAAGTAGTTCCATGTGTTATTCCAAAAGACTCAATTTGCTTTTATTGCCAAGAGAAGGGGCATTGGAGATGAAGTTGCCCTATTTACCTAAGAGATCTAAGAGATGGGAGAGTCAAGTAGGCAGAAAAAATAAAAGTTTCTCCATTCTAAAAAGAAGGGAGACTAGCTTTTTTGCTTTATGATAGATCTTAATGATTAAGAACCATATCTCAATTGATCCTCTAAGTGAGTCTTACTACAATTGTATGTTTAAGAAGAAGAATCAAGGATTGAAGAAATGGTTAAATCAAGAAGTCTATCATACTTCGTTCCAATAACAAGTCTTAAAGTTAAGATTGTGACAATGAGTGAAAAGTATTAAAGGTTTATAACATTCATCAAATGTGGAAAGTTGTGATGTCTTGAATAAGACAAAGATCGACTAGGACCAATTTGTGAAGTGTTTTGATAAAAACTACACTAACTCTTGAATATTTGTTCGTCAAGAAATGTTTATTGACAAAAGAATCTTATATGTCAAGGAGTCGATGGGAGTCTTATTGGTCTGGAACGGTTTCAAGAACAAATCAAATAAACCTTATCGATCATCACTAGCACACGAGTTGAGGTGTACAACCTATCGTGTTGACAATATTTTGATTTTGTGCTGTTTCAATAGAGTTAATTATGCATGTGAGTCCTATGAGTTCTCATCTTGAATGCATAAAAGGCAAGACACCTTAATCAATGAAAGGTACATTGATAGGAAAAGGTGAGCTATTTAACTACTTGGAAGACGTGGTGGGCAGCTGTGCTACCATAAGGCAAGAAATCAAGATTAAAAAAGGCTCGGTCCATATGAGTTTGAATTTGTCGTAAACTTTGGTTTTAACAAATTCACATGGATAGGAACAAATACACCATTTAAATCTAAGTTTCATAAGATTTCCTCCTTCATGAAAACGATTGTGAGGAAATGCTTTCACTAAGAAAGATTTTAAGAAGATAGTGATTGTAAAATTGCATTCTCGAATTCGATCATGGTTACGGTATCCCTTTCCATAATTTGAATTGTGAGGTTTGGCAATTAGTCTTAATTGTTAAGACACACATATGAACTATCTAAGGCAAAGGTGTATAAGTTCAAGAGGCATTGATAAAAGATTATCAAAGCACTAAGTATTAGAAACATGGAGTTAAGAAATTCAATAGGTATTGTCTTTCGGAAAGTTAAGATGTTTATGAATACATGTCGAAGCTAGTGGGAGCATAAGTGTTATGTTTTACAATAATCATCATGATAGTGGGAGCATAAATGTTATGATTGTATGATTATTAAGGCACGTATTGCAAAGTTGGCAATATTAATTATAGAAAACAAGAGTTAAACCTTGCAAAGTAGTAAGGGTTATAAAGTTGTTTTGCTATAATTAAGGGAGAGAATATTATGCTTCATTTCAAATCTAAACGATTAGGTTGTGGAATGTTAATAAATTTAGTTAAAGGTACATTGTGTGTTCTTAAAATTTTGATTATGATTACGGCATTCCTCTTCACAATTCGAATTTTGAGAACATAGGAAATAAAACATTATGCGTCGTGTCCCATACACTTCGGGTATAGGATCGATTGCAAATGCTTTTAATGTTTGACCATTCTATAATTTTCCAAATGTCTAGCGCATTTAGAGGGAAAAGGGACTAGAATCGGTTTTGACTAAAATAATTAAACAACTATGAAAGAACAATCCAAAGTTCGACGAGGATTAGTTGCTTGTGAGTAGTTGGAAGCATGGTATTGGATGGACCATATTGACATTATTATGAATAGATAAGATTCTATTAAGAATAAATTGCCATATGGAAAATATGGAAGCGTGTCCATATTGGGAAGTAAATCTATGCCTAGATTAGAAAATTTTATGCAAAAGGATGTTCAAAGGAATGTACTTTGAGTGAGAGACATCATATCTAAGGAATTGTCTTGTAACGATCTCCGTTAGAGAACTTTGTAATATCATTGGCAATAGTCTTTATGACTGTGATGCAGTGACATTACGAAAGGATCATTGCATAAAGTGTTAGAATCTGGCATATTCTATAAGTAGCGAGAATTTGATATTCTCACACTTATGAAAATGGATTTGGAGTTGTAAAATGAGAATGATTGGAAATGTGTTCAATTTGTCTATTTCACAAAAGTAAGAACCATAGGTAAACATTGTGTGCATGCTAGGAGCATGGGACAAGTGTTGGAATTCAAGTAAGAAGTTGATTACCCGAAATGACAAATAATGAGTAATCAATATGGTGATAAATAAAAGGCGTTTTACTTATACTCAAAGGTTTGAGGCCATATGGGATTAGTATTATTCTTGTGTTTCACATTTGCATGTTTTGACTTCTAGAATAATTGAGTTTATTAAGAATAATCGAATTATTCGAACGGGCCACAGTCATTCATATGTTGGAAGTAGATATGAATGAATACCGTCATGAATTGGTGTGTGGATTGTCTAAAGAGCATTAGACATAAGCAAATGTTTGCTGCAATGTTCATGAGTGCTTATGAATATGATTTGAGCATTGGATTAAACCCACACTCACTTGGATCACTCCATGAATTGTATTGCGAGTGATTGGTGAGACGATAACATCTTATATTCTTGAAACCAAGACGTATGAGTTGTATCTGTTGGATTAATGTCTAAGTCCATAACTATAATTGGTAAGACTTGACCCGACCCGGCATGGTCCATTTGGGTTGCATACCATCATGCACTTGGATAGACTAAATGAGAGAAATAAAACACTTATGGTTATTAATATATTATAAGTTCTAGTATATTAATAATAAGAATAATAAGATTATTTAATTAGTATTGATCAAGAATTAATCTAGGATTAATTAAGTGATCAAAAGAAGACTAATTAAATATATGGGTTGATTGTGTAAATCATCCATACTTGTATAGTGGGCTAATGCTCCATGGATTATCTAGTTGGGCCAAAACCCATATGATGCTCCATGGATGCTCCATGGTATATTTGAACCCATGGATCCAAGGAAATGGAAAGGCATGACAATTAGAGTTTACCCTAATTGTATAACTATATAAGCATCTTATTCTTGAGGAAAATCGGACACGAGAGAGAGAAAGAAAGGGCTAGCCGATTTCATGAAGTGTAGAATTCTCTCTAGGTTATTCTAAGTGTTTTGATGATTGTGAACCATTTGAGGTGTCACACTTGGGGCACTAGGAACTCAAGCTTCATGAAGAAAAGCACCATTAAAGAGAGAAAACATAGATCCAAGGTATTTAGGGTTGCATGTACACTTAGGAGTGTTAGAATGCTCATAACCCAACAGTGGTATCAGAGCCTAGGCTTGTTTTCTTGTTATACCTACAATAAAAGCTGAAAAATCGAATTTTGATGCTGTCAGCCCAGCAGACTCGCCGAGTCCATGAAGGGACTCGACGAGTCCAAGGCAAAATGCATCCAACTCGCCGAGTTGTGTTCATGCACTCGACGAGTTGGACCCCAGACAGCATATTTTCGAGTTTTCTGGCTAGAAATAGACTAGGAACATTACCCTAAGTTGTTTTTGAACTTATAAACTTGTTTTTTAATGTGGTAATGTTTATGCTAATCCATCTTCAAAGATAATTGTCAATAGATTCATGTTTTGTATTAGTTTAAAAGTTAGACTAATTACATGAAAAAGTTTGATTTGAATTATCTTGTTCTTATGAGTTTCTTAGATTAATAGAATAGTTAATTGAAATAGTTGTTTTCAATCCATTTTAATCTAAGAGTTGAGTATAAAATGTGTTTGTGTAACTTATCCTCAAGTTACATGAAGAGTCACATTAAAGACTCATAAAACTCATAAAGTTGGCAAAGGTTACAAAAATGAAGAGTCTAGTTCCAATTAATTGGAGTTATGACTCCATAATTTGTCCTCAAGTTATGGAGGACCAAGAGTCTCTTCATTAAATAAATAAAAAAAATAATGTAACCTTAATTAATTCCATAAGTTATAAAAATAAAGAAAAGTTAATTCTTTATTAGTTTAAAGTCTTCCATAATGTGTCCACAAGTTATGGAACTTGAAGAGTTTTTGGATTAAAACTACTTTAAATACATAAGTTATGGAATTAATTAGTTTTGAATAGTTTCAAAACTTGCCCTCAAGTTTTGTAATTTGTAAAGTTTTCTTTTATGAATACTTTAATTCCAAGTTAGCCTTTAGAATTTTAAAAGTTAAAATTCAACCCTTATACTTTATAATATTATAAGTTAATAATATATATATGTATAAGAGTAAAGTCGTTCTTACCGCTAGTACGCCTCATTCACGAAGCCGGCCTATAAGGTGGGTATAAGGTTGTTGCCTATAAAATGGCAACTTAATGGGTGTCCACTCTCACCCACCACTTGCTCGACTGGTGGAGGGTCGTTAGCCGAACGGGTTTGACAGGACTAGAATTCTCCCTTCATTAAAAGTATTAATGATAAATACTAAGTAACTAAACTCTTAATAATTCCCAATATTAGTTACTTAGGAAAAATGTGAATAAGGTGCTAATCCATGAAATTACACTTTACACTTTGTCTAAGTCGTTAGTGGAGCGTGTGTGGTTAACCGGCACACTAACTTGGACTTAACAAGGTAGGTAAAGGGTGACTTAATATTTATCATAGTATCAATGGAGCGTGTGTGGTTAACCGGCACATCGATTGAGGGGTAATTTATTAAGGGTACCAAGTAATTTGCATGGTTACTTCACACCTTGTTTTGTGATCCTCGGCATCCCAGTCACAAAACCTGAAGGGCACACTCGAGATTGAAACATGCCATTGAACAGTTCAATGAATCTCAAAAGATCTAAGAGTTTCACAACCAATTAAAACCTAATAATACATTTCGTTTATCTTGGTGGAAATTGGTGAATCGTCATTCACCTACCTTCAAATTGTTTTATAGCTTGGATTACGGCATACCTCTTCTAAGTTATAAAATAGTTTGATGGGTCCTAGCCTTAATATTTCATATTGGGTGTTATATTAAGGACTTTAAGATCAACTATCTTGAATATCTCCCAAAACATGTCTGGTTTAGACATTTATGATCTTCCCAAATCTCTTGAAACAAATGAAGATGATGTTCCAATGGAAATCATACTTCTTTCACCTCCTCCAATTATTCTCCCTACCCCACAAGTTGTTGAAAAGCTTAAGGTCACTCAAGCCCTATTGGCAAGGCAAGGTCTAGGCGTGATCACATCTTGGAGATGTAGTCACATATTGACAAGCCGGGAGAGTTGGGTGTCAAAGTCTTGAGAAAGTTGGTGGTTCAATCACTTTCTAAGTCACATAGTGAGTTCTTTTGGAACACCTATGAAACAGACTATGACAAGACCCTTAATGATCTTATCTATTTGCTAAGATCAACTTCCTGAAACTTTATGGACATTGACAATGGTGACACTGGAAATACAGAAAAAGCATTCTGTTCCCAAGGAAAGGGATTGAACATAGTCAACTCGGTTGACCAAATGGTAAAGAGAAAAGCTAAGTCTGTGATAGTCCCGTGTACCATTATCAAAGGGTCCATATGTTTATATTGCCAAAGTAAGGGTCATTAGTTGCGAAGCTGCCAAATTTACCTAAGGATGTTAAAGTCAATAAGATTGACTCCATTTCAGGTAAAATCCACTAATCTAACTCTGTTAAGTTTCTATTCTGAGATTCCCGATACATGATGTGACTGGGTCACATGGTAATGTTTTAAGAATCAAAGAAAAGTGAAGGAACTTAAAGAAAGAATATGCTGAATCTGATCGCATAGATGGATTTCTATCGCGTAGTTTGAAGATCAGACTCTTGAGCTACTTCTTAGGAGTTATGAGGTATTGCTTAGGAATAGATAACAACAAGTTTTAATATGGATTGTAAGGATAAGTTTTTCCGCATAGTTTTAAAATAAAAGAAAATTTTTGATTTTATTTATTTTAAAATATCCTTACAATGGCATTTGAGGAAAAATTGTTGCTTATATGATTCCATTAATAGCAAGAGTGGAAATATGAAATTGATTCCTTCATTTGTAGTAATGTCTAAATTTACCAAATAAGGAAAGATTCTCATCATCCAAAGTCTCAGTTGGACCGAGACTTGGAATCATGCAAGTTGTATGGCATGATGAATGAGAACTTTCAAGTATTGGAAAAATTAAGACTAATTACTTGTTCACATGGATGTGTGAGTCAAGTAATGGACTAAGGGATCGAGTACATAGTCATGTGCACTGATTAAGTCCACCACAAAAGATTGATAAGACTATTCGTCATAGTTTACTAAAGCTCAGTAAATATGATTATACTTACAAGCTTAAGTGTAACTCTGAGACATTGGAAAAGGTTCCAACGTATGGCAGAGCGAATAAGAAGAATCAAATTAGGCAGAAGGATAAAAGTTTCTCAAATCTGAAAAGATGGGAGAGTACTTTAGTATCAGTTTTGTGATCATCTTAATGATTAAGAAACCGTTTCAAAATTAGTTCTCTAAGGAAGTCTTAGTGCATTCTTATGACTAAGAAGAAGGGATCTTGAATTGTTGAAATGGTTAAATCAAGAAGATGAGTCATACTTCGTTCCAGTACAAGTCTTAGAGTCATACTCCAAGATTGTAATTTGAGTGACATGTCTTTAAGAAGGTTTAAAACACGTGTCAAATGTAAGAGTAAAAGTGTCCTACTCTTGTTCATTTGAAGTTGGTAAGTTGTGATGTTTTGGATAAAACAAAGACCAACTTAGGCCAACTATGTGAAGTGTTTGTCTTGGTTAGAATCCACACTATCTCTTGGATGTTTGACAAGGGAGTCTTATAGGTCAAGAGGACAGTGGGAGTCTTAAAGGTCTTGAAAGTCTCAAGAACTAATCAAGAATAAAACCTGAAGTTCTTCACTAGCACATGACTTGAGGTTTATAACCTATCGTGTTGACATAGTTTGTGCCATTCCAGTTAAAGTTGAGTTCTTAGAGTTCTCAATTGGTTGCACAACAACTTGGAAGCAATGGCAGGCCCTTGAGCTGCCAGGTGGCAAGAAATTAAGATTGAGTTCAATCCATAAGGTTTGGATTTGTCAATATCCTTGTCTTGTGACTATGGTTTTGACAATTCACATGGATAAGAACTCATACACCATTAAATCTAAGTTTCATAAGTTTTCTCTCCGATTCATGAAAATGATGGTGAGGAAACACTTCCACTAAATAGATTTTAGGTAGATAGCAGTTGTGATATTTGCATTCTCAAAGTCGTTAGTGGAGCGTATGTGGTTTACCGGCACACTAACCTGGACTTGTGAGAAGTGGAAAAAAGGTCTAACCATTATGATTACGGTATCCCTCTTCATAATTGTGTAGACATACATGGTTGCTATCTAAGGAAGGTGTATGTTTTTGATAAAGTTTTATCAAAACAATCTAGTATTAGAAATCTGAACTTTGGTAAGAAAGTCATCTAATTTCTGAGTACATGTCAAAGCTAGTGGGAGCATAAGCGTTATGCTAATAATCATCATGTTAGTAGGAGCATGATAATTATGATAAAGATTGCAAGTTAGCAATGTTAATTATAGAAAACAAAAGGTTTCAATTGGGAAAAAGTTGTTTTGCTATAATTAAGGGAGAGGAAATTATACTTCATCTCAAATCTATAAGCTTAGATTGTGAGGTTTTAATCATTTAGTCAAGAATATATATGAATTTCATGTTGGAATGGCTCAACATAAGGAAATTCTGTATATGGGTCCATTATTTGCGTTCTAAATATCGATTATGATTACGGCATCCCTTTTCATAATCTGAATTATGAGAGCTTGGCAAATAGAAATGGAAATGTTATAGCAAAAGACTGGTTTAGTCTTTATGTGAGACATCATGAATTGTGTCCGAAATTTCAATCTGTGTGAGATTAAGGAAACTTAATGCAAGAAGGATGTTTTCAAGGAATTGATCTCCTTTGGAATACTCTGTAATGATTGTTGCCAAGTCTTTGTGGATTTGTGCATAATCGTTACAAGAGGATCAATGCATATAAGTTTAGAATCTAACAGATTTCAGTAAATGGCATGAATTTGGAATTCTTGCATTTGCAGTAAAGATTTGGGACTGTGAAAAGAGAATCATTGAAGTTATGTTCAATTGATCTAGTTCACAAAGTAAAGATCATAGACAAACATAGTATGCATACTTGGTGTATGGCATGACTAGTGTTTAAAAAACATAGTGTACATGCTTGGAGCATGGGACAACTATTGTTTTAAATTCAAGAATAATGTTGATAGCTGAAACAGTATACAATGAATAATGTGTAAACATATGGTGATAAATAAAAAGTGTTTTATTTATATTCATAAGTTCTGAGACCATATTGGATACAATTATTATTGTGTTTCACTTTGCATGTTTTGACTTCCCGAATAAACTAGGTTATTCTTCTGGACTGACTAAGTTATTCAAACCATCCACAGTCGGTCATATGTTGGAAGTAGATATGAATTAAGATTGTCATGGGTTGGCTTGTAGAGGTCTAAGGTGTTGGACAAATGGCTACAACACTCATGAGTGCTCATAAGTTCTGAGTATTGGATTCAACCCGCGCTCATTGGAATCACTTCATGAATTTTATCACGAGTGATCATGAGACGATAATATCTTATATTCTTCAAACCTAGAGATATGAGTTGTTACTATGAGTTGGTTGTACATTGATTGCACGAAACACATTGGTAACTCGATGTTATAAAACGTGTCTTTGTGTATGATTCAACAAATAGTACAACAAGCCATATGAGTCAAAGTTTATCCATTCCTTTTACCTTTGGGATAAAAGCGATATCTGTGGGCCCCTCGATGATTTGATGATGACAAATGGAAGTGCTCGGCCGGGCCAGGACTGATTTGATTTGTTCAATTAGTCAGTCCTCATAAATCGGAAATCGGGAAACAACAAATGGACAGAGAGAATGATTATAATCCATGTCTCAGTCCATATGATATCTAGAATGGAGGAATATATGATCCCTTATCTAATGGACAAGTCATTGACAAATGTCAGAGTTCATCTACAAGGTCAAGAGTTCGACAGAAGCTTTTGAGAGCTACGATTGCCAGTTGGTTCCTGAAGTCATACGCAATAATAGTTTTAGACTTATCCAAGTGGGAGACTGTTGGATTAATGTCTAAGTCCATAACTATAATTGGTAAGACTTGACCCGACCCGACATGGTCCATTTGGGTTGCATACCATCATGCACTTGGATAGACTAAATGAGAGAAATAAAACACTTATGGTTATTAATATATTATAAGTTCTAGTATATTAATAATAAGAATAATAAGATTATTTAATTAGTATTGATCAAGAATTAATCTAGGATTAATTCAGTGATCAAAAGAAGACTAATTAAATATATGGGTTGATTGTGTAAATCATCCATACTTGTATAGTGGGCTAATGCTCCATGGATTATCTAGTTGGGCCAAAACCCATATGATGCTCCATGGATGCTCCATGGTATATTTGAACCCATGGATCCAAGGAAATGGAAAGGCATGACAATTAGAGTTTACCCTAATTGTATAACTATATAAGCATCTTATTCTTGAGGAAAATCGGACACGAGAGAGAGAAAGAAAGGGCTAGCCCATTTCATGAAGTGTAGAATTCTCTCTAGGTTATTCTAAGTGTTTTGATGATTGTGAACCATTTGAGGTGTCACACTTGGGGCACTAGGCACTCAAGCTTCATGAAGAAAAGCACCATCAAAGAGAGAAAACATAGATCCAAGGTATTTAGGGTTGCATGTACACTTAGGAGTGTTAAAATGCTAATAACCCAACAGTATCTTGCAAATCGGTTGCACATTGATAATATATAAACGCACTAGTAACTTGGTGTTATAAAACATATTGGTGTGTGTAATTTAGTTAGTAAGTGCAAGCAAGCATTGTATCAAAGTTTATCCGTTCCTTTTATCCAAAGAAGGATAAAAGCGATATCTTTTGGGCCGCTCGATGGTTTAGTGATGACAAACGTAAATTCTCGGCCGAGCTAGGGCTAATTTGATTTGTTCAATTAGTCTGTCATCATAAACCAGAAATCGAGACATAGTACAAAGAGAATGATTTGAAATCATATCTCATACGATATCTAGAATGGAGGAATATATGATCCCTTATCTAAGGACACGCGTATCTGATATGATCAGAGTTGACAGTGGCTTTGGAAAGCTATGATTGCAGATCAGGATCCGAAGTCATACGCAGAATAGTTGTTAGACTTATCCAAGTGGGAGACTGTTGGATTAGTGTCTATGTCCATAACTATTTTGGTATGTACTTGACCCGATGGTGCATGGTCCTTTTGGGTTGCCTTCACCAAAGCAACTTGATTGGAGAAATATAGAGAGAGAGAGGATAATATGATTTATTAATATGTTATAAGAATAATATATTAAAGGAGAAATCATATTTGTTTAATTAATATTGGTCAATAATTAATTAGGAATTAATTTTGTGATCAAGTGTAATTAATTAAACTAGAGGGGCTGATTTGTAATTATGTGATAGTTACAAAATAAGGTAAGGATTATCTTAAATATAGGGTGAACGAATTTTAGGTGATAATGCCTTAGAATTCGACTATGATAAGGATTTAAGGATTCTCTTATGGGTTGCTTTGTGGATAAGCAACTAGATAAGGATAATGACTGAAACCCTATCTCTACACCTATATAAACACCCCTTGGGTCATGAATTCGGGTATCCCTTCCCAAGAAGTCCTAAGGATGAATTCTAACCTCTCTCCTCTCTCTTTATACCTTCTCCATTTGCTCTTGGTGTTTGTAAGCCATTAGAGGAGTGACACTTGTGACTCTAAGCCTTCCAAAGTCAATACTAGGAGATTTAGGATTGTTACTGCTATATAACAATCAAGGTATGTTCTTAAACCCATTCATATGTTAATATGATTATTTGAATGCTAGTATTAGGGTTTGAAGTCTTGGATTCAAAGCATGTACAATAGAGAAACCTAGATCCAAGCATTAGGGTTTGTATGAGCACATAGGATGTCTTATGACCAAAACCCATCAGATTCATCGTCAGACTCATCTTCAAGTTCAAGGACAGGAGATTGTTTGGAATTGGATTTGTCGTCATAAGACACAATGTGTTTGAGCTTCCTTTTCTTGGTTGGTTCAACTTCCTTGAAGGGGTTACGTTTATTTGGAGTTGTATGTTTCTTTACAATATTGTGGGGGCCTTGCTTGGATGAGGCTAACTGCTTTTGCCTTTGAGCTAAGGGTAAATGAGATAAGGTGGTAGATGATGGAGTTGCGGTATGTTCTGGATTGGTGGGGTCAGTAGAGGCTAGTATATTTTGACTGGGAAGAGGCGGCTAGAAAGGTATAGGTTAATACATTCCGTAGCCTCAATATGATTTGTGACTTCTATGGTCTTAAGTCCGACAGTGGTCAAAATATGAATGGGTAAACGTCTGATTGGTCCAAAGATAGATGGATCTTTAGAAGGAGCATACCTTTTGAGATCATGTGTGATAAAGTAGTTGATGTCGTTTCCCATACTGATCTTGGCGTGTGAATGAAGATCAGAAATGCAGAGAGCCAAAAATCTTGCAAATGTGAGCTATGTGGGATTTTCCTTTGGAGTCTCCTTAGGGATGTACTGGAGAAAATCATCCAATAAGATTTGATAGTAGTTTATATTAGGACCCGTGAAAATGCTCCAAACTAATTCCAGTAACTTGAGGCCCATGTTGTCTATGCCTCCAGTTCGTCCAGATAGACTGCAAATCACAAAAGGGCATACAAACTAACATACCACAGGCAACTGGTTCTTCTTGAATTCACTTATGCCTCTGAGCTTCTTTTGGTATCCTATTTGGTACAGAGTGGAGAGAATCTTTGTAAGACTTGGTGAGAAGAATGTGGTTGAAGGATACACCCAAAGGTTTATTACAGTAAGAAACTTGTCCTTGGTCAAAATGACAAATGAATCATCTACCAAGTTCAGATGAAATTCTTGAAGATTATTGAGTGGTCGGTACACCGAGAATACACATTTGAGCAGAGTTGAATGGGAACCACAACAGTGAATGAGCTAAAAGGTCCAAACATTGGATGATTGGAGATGAATATGATCATGAGATGGATTGAATCATTGTAGAATGGTTGATCATCGAAGACTGCCCTAAAATTGCTAGATGCAATTGCAGGTGATTGGTTCCATGTAGTAGAATCGGAACCCGTCGGTTGAGCAGAGGCTAAAGCTTTTGATTGTTTCTTGGAAATGCCTGATTTCACCATTTTGAGAGAAGGTTTTGAGAACTTGCAGAAAAATTGGGATTGCAAGAAGATGGAGGAGATGAGGTTTTCTTGAGAGAAATCAGAAAGCGTAAAACTTTCTTGGGAAAAAAAGGTTTTTATATTGGCGGATTTCAAATAATTATTGTTTTTACCCTAAAGAATAGCGGTTAAGGGTAAAAACCTTTGAGGTTTTTTTAATGAAATCATTATCAGCCACATAAACATTTAACACAATTTTTTTTTCTTGTTATTTTCCAAAAGATGGCATTTAATGAAATGTCAGGCTTAATACCCCATGTTTGAGGAACATGTGGTGAGGGGTGATAGTCCGTTGAATAAATGTAGAATTTGTAGCGGATTTGATGTTTTGGGGGTAAGTGGAAAATAAAGTTTAAGGAAAAGATTTCCTAAAAAGATTTCTTTTATTGGAAACTGTTTTATTTTGGAATCACACCTAAAATAGGTTTGACAAAAGGTTTATTTGAGAGGAAGAACTGAAACGATCATATGCGACAAAACAAATATTTTTTGAGAATGTTTTTCTTATTTAATGAAGGATCATTAAATAGCACACAATGTTTATGGAATTTATGAAGTAGATGAGAGTTCCATCACTGTGATTTTGGTTTGAGTCTTCATTGCGGATTAAGATTCCATTGCGGATGAATGGTTAGATAATTGTGGTAGAAGAAGGTGAGAAGAACACTTGAACACAGTTAGAAATAACAATCTGTAGGGTTTCAAAGTACTCCATGGATGATGGCAATGGGCCCCTTTGATGAATTGTAGGTTAAAAGCCCAAGACTTGTCTTTTCCCTATAAATAGTCATGTATTATTCACAATTAGGGTTAAGAGTGAGGAAAAATGTAGCCGCCACGTTGTGAGGTTTCTTATGTAGTGTTAGATTCTTTAGTCTATGCGGAAAGTGTAATTTATTCCTCATGTTTGAATAAATCGAGTGATCATTCGACATAATCTTCATATTTGTGTTTGTTCTTATTCTCCGAATCTTGTTCATATAATCTCAATTAGGGTTTTAATCCCAAAAAGTGGTATCAGAGCAGGTCTTTGAAGATCTATTGATTTTTGAAGTATCGGTTCTTGATTTGTAATTTTTTGCACGAGTTATTGAAGATTATTGGTGTTTTGGCGGTATGAAATCAAGCATTCTGTTCAAGCAACTGCTCATGGAAAATTATGTGTTCTGTTACTATTCATCTGGTATTTTCTTTGATCCGATCTGTGTTTCTGTTCGTATACATGATTGGATATGTTTGTTAATTTAGTCCAAATAATGGATCCTTTACTGTTCATGATCCGTCATCTTTTGTCGTATTTATTTTCATTTTGTGTCTCTGGAATGTGTGTATGTCGTTTGCTTTGTACATGATTCCTTCATCTAGTCGATGTCTCATTATCTTGATCAAAACTGATGAATATTGGTTATTGGTTGTTATCATGAAGTTCATCAATCGATTCTTTTTAGTTTTAATCCAAGGTCAATTTTTTAATCGATTTTCCCATTCATATTCATATAATTGATTTGATTTTCCAAATAATTTGATTTATGATCAAATTAGAAAATTTCTTATGATATTGTTCTAACTATGAGTAAAATCGATCTTTGGAGAATCAATTGGATGTTTGATTCAATGCAAATCTCGATGTCTGATGATGAATGGATAAACAAAATTGTTTCTTGATTTAGAAGGTCAAAATAGAAAATTCAAAATTGGAATTACTGATCTGTGAACAATGCTCTTATCTATGAGTGTGATCGAATGCGTAGACTGTATCGATTTGCTGTGATTGTCGGATTCTCGGTTAGTTATCGTGATTGTATTGATCTGAGGATGTTAATTTTGGCATTTGTCAATAATCAGTCTTAATGGTCCAAGAAACAATAGTCAAAATCGACTCATATAAACGAAGAACAATGGGTTGTTGTTCTGAAACCAAATTGGAATCAGGTTCTCAATCGCGAAATGGGTTTTACATTCGGGGCTTAATATAATCAGAACAAACGAATGAAAGCCAGATTGTTGTAAAAATCATTACCTGCAAATGATCAAAGCTTGTTTTTTTTATTTTCACTCATATTGCTCGTTGACAGTGATTCTTATTGGCTTTGTGATCATTGGAGTCGGAGTGAGAGATCACAGTTTCGGGGGTTTCAGGGTTGCCTTGATTCGCAACTTAAAGATGTTCAGTGTATTCGACGGACTTGGAACGAACTTGGAACGAAAGGGATTGAAGCAAATGTAGGTTGAGAACAATAAGCAAACTTGTGAGTGGATTCGGCTTGGAGTAATGCTGATGAATTAGGACTAAACCTGGAACAACGAACTTGGGTGCACTTGTTAATGGTTGGAGCGAACAGAGGAAGTACCGAAAGCGAAAGGAGTTCCAGGTGATGAAGCTTGAAATGGAAATAGAAACAAAAGGAACCAAACCTTCGGTTGGGTTCGCTTCAGGTGAATAATTGGCGGTCTTGAAACGAACCTAGGTTCGGTCACTTGAGCTCAGATTGCACGTTCGCTTTGTTAACGATGTTACATTGATGTTCCCTGAAAGTTCGGCGAATTGACTCCTTTTGCCCCTATGCATTTCATGCCTTGGCAGTTTTGGACCAATTCCAAATTTTGTTACAAATAAAGGGGTTTATTGGTGCATGATTACAATTCCAGCCCCTGAGTTTCTGGAAAGTGACAATTTCAACCCATTTTTAGAAAAAGTTTACAATTTTAAGGGCTGGTGAACAGTTTTGAATTCTTTAACGCACATATTTTTTCGTGAACAGAAAAATAAAGATTCCATCAAGTCTTGGCGGTTCGAAAATTTGCTTTTTCGTGATAACGTCAAATTTTCACGACTTTTTCAGATTTTCTACTTCATTGTATATATCATTTTGTCGCGGGGGAGCACAATAAGTTTTTTTATCCATTCAAGATCATTCTCATGACCATTTGAAGGCTTTGTAATCATGTTTTCGATTATAAATCGGGGGAGAATTTGGTATGTCCATTCGAAATTGGATTTGTGACTTTTCAAAGTTGAAGATTTTTGATAAACCTTGTGGTAGAATTATGAAGGTAGCTTTTACAGTAGATGTTCTTCATAGAGCTCTGCTAAAGTTTTTACAGAGAAGTATCCTTTACAGTAGAAGTTCTTCATCGAGCTCTGCTAAGGACTTGTTCTATCTCCGACTTCTAGTATTTTCTCGATCAATCGGCGTTATGAATCTTAAATTTTGGGTTGTTACATGATAATTTTTTGTTCCTTATATCATTAGCTTGTTTGAAGATCATTGTGACTTGGAGGGGGAGCTCTTCAAAGACAAGAAGTGATACAGTTTCTTTGTTCTGAAATGGGTTTTTATGGCAGGCTTGGTTTTCATGAAGATTTGTTTTGGGATTACATTCGAAAATGAAGTTTAAAGACATTACTCCAATGCTTGATTTATATATATCCTAGAGCCCATGTTTGAAGAGTATTGAAAAATCAAGATTCATGGATTGCTTCATCTCTTCCTCGTTGCAAGATCTTTTAATTTGCTAGATGCTTGGTTTGGATGTTAAAGCATTATCATCAATTCCATACTTTGAGGGGGAGATTGTAGGGTTTCAAAGTACTCCATGAATGATGGAAATGGGCCACCTTGATGAAATGTAGGTTAAAAGCCCAAGACTTGTCTTTTCCCTATACATAGTCATGTATTATTCACAATTAGTGTTATGAGTAAGGCAAAACGTAGCCGCCACGTTGTGAGGTTTTCTTATGTATTGTTAGATTCTTTAGTCTATGATGAAAGTGTAATTTATTCCTCATGTTTGAATAAATCGAGTGATCATTTGACATAATCTTCATATTTTTATTTGTTCTTATTTTCCGCATCTTGTTCATCAAATCTCAATTAGTGTTTTAATCCCAACAATCAATAAAAGACCCTTGAAATATAGGTATGATATATGGTTACAGTATATACGGTATATTGATGTACATCAAATGTACTGCAACACACAAGATATACTAAAACTATGTATGATATATATATATATATATATATATATATATATATATATATACACATATATATATATATATATATATATAGTTAGGACCGCAATAGTGACCAAGAGTGGTCTGCGGTACCTATGAATTAAAAAAGAATTGCGGGTCCGGATTCATCATTCCTAACATTTGTAAGAAACTATTGTGTTTTGTAGAGTCAAGTGCCTTTGTGAATACATCAATAATCTCTTCATGAGTATGAACAAAAACTAGTTCAGTGTTACCTGTCAGAATGTGGTCTTTAATGAAGTGGTACCGTAGTTCAATATGCTTCGTCTAAGAGTGATGACTAGGATTATGAGAAATTGCTATGGCACTTTCTGAGTCATAGTAAATCGGTATCCACAACATTCTGTATACATAGTGCATAAGTTGCATTTCCATACACAAGACTTGTGAGCAACAGCTGGCTGCTGCCACATATTCAACTTCTACGGTAGACAGTGAAATACAACTCTGTTTACTTGATGACTAACTGACAAGTCTTCCACCAAGAAATTAACATCCACCGGAAGTGCTTTTTCTGTCCAATCTACATCCAGCATGATCCGCATCAGTGAATGCCTATAGGTTGAAGTTGTTTCCTGTGAGATACTAGAGGCTTAGAGACTTGCTGCCCTTTAAGTATATGAGAATCTGCTTGGCTGCAGTCATGTGAGAAACTTTTGGACCAGCTTGGTATCTTGCACATACTCGAGTTGCAAAGACAATGTCTGGTTGGCTTGCGGTGAGGTACATCAACGAGCCAATTATTCCTCTATAAGTTTTGCGTTCTACTGATTCTACTAATGATCAGTAGAAATCTTATAACCGAAGGCGATGGGGACCTTTGCCGAGGAATAGTTTTCCATTGAGTATTTCTTCAGCAGTTTAGAGATGTATTTCTCTTGATGGATGAATATCCCTTGACGGACTTGTTTTACTTGAAGTCCTAGAAACAAATTAATGTCTCTATTCATGCTCATTTGGAACTTGTTGGTCTTGAGCTTTGCAAATTCATCCACCATCCCATGATTAGTTTATCTAAAGATGATAGCATCCATATATATTTGTACAAGCATAGGGTGATTAGCATTTTCCTTTCTAAATAAGGTGGGATCAATCACTCCTTTTTTGTATCCGGATGAGACATGAAATCCAGAGAGAGTCTCGTACCACGCTCTTGGAGCTTGCTTTAGACCGTAGTGTTGGATACGGTGTCTAAGTCCATAACTATTTCTGGTATGTACTTGACCCGACCCAGCATGGTCCATTTGGGTTGCATGACACCATGCAATCGAATAGACTAAATGAGAGAAATAACACTTGGAGGTTATTAATATACTATAAGTTCTAATATATTAATAATATTATTTGATTAGTTTGATCAAGAATTAATTTAGAATTAATTAAATGATCAAAAGATAACTAATTAAATATATGGGTTGATTATGTAAATCATCCATTTCTTGTATAGTGGGCTAAGAGACTCCATGGATTATCAAGTTGGGTGCCACCCATAGAATGCTCCATGGAGGCTCCATGGGAGTTACAAACCCATGGGTCATGGAAATGAAGAGTCATGACACATTAGGGTTTACATGGTGTAACCCTAGATGTGTCAACACTATATAAAGATCTCATTCTGCATCAAAATCGGCTACACTAAGGAAACAAGAGGGCTTGGCCGATTTCAAGAAGTATGCATTCTCTCATAATTCTTTCCAAGAGCATTTGGTGTTTTGTGAAGCATTTGAGGCATCACACTTGGGGTGCTAGGTTCATAAGGTTTCAAGGAACACAAGCAACACCAAGGTAAGTTATTCTATCTATCATTCAAGTTAAAATTGTTCCCCATGTATGCTAGATAGGAATATAGCCTTGGAATTCAACTTTGCATGATAATTAGACAAACATAGATCCAAGGTTATTAGGGTTGCATGTACACTTAGGAAGTGTTAGAATGCTCAAAACCCATCAGTGGTATCAGAGCCTAGGCTTGTTTGTTTTTTATTTGTGCTTAAAAGTTGAAAAAAGTCGAAAATCTTGCTGTCTACGAATGGACTCGTCGAGTCCATAGGGGGGCTCGTCGAGTTCACGTGTATCTTCAACCAACTCGGCGAGTAAGTTCATGCACTCGGCGAGTAGGGTCAACAGATTGCAGAATTTCGACTTTAGTTGCTGGAAATGGACTAGAAACATTACCCTAAACTGTTTTGGTACTTGAAAACTTGTTTTGATGGTGTAATGTTCTTTCTAATTAATTTACAACAACTAGTTATCAAAATTACAAAGTTTTAAGTGTAATTTTGATTTATGAATGTGTTCATATTCATGTTCTTGTTCTTATGATGTTTTAGATGATCATAGGAATTATTTGTAACCTATGTGGTAGATTAATTCTTGATCATAATGTGTTTTAATGGAGTCCATAACTTGTCCTCAAGTTATGGAAAACCAAGAGTCACACTTGAATTAAAACCATTAAAAGAACACAAGAGTTAGAAAATGAAGAGTCTTCATTTTATTACTCTATTAAACTCATAAGTTACAAGAAATGAAAAATTTTGAAAGTTACAAAACTTGCCCTCAAGTTTTGGAAAAGTAAAGTTGAGATAAAACTTTAGTTCCAACCCTTAGAATTTTAAAAGTTAAAGCTCAACCCTTATCCTTATATTATGATGATTTAATAAATATATATATGTGTATAAGAACAAAGTCGTCTTACCGCTAGTACGCCTCATTCACGAAGCTGGTCTATAAGGTGGGTATAATGTCACACCCCCGAACCAGACGGCGGAAACGTCCGGGGGCTTGCCGTGACTCAATTGTATACCATAACATTGAATATATATGAAACATAACAACATTCGTTACCATTCATCAACATAGTACAACCAGTAGTGTTTACATATCAAACATTGTTTAAACATTACATTCCCAAAAATTAAATTGTTTGATTCGTACATAAATAAACTGCAACCGTCACTGAATGTGATTTCCTTTGATTCACTGGTTCCCTGAGAATACAAGTATTTTGAAAAACGTCAACATATGAAATGTTGGTGAGTTCATAAGTAGTGTTTAAAATCGAATGTTTGTATCGTTTGAAAAACCACCAGAAAATCCGATATTTTCTGAAAAGAAAAGCTTTTAAAAGATTTGTGAAGATCCATAGGTATGCTTTGTTTGTTTCTATACTTAAAAAAAAATTGTTCATTGAAGTTGTATGCCTTTTCTAATTTGTGTGTATTGAAAACCCTAGGAAAAACCCGATGTTCTCCTAGTTCCTTGAATTACGTGATGTTACATTGAAACCATTGCATAGCGTAGAGTGTCAGTCCCGGGCGACGTTGGAAGGTTCTCGAGCATTGATTATTTACTACAAACCCGCGTTACACAAACACCCAGTTTGTAGTTATACTAACGACTCTGAAGGTGTCGTCAGTACTAATCACGTTATCCAATCGCCCTGACTATGAGTGGTCCCACATCCGAAGAGAAAGAGATCACGAAGACCCCGGTAACTCCATTAGCCGGTTGGGGATAAAATGTACGAGGGGTCCCAGACCCGTCTCGCATAAAATGTAGACCTTACTAGCAAGACCAAAGGACCCTTGGGGACCGGTGGTAAACAAGCCATTGAAAGTCCATTTACGTTGTGTCGGATCGGTAAAACCCAACACTCCGTAAAAAAAAATGTCTTCGGGCCTTAAGATCAGGTCATTGAGCTAGCTAGGCTCAACGAACAAGATTTTACACTTGTGGGGCCCAAAGATGGTGCATAGACGTCTGCGCACACTCGTATGTGTATGTATAACCAAACGTTACTTGTATGAGTTGTAGTGTTAGTAGTTGTAGATTTTTATTGGCTCGAGACCGAGCCAATTCGTTTAACAACGACTTTTGGTATTGTAATGTTTTGTATTTCGTTGATAGTCACGATGCCATTATTTGATCAAATTGTGTATATTGAACTAGCCTTGAAATATTTCTGTTTTCAGCCCCTCATCATTTGTAAAAATTACATTTTTAACCCTTTATATAAAATACTTCCCGGTTTAGTCCTCAAACTATTTTTCTTGACATTTTAATACCAAAAATTATTGAAATTAATATTTTTCAACATATTTTTCATAAAAACAGTTTAAGTTCCTGGAAATGCAGTTTTTACGGTTTTAACCCCTTCTTTTCGCAACTTTTACAATTTTGGCCCAATTTGGAAAAATTTTGCAACTTTGGCCCTTTTTAAATTTAAAAAGCGTTTTTAACCTTTGAAAAGGAGTTGGAACACTTATAGTCCACTGTTTTACAGAAAGTTACGGTTTTGGCCCTCCAAAACAGAAAAATTTGCATAATGGGCCTTATTGGGCCGAAAATTACAATTTTAGCCCATTAAGCTTAAAATTTATGATTTTAGTTCACTAAATGAGTATATTTCCAGAAATTTACTTATGAAAACTGTTTTAGCACACTTCATCCATCAGAATCTGTGAAATGTCGTTTTGGACCCTTATTTTTGCATTTTTCACATTTTAGGCCCAAAATTTGTGTTTTTAACCCAAAGAAATTATCATTAACTACTTAGCCAATTTTTCTTGAAGCACTTAGTGTTTAGAAATATATTTGAAGTTAAAATCATGTAGCACAAGTTACATCTCGGTTTTGATGAGTTTTGAGGCTAGATCCAACATAAAAACACATAAAAGCATACATATAAGCATAAAAATCATACAAGGCACACAAATACATATAGATCTACACATATGACTTGTATTCTCCCCCCAAAAACAAGTGAAAACAGAAAAGAGGGGGTATGAAGCTCACCTTGGGGTGTTGGTTCGGTTTTGCAAGGAAAATGGAAGGAAAAATGAAGTGTTTTTGGCCTTGGCTCCCTTTGATGAAGATCTCGAGTTTTGAGAGGGTTCTAGGATGCTAGATCACGATTTTTGCATAGATTAGGAAAGGATTTTGATAACAAAAGAATTTAAACCATAGATCTATGCATAATCTTACCTTAGGTGATGATTTACTTGCAAAATCCTCTTGGAAAGTCCCTAATTTTCGAGATTTTTGGTGAGGGGAGGAAGGGAGTTCTTGAGTGAATCTAGAGAGAAATGGAGATATTTTTGGTGTGTGTATGTGTATATGGCCGAGAGTGAGAGAGAGGAGAGAAGAGATGTGATCTTGAAGTGATACTTGCATGGGAAAAGGAAATATCTTGCATGGAGATCCTATGGACAATAGTGAGGTGGCAACCAAAGTCAACTTCCCTTGGATTTGGGCCTTGGGCCGAGAATATGAAGGGAAAAAGGAAAAATTTGGGCTTTTGCCCCTAAGCCCAACATTAGAGGTAGTTTAGGGTATTTATTGGCCTTATAAAATAAAATTGTGATTTTTATGCTTTATTAAGCTAGGTTAGGTTAAATTATGGATCTAAACTTGTGTTTTATTTCATCCTAGGTTCTACCTAGCCCAAAATATTGAAATAAACAAATGTGGGTCTAATTAGAGCCCAATTAGGGTCCTAAACCCATGATAGTCCAATTGGAAGGTCATTGGTCCATTTGGATCCAATAAGGAAGTCCTAGTCCTAAATGGACTTAACAAGAACTTCTAGGGTCTCCAATCGTTTGATGACTACTTATAGTACTCGTATCTTGTATTTGATTGAAGTTTTTGATTCACATTAGGTTGAATGCATAGATTACACGGCTCAAAATTTACAGTTGTGACATCATCCCCCCGTTAGAGGGAATTTCGTCCCGAAATTCTGTTTGAAAGCTAGATTTGAGAAAACTAGAATAGGTGAGGGTACTTTTGCTTTATTTGATCTTCGCGTTCGTAGTCGTTTAACAACTCCACCCATCTTCGTTGTCTCATGTTCAGCTCCTTCTGATTCAAGATGTGCTGGAGACTTTTGTGGTCCGTGAAGATGGTGCACTTTGTACCGTACAGGTAGTGCCTCCAAATTTTTAGAGCGAAGACCACAGCTCCCAGTTCTAGGTCGTGGGTGGTGTAGTTTACTTCGTGCGTCTTTAGTTGGCGGGACGCATATGCTATCACTTTTCCACGTTGCATGAGAACGCAACCTAAGCCTTGGTTCGACGCGTCGCAGTAAACTACAAAATCTTCCGTTCCTTCGGGTAGAGATAATACAGGAGCGCTACAAAGAGCTTGCTTCAGGGCTTGAAACGCAAATTCTTGCCGGTCTGTCCACTTGAATGGCACACTCCTTTGCGTAAGCAAGGTAAGTGGCTTGGCGATTTTTGAGAAGTTTTGGATGAATCTCCTATAGTAGCCTGCTAGGCCTAAGAACTGACGAATCTCTGTGGGCGTAGTCGGAGTTGCCCATCCTTCCACCGCTTTGACCTTAGAAGGATCCACAT
The DNA here is from genome assembly GCF_052625555.1 of Lactuca saligna. Classification (NCBI taxonomy): domain Eukaryota; kingdom Viridiplantae; phylum Streptophyta; class Magnoliopsida; order Asterales; family Asteraceae; genus Lactuca; species Lactuca saligna. The sequence continues at coordinate 54,155,606 of NC_136418.1, read as the reverse complement.
GAATTCCGTCTTGGCTTACTACGTGGCCTAGGAAATTCACACTCCGGAGCCAGAACTCGCACTTGGAGAGTTTGGCGTACAGCTTTTCCATTCGCAGGGTCTCTAGGATTTGTCGGAGATGTTGGCCATGCTCCTCTTTGCTTCGAGAGTAGACGAGGATGTCATCGATAAACACAATGACGAAGTTGTCCAAGAACGGTCTACAGATTCGATTCATTAGGTCCATAAATGCGGCGGGTGCATTTGTTAGACCGAAGGGCATTACGACGAATTCATAATGTCCATAGCGGGTTCGGAAAGCGGTTTTTGGGATATCTTCTTCTCGGACCTTGAGTTGATGGTATCCGGACCGTAGATCAATTTTAGAAAAATAGCTAGCTCCTTGGAGCTGGTCGAATAGATCATCGATTCGTGGGAGTGGGTAGCGGTTTTTAACAGTGAGTTTATTCAACTCTCTGTAATCGATGCACATTCTGAAAGATCCGTCCTTCTTTTTGACAAAGAGCACCGGAGCTCCCCATGGCGAGTAACTAGGTCGGATAAATCCCTTGTCCAGAAGCTCACTGAGTTGGCTGGACAATTCCTGCATTTCAGCAGGTGCCAATCGATATGGTGACTTAGCGAGAGGAGTTGCTCCTGGGACGAGGTCTATTCGGAACTCAACCTGTCTCTCTGGGGGTACTCCTGGAAGATCTTCAGGAAACACGTCCGGGAATTCGCACGCTACCGGAATGTCTTGGATGTTAATTTCTTCTTTGGCCTTGTCCACTATGTGGGCCAAGAACGCTAGGTTGTTCTTTCGCAGTTGTTTTTGTGCTTTGATGCACGAGATAAGACGAAGATTCGTGCTAGGTTTGTCTCCGTAAATTACTAGGGTTTCGTGATTCGGGAGACGAAGGCGAACGGCCTTCTCGTGGCACAAAACCTCAGCATGGTGGGGACTTAACCAATCCATGCCGATAATCACATCGAAACTCCTAATTGACACTGGCATCAGATCTACTCGTAAGACGTGTTGGTTAAGGGTTAGGGTACATCCAGTGTAGATTTCCCTAGTGGATTCGGTCTTCCCATTGGCCATTTCCACCGTATAGGTTTCATTTAACTTTTGGGGTTGTTGTTTTAATAAGTGTTTAAACTTATCGCTTACGAAACTCCGCTCCGCTCCGGTATCAAATAAGATGCATGCATAAGTGTGGTTTAGGAGGAACGTACCGGTCACAACTGCGGGGTCCTGAACTGCATCACTCTGACCCATAGTCAACATTCTTCCTGCTCCTCTGTTTCTTGAGTTGTTGTTGTTAGGGCAATCTCGGCGGACGTGTCCAGTTTTCCCGCATCCGTAGCAGGTGTAACTAGGTCCTGCGCTGTTGCCGCTGGCATGAGGGTTGTTGTTGTGGCGAGGGTTATTGTTGTTCTGGTTGTTTCCTTGGCTCTGGTTCTGAGAAGGATAAGTCCTGCAGTACTTTGCAGTGTGTCCCCTTCGGTTGCAACTGGTGCAATGGAACTCCCTACATTCTCCTTGGTGATGGAAACCGCACTTGTTGCATTTGGGATGAGTACCGGAATAGGGTCTTGAAGCATTTGTAGCAGCTGAGGCTGGAGCATGTGGTGTGGCTGGAACCGGTGCAGTGACAACGTTAACTGCCACTGTTTGCTGCTTTTTAGAGGCCTCGGGGCCCTGACGCCCCTTTCTCTTGTTGTTCCATCCTTTCTTACCATCACCCTCCTTTTTCTTCTCAGTCTCTACCGGTTTCTCGCCCTTCTTGTGGTTATGATCATATAGCCTCTTTGCCAGTCTCTTCGCACTGTCAAAAGTTTCAGGATTCGCAGCTATCACATTTCCTTGGATGGGGGATGTCAGTCCCCAAATGAATCGTTCAATCTTCTTTCTCTCTGATGTGATCATACCCGGGCACAAAAGAGATAGTTCGCTGAATCTCGATATGTAAGCATCGATGTTCCCATTCTGCACCGTGAGATTCCATAGTTCCTGCTCCATCTTCTGTATTTCGCCTCGGGGGCAGTACTCAGCCGTCAGCATCTCTTTCATCTCTGCCCAGGGAATAGAGTTGGCTATAGGGAGTGTCATAGCTTCCACATGACCATTCCACCAAGTGAGTGCTTGGTCCACCAAAGTGCAGGCCGCGAACTTCACTTTCATCTGCTCGGGGCACTCGCATATCTCGAATACCGATTCTACCTTCTCGATCCATCGCTTTAGGGCGATCACTCCTCAGGTACCGTTGAAAGTTCGGGGTTTAGCGTTCGCAAAATCCTTGTAGGTGCATGCTCTAGTGAGTCCTTGGTTCGTCCCGTTGTTCGAACTTCCAGATCCTTGCCCGTTACCTCCTCCGTTGTTTCCTCGGTGAAGTTGTGCCATCGCTGCTGTGACTGCAGCAGACACGGCTGCCTGGAAGGCAGTGGAGTCAGCTTCGGGCGGGGTTGGTCCTGGGTTTCCGCGAGTAGTTGGGCGAGGCATCCTTCTGTCATGAAACGGAAAGATGTTGAGTGTTCGTGGTTTCTGGGAGGTTGCGACCCTACTATCTAGGTGTATGGTGCGAACCTAAACATTACTATCATCAAGCATGCAATCATAATGTCTCAACACATAGCAACTAAGAATAACTTAGCAAAACACACAAAAGTTCATTAATATTATCCGCATTTAGTACAAGAAAATTTGCTCGTAGGAGCATACATAGATAACGCTAATCTGACAGCATAACGGCTCCATGAGTAGTGTAGTCACTTAATCATAGAGCCGGAGTACGTAACATAGTTCCTAATGATCTACTATGATAAGTCTACCCCTAACCGCGATGAGCTGCGTCAGGAGGTGGTGCCGAAGTCATATGCCGAAATGTTGTGTCAGTAGCTGCGCCATCTCTGCCATGTCTCCTATAACCTCATCCCTCTCATGCTCTGCTTGCACTGCCCGAGCCTCCATCGCATACAGCTGTTGTCGCAGTGCAGCGATCTCAGCTTCGAGGGAACGGTTCTCTCCTGGGGTGTCCGCTGGTGGAGCAGGGTGATCGGGTTGGGCCTCGTCCTCGCATGGCGGGATGGGGTTCTGGTCCCCGACCCGACCGTCTTCGTCGTCATCGTCGAGCTCGCTAAATTCGTAGTCAGTGTCTATGTATTCGTCGGGTCCGACATCGTGTGCTTCGCCTGGATTCCCTCCTGGCTCATCCACAAGCATCCCGTGAGCTACTAAGGCCTGATAAAACTGAATACCCTGCTGCTCCTCCTCTAGCCACCCGTTGTTTCCCTGATTAGGGAAGTAGGGGTCTCCCGGGTGATGAAAGCCAGCCATGTTGTCTGCGCGAGTACGTAAATATACTACATTATCCTAGGATGCTATGTCTATCATACATACTAAGCAACATTCTCTTTTTGGGTGATAAGGGTATAGTTTTTGGTTACCTGGCTATCCCGATCTCATCAAGACGTGTGTTAGTTTTACCTTGGAGAGAATGTAGTTGATCAGGCTACATTCACTCCTCGGTATCCCTAAGAACAGTCCCGATTTAACCAAAATACCAGTATTATTGTGTTTGATTCAGCGTTGGATCTTTATTCCTAATGCTAGCAAGTGTGTTTTATTTACTTGTTCTGTTCAGAGTTATGTTAGTCCCTCTTTTTGGTTTATAGTTGCATATCAATGTATGGCTCGACATGCTAGTTCACTATAAACAAAGCTCTGATACCAACCTGTCACACCCCCGAACCAGACGGCGGAAACGTCCGGGGGCTTGCCGTGACTCAATTGTATACCATAACATTGAATATATATGAAACATAACAACATTCGTTACCATTCATCAACATAGTACAACCAGTAGTGTTTACATATCAAACATTGTTTAAACATTACATTCCCAAAAATTAAATTGTTTGATTCGTACATAAATAAACTGCAACCGTCACTGAATGTGATTTCCTTTGATTCACTGGTTCCCTGAGAATACAAGTATTTTGAAAAACGTCAACATATGAAATGTTGGTGAGTTCATAAGTAGTGTTTAAAATCGAATGTTTGTATCGTTTGAAAAACCACCAGAAAATCCGATATTTTCTGAAAAGAAAAGCTTTTAAAAGATTTGTGAAGATCCATAGGTATGCTTTGTTTGTTTCTATACTTAAAAAAAAATTGTTCATTGAAGTTGTATGCCTTTTCTAATTTGTGTGTATTGAAAACCCTAGGAAAAACCCGATGTTCTCCTAGTTCCTTGAATTACGTGATGTTACATTGAAACCATTGCATAGCGTAGAGTGTCAGTCCCGGGCGACGTTGGAAGGTTCTCGAGCATTGATTATTTACTACAAACCCGCGTTACACAAACACCCAGTTTGTAGTTATACTAACGACTCCGAAGGTGTCGTCAGTACTAATCACGTTATCCAATCGCCCTGACTATGAGTGGTCCCACATCCGAAGAGAAAGAGATCACGAAGACCCCGGTAACTCCATTAGCCGGTTGGGGATAAAATGTACGAGGGGTCCCAGACCCGTCTCGCATAAAATGTAGACCTTACTAGCAAGACCAAAGGACCCTTGGGGACCGGTGGTAAACAAGCCATTGAAAGTCCATTTACGTTGTGTCGGATCGGTAAAACCCAACACTCCGTAAAAAAAAATGTCTTCGGGCCTTAAGATCAGGTCATTGAGCTAGCTAGGCTCAACGAACAAGATTTTACACTTGTGGGGCCCAAAGATGGTGCATAGACGTCTGCGCACACTCGTATGTGTATGTATAACCAAACGTTACTTGTATGAGTTGTAGTGTTAGTAGTTGTAGATTTTTATTGGCTCGAGACCGAGCCAATTCGTTTAACAACGACTTTTGGTATTGTAATGTTTTGTATTTCGTTGATAGTCACGATGCCATTATTTGATCAAATTGTGTATATTGAACTAGCCTTGAAATATTTCTGTTTTCAGCCCCTCATCATTTGTAAAAATTACATTTTTAACCCTTTATATAAAATACTTCCCGGTTTAGTCCTCAAACTATTTTTCTTGACATTTTAATACCAAAAATTATTGAAATTAATATTTTTCAACATATTTTTCATAAAAACAGTTTAAGTTCCTGGAAATGCAGTTTTTACGGTTTTAACCCCTTCTTTTCGCAACTTTTACAATTTTGGCCCAATTTGGAAAAATTTTGCAACTTTGGCCCTTTTTAAATTTAAAAAGCGTTTTTAACCTTTGAAAAGGAGTTGGAACACTTATAGTCCACTGTTTTACAGAAAGTTACGGTTTTGGCCCTCCAAAACAGAAAAATTTGCATAATGGGCCTTATTGGGCCGAAAATTACAATTTTAGCCCATTAAGCTTAAAATTTATGATTTTAGTTCACTAAATGAGTATATTTCCAGAAATTTACTTATGAAAACTGTTTTAGCACACTTCATCCATCAGAATCTGTGAAATGTCGTTTTGGACCCTTATTTTTGCATTTTTCACATTTTAGGCCCAAAATTTGTGTTTTTAACCCAAAGAAATTATCATTAACTACTTAGCCAATTTTTCTTGAAGCACTTAGTGTTTAGAAATATATTTGAAGTTAAAATCATGTAGCACAAGTTACATCTCGGTTTTGATGAGTTTTGAGGCTAGATCCAACATAAAAACACATAAAAGCATACATATAAGCATAAAAATCATACAAGGCACACAAATACATATAGATCTACACATATGACTTGTATTCTCCCCCCAAAAACAAGTGAAAACAGAAAAGAGGGGGTATGAAGCTCACCTTGGGGTGTTGGTTCGGTTTTGCAAGGAAAATGGAAGGAAAAATGAAGTGTTTTTGGCCTTGGCTCCCTTTGATGAAGATCTCGAGTTTTGAGAGGGTTCTAGGATGCTAGATCACGATTTTTGCATAGATTAGGAAAGGATTTTGATAACAAAAGAATTTAAACCATAGATCTATGCATAATCTTACCTTAGGTGATGATTTACTTGCAAAATCCTCTTGGAAAGTCCCTAATTTTCGAGATTTTTGGTGAGGGGAGGAAGGGAGTTCTTGAGTGAATCTAGAGAGAAATGGAGATATTTTTGGTGTGTGTATGTGTATATGGCCGAGAGTGAGAGAGAGGAGAGAAGAGATGTGATCTTGAAGTGATACTTGCATGGGAAAAGGAAATATCTTGCATGGAGATCCTATGGACAATAGTGAGGTGGCAACCAAAGTCAACTTCCCTTGGATTTGGGCCTTGGGCCGAGAATATGAAGGGAAAAAGGAAAAATTTGGGCTTTTGCCCCTAAGCCCAACATTAGAGGTAGTTTAGGGTATTTATTGGCCTTATAAAATAAAATTGTGATTTTTATGCTTTATTAAGCTAGGTTAGGTTAAATTATGGATCTAAACTTGTGTTTTATTTCATCCTAGGTTCTACCTAGCCCAAAATATTGAAATAAACAAATGTGGGTCTAATTAGAGCCCAATTAGGGTCCTAAACCCATGATAGTCCAATTGGAAGGTCATTGGTCCATTTGGATCCAATAAGGAAGTCCTAGTCCTAAATGGACTTAACAAGAACTTCTAGGGTCTCCAATCGTTTGATGACTACTTATAGTACTCGTATCTTGTATTTGATTGAAGTTTTTGATTCACATTAGGTTGAATGCATAGATTACACGGCTCAAAATTTACAGTTGTGACATATAAGGTTGTTGCCTATAAAATGGTGACTTAATGGGTGTCTACTCTCACCCACCGCTTGCTTGACTGGTGGAGGGTCGTTAGCTAAACGGGTAAGACAAGGACTTATAAATTCTCATTCAAAGTATGATAAATATTATAAAGTAACTAAATGTTTTACTAAATTCCCAATCTTAGTTACTTTAGGAAAAATGTGAATAAGGTGCTAATCCATGAAATTACACTTTACACTTTGTCTAAGTTGTTGGTGGAGCGTGTGTGGTTAACCGGCACACTAACTTGGACTTAACAAGGTAGGTAAAGGGTGACTTAAGATTTATTATAGAATCGATGGAGCGTGTGTGGTTTACTGCACATCGATTGAGTGATAAACTTTAAGGGTACCAAGTGATTTGCATGGTTACTTCACACCTCGTTTTGTGATCCTCGGTATCCCAATCACAAAACTTGGAGGGCACACTCGAGATTGAAACATGCCTTTGAAAAGTTCATTGAATCTCGAAGAATCTAGGAACTTCTGAGAACCAATCATAAAACCTAATATCTAATATTTCGGTTTTCGTGGTGGAAATTGGTGAATCGTCATTCACGTACCTTTCAAATATGTTATAGCTTGGATTACGACATACCTCTTCTAAGTTATAATATATTGTGATTGGATCCTAGCCTTAATATTACATGTGGGTGTTTTATTAAGAACTATCTTAATATCTAAACTAATCTTGTCCTCTTCCTTCAGATGTCTTCAAACAATGTTGCTTCTGGCTCGAATCCTAATGGCTTCTTTACTCTTATGAGCTTGTGTGGGAAAGTCACTTTTGATGGATCCAACTTCAATGAGTGGATCAGAAACATCAAGATGATTACCCGCTACGAGGCCAAAGAATATGTCCTCGACAAGGAGCTTAAGGAGATTGATGAGACCACTGCAACTCCTCAGAAGATCGCTGACTTTCAGGCACATGAAAGGGATGCTACGAAAGTAGCATGCATCATGATGGCCACAATGACAACAGAACTCCAAAAGTCCTATGAGGATTTCTACCCTTATGAAATGCACCAAGATTTGATGGAAAGATACCATCAAAGTGCACGACAAGAGAGGTACGAAATCATCTGCTCCATGATAACAACCTTGATGAACTTCCCTGATGAAGGACGGGGATTCTGTCACGAGCCACATGCAGAAAATGCAAAGGTATATGGATCGATTGCTGAAGCTTAATGTGAACTTCCCTGAGGAGCTTGCAATAGATATAAATTTGCGCTCCTTACCATCGTGCTATGATCAATTCCGCATGACATATCACATGAATAAGAAAGAGGTCACACTCAGTAAACTTCAGGGACTTCTCAAGACCGCATAATCAGGTCTTAAGGGGAAGTCGGTTGTTAACACTCCTACTCCAAACTCCACTCCGGTTTTGGCAATCGGGAAAAGTCGAGGGAAGAAGAGAAAGAGTTCTTCAAAGGGTACCAAGGTTAGGACCCTTGATGGCTCTTCTTCAAGTGGAACCAAGAAAGGTTTTGTCACTCCTTCTTCTGACCCAAAAGAGGCTGAATGCTTCTATTGCCATGAAAAATCACATTGGAAGCGGAACTGCCCAAAATACCAGCAAGATGTGAAGGATGGGAAAGTTAAACCCGACCATGCAGGTATTTACACTATCATTTCTAATAACTCACCCCATTCGAAATCTTGGTTCCTTGATACCGGTTGTGGTATTCACATTTGTTGTGACTTGCAGGGACTAGGAAGAAGTGAGAATGTGGAGCAAGGAAGAATAAACTTAATCATGGGGAATAGGAAAGTTACACCTGTCACCAAGATTTGAGTTTATACTTTATCACTAAGTAGTGGGTTAAATTTAGATTTGAATAAATGTTGTTATTCACCAGAAATGGCAAGAAATATTATTTTCTTTCATGCATTGTACACACAAGGTTTCACCTTTTCATTTGATAATGAAGTTGGTTCGATTAATGCTTTCTTTAATAATGCTCTTTATTTTAAAGCATTACCTTGTGATGGTGTGTATGAAGCTGTATCTGTGGTAGATTACTTAGGAAATAATGTTTGGTGTATTGATTCGTTTAATAATAATAACTTGGATAAAGCATCATCATGGCATTGTCGTCTTCGACATATAAGCAAGAAACGCATAGGCCAACTCCAAAAGGATGGAGTCTTGGAGTCGTTTGTGTTGGATTAATGTCTAAGTCCATAACTATAATTGGTAAGACTTGACCCGACCCCGCATGGTCCATTTGGGTTGCATACCATCATGCACTTGAATAGACTATAATGAGAGAAATAAGACACTTATGGTGATTAATATATTGTAAGTTCTAGTATATTAATAATAAGAATAATAACATTATTTAATTAGTATTGATCAAGAGTTAATCTAGGATTAATTAAGTGATCAAAAGAAGATTAATTAAATATATGGGTTGATTGTGTAAATCATCCATAGTTATATAGTGGGCTAATGCTCCATGGATAATCAAGTTGGGCTAAAACCCATAGGATGGTCCATGGATGCTCCATGGTGTATTTGAACCCATGGATCCAAGGAAATGGAAAGCTATGACAATTAAGGATTTACCCTAATTGTAACACTATATAAAGATCTTATTCTTGAGAAAAATCGGCGACAAGAATCACATTAGAAAGTGAAGAAGAGGGCTAGCCGATTTCATGAAGTGTAGAACTCTCTCAAGTTATTCTAAGTGTTTTGATGATTGTGATTCCATTTGAGGCTTCCACACTATTGGGGCTAGGCACTCAAGCTTCATGAAGACTTTCTACAACAAAGAGGTATGTATTCTATCTTGTTACACTCATTGTTTTGTATGCTAGATTAGGATAATACCTTGGATGTTCTTATTTGCATGTATAATAGAGAAAACATAGATCCAAGGTATTTAGGGTTGCATGTACACTTAGGATTGTTAGAATGCTCAAAACCCAACAGTGGTATCAGAGACTAGGCTTGTTTTCTTGTTATACCTGCAAAACTGCTTAAAAAATCGAAAGTGTTGCTGTTTGATCATCAGACTCGGCGAGTCCATCAAGGGACTCGGCGAGTCCATGCCTAAAAATTTGATCAAAACGATCCAACTCGCCGAGTCGGTTCATGCACTCGACGAGTTGGACCCCCAGACATCATATTTTCGAGGTTTTTGGCTAGAAATCGACTAGGAACATTACCCTAAGTTCTTTTTGAACTTATAAACTTGTTTTTAGTGTGGTAATGTTCATGCTAATCCATTTTTAAAGATAATTGTCAATAGATTCATGTTTTGTATTAGTTTAAGGTTTAGACTAATTACATGAGAAAGTTTGATTTGAATTATCTTGTTCTTATGAGTTGCTTAGATTAATAGAAAAGTTAATTGAAATAGTTGTTTTCAATCCATTTTAATCTAAGAGTTGAGTATAAAATGTGTTTGTGTAACTTGTCCTCAAGCTACATGAAGAGTCACATTAAAGACTCATAAAACTCATAAAAGTTGGTAATGGTTACAAAATGAAGAGTCTTGTGTCATTGAATTGTTTTTTTATGACTCCATAACTTGTCCTCAAGTTATGGAAGTTGAAGAGTCACTTCATTAAATAGTAAAAGTGTAACCTTAATTAATTCCATATGTTATAAAAATAAAGAAAAGTTAATTCTTTTATTAGTTTAAAGTCTTCCGTAAGTTATGGCACTTGAAGAGTTCTTTGGATTAAAACTACTTTAAACACATAAGTTATGGAATTAATTAGTTTTGAATAGTTTCAAAACTTGCCCTCACGTTTTGGAATTTGAAAAGTTTTCTCTTATTAATACTTTAATTCCAAGTTAGCCCTTAGAATTCTAAAGAGTTAAAATTCAACACTTATACTATTTATAACATTAATGGTTAATTTTATATATATATATATATATATATATATATATATATATATATATATATATATATATATATATATATATATATATATATATATATATATAAGAACAAGTCGTTTTACCGTTAGTAGGCCTCATTCACGAAGCCGGTCTATAAGGTGGGTATAAGGTTGTTGCCTATAAAATGGTGACTTAATGGGTGTATACTCTCACCCACCGCTTGCTTGATCGGTGGAGGGGCGTTAGCCGAACGGGTAGGACAGTGACTTTAAATTCTCCCTTCATTAAAAGTATTAATGATAAATACTAAGTAACTAAAATCTTAATAATTCCCAATCTTAGTTACTTTAGGAAAAATGTGAATTTGGTGCTAGCCCATGGAATTCACACTTTGTACCTTACCAAATCGTTGGTGGAGCGTGTGTGGTTAACCGGCACACTAACTTAGACTAGTAAGGACCACGAAGGGTGACTTAATGTTTGTCATAGATCAATGGAGCGTGTGTGGTTAACTGACACATTGATTAGGTGATAATATTAAGGGTACCAAGTGAATTGGTATGGTTATTCACACCTTGTTTTGTGATCCTCGGCATCCCAATCACAAAATTTGAGAGGGCACACTCGAGATTGAAACATGCCATTGAAAAGTTTAATGAATCTCAAAAGATATAGGAATTTCAAATCCAATTAAAACCTAATAAATTATTTTGTTTTTCATGGTGGAAATTGGTGAATCGTCATTCGCCTACCTTCAAATATTCTATAGCTTGGATTACAGCATCCTTCTTCCAAGTTATAAAATATTGTGTTGGGTCCTAGCCTTAATATTTCATGTTGGGTGTCATATTAAAGACTTTAAATCAACTATCTTGAATATCTCCCTCAACATGTCTGGTTTAGACATTTATGATCTTCCCAAATCTCTTGAAGATGATGTTCCTCAACATCATGCTTCACTTCCTCTATCTCCTCCAATTATTCTCCCTACCCCACAAGTTCTTGAAAAGTTTAAAGTCACTCGAGCCCTATTGGCAAGTAAAGGTCTTGGTGTGGTCACATCTTGGAGATGTAGTCACATATTGACAAGCCGGGAGAGTTGGTTGTCAAAGTCTTGAGAAAGTTGGTGGTTCAATCACTTTCTAAGTCACATAGTGAGCTCTTTTGGAACACCTATGAAAAAGACTATGAAAAGACCCTTAATGATCTTATCTATTTGCTTTGTGTTGCGGAATCAGCAATGATTTGGAACACTAGTAAAACAAATTTTATTAGAAGATCAACTTCCCAAACCTTAAATTGACATTGGCAATGGTAGCATTGAATATTTAGAAAAACATTTCTCTTCCCAATGGAAAGGGATCGGCCATAGTCAACTCGGTTGGCCAAATGGTAAAGAGAAAAAATAAGTTTGTGATAGTCTCGTGTACCATTATCAAAGGGTCCATATGTTTATATTGCCAAAGAAAGGGGCATTGGTTGCAAAGCTGCCATAATTTACCTAAGGATGTTAAAGTCGATACGTTTGACTCTACTTCAGGTAAAGTCCACTATCTAACTCTGCTAAGTTTCTATTCTGAGATTCTTGATACATGATGTGACTGGGTCACATGGTGATGTTTTAAGAATCAAAGAAAAGGTAAAGAAACTTAAAGAAAGAATATTATGAATCTGATCGCATAGATGGATTTCTATCGCGTAGTTTGAAGATCGGATTCTTGAGCTAGTTCTTAGGAGTTATAATATATTGCTTGTGAATAGATAACAACAAGGTTTTCATGTGGATTGTAAGGATAAGTTTTTCTGTAAAGTTTTAAAATAAAGAAAAAAAGGGTTTTAATTTTATTTATTTTAAAAACATCCTTACAATGGCATCTGTGGAAAATTGTTGCTTATATGTTTCCAGTAATAGCAATATTGGAAAGTGGATTTGATTCTTTCATTTATGGTAGTGTCTGAATTTACCAAATAAAGAAGGTTTTTCATCACCCAAGTTTCAATTGGACAGAAACTTGGAATCATACAAGTTGTATTGTATGATGAATGAGAATTTTCATCTTTGAAAAATTAAGACTAATTCTTTGATCACATGTATATGTGAGTCAATTGAAGGACTAAGGAATTAGGTACACTGGGTGTGCACTGGTCAAGGTCCACCACAAAGATTTATTTGTCATGATTTACTAAGGATTAGTAAATATGATTACACTTATAAGGCTAAGTATAATTCTGTAACATTGAAAAGGTTCCAATGTATGGCAGAGCGAATAAGAAGAATCAAATTAGGCAGAAGGATAAAAGTTTCTCAAATCTGAAAAGATGGGAGAGTACTTTAGTATCAGTTTTATGATCATCTTAATGATTTAGAAACCACATCACAAATTCATACTCTAAGGACGTCTTAGTGCATTGTTATGGATAAGAAGAGAGGTCATGAATTGTTGGATTGGTTAAGATCAAGAAGATGAGTCATACTTCGTTCCAATACAAGTCTTAGAGTCTTACTCCAAGATTGTAACATTGAGTGACATAAAGTAAGGTTTAAAACACTTATCAAATGTAGTGTGAAATGTTTCTACTCTTGTACATTTGAAATTGGTAAGTTGGGATGTCTTGGATGAGACAAAGACCAACTAAGACCAATTGTGTAAAGTGTTAGTTTTGATAAGAATCCGCACTATCCCTTGAATATTTGTTTTCTCAAGGAATGGTTCTTGACTAGGAAAACTTATATGTCAAGGGGACAGTGGGAGCCTTAAAGATCCTGAAAGAGTTTCAAGATTTAATCAAGAGTGAAACCTGTAATTTATCACTAGCACACGACTTAAGGTTTGCAACCTATCGTGTTGACATAATTCTTATTTCTGTACCTACTACAAATAAGTTGAATTTGCATGTGAGTTATCACAGTTCAACTTGGAAGCATTGGTGGGCCTTGTGCTACCAAGGTGACAAGAAATTAAGATTGAACAAGTTCAATCCATATGAGTTTGAATTTGTCACTAACCTTGTCTTATGATTATGGTTTTGACAAATTAACATGGATAGGAACTCATACACTATAAAATCTAAGTTTCATAAGGTTTCTCTCCGATTCATGAAAATGATGGTGAGGAAACGCTTTCACTAAGTAGATTTTACGTAGATATCAATTGTGTTATTTGCATTTTCAAAAGTCGTTAGTGGAGCGCGTGTGGTTAACCGGCACACTAACATGGACTTGTGAGATATGGAAAATGCCTAAGCAATTGAGACTATGATTACGACATCCCTTTTCATAGTTGTTGAAATTGCTTAGACACACAGCTGAGCTATCTACGGAAAGGTGTATGAATCTAAATTTCAGAAGTCCAGCAGATTTCTGGAAATATATCAAAGCTAGTGGGAGCATAAGTGTTATGCTGATAATCATCATGTTAGTGGGAGCATGATTATTACGTTTAGTATTGCAAGCTAGCAATGTTAATTATAGAAAACAAAGTTTCAATCCGTGAAGTTGCAAGGGTTGAAAAGTTGTTTTGCTATAATTAAGGGAGAGGAAATTATACTTCATTTCAATTCTAAAGCTTAGATTGAGATTTTAATCATCTTTAGTCAAGAATATATATAAGAATTTTATGTCTAAATGGTTCGACTTAAGAAAATTCTATATATATTGTGTTCTCAAAATTCAATTATGACTACGGCATCCCTCTTCATAGTTAAATTTTGAAAACATGGCAAATAAAAAATATTGTAGCAAAAGACTGGTCGAGTATCATGTCTTTATGTCAAACATCATGAATCGTGTCCCATATGCTTCGGATATAGGATCGATTTCACGTGCTATAATATTCATCCATTCTAAATTTTCCAAATTCTTAAGGCATTTAGAAGGGAAAAGTCTAGAACTGGATATGACTAAAGTGATTAAGCAATTGTCGAGGACAATCTGAGGTTTGCTAAAGATTGGTTGCTCAGGGACATTTGGAAGTATAGTGTTAATTTTGGCAGGACCGTATTGACATATTCTGAAAAAAAAGTAACTCTTGTTCAGAAGTGATAGTCAAAATGGGACTATGGAAATGTCTCCATAGGTGGAAGTTATTCAATCTATGTAAGATTAGAAAACCTTAATGCAAGAAGGATGTTCAAAGAAATGTACTTTGAATTTGAGACTTCCGTTCCATAGAAGTTGAGCTTCTTTGGAATACTCTGTAATGACTAGTGACAAGGTTTTGGTGACTTTGTGAATAATCATTACAACAGGATCAATGCATATAAGTTTAGAATCTAACAGATTTCAGTAAATGACATGAATTTGGAATTCTTGCATTTACAATAAGGATTTGGGATTGTGAAATGAGTATCATTAGAATCATGTTCAATTGATCTACATCACAATGTAAGGATCATAGACAAACATAGTGTGCGTACTTAGGGTAAGGCATAACTATTGTTTAGAAAAACAAAGTGTACATGCTAGGAGCATGGGACGAGTGTTGTTTTTATTCAAGTCTTAAGTTGATTATTTGAAACATTGAATACTGTGTAATCAATATGGTGATAAATAAAAAGTGGTTTTATTTATATTCAAAAGGGTTCTGAGACCATATTAGATTCGATTATTATTGTGTTTCACTTTGCATGTTTTGACTTCCAAAATAGCTAGGTTATTCTTTCTGAATGACTAAGTTATTTAAACACTCCACATTCGTTCATATGTTGGAACTAGGTATGAATCAAGACTGTCATGAATCGGGTTTGTAGATGGCTAAATGGGTTAAGTCATGGCAATGGTTGCTACAACATTCATGAGTGCTCATAAGTTATGAGTATTGGAATAAACCCACACTCACTTGTATCACTTCATGGACTTTATCTCAAGTGATCATGAGACGGTAATATCATATAAATCTTCAAACCTAGAGATATGAGTTGTTACCTATGAGTTGGTTGTGCATTGATTGCACGTAAACGCATCAGTAACATGATGTTATAAAACGTGCCTTTGTGTACAATTCAACAAGTAGTAGAACAAGCATATCAGTCGAAGTTTATCTGTTCCTTCTAGAAATAGAAGCGATATCTGGGCCCCTCGATGATTTTGTTGTGACCTATGTACCGGCCGGTCAGAACTGAATTGATGTGTTCGATTAAGTTCTTTGTTAAACAAATCGAAAATCGGGAAACAAACTGCTGGACAATAAGTACGACTTTGTTCCATGTATTTGTCTAGCTGATATCATGAGAATAGAGGATTATATGATCCCTTATCTAATGGACAAGTCATTGACAAGGTCAGAGTTCATCTACAAGGTCAGAGTTCGACAGAAGCTTTTGAGAGCTATGATTGCCAGTTGGTTCCTGAAGTCATACACAATAATAGTTTTAGACTTATCCAAGTGGGAGACTGTTGGATTAATGTCTAAGTCCATAACTATAATTGGTAAGACTTGACCCGACCCGGCATGGTCCATTTGGGTTGCATACCATCATGCACTTGGATAGACTATAATGAGAGAAATAAGACACTTATGGTTATTAATATATTGTAAGTTCTAGTATATTAATAATAAGAATAATAAGATTATTTAATTAGTATTGATCAAGAGTTAATCTAGGATTAATTAAGTGATCAAAAGAAGACTAATTAAATATATGGGTTGATTGTGTAAATCATCCATACTTATATAGTGTGCTAATGCTCCATGGATAATCAAGTTGGGCTAAAACCCATAGGATGGTCCATGGATGCTCCATGGTGTATTTGAACCCATGGATCCAAGGAAATGGAAAGCCATGACAATTAAGGATTTACCCTAATTGTAACACTATATAAAGATCTTATTCTTGACAAAAATCGGCCACAAGAATCACATTAGAATGTGAAGAAGAGGGCTAGCCGATTTCATGAAGTGTAGAACTCTCTCAAGTTATTCTAAGTGTTTTGATGATTGTGATTCCATTTGAGGCTTCCACACTATTGGGGCTAGGCACTCAAGCTTCATGAAGACTTTCTACATCAAAGAGGTATGTATTCTATCTTGTTACACTCATTGTTTTGTATGCTAGATTAGGATAATACCTTGGATGTTCTTATTTGCATGTATAATAGAGAAAACATAGATCCAAGGTATTTAGGGTTCCATGTACACTTAGGAGTGTTAGAATGCTCAAAACCCAACAGTTTGACCTAGAGTCAGATGATAGTTGCAAATCATGCTTACTTGGAAAAATGACAAAGTCACCCTTCACAGGCTCGTGTGAAAGGGGTGAAGGTTTGTTGGACCTTATACACACGGATGTGTGTGGACCATTCAAACATGCCACAAGGGATGCTAATCGTTATTATTTGACTTTTACTGATGATTACAGTAGATATGGATATGTCTACTTAATCAAGCATAAGTCAGTGACATTCGAGAAGTTTAAGGAATTTAAACAGGAAGTCGAGAATCAATTGGGCAGGAACATTAAGATGCTTCGATCCGATCGAGGTGGTGAGTATCTTAGTTCAGAATTCCTCGAGTATCTAAGGGAGTGTGGGATTGTCTCACAATTGACACCTCCCAGGACACCGCAGTTGAATGGTGTGGCTGAGAGGCGTAATCGAACCTTGTTAGACATGGTTCGTTCCATGATGAGTCGAGCTTCGCTACCAATCTCATTCTGGGGGTATGCCTTAGAGACTACCGCCCATATTCTTCATCTAGTCCCTACAAAAAAAGTTGCAAAAACTCCTCACGAGATGTGGACTGGTAAAGTACCTAAACTAGACCACATCAAGATTTGGGGTTGCGAGGCTTTCGTGAGACGCGAGACTCATGATAAGCTTGAACCTCGAAGCGAGAGGTGTATTTTCATCGGCTACCCACAACAATCCTTTGGTTACCTCTTCTACAGACCTAGTGACAATGTGGTCTTTGTAGCAAGAAGAGGAGTATTTCGAGAACGAGAGTTTATAAGCCAAGGAGACAGTGGAAGGAAAATTGATCTTGAAGAAATTCAAGAGTCAAGTGGTGAAGGAACTTCAAACTCTAGCCCTCAACTTGAAGAGGAAAATCCTGTTAAGTCAATTGACGAATCTGTACCTCTGAGATGTTCCATGAGAGTTAGGAGTGCACCTGAGCATTACTATGGATTCCATATTACTACAGAAGGTAAGACACTTATTAGTGATGGGACACTAGTAAGTCAAGATGACCCTAACAGCTACGAGGAAGCCATGGCAGGCCCCTAGTCTGCTAAATGGAAAGAGGCTATGGATAGCGAGATACAATCCATGTTTGACAATTAAGTTTGGAACTTGGTTGAGAATGTACCAGGTCGTAAGACTGTAGGGTGCAAATGGGTCTTCAAGAAGAAGACCGACATGGATGGCAAAGTACACACTTATAAGGCTAGACTGGTTGCAAAGGGCTTCTCTCAAATTCCTGGAGTGGATTATGATGAGACCTTTTCTCCGGTAGCCAAGATTAAGTCTATTCGGGTTCTGTTAGCCATACCTGCATTTCATGACTATGAAATATGGCAAATGGATGTCAAAACCGCTTTCCTTAATGGAAAGTTGGCTGAAGATGTTTACATGAGTCAGCCAGAGGGTTTTGTCAGCAACGAGTACCCTAATAGAGTGTGTAAGCTTGAGAAATCCATCTATGGATTAAAGCAAGCACCTCGCAGATGGAATCTTTGCTTTGATGAAAAGGTCAAGGAATTTGGCTTTTCTAGGAGTGAATATGAATCTTGTGTGTATGTCAAGGCTAGTGGGAGTATAGATAGCGTTTTGGTATTGTATGTGGATGACATACTACTCATAGGAAACGACATTCCAACCCTGCAGGAAGTAAAGCCCTGGCTTGGGAAGTGTTTCACTATGAAGGACCTTGGTGAAGCTACTTATATTTTAGGGATAAGGATCTTGAGAGATCGGAGTAAAAGACTAATTGGACTTAGTCAGAGTACCTACTTGGATAAGGTGCTGAAAAGATTCAGCATGTAGGACTCCAAGAAAGGAGAGTTACCCATCCAGAGTAACGCCAAATTGAGTAAGACAGAAAGCCCTAGCACTGAGGCTGAGATAGCAGAAATGAGTAGAATACCTTATGCTTCGGCTGTAGGTTCGATCATGTATGCTATGACGTGTACTCAAACTGATGTAGCCTTTGCCCTGAGCATGGTTAGCAGGTTTCAGGGGAAACCTGGCAAGGCACACTGGACTGCGGTAAAGAATATTCTCAAGTACTTACGAAGGACTAAGGACTGGGTCCTTACCCTCGGTGGGAGTGATGAATTGAGAGTTGTAGGGTATAGTGATGCTAGCTTCCAGACTGATAGGGATAATTTCCGCTCTCAGTCAGGCTGGGTCTTTACCCTAAATGGAGGAGCAATTTCTTGGAAGAGTTCCAAGCAAGAGACAGTGGCAGATTCTACTTGTGAATCAGAGTATATTGCAGCAAGCGAGGTGGAAAAGGAGGCTATATGGCTAAAGAACTTCATCGGAGACCTTGGAGTTGTACTTGCTATTAAAGAGCCAATGAAAATTTTCTGTGATAGTGAAAGCGCTGTTGCCTTAGCCAAGGAACCAAGGGATCACAGGAGATCCAGACACATCGACAGAAATTACCATTTTATTAGACATCGAATAGAAGAAGGACTCCTCGTGGGAAAGAGGGTATCATCGGATGAGAACCCAGCAGATCCCCTCATGAAGGGACTGACTCGGGTTAAGCATCTCCAGCATGCTCGGAGCATAGGGCTGAAGGATGATATTAGATTTAGTAGTTAGATAACCTCGAAATTTGTAAAGTGTAATTGACATTAGATGATGAATAAAAGGTGTTTTATTTATGAGTAAATTGTTGCTATCTCTTTTCAATCGTTTACTATATTTCTTTTGCATGTTTTGACTTCCAGAATAATTTTGTTTGGTATAACATATTATTCAAACCTCCACAGTCGGTCATATTTCGGAAGTAGGTATGAATCAAGACTGTCATGATTGGTTGCAGAAGACTAAGGTGTTAGACAATGCTACAACAATCATGAGTGCTCATAAGTTCTGAGCATTGGACTCAACCCACGCTCACTGGAATCACTTCATGGAATTCTATCTCGAGTGATCGTGAGATGGTAATATCATATAAGTCTTCAAACCTAGATATATGATTTGTTACTTACAAGTTGGTTATGCATTGATTGTACGAAAACGCATTGGTAACTCGATGTTATAAATCGTGCTCTTGTGTGTAATTCAATGAGTGGTAGAACAAACATATGAGTCGAAGTTTATCTGTTCCTTCTTGGATTAGAAGCTGATATCTGGGCCCCTCGATGATTTTGTTTTGACCCATGTACCGGGCCCGGTCAGAACTAAGTTGATGTGTTCAATTAAGTTCTTTGTCAAACAAATCGGAAATCGGGATACAAACTGTTGGGCAATAAGTAAGACATTGTTCCATGTATTTGTCCGACTAATATCTAGAACAGAGGATTATATGATCACTTTTCTTAAATGGCGTACCATCATCTTCTCAGTTCCGAGAAACCTTGAAAAGAGCTACGATTGTTGATCGGTTCCTGAAGTCATACTTGCAGTAATAGTTATTAGACTTATCCAAGTGGGAGACTGTTGGATAAGGTGTCTAAGTCCATAACTATTTCTGGTATGTACTTGACCCGTCCCAGCATGGTCCATTTGGGTTGCATGACACCATGCAATCGAATAGACTAAATGAGAGAAATAACACTTGGAGGTTATTAATATACTATAAGTTCTAATATATTAAAAATATTATTTGATTAGTTTGATCAAGAATTAATTTAGAATTAATTAAATGATCAAAAGATAACTAATTAAATATATGGGTTGATTATGTAAATCATCCATTTCTTGTATGGTGGGCTAAGAGGCTCCATGGATTATCAAGTTGGGTTCCACCCATAGAATGCTCCATGGATGCTCCATGGGAGTTACAAACCCATGGGTCATGGAAATGAAGAGTCATGACACATTAGGGTTTACATGGTGTAAGCCTAGATGTGTCAACACTATATAAAGATCTCATTCTGCATCAAAATCGGCTACACTAAGGAAACAAGAGGGCTTGGCCGATTTCAAGAAGTGTGCATTCTCTCATAATTCTTTCCAAGAGTATTTGGTGTTGTGTGAAGCATTTGAGGCATCACACTTGGGGTGCTAGGCTCATAAGGTTTCAAGGAACACAAGCAACAACAAGGTAAGATATTCTATCTATCATTTAAGTTAAAATTGTTCCCCATGTATGCTAGATAGGAATATAGCCTTGGAATTCAACTTTGCATGATAATTAGACAAACATAGATCCAAGGTTATTAGGGTTGCATGTACACTTAGGAAGTGTTAGAATGCTCAAAACCCATCACGTAGACCGATTTCTCAAGCTTATAACAGTGGTCTGGAAATTCAATACTTTTGAAGCTAGGAGGTTGTTGAAGATAAACCTCCTCTTTCAATTCACTGTTGAGAAAAGCACGCTTCACATCCATTTGATGTAAGTTAATGTTTTTGTGAGCTACGTTTGCTAAGAAGATGCGGACGACTTCCATTCGTGATACGGGGGCGTATGTTTCATCATAGTCAATACGTTCAAGTTGACTATACCCCTTGGCGACTAATCTCGCTTTGTTTCGGACTACCACACCAGATTCATATAATTTGTTCTTGTACACTGTAAGTCTCGATCTACAGATCCAACTCAGTAATCAATGAATTGCAAACAATCAAACAGGGTGTAGAAGGAGAATAAAATCAAGCATGCACACATCTATAACGTATACATGTCAGGTACACCTTGAAAGACATGCACACATACGTTACTATTACTGACACACTGACACAACCTATTTATACCACGTGAAGCAACACACAAGTGTGCATCCGCGCACACATTAATGGCCGCACACAGCGTGTGCGGCCACACACACGTGTATGGCTGCACACACCCACTAACAAGCTATTACCACTACAACACACTCTAGCATCCTACCAATACCTATACATTAGAATGCCTAACACAAACCACGAAAGTATTGCCTATCAATCTCCCCATTGGTTTATGGCTAGTATAGACTTGGTCTTCATTCTCCAGGATTTTCGAACAGCTTCAGGTTAGATTTTCCCATTGATCCCATCCATAATTTTCCATTAATGATTGTAGCAACCATTCTAGTGAATTCCTTGGTAGCAGCCTCCATCACTTCTTTTCTACAAATGATGTGGTGACGAGCCAAGGTACGAATGTTTCTTTCTCTGAATCTGAGAAGATCTTTTGCATTGACAAGCCTTAGTACTTATTCACTATTATTGGACTTGATGGCAGCAGTAGCAATTTCATCATCATATGCCCAAAATTCCATCTCGTCAAGAAATCCTTCATGGTAGTGTTGAGGGATAGGAATTTCTTTCAGTTGTTTTGTTGCTGGCCATAGTATGATGTTCATTCGCTTCCAAGATTCAGGATCAATAACATCCGCATCTTTTCTGTATAGTGCTTTTGCAGTTTTCATCTTTGAGAAATTTTCTTTGACCTACCTGTCTAGGAATCATTTGAAGTTGGTCACACTGGGATCCTGTGAAGGATTGTGAAATGGGGCCCTTGAAAGTTCGGCAAGATCAACTTTCGTCCATGAGTTGAAGTCATGGATGCTCTGGTAGTATTCAGGAACTCCAAAGTTTCTCTTTACGAGCCATATGTTCACTTCATGGTCAAAGGCCCACATCTTGATCTTAGAGTGATCACCATACTCCTCACAAAACTTTCTTTTCTTAAGATTCGTCACTGTCAATACAGGATCTTTTGCTTTGCGATTTTCATTCAAATTCTTCATAAAAAGTAATCCTTCACTTTTATTGGCAGTGATGGTCCTTTTTCCATGCTTGATCGTGATCCGAGATCTGCATTATCAGGCTCTTTTTCGAAGCGATCAACAATGGTTGTTGTCCTTGGAGGAGGTTGATTAACAGGAAGATCTCTTTCTGAGGACTGGGTGGGAGCCATGGGAGAATCTTTAGTCCCATGAGGTTGTTGTAAAAGAGACTGAAACTTATCGCCAAAAGCTTCAACCAATTTGTTATTTAACCCAAAATAAAATGCAATTAAAAAACCAAGATCGGTTTGTAGATCAGAAATCTTCTTTGTCTTTAGTTCATCCCTTTCTCGAAGCTCCGTGATGTACGAATCATGTTCCTCAAGCAATATGTTATTTTCAATGACTTCTTGTCTTAGAATTACAATCTCTTCTCGAAGCTTAGACACTAAGGTCTTATCATCCCCTGAATGTTCTTCCTCAAAGATATGTCTTTTCCTCGGGAGGGAGAACCTGAAATGTTCTCAGCCAAATTCTTAGCTAGCCTGATAGAAGCTTCACCTAGAGTGGGCCATGTGGGGATATATTCTGGAATAGTAGATGATCCGCTTGCTTCATACACAATGCTTGGACCTTCTTCAGTTGATAGTGATGATATAGAGACAGTTGTGGTGGTGACAATCGATGAAACCGGTGGTGCTTGGATTTGAATGAACACTCCCTGCCTTATAGAGAAGACAAGGAGGTTTGTGGCTGTGTCGGTTCAATCAGAGATGGAACAGAAGCACATACATTAGTATCAAGGGGAGGAATCTTTAAATCCACCTCTCTTAGACTTGAATAATCTTCCATTGGTTTTGAAGAAGACAACAAAATATTGAGAGCATTAACATCATACTTAGTCTTAGTTACTGGTTGAGAAACTTCATTAACCTTTCTAAAGTGCATGTCATCGAATCCCAGTAATGTACAAAAATCATCATCATCTAGATTAAGGTCAAGACCCGAAGGAATGTCGTCGTTGTTGATACCAGTAAAATCCAAGTCTTTTAAGAAATCACCATCTCCATTGAAATCCTCATCACCTCCTTCTTGATTAAAATGTCCCTCAACCTCCACACTATGTAGCTGGTCATGTTCCCCAGCCACAATTGCCATTGGAGAATCATGAGCTTCTTTATTCTCAGGCTCTAAAACCGTGATTACGACATCCTCGGTTCCTGTAGGATTAGAGAGATTTTCAGATCTTGATTGGTCACTATCGTCAGCAAAGATCCCAAATTTTATCAACGAAAATTTTCCTTCAAAGACAAATTTTCCAGTTTGATTTTGTTTCATTAAATCGAAAGCGCTAGGACCGATAGACTTGAGATCCAAAGTTTCATTTCCTCTCTCAATCTCGGGGGCCATGACATTAATGATGATTTGCAGGAACCTAGGGTACATCAAGAACTTATCCCGCTTGTTTCCCTCAATGTTTAGAATTAATTCATGCATAATGAACTTCAAAAAGTTGAACTCAATTCCCGATGCTAAGGCTGCAATGGCTACAGTGTTGAAGAGGTAAATCTCATTAGGTCATGATCTCCTCCCGGAAATACAGCACACAAACACATGAGCTAGATACTTCCAGCAAGGAGGTAACAACTTCTTGATAGTAGGAGGAAATGTTTCTTCATAACCCATATGATCCAGTATTTCTTGGGTTTGCTCCAGATCAATCTCCACTGAAAACTCAGGCTTATCATTAACCTGCAACGATTCTCGAATGATTTGCACAGTGGCCTCAAGATATTTCTCATCATTATCATTTCTTTCCACCGATGCGCTTCTCCAAGACTCTTTAATCAATCTTTGATAAATCACTGGACTAGTGGTGAAAGTAGAGACCAAGCACCATTTCCTTAGACCATCGACAATGAATTTTGGATCGTTGTGGGCCATCAGAGGATCTTCAAGAAAGATGGCTGAATTGTGCACTTTTGCGAACTCAAGATCTCCCATGATATTCTTAAAAAACACAAATTAAAGCATTATAAAAATTAAGATATTTCCATTAAACAAAAAAAATTATGTTAATTTTAGGTGTACATCCATACACCTAGATCCAGCCACACACAATGTGTGCAACCGCACACGGTGTACAGCTCTACACGGTTCCAACTGCACATAGTGCTAGCCGCACACGGTCCAGCCACACACGACGTGTGAGGCCGCACACACACAGTTGCTACCTAAACCTTCAATTAACCATCGCTTCAAGATCGTTTTGTTTAAGAATTGCATTATGAGAGCCGATTTCGTAGTTCTTACGATTATGAGGATTCAATTTCACGAAAAATGAGGGTTTTTGAAGTTTTTAGAGAGAGAGGGATGGGAGCTGTGTGCGGCCGATCTCAAGTGGAGGAAAAAATGAGGGGTTTTGACCGCACACCCCATTTTATGCCTTCCTTAATCTGGACTGCCATTTACCACCTTTTAAAAATAAAAGCCCAATACCCAAATGTATTTAAAAATAAAACTTTTTGAGGATTAATTACAAAATAGAAATAAATATATAATAAAAATAAAAATAAAAATATTTTCTAAGATTTACCAATCCTAAAATGAAAATAAAAATTAAAAATAAAAATAAAAATAAAATTATATTAAAATTTGAATTTAACCTAAATGTCGCCTTTATATGAAATTAATAACTTTTTGAGATGTGGGATCAAAGTTGTTGGACAATCATTCTCCATTTGTCAGTACCTCTCCTTTATTGTGGTCAACTTAAGCACGAAAAGTTGTGACAAATTGTGGACATGCTATAAGTGACAAGACAAGCTGATCCTATGTTCCTAGATAAAACTTCCTAAGGACCATTTATTTGACGACGACTAAGGATATTGTTGTCCACCTAAGTTGAGCAGCGAGATCTACAGACAATCTATAATTGTTAAATTTTAATTGTACTAGAATGTGTTTGTAACATCCCAAAAATACAGGCCAAAAATTTCATTTTAATTATGTTATTACATAAAACCATCAACATAAAAACATTGATAATAACGTCTCATATGAAAACCCAAGTGTCAGTAATCCAAAACATAGTATCATAAAACCATATCAGAACTGAAAAACCGTAAGCACAAAGTACCTGTCAAAACCCAAGTGGCAGACCCCAAGGATTTCAAGTGCGAAAAACGTAGTGTGATGCACTGTGATCGAGCCGACTGCATTCCTCTGAACACAATGTACCTGAAACCAAAACTGAAAACCGTAAGCACAAAGCTTAGTGAGTTCCCCCATCATACCACATACCATACAATATACTGTCAGGTAATTCTTGGGCGTCTACCTTACCCAGTTCAAACCATTTTGGGGTGTTTGACGTACATAGGTCAAACCATTCTAGGGTGTTTGACATACCCAGGCCAAGCCATTATGGGGTGCTTGACGTACCTGTAGGTCTATTTCACCCGACTACCGGGGACTATTTCACCCCAACTACTACCACATAACATAACATAATGTACTGTCAGACAATTCGGGGGTGTCTGACTTACCCAGGTCAAGGCATTCTGGGGTGCTTAACGTACCCGTCGGTCTATTTCATCCGACTACCAAGGACTATTTCACCCATACTGCTACTATCACATATATCATAACATATCATGCCAACAAATAAACATATCATCACATACTGTCAGACATATCTAGGGTATCTGACCTACCCTTCGGTCCTAACAACCGAACTCTACTACTATCACATATAACATATCAGGTAGTAGCAAACCTAGATGATACCACAAAGACAATCATCTAACATACAACTCCTACTGGTGGGCCGGCATTGTGGCCGTAGACCCACCGCTACTGGAAGGTAACCCACCTCACACTGCTGAAGTCCCAAAGACACAATCCCACACTTGCTGAAGTCCCGCAGACTCGACCCCAGCTGTTGGCTGACAGATTCCCGAGCTGTCAAGACCAAAATAACATCCAATTAATAACTGGGTGCCTACACATAACCATAAATACATACTTGGGTAAATACTACTTTACCCCTAACTCAACGTTATCCAAGCCCAAGGCCCAATCCAAAGGCCTAAAAGTCAACTACGAGTCAAAGCCGAACATATGGCCCAATTTTCCAATTTGGCCCCAAGACTATACATGGTCTTATTCTGGGGCCCAACATCATATAGTCATTAAGGCCCAACTATGGCCCATCTGTGGCCCAATTTTCCAAATTGGGCTGAAGCCCCTTACATGGGCCATACCCTAGGTCCATTAAATTATTCTAAACCATTTGCTTGATCTCGGATAGCCCATTGAATAATGCAATCATCAAGGCCCAATGGATGGCCCAACAATACACCCATATGAATTTAGGGTTTCACAAAAAATAACGATTAGGGTTAAGTGTTTCTCACTTAACCCATTAAATACTTAATCTATTAAGGACTTAATACATTAAGTCCATCATTCTTCTAAATAAGTCATTTGGTGTGATTGGGCTTAATCACACCATTCCATTATTCCAATGGCTTAAAAGTGGGTCCCAATAAGTCCAAGCCCATAAATCCAATATTAGGGTTTTCTAAACCCTAATTAGGGTTTCCAACCCCATCTTAGTCTTTTAGCCCCAACTGATATGTCTTTTAATCAATTAAGGTTCACTAGACTCATTAAGGTCTCACTAGGCCCATTAGTCATCTGTTTGGGCTTTTAGGTCCATTAATCTTCATTATGCCCATTAGGGTTTATTAGGCCCATTAAACCTCATTGGGCCCATTAGGGTTTGATAGTCCCTTTGTCCAAACATCCAAACAAGTCACAATCTAACAAGGCACACCGCCACCCGACACTGCGGCCGGTGGCGGCAGCCACCACCCTAAGGTGGTGGTTTTCAATTTCCTTTCATTATACATTAGCTAATTACACTTTACAATGCCTTCAAAAAAATTAACACATAGTAACTACATTAAACACACACAATGGTGGTTCATGGCGGTAGCCACCACCTCACGGTGGTGGTGGTTCTCGGTTTTCCAGCCAATCTACATTATACCCACAAACCCTCTAAAGAAAAGCAGAAACACACCCATCCCATCTTGTTTCTGATCTGCGAGGGGTACCCAGCCACCCTCCCGGTAGCCCACGATGGTGACAACAACCGCTTTGGAACGACAGTCACCACCTCACGGTGGTGGCGGTGATCTCCTTTTGTTCTCAGTCAAGCAGCAGCACACCCCGACGGGACCTTGCTCAGAATTTGGATGCAACCACCAGTTGGTGCGTAATGACAGCAACATCAGTTGAAGCAACCACAATGGTGTCTATCGGCGACATAACGAAAAGAAAGAAGAATAAGTACGGCGGCGACTGGTCCCGAACGATTATGGTCAATGAAATGGCAGGCTGGTGGTGGAACAGAAGAGACGCAAATGGGGGGAGTTCCACGAGAAATAGCAACGACGACGCTCCGGGGTGAGTTTCTTCCGATCTCCCGCTGCCATGACGTCTGATGGAGGTTTCCGTCTTCAATGCGGTGGCACAACGACAACCCGATGGTATGAGAAGCAAGAGGGTGGCGGCCGACCATATAGAGAAGGAAAAGTGGCGGCAACATATATAGTCCCTCCCTTCAGAAATATTTTTGAAATAAACCCCATAGTTACCTTTTTAGCCCTCAGCCTTAAAATTCCTTACAATTTGAGTATAATACTTACCAAACAACCCCCTTCTCTTCAAGACCTTTTAAAATAAGGTCCATATGTTACTCTTTTAACCCCCAATCTCTTAAAGTGTGTCAATTAACTCCTCGAGGCCAACCTTTGACATATAATTATTTATTTTAGGGCTTCAATTCGTTCATTAATTTATTTATTTATTAAATAGTAAATGGAGTGTTACAGTGTTTCCCGCTTCATGATATACCCCAATAATCAAGAACTTCTGAGATACTCCTTAGTTTAGGTGAGAATTGATTTAGACTGCATATGTTGTACACCTAGGTTGGATGTCTTCTAGTCACATAGAGGGTGAAACATATGACTAACTAGAGTCTTAGAAGGATTGAGAAGTAGAAGGTTACATATGTTGTGTACCAGACAGATTATTAATCACGTAAAGGAGACAACATATGACTAACAGACAGAAAGAACAGCATAGGTAGAAGATGCAGAGAGACAGAGTTGCATATGTTGCGGTCCAGGTCGGATCTTTCGATCATACAAAGGAGGAAACATATGACTAACGGTAGGAAAGAAACAAAATAACTTTCTACAGACGTAATTTATCGGAATTCCCCAGTCTCTCTATCAATACCGGAATTAAGGGTAGAATCCGTACATCGAGGAAAAGTTAATCCATAGTTCTGGATATGAGTTTCTTTTAATGTGACTGATGGATTCTCATAAATATCTCCCTGCTCAACTTACCCAAGCGTCATATAGTCAGGCTAAACGGAACTACCTAGGTCAAGATTGATCAAGTTTCTAGATTCCATAAGTTCGTCTGTACCTAGTGAAGTCCATTAAACTTTTTGTTCCTAGCAGCGCATCGAATACAAAGCCTAGACAATTCAGCTTTGGTACCTTACACAGATTCAGATTGCCTGTTATCACTTGTTGATCTCACTTCCCAACACATCACCTACAAACAAGACTATCAGCAACATCTTTTTCATTTTCTGATTTTTTTTTATTGTTTTTGGATTTTTTTTTTGAAATTTTTATGTTTTGTTTGGTTTTTGATTATTACTCCCCCTAAATTTGTGCATGGGTGAGAATGATATCACTAAAATGTGCAAATTTAAACTAACCTAAACAAAAATTAATCCTCAAAATGAATCATTTTCAAAAAGTTTACCAGCACATCGAATCGAGCTTTGTTCAACGACTTTGTGAACAAATCCGCAACATTATTAGAAGTGGGAAGCTTTTCTAGCCGAATGAGCGAGCGCTCATAACAATCTATGATGAAATGAATTTTGATGTCGATGTGCTTGGTTTTTGAGAGCTGGACCGAATTTTTAGCAATTTGGATCGCAACCTCATTATCACAGAATATAGGGGTTTCTTGAAAATTCAAACCGTAATCCAACAACTGGTGTTGGATCCATATGACTTGAGAACAACAAGCAGATGCAACCATGTATTTTGCTTCTGCTGTTGAGGTTGAGACAGTGTTCTGTTTCATACACTGCCAGGACACCAGCCGATCACCTAGAAATTGACATCCGCCTGAAGTCGATTTCCTATCAAGCTCGTAGCCTCCATAATTGCTGTCAGCAAAAGCATACAAATCAAATTCATAATTTTTCGGATACCAAAGACCCAGTTTTGGGCTGCCTTTGAGGTACCGAAAAATCCTTTTGATAGCAGTAAGATGAGAAAGTTTAGGATTAGCCTAATAACACACTCATTGACAGACCGCAAACATAATGTCTGGGCGACTTGTAGTCAGATACATCAGCGAACAGATCATCGATCTATAGTATGTTTGATCTATGGATTCACCTTCAATATCAGGGGTTAGTAGGGGTCTCTCCACCATGGGTGTCAAAGCAGGTTTGGCGTCTCTGAACCCGAACTTCTCAAACATATCCTCCACATATTTGGCTTGATGGAGTAGTATTCTGGCTGAACGTTGTTGGACCTGAAGCCCAAAACACATGGTCATTTCAGCCAACGAAGTCATCTTGAATCTCTTTTTCATAACGGCCTCGAATTCCTTGCATAACTGTGGACTCATTGACCCAAAAATGATGTTGTCTACGTAGATTTCTACAAGAATCTGATCCGCACCAACATATTTTATGAATATGGTCTGATCGATAGTGGCGCGTGAGTAGCCATGATTGAGCAAGTGTTCTGTGAGAGTACCATACCATGCTCTAGGAGCTTGATGCAGCCCATATAGAGCCTTGTCTAACTTGGAGACATGGTTGGGAAATTTCGAGCTGACAAACCCAGGAGGTTGATAAACATAGATCTCTTCCTTCACCTTGCCATACAAGAAATCCATCTTGACGTCCATTTGATAGACAGTGAAGTTCATGTAGGAGGCATAAGTTAGGAAGATACAAATAGCCTCCAAGCGTGCCACCAGAATATACTTCTGTATAATCAAGACCCTCTAGATGTCTGAACCCCCGGACAACCAATCTCGCCTTATTTCTTACAATTACATCCGAATTGTCATGCTTATTCCGAAATACCCATCTTGTGTCGAGACTTCTTGCCTTTAGGCAATTCCACCAATGTCCAAACCTGAAGCTTTTGGAACTGATTTAGCTCGTCATGCATTGCGTCCACCCAGTTGGGCTCATTTAAAGCCATTTCAACATTCTTGGGCTCCATTTGAGAAATTAAACAAGAATAGAGACATTCGTTGACGTCTCCACTCTGGCTTCTAGTTCTAATGTCGTCGCCCAGCTGGCCAACGACATTCTTGATCAGATTATCGCACTGTATGTGAGAGGATATATCTTGACTGATGTCATTGACTGAAACAGGAAGATTATGAATATTAATAGCTCCTTCATTTGTTGAAGAGTCCACGGTAGATGAAACTATTTTGTTTGATGGATTTGCTACAAACTCATCAGCAATTTAATTGGGAAAGAGAAGTTCCATCAGATTTTGAGTAACAACGGAAGCATCTTGGTTCATGAACTCTCTTTCAATTGAAGTTAGAGTAGTAGCATCAACATCTAGAGCAGATTGATGTGTTGAGGATTCTTGAGAAAGGATTGGAACAGATGACACGACTGGGGGATCAGTAGCAGAAACCAATGGTGGTCTGTAGACAACTTCTTCATCATCGTCTTCAATGATATTCTTTGAACCAGAGGTAGACGCAGCCTGGTAATCAGACGATACACTAAATGATATGAATAATGATGTTTAGTCAAACAGCCAATAGGACCCACCCTAGCGACCGTTTCGTTCTCTTCCAGCCAGCGAACATCAAAAGATTCTACGATTTTCTTTGTCTTCTTATTGTATACCCTATAGGCAGTACGAACAGTGTATCCGACGAAATAACAGTCATCAGCTTTTGCAATGAATTTTGGGTTTGACTCCAAGTGAAGAAGGGTGCAAGGGAAACCAAATACTCTCAAATGGCTAACAGATGGCTTGTATCCAAATAGAATCTCATACTGAGTTTCATCTGGGCTTTGTTGATCAGGACACGATTTTGAACGTAGCAAGCAGTGTTGATCGCCTCATCCCAAAAGAAAATTGGAAGTTTAGAATCACAAAGCATCGTCCTCGCTGCGACTTGTAACGTTTGATTCCTCCGCTCAGCAAACACCGTTTTGTTGTGGTATCCGAATAGAACTATACTGATGCACTATACCCTTCTCAGCACAAAAATGATCAAGAACAACATTCTTGAATTCTGTTCTATTATATGTGCATAGCACTTTCACTCGGTGGTTGGTTTGGTTCTCGATCATTACAATGAATTTCTTGATAAGTTCAGCAATCCCCGCTTTGTTGGATAGAAAGAAAACCCACGTGAAGTGAGAGAATTCGTCTGTCACAACGAGACAATATGAATTTTGATTGATAATGAGGACATTGACCGAACCATACAAATCCATGTGTAACAATTGGAGCACCTGGCTGATGGAGTTGACCTAGTTTGACAGATGTGGCTTTCGATGATGTTTACCTTGAGCACATGACACACATTTTTCAAAAGTGATGAAGTCTCTGACGGGTAGACCACAGACCATTTTGTTTTTGGCAAGACGGATCAGATTCTTTGCATTTGCATGGCCAAGTCGACGATTCCACAACATAGTGTTATGTTCTGAAACCTTTGAAAAGAGACAAGTGACTTCATCGGGAATGTTGTTGTTCATGTCAATAATGTAGGCATTCTCATCCCGCTTTGATTTGATAAGAATCCATTCTTCTGGAATGACAATGCCAGGCTTTAAGATTACACATTCTATATTGGTGAAGTGTGTCGAAAAACCCTTGTCACAGATTTGGGAAACATACAACATGCTATGCTTTAACTCGGGAGCATAGTTAACGTTCTCAAAACTTAGCACTCCATTGAAAACGGTTCCTTTCTAAGTGATCTTTCCTCTTTCTACACCTGCAAAGGAAACATAGCCCCCATTAAAAGATTGAATGTTTCTTAATTGGGAGATTTCTCCCGTCATGTGTCGGGAGCAGCCGCTGTCGACATACCAGGGTCTTACGACATTCCTCCATAAACGTCCCTGCACGATGAGCAGAATCATTTAGATTTGGGGACCCAGGTTATTACAATCCTGGGTGGACCCTTAACATTCACATATTTTTTTTTTTTTTTTCCAAAATTTGAATTCTCATTTACAGCAGATACAGAGGATGACGATGACTGATTAGACTTTAATTTTGGCATCCATTGAAATTTAGGTTTTGAAACAAATTTATTTTCAATTTCCTTTGAGCAGGTGGATTTTCTACTAGAACATGTTAAAGACCCAGACCTGCATTTTGACGAAATCGACTTTGGCTTAGCTTTGATCGATTTTGGCAAATTGGTTGCATTTTTATTAAAAACTTGTTTGTTCTTATGAAGAACTGCCATTTTCTTGTTTTGATTTGCTTTCCAGTCATCATCTCGAGAGTGAGTTCTTGAGGACTTTCTAATTAAAGAACGTCCTCTAGATTCATTCTCTTCTCTTTGTGACAAGTAATGCACATACATTCGATTGAAACAGTTTCTAGCAATATGACCAGCAGTACCAAAATTGAAGTGAATTTGTTTATTATCATTGGACTGGGTACTGTTTTTGTCATATTTCTATCTTTTATTATCATTCCTAGCACTTTCACATTTTCCAGAATAAGTACTAGATTGTGTAGCAAACTTAAAGATGTAGAAGCACTCGAATCAGATTTAGCAACTTTATCAGGAACAACACAATTATTTTCAAAATTATCAGTCTGAAACAACACACCACCAGAAACAAAAACATTAGTGTTATAGTTTAACACATATTCATCACAAAATTCAACACCAAATTTAGACATAGAAGTATTCGACTCAAACTTTTTAGCTTCTTGCTCCCCTTGAACTACTGACATATCTGCAAGTGAGGTAGAAATGTCAGTATCGAAAATCTTATCATTAGACCATGTTGCTTGTTCAGAAGTTGATTTCCCACAAAACATGAAAGGTTCTCTGTCAATTTCTTCTTGAGATAGAGGAATAGCAGTGTAGTTATGATTGAAGGGAGGAAGGACTCTCTCAAATCATAATCCTACTTTTATCTAGTTACCACAAGTAATGTCCTTCCACTGCATTTGTTCCACGATCATTTTTGCAACTACTTCACTTGACCCATCGAATTTTTTAAAATTAAATTCAAAATTTTCAAATCGGTTTTTCAATGCGTCAAGTGCAGCGGTTATAGCAGCAAGTTTTCTTTTGAGATGATCATAATTCTCACTCTAGTTGTTGTAATCCTATTGCAATTTCTTAAAATCTTTTGTATTGTTTTCTAAGTGAGTTTTCAAAGTGTCACACCCCAAAACCAAGAACGGCGGAAACGTTCTAGGGCGGAGGACGTCATGTAAGTATCACAACACAGTAAATGTAAATAAGCAAACAACATCATCCATTGCATTAAATATATAATTTTAATACAAGCGTGTTTTGTACATTATAGACACCAAAAATAACATATATCAAAATAATAAGATGAGTCTTGAATGCGCTCCATCTTCTCAAAAGCTGGTCTCGGTACCTGTCTACTGACGACCTGAGAATACAAGTTATTTTGAAAGAGTTTATCAGCATTAAGCTGGTGAGCTCATAAGTATTTTAGTGTCTGTATATGTCATTCAAAAATGTTTGAACATGTATCAAGTATAAGTTTGTAAAATGTATGTAAAAGTTTGCAATTGTTTGTAAAAGTTTGAATCTCTCAGAAAAACCTATATTTTCTATAGGTTTACGGCCCAAGATCCTTTCCTTGGCCGTAAACTCCTAAAACTCTTTCATTTGGAAGTGTTTTTATGTCCAAAACAAGCACAGGTACTAGTGGTTAAAGTCCTTAGGCTCAAGGAGGCAAGTTAGGGCATGTTTGTCCATTAAAAAGGGGTTTATGGCCCAAGAGTTCTTTGGCCGTAAACTCCTCTAACTTTGTTGATTTTGGTTGCTTTTTGGTCCATAAAGATCATACACAAGGTCCTTTACTCATTGTCTAAGACGGTATCGGGACTAGGAAGCCATTTGGCTTCGTTTTGGAGTTTACTCCCCAAGAACGTTCTTGGGCGGTAAACTCACGGATCTTGTGTTTTGGACATATAAATGACGTTATAAAGCATATAGCAAGCATTAAAACATGTTTAGGAAAGCAGACTCACAATCCGGGATGAAAACCCGAAGATCCGTCAGAGAGAATTGGCTTTTCTCTAGTTGGAATTGTGAATAATGAATTAATTTAGTTCAGAAAACTATTTATAGTCCTGGAATATTTTGACAGAAAATATTTTTATTCCGGAAGTCGGACTATAACATTGTGAAACTTAAAATGTTCAAGTTTCACGATCATAGGAGCATCCATTCTCCGGATATGTCCAGAAACGTAAACCCTAATGTACACAAACTTGTTCGGACAAGTCTGAAATTTACAGAAATTGGACTAGCTTCTATTGAATAGATGATGTTCGCACAAATGAAAATTTCGGGTTGTCACATCATCCCCCCGTTAGAAGGAATTTCGTCCCGAAATTAGAATTTAAGCAAATAAGAAGTTACAAATAACTAAGCAAAGAGATGAGGATGTTTCAGTTTCATCTGATCATCGCGTTCCCAAGTGAATTCTGGTCCTTGCTTGGCGTTCCAGCGAACCTTCACGATAGGGATACAACTTTGCTTCGTCTGCTTGACCTCACGGTCCATGATCTCTACAGGTTCTTCCACGAAGTTGAGGCTCTCGTTGATCTCGATCTCGTCGAGTGGGATTACGAGAGTCTCGTCGGACAGACACTTTTTCAAGTTAGATACGTGGAATGTAGAATGTACGTTACGAAGTGTGTCGGGTAGATCAAGTTTGTAAGCTACGGGGCCGACTCTTGCGAGAATCTCGAAAGGCCCTATGTACCTAGGATTAAGCGTCCCACACTTACCGAAGCGTATCAAGCCCTTCCAGGGTGAGACTTTGAGAAGGACTCGGTCTCCCACCTGAAATTCCAAAGGTTTTCTGCGTTTATCAGCGTAGCTCTTTTGTCGGTCTCTAGAGGCTTTCAATCGTTCCCGAATCTGAACGATCTTCTCTGTCGTTTCCCGAATGATTTCCGGACCAGTGAGAGTACTGTCGGAAGTTTGCCCTCTCGCTAATTGGGTATCACCCACCTCAGCCCAGCACAGAGGGGATCTGCACTTTCGGCTCTAGAGAGCTTCAAATGGTGCTGCTTTTATGCTCGTGTGATAACTGTTGTTGTAGGAAAATTCGACGAGGGGTAAATGAGTATCCCACGCTTTTCCAAAGTCAATAACACAAGCACGCAACATATCTTCTAAATTCTGGATTGTCCTCTCACTCTGTACGTCAGTCTGTGGATGGTAGGCTGTGCTCATGTCCAGCCTTGTTCCTAGGGAATGTTGCAGTGATTGCCAAAATCTTGAGGTGAACCTACTATCTCGATCGGAGATAATGGATATAGGTACACCATGTAATCGTACGACTTCCCTAATGTATGTTCTCATAAGTTTCTCCATTTTGTCGGTTTCTTTGATAGGTAGGAAGTGTGCAGACTTGGTCAATCTATCAACGATGACCCATATGGTATCAAGTCCACTCGTTGTCTTGGGCAACTTGGTTATGAAATCCATAGTGATCCGCTCCCACTTCCATTCTGGGATCTCTGGTTATTGCAGTAAACCAGAGGGCTTCTGGTACTCGACCTTTACCTTTGCGCAAGTAAGGCATTTACTTACGAAGGTAGCAATCTCTGCTTTCATATTAGGCCACCAGTATAGCTTTTTAAGATCCAGATACATCTTATCTGAACCTGGGTGGACGGAATACCGAGTGTTGTGCGCCTCGGTCATGACTAGGTCTCGGAAACCACCGTGTTTCGGTGTCCAAATCCGATTCATGAAGTATAAGGCTCCGTCACCCTTGGCTTCTAAGTTCTTGTCCATTCCTCTAAGGGATTCACCCGTCACATTTTCAGGTTTCATGGCTTCAAGTTGGGCCGCCTGAATTTGGCTAGACAAGTGTGAATGGATGGTTATTGATAGTGACTTGACCTTGCGACCAGAATATTCTTTCCGACTCAGGGCGTCTGCTACTACGTTGGCTTTACCCGGATGATAACGAATATCGCATTCGTAATCACAGAGTAGCTCGACCCACCGTCGTTGTCTCATGTTGAGCTCCTTCTGATCGAATATGTGTTGTAGACTCTTGTGGTCGGTAAAGATAGTGCTCTTCGTTCCATACAAGTAATGTCTCCAGATCTTCAGAGCAAACACTACTGCTCCCAGTTCAAGATCGTGTGTCGTATAGTTAACTTCGTGTGTCTTCAACTGTCGAGAGGCGTAGACGATGACCTTACCTCGTAGCATCAGAACACACCCGAGCCCTTGGTTCGATACATCGCAATAGACTACGAAGTCTTCTATCCCTTCGGGGAGAGATAGTATTGGCGCGGTGCACAAGGCTCGTTTGAGCGTTTGGAACGCTCTCTCTTGTTTCTCTTCCCAGTCAAAGGCCACGCCTTTCTGGGTCAGGGTTGTAAGAGGTTTCGCTATTCAGGAGAAGTTCTGAATGAATCTGCGGTAGTAGCCAGCAAGACCTAGAAATTGACGAATTTCTGTCGGCGTTTTCGGTGCTGACTAGTTCTCAATGGCTTTAATTTTGGAGGGGTCCACGTGGATTCCCTCTTCGCTTACCACGTGTCCTAAGAATTCGACTCTTCGGATCCAAAATTCACATTTCGAGAACTTCGCATAAAGTTTCTCCGTTCATAAAGTTCCTAAAACTAGTCGGAGGTAATCGCCATGCTCTTCCTTACTCCGGGAGTAGATCAGGATGTCGTCAATGAAAACGATGCCGAACTGATCCAAGTAAGGTCGGCATACTCTGTTCATCAGGTCCATGAAAACTGCTGGCGCATTGGTCAATCCGAATGGCATCACCACGAACTCGTAGTGTCCGTAATGAGTTCGGAAGGCTGTCTTTGGAACATCCTCCTCTAGCACTCGTAACTGGTGATATCCGGATCTTAGATCAATTTTAGAAAAAGAGTTCGCCCCTTGTAGTTGGTCAAATAAATCGTCTATGCGAGGTAGAGGGTAACGATTTTTGACCGTCAGTTTGTTGAGTTCCCTATAGTCGATACACATACGGAATGATCCGTCTTTCTTCTTAACAAACAAGACCAGTGCTCCCCAAGGTGAGAAGCTTGGTCTTATGAAGCCCTTGCTGAGTAGTTCGTTAAGTTGACCAGATAATTCCTGCATCTCTGCTGGTGCTAATCGGTAGGGAGACTTGGCTACTGGGGTAGCTCCTGGGACTAAGTCGATACGGAATTCGACCTGTCGTTGCGGAGGTAATCCAGGTAGTTCTTCTGGGAAAATGTTGGGAAAGTCACTCACTACTTGAATGTTCTTGAGTTCTTTCGTTTCGAGGTTCGTGTCGACGACGTGAGCAAGGAATGCGTGGTATTCTTTGCGCAGATATTTCTGTGCTTGAATACTTGATATAATGCGAAGACTCACACCAGGTTTGTCGCCGTAGACTATAAGAGTTTCGTTAGACGGAAGGTTTAGTCGGATTGCTTTCTCGAAGCACATGATGTCGGCGCGATGTAGACTCAACCAATCCATGCCGATGATGACGTCGAAACTTTTTATTGAGACCGGCATGAGGTCGATTGGGAATGAATGGTTATCTAGGGTTAGGATACACCCTAAGTATATGCTACTGGTGTTTTCTGTTTTGTCGTTAGCCATTTCTACTGTGAATTGTTCTTTAAGTGCGTGTGGTTGTGGTTTAAGCATGCGAGCAAATTTGTGGTTTACGAAGCTTCGATCCGCTCCACTATCGAACAGAATGCATGCATAGGAGTTATCGAGGAGGAACGTACCAGTCACCACTGTCGGGTCAGCGACTGCTTCCCCGTGGCCTATAGCTAGTACCCTCCCTGCTCCTCCAGTATTCCTCGCTTTAGGGCAGTCCCTCTTATAGTGGCCTGTTTTGCCACATCCATAACAAGTTGGGCTCGCGCCAGAGCCAGGGACTTGCGTGATTGGTTGCGCCGGAAATTTACAGAAACAGACGGTGTGTCCTTTCCCGTTGCAGTTAGAGCACTGCATTTCACGGCAGGGGCCGTTGTGGTGGAAGTTGCATTTGTTGCACTTCGGCAAACTTCCAGCATACTGCTTCGTCGGTGCAGTAGCAGCAGGGGTTACTGCGGCATGTACAGCCACAGTTTGCTGCTTCTTGGCAGCTCGCTGTCTCTTCTTGTCATCCCAGAACTTCCGCTTGGTGTCAGCGGGTTTGGATGGTTCTGAGATGGCTAGGGTTGTTCTGGTTGTAGGGGTTTTGACACCATGGTCAATGAGTCGCTGTGCCAGTCGCTTGGCACTGTCGAAGGTAGCGGGGTTGGATGCTAAGACATTCCCCTGATACGGAGGAACTAGCCCCCATATGTACCTTTCAATCTTCTTCCCTTCAGTGGGAACCATATTCGGGCAGAGGGCCACCAGTTCGCTAAACCGGGCAGTGTAAGCAATAATGTTGGTGCCCTTCATGGTCAGGCTCCAAAGCTCTTGTTCCAGTTTTTGGATCTCGCTCCTCGAGCAGTATTCCTCAATCATGAGGTCTTTCATCGTATCCCAGCCTATGTCGTTGGCCACGACGAGAGTTAGATATTTAACGTGGCTGTTCCACTACGCCAGTGCCTTCCCTTCGAAGGTGCATGCGACATATTTGACTTTGCACGCAGCAGGGCAAGAACAGATTTCGAGGACTGATTCAGTCTTCTCGAACCATTGCGAAAGGGCAATGACTCCGCCGGTCCCATGGAAGGGTTTCGGCTTACAGTTGGTGAAATCCTTGTAAGAGCACTCTCTCGAGCGCACAAGAGTTTCCACCGGAATGGAGTTAACCGGGGTTCCACCTCTGCTAGCATCCGATGAGTGATACTGAGCCATGGCAGTTGCCACTACTGTAGCTACGGCAGCGTTCAGAGCGGCAGTATCGATGGCTGCAGGTGGAGGAGGCGGTGGAGGCACAGGATTATTCCTAGCCCTGTGAGATTTACGAGGAGGCATCTTTCAACTATAAGTTTATAAAGATGAGAAAAGTGGTAAGAATCAATTTGTAAGAAATGTGCGAATGAACATGGACTAACTAACCATAGCCCAACAATTGAATGAGTGTTTGTGTTCATAACCAGAATGATGTGTAAGAAAACCCAAATGCAAAGATTTATCCCACAGAGTAGGTAGTTGTCAAATAATACTGGTATCACTAATGTAACGAGTTTAATGAAAATTGACCTAACAGTAGGTCTTACATCATATCATACAGAAAGTTTGACAGTTCCTAGATTCCTAGTTAGAGTACTGAAAGTTAGGAATATTTTACAGATAAGTGCTACTTAGAGCACAGATGTTAAAAGACTAATCCTTAACCCAAAAGATAATGATGTACTAGACATCATCTAATGGCGATAAGTATTCCTTGGGAGAACCCTGAGGTCTCTCATTTGACGTACCACCTCTTGAAGGTGTCATTCATGAGCTCTTTGACGAGCTCGAAGTTCCATGACCTCAGCTTGAGAGGCAACCAGACGTTGCTGTAGAGTTTCATTGGTTCTCCGGGTCCGTTCCATATCTTCTTCGAGACGGCAAATGCGGACTGTGTTGACACCAGAGTTGGCATCAATCTCCACGACTCGGTCGATGGCTGCTCGACCTTGCTCGACATTACGAGATATCCTACGGATAAGGACAGGTAGAGCTCGGTCAGCAGAGCCACCATCGCTGACGTTGTAAAAGGTTCGGTCCCCAAAGTATGGTAAGGGTTGACCCTGTTCTTCACTCCAGCGATTCAAGTTATCTACTCACAAGGGAGTGGGACCTAGAAAAGCTGGTCGAGGGTTGTTGTTCGGGGCTTGACCTACTAGAGGTAGGTTGTTGACTTCCGGCTCAGAGTCTGATCCATCTGAGAAGCCTTCAGCTTGATGATCATCCAATGGAATTGGGTGTTCATCGTCAGACTCTGCTTCGATCCATCCTGCGTTACCTTCATTTGGAAAGTACGGGTCGCCGTGATGGAATCCAG
The DNA here is from genome assembly GCF_052625555.1 of Lactuca saligna. Lineage (NCBI taxonomy): Eukaryota > Viridiplantae > Streptophyta > Magnoliopsida > Asterales > Asteraceae > Lactuca > Lactuca saligna. The sequence goes on along the minus strand of NC_136418.1, from coordinate 54,114,897 downwards.
CCATCTAAATCTACGCGAGAAGAGAGGATACACCTATAGTATTTTAAGTTTAAGTTCTATTGAATCTTCTTGTGGTATTGTTGGTAAGTTTTTAGACTTGTTAACACATCACAACCATTCTAGGGCATATGCTAATCACTCCTCGGACCAGCATAGTTGATCAGGCTATGCCATTCCCAGGGCTGACCATATATCCCCGAGCTTACCTGTGATATTTAACAATCGTAATACTTTTGTTCTTGTCGTTGTGACACTGGTTTTAGTATGAATGTAGACTAGTATACTTAATTAAATATTTTAGTATTTTAAGTATAGACTCTTGGTCAGAGTGTTTTATAGTTTAGTATATCTTTTATGGGTTGATATACTTGATTCACTATAAACAATGCTCTGATACCAATCTGTCACACCCCAAAACCAAGAACGGCGGAAACGCTCTGGGGCGGAGGACGTCATGTAAGTATCACAACACAGTAAATGTAAATAAGCAAACAACATCATCCATTGCATTAAATATATAATTTTAATTCAAGCGTGTTCTGTACATTATAGACACCAAAAATAACGTATATCAAAATAATAAGATGAGTCTTGAATGCGCTCCATCTTCTCAAAAGCTGGTCTCGGTACCTGTCTACTGACGACCTGAGAATACAAGTTATTTTGAAAGAGTTTATCAGCATTAAGCTGGTGAGCTCATAAGTATTTTAGTGTCTGTATATGTCATTCAAAAATGTTTGAACATGTATCAAGTATAAGTTTGTAAAATGTATGTAAAAGTTTGCAATTGTTTGTAAAAGTTTGAATCTCTCAGAAAAACCTATATTTTCTATTAAAGAAGTCTTCTACCAAGGCTTAACTGTTTTGTATGTTCGCTTGATGTAAAAGTGAGTAATCTCCACAAATGTAACTATCATTTATCAAAATATAGTTTGTACATAAACGTGTAAGTGAGGTTATCACTAAAATATGTAATGGGTAAATTAATGTAGTACTGTAGCCTTTGTATTATAAGAACTACTGCGGTACTAATTACCTTAAACCAGATTTTATTTAGGCATTACGTGATAAATTGCACCATACTATCGACTAGTAACAACGACAAATGAATGGTCGTAATAACGGAATGACGTTTGGCACCCGCAGACCTGCAGGTCCGGCTGTAGCTAGCAGCAAGGTGTAGGATTGTCAATCCAGTATAGATCTATACGCAAACTCAACGCTCTCCCTCCAAGAGAATTCTGGCTACAACTCGAGCCATGACAGTTAAGTCATGCTCCGATTTAAATCACAATAATAAAGTATTCATGTATATGTACTGTTTCTCGTTCTAGTATATGTATATGTATTATTTCTAGCATCATTGTATATGTATTGTTTCTAGTATATGTATATCTATTGTTTCTAGCATCATTGTATATGTATTGTTTCTAGTATATGTATATGTATTGTTTCTAGTATCGTTGTATATGTATTGTTTCTAGTATCATTGTATATGTATTGTTTCTAGTATCATTGTATATGTATTGTTTCTAGTATATGTATATGTATTGTTTCTAGCATCATTGTATATGTATTGTACTGTGTTACCCCGATGGTAGCAAGCTATGATGTACTGATAAATATGAATATGGAAGTACTTTTATGCCTATACATGTATATATTATATATAATTAATGTTGAAACGACCTTCGGATGGTCACCCGAAGCTCCACCAGACCACATCCAAATCGAGGAAAAGGAAATAGGATAGGTGGCTTTCCTAAGCCTTTTAAACATTATTTATACATCTATACGTATATGGGCATGCAATTTATAAGAAGTAGAACAATGTTTAATAAAAGCATTTGATAAGTAAAAAGAGTTTGTAAAACGTTTGAAGTGAAACAGTTTGATAAACAGTTTGAACATTGGTAAAAATCGTTGTTTTCCTAGTTATTAATCACATGTGATTAAAGGCAATCACATGTGATTGAAGCAATAACTATAAGTATTTGACTTGTATCCCCCCCATAAAGTGTTTAAAACATTTAAAATCATTTCAAAGGTTGATTCAAGGGGTATGAACTCACTTGTGGTGAGTCGCTTGAATTGAGGTATCGGGTACCGTGCTAAGTGTCAAACGGAGACTTCTTCACACGTACGAGCCTAGTTATCATATAATAAGCATATATATAACTAATTAGCCACATAATAACTTAACAAAGTAAGTTAATACAATTAGGAACATGTAAGCACTCTTATGAGTGTTTAAGGTTCAAATGGTTGCATCTAAGTTGTTACGGGACAAGGCAAAAGGGTTTGAAACATCAAATGGCCTTGTATAGGAGTTTACCACCCAACAAACCCCACATCTTGGAGTTTACGGCCGTAAACTCATGGGTTTATGGCCGTGAACTCCTCAAAGGGTTGTTTAGGGTGTTTTGTGGTGCTATCTTGGTCCTAGCTCACTCCTAGCTTTGTTGGAATAACACATGAAGTAGTTTAAGGCTCTAGAACACTCCATATGGGAGTTTACGGCCTAAAGGCATTCACCCTAGAGTTTACGGCCGTAAACTCTTGGATTTAAATTGATTTGAGGCTCTTAAATATCAAGGATGGCTTCCATGAATTTGTCTAAGGCTTATGGGGACAAGATGCACACATTTAGGGCATCACTTGGAGTTTACGGCCCAAGATATGTTCATTGGCCGTAAACTCTTTTCAAGGAGTTGTTTTGATGTGTTCTACTCTCCATTCTAGTCCCAAGTATGCAAGGTAATTTGTCTTAAGGCCTTAGGTGTGCTTGGAATGATTTTTACACAGGAAAAGGGGGTTTACGGCCCAAGATCCTTTCCTTGGCCGTAAACTCCTAAAACTCTTTCATTTGGAAGTGTTTTTATGTCCAAAACAAGCACAAGTACTAGTGGTTAAAGTCCTTAGGCTCAAGGAGGCAAGTTAGGGCATGTTTGTCCATTAAAAAGGGGTTTACGGCCCAAGAGTTCTTTGGCCGTAAACTCCTCTAACTTTGTTGATTTTGGTTGCATTTTGGTCCATAAAGATCATACACAAGGTCCTTTACTCGTTGTCTAAGACGGAATCAGGACTAGGAAGCCATTTGGCTTCGTTTTGGAGTTTACTCCCCAAGAACGTTCTTGGGCGGTAAACTCACGGATCTTGTGTTTTGGACATATAAATGATGTTATAAAGCATATAGCAAGCATTAAAACATGTTTAGGAAAGCAGACTCACAATCCGGGATGAAAACCCGAAGATCCGTCAGAGAGAATTGGCTTTTCTCTAGTTGGAATTGTGAATAATGAATTAATTTAGTTCAGAAAACTATTTATAGTCCTGGAATATTTTGACAGAAAATATTTTTATTCCGGAAGTCGGACTATAACATTGTGAAACTTAAAATGTTCAAGTTTCACGATCATAGGAGCATCCATTCTCTGGATATGTCCAGAAACGTAAACCCTAATGTACACAAACTTGTTCGGACAAGTCTGAAATTTACAGAAATTGGACTAGCTTCTATTGAATAGATGATGTTCGTACAAATGAAAATTTCGGGTTGTCACACAAAGGCTTTTGATTTTTTCTAAGAGTATAGCCTTCGTACTTAAGGTCCTCGTTCTCTCTCTTAATTAGTTCAATTTAGTCACGTAAGAATTTAACAGTTTTCATACAAGATTGAGAGCAACCAATTTCACTGACCTCAGGTTTGGCAGGCTCTAGAGTGGTTTGCACCATGAATGAAAATTGAAGATTCATCATTTCCTCTTAAGGATCCTTCTCTACTTCTTCTTCCACACTATCCTTGATCCGGGCAAGATGTGCATTTTTATATCTTGAAATATATTCAGAGCCTGAATCTGGTCTTCCTAATCAGAGGATTGAGCCACCATAGCCAAGTTTGCAGGTTGACTGTTTGCAGAGGACCCCTAGTTGTTGTTCACTGACACCATAGCTCGCTTAAAATTATCTCTTCGGTCTGGTTTTGGACATTCTTGGTCTAAGTGTCCAGGTTCATCGCAATTATAACACCTCAGCTTTGCCTTGTTGAAGCCTAATTTCTTGTTAGATTTCACACTCCATTTATTCTTTCCAGTTATCTTGGAGAAAATTTTTTCCCTAAAAACAGCCATAGCAATTTGCCATGTGATGTCCATCTCCTCCACATCCTCTTGATGGATTTGATCTAGGTTAACAAATGATAATTATGGGGAAAGTTCTCCGGACACAAAAGCATTGTAACAGTTCACTAGACCAGTGGCGAGAGCCAACTTTTCATCTTTTTTTTTTCAGAGATAAAGATTGAGGATTATTTCAATGAGCCTGAATGGGTGCACTTGAGGATGGAACAACAAGAGAAACAACTTGTTGAAGCAAGGATTGAGGTTGAGAAACTTGAATGCTTTGCATTGATGGGAAAAGTATGAAGTAGGTTGATGAGTCACATAGGGTTGAACTTGAGGAACATGAGATACTTGTGAAACTTAAGAAGTAGAGAAGCTTGAGAAAGGAGTGTTGTTGGTGGTTTGGATTCCAAGATTTGCAGAAGAGTATGAATTAACATGATTAATCTCTCTTTGTGTATCATCGAGATCGCAAGCTTTAATTATCACCATTGTTTCAGCTAAACTCAAACGGTTCAAATATTTTGTTTTCTTTATCAGTGAGACGTTCATATCCCAAGATTTTCATAAAGAATTCAAAAGCTTCTTCTTGATTTCAGATTTTGTAACCATAACACCAACATAACTCATCTCGATTGTGAGTGTGACAAACCTTTGCAATTGATTTTCAAGAGTCTCCCCCAAGACATAGTTAAACATATTGAACTTCTGTCGCAACATGTCTTGGTGACTTTGTTTCATGTCTTCATTTCCTTCGTAAACTTCAATCAATGCTTCCCATAATGCCTTTGTTGAAGTGTACTAATGGAAACCTTGAGCAATTTCTGGGGATAATGCCATAGTGAGTGTGGCAAGAGCTTTTTTTTGTTCCTCAACTCTCTCGAAATCAACATCGGTATAGTTTTCAACTTGATTATCAATTATAGTGCCATCTTCCAGAGTTGTTGTGATACGGATTGGACCTCTCAGAATACTTCCCCAAATTTTAAAATCCTTCATTTTGATGTATTTGTCAATCCGATATTTCCATTCAGGAAATCCTTCTGCTGACAACAAGCAGGGAATGGAAGTAGAGGTACCCATAATAGCATCCAATTCATGATGAGCAGACATGCTTTGAGATTCCATTTTGAACAACAAAAGTTTCGTTAATTAAAATGAGTGTGGCCGCACATGTCAACAGCACACTCCTACCGCACACTCAGCTGCACACTCCAACCGCACACTTTCAGCCGCACACTCAACCGCACACTTTTAACCGTAGACTCAACTGCAAACCTTCAAAGTCCAACCGCACACCTTCAAAGTTTGAACCGCACACCTTCAAAGTTCCAATTGCACACCCAAAAAATACAAGATTTTTGAATGACTTTCGATTTCAAACTAGTAAAAACAATGATTAGTAGCAGTTTCTCAGCCAAAAAGTACGAATGCACCTCAAAAACCACAATAATCTTCAACCGCAGACTCTATGATTCTTCAAGTTGACACTGAATTCGCTTTGATACCAATTGTAAGTCCCGATCTATAGATCCAAATCAGTAATCAATGAATTGCAAACAATCAAATAGAGTGTAGAAGGAGTAGAAGGAGAATAAAATCAAGCATGCACACATCTATAATGTATAAATGTCAGGTACACCTTGAAAGACATGCACACATACGTCACTATTACTGACACATTGACACAACTTATTTATACCACATGAAGCAGCACAGAAGTGTGTAGCAACACACACGTGTATGGCCGCACATAGCATGTGCGGCCACACACACCTTTATGGCCGCATACACCCACTAACAAGCTATGACCACCACAACACACTCTAGCATCCTACCAAGACCTATACATTAGAATTTATAGCCCAAACCACAAAAGTATAGCCTATCATACACCCATCTGGTCCCAACAATAGTGTGACCTTTTGGCTTCGAAATGAGTTGCCACACTTTGTTTCTTTTAAACTCTTTTAGTTCTTCTTGCATTGCGGATATCCAGTCAGGCTCCAATAGAGCTTCGTTGATAGTTCGAGGCTCGACAAATGATATGAACGCCGCATACTGACAGTGATCAGATAAATCCTTTGAAGATCGAGTCTATATACCTACAGATGGGTTGCCAATGATTTCAACTAGTGGGTGATCCTTCGTCCATACGTCTAGTTGTGGTTGAAGATGGCTAGCTACTGAGGTGGATGGGATGTCTTCAATATCTGAAGACTCTGTGGTTGGAGATGGTAGTTCCCCTTGATCCTGATAAGGTTCTCCCTGGATTGTTGGAAGTGTGATAATACTTGGGTCAGTTCTTGTGTCAATGTTCTCTATATTTTCAGCATCTGAGTCAGAAGAAACATTTGAGGGTGGAGATCCTCTACGGATAGGAACTGGAGCTACATCATCAAGTATTGGAACTTCGATGGTTGTCGCTTCATTCTGAGTGGAGCTTTCCCCCTCAACTAGCGAGGTGGAAGTATTGAATGATACTGCATCGGATAGAGATGGACCTAATACAATGACATGCTGCTGTTGACCTTCCGGAGACACAAGAAATTCGGATAACTTAGCGGTCTCTACAGAGTGAAAGAGATCATCATATTTTACTTCAACTATGTTTAATGGACCCAAAGAGGCAGAAACATCACTTTCCAGGATTTCTTTGGTTGTGGTTGATGGAGTGATGTTGTAGACGTAATAGTCATCAAATTTGACGTTGAATCATTTGATTATTAGCCTTGTGCGTCTTATGAGAACCTTATAAGCTACCTTGTTTGTTGAGTATCCAAGAAAGATGCCTTGATAAGACTTCGATGCGAACTTCTTTAGATGATCTATGTTGTTGATCACAAAACATTTACACCCAAAAATATGGAAGAATCAGACATTTGGTTTGCGGTTGTTAAGGCCCTCATAAGGAGTTTTACTGAGGCACTTGCAAACAATACTTCGGTTTGAACAAAGCCTGTTGTGGCCACTGCTTCGGCCCAGAAGTAGAGAGGAAGGTGTGAAAAGTTTAGCATAGATTTGGCTACTTCTACCAGAGTTCGGTGTCTTCGCTTTACTACCCCATTCTGCTGTGGTGTGTGGGAGCTGAGAAGTTGTGACTAATATCCTTTGAAACCTAGAAACTATTTAAGAGATGATTGGTAAACTCGGTTCCATTATCGCTTCAGATGCGGCGCACTGGTAATTTGATCTGAAGTTCAATTTCTTTAATAAAATTGATCATTATTTGTGGAGTTTCAGATTTGATTCTTAGGAAGTAGACCCATGTGAAACGAGTGAAGTCATCAACTATAACCAGTATGTATATTTTGTGAAGAAGACTGGGTACGGTAGATGGACCGAAAATATCAATGTGTAAGAGCTCTAGAGGGTTAGAGATTGAGGAATCAATCAACATTGGGTGACTTGCTTTGGATTGTTTTCCACATTCACAGGCAAGACAGAGTGTATGAATGTTGAATTTAAGAATTGGGAGACCTCGGACAAGTTCTACAGTGACGAGGTTATAGATATATGTGAAATTAAGATGAGTTAGATTGCGGTGCCATAGCCAGCTGACTTTTGTTACTTCCTTTGATAGAAAGCACAACTGCGGTTTTCCAATGATCAGAGAGACATCCAAATGGTGCATGGTCCCTTCGGATTTGGGTTTGATTAAACAGTTGCTTCTATCACTTGTCATTATATAGCAGTACTCATTGTCAAATTCAACGCTGTGGCCTGCTTTACATAGTTGAGCTACACTGATGAGATTGTGCTTAAGGTTTTCTACATAAGCAAGCTTTTGAATAGAGAAGTTTCCTATAGTAAGGATACCATAACCTCTGATTATCCCATTTGTGTTGTTACCGAAGGTGACATTTCCACCATAGCTGGTTGGCCTGAAGTCCCGAAGGTATGCTAACCTTCCGGTCATGTGCAAGGAGTAGAATTATCAATTAACCATTCCTCTTCTTCTTCCTCCTTGCAAAATGTCGTAGAATTACACGGTTAGTTTGGGCATCCAAACAAGTTTGGAGGTCGGGGCTACATATGAATTTTTTTATGGATGCATGACCGGAGGTTGCTGGGACAGATTTAGTATCAACTTAAAGTCCTAGACTAGGGTACTTGTGAGTTTTTGGAGTGTTGTGAGATTTTGAAAAGTTACAAGATCTATGATAGATACGAGGTTTCTGAAAATTATGTGAGTTTTGACAAGTACAGGTTCTTTAAACAAAGGAAGGTTTTTTAAAATACGAGGTTGGGCTCGAGAAAATCCATTTTGATGAAAGTCATATGAGCGTTTTTTAGTCAACGGTCCAAAGGACGTGGGATTATGTTTAGGACCGGTCTGATGATAAGATCTAACATTTCTTCCTTTTCTTTTTGAGTCAGGGTGCCTTGTTACAGTCTGTGCACGTGACTATTTCCAAGGATGTGTCATTGCAATAAACTGACGTGACTTGAGGTGGGTTGGTGTATGCAAGATTCCTATCCATTTTGGGTTGTCTAAGGAATATATTATAAAACCATTGCTTCGAAAAGACTTTTCTCACTTTTGGGTTTTGTCAGATTTCTTTGGAAAGGTCAGAGGAATTGTACATTCCTTTTTGCATGATTTTTTGATAGTCGAGATTTTAAAAAGATTTGAAAAAACTGATTTTTCTGGACTCTTGAATATTGAAACATCGACTTGTCTCTTCGAAAAACTTTTCTTCATTTGGTTATAGAACTGGAGTTCCCTTTTTAAAGCCATTTTGCTAAAGTTTTTGGTGTACCGCAGTCAGTGAGATTGAATTGCGGTTTCTTTGAATCCGTAGATTGTTTTTGAAAACGATGACTTAACTCATCCGAGCTAGATGGTTCAGGATTCTAGGAACATTGACCACATTGAAAGTGTTCTATGAGCATTTCATGATGAGTTGTCTGAAAGGTTAATGAACTTTTGAATGGGGACTACGGTAAGGATGTACTCAGGAGTACTCGGGGAGTACTCAGGAGTACTCAGGAGTACTCTGGGAGTACTCAGGTTTGGTAATTCATGTAGAAATATTTTTAGGGAAATTATATATGTCAAAATCATAAGTTAAAATCATAGATTGATTGAAATATATAACAAAATTAGATACATGTGAATACACAAAAACTAAAAAATGCATAATGGTCTCATTTCGTGAATAATTATTGAAAATTTAAGATATATATGTAGTAATAATCACATGTGTGTGTGTGCGTGTTAAATAATAAATCATTAAGTATATTATACATGTTAATCACCTAGTTGATTGTGGTTTACATAACTGCTCAGTTCAATTCCGGGCCGATCAGGAGTACTCGGGATTTTGTAACTCACCTCGGTAAGGGGTCTAGTAGCGAGTACTTAGAGGAGTAATTGGACAACTCGTTGAGTTTTGCAACAGTGATCTGGTGTCTACCCCGAACCTGTTGAATCATCTCAGTAGTCTTGAGTACAACCTTAGTACTCCCAATGACTCGCTGACCAAACTCACCCCAACATATTGGGGTCATGCACTTCCACCCATAGATCATCTTAAAAGGAGGTCGATGAATGATGGCGTGATAACTTTTGTTATATGAAAACTACTCTAAAGGGCGATACATATCCCAACTCCAACCGAAATTTAATACACATGCCCAAAGCATATCCTACAAGGTTTGGATAGTCCGCTAACTTTGTCCATCAGTCTGCGGGTGGAAAGTTGTGCTGAAATGCAGATGAGTACCCAACTCCTCGTGAAAGCTCTTCCAGAATATGGAGGTAAAATGGACATCCTTTTCTAAAGCCACTAAAACTAGCAGCCATGGTGTGCTACAACCTCCTTGATGTAAATGTCAACAAACCTCTCTACATAGATACTCTCCTGGATCGGAATGAAATTTGCGCTCTTGGTCAATCTATCCATGATGACCCATATCGAATCCACTCCGCGCGCTATCCATGGAAACTTTGTGATGAAATCCATAGTAATCTCTTCTTATTTCCAAATAGGAGTGTCTAACGGCTGTAACTTTCCATGAGGTCGCTAATGCTCGACCTTAACTTTCATGCAAGTCAAGCACCTCTCCACATACCAGGCCATATCTCGCTTCTCGCATGGCCACCAATAGTCAAGACTGAGATGCCTATACATGTTTGTTGCTCCGGGATGAATAGAGAACCTCAACTTGTGCGCCTCCTCCATCAAAACCTGGTGCACACCACCCAAAATGTAACCCACATCCTCCGATCAAGGGTAAATAACCCATGAATATCATAATCAAAGGAAGCCACCTAACCCACTATGAGCTCACTCTTTTAATGTTCTTCATTCATAGCCTCAACCTGAGCCTCACGAATTTGCTCTAAAAATGGAGTAATCACCGACATCCTCAAACACATATCCTTGATCAGAGCCGCGACTACCTTGCAACTTAGAGCGCTGGCCACCATGTTGACTTTCCCCGAGTGATAAAGAATCTCACAATTATAATCCACCACATCCAAAAATCTACGATGCGTCATGTTTAAATTTGAATGATCCATCAAATACCTCAGGCTCTTGTGATATGTGAAGATAGTACAGCGGATCCCATAGAGGTAATGTCGCCAGATCTTGATGGAAAACACCACATCCCCCAACTCCAAATCATGTGTAGGATAACTCGGCTCACGAGGCTTCAGTTTCCTTCAAGCGTAAGCAATAACATGACCTTGCGGATCAACACTGCTCCCAATCCTATGATCTACACATCACAATATACCATAAAATCTGTTGAATCATAAAAGTGACCCTCTTAAACTCAACTACCGCAACCCTATCTTTACTACCGCAACGGTTCAGCACCCGCAGCCAATCCAACACCCGGAGTCAATTCTGCAACTGGAACCACAACCAATCTTTTGCTACCGCAGTCTACTAGATTACTTTTACTTCTCTTTTATGTAATTCACTCTATTATCCAGAGCAAGTCTATAAGACTTAATCACTAAGTTTGATCTTCCTTATTAACTTAGAGTGAATGCATTCCTTGTTACGAATTAGCTTAAGTGTATTGTTGATATAAAAATTGTTATCATTTCTATTTCTTTAAATTCCACAACTAACTTCCTATCTCTGACTATATTATTGTTGAGCTTTTAGACCCTTTGAGATTAATTCTATTCCGCAGTATACTTTTTCTAACTTTTGTTCAAGTGTGTCTCCAAGTTTTTCTCTCAACAATTGGTATTAGAGCCGAAGTGGTTGCTTTTTGAATATCGGAACTCTGATTTTCTCATTAAGCCTTCTATACCACTAAAGCACATTTCTAAAAAAAAATTGGCACAATCATTATCTCTGAATGTCTCCAATAGTGTTGGTGGTTCTAACAGAGCTCCAATACTAGTAGCAAATGAATATCATCACTGGTCACAAAGAATGGAGAGGTACTTAAGAAGATTGGGTAGAGATGTATGGCGGTTAGTGGAAGATGGACCACACATTCCAGTCCTTACACCAGTCCAAACTGACGGTGCGACAACCAGGCTAGGAGGAGGTCAACCAACCATGAGCCGTCCCACCAAGGATGATCTCGATAAAATGGAAAATAATGTTGTTGCTTTTTATGAAATTTCTTGTGGTGTTGCTCCTGACAACTTTGATATTATCATAAACTGCAAGTCAGCAAAAGAGATCTAGGATGTATGCAAGAACCTGTACGAAGGCTCAGAACAAGCACAAGATAAGAAGCTCACTACCGAACTTAACGACTTCAACAACTTCAAAGCTCATGCGGGTGAAAGTTTGGAACCATGAAACCAATCTACACTTCCTTAATGGCTTAGGATGACATTGGACTACAGCCAAGATGATAGTCCAAGGTGACAGGAAGATTCACTGTTTATCACTCTACAAACTCTATGGAGAACTCCAAACACAAGAATCCACTTTACTCAAAGATTGTGTTGACTTCGGAGGACCACTTGCTCTCATAGCACAAGCTCCACCGCAATCAGCCTACTCTTCATCGTATGATACCTCAACACATTCATACGAAGCATATTTTGAGTATGATGATGAAGAAGAATTTCAGAAAGCTATTACTCTTGTTAGTCAACAATTCAACCGCCTACCACCTTCTTCTTTCCACAAGAATCAACAATTCAACAAACGTCCATTCAACCGTAACTTCAGTTCTCAGAACAACCACTCTCAATATCCTAAAGGCTCTCAGAACAATCAACCAAATGAGGTACCGCAGTCTCCTCAAAACAATGAATTTGGTACTCAATCAGAAGACAAGACTGATGTTGTGATTTGTCACAAGTGCAATAAAGAAAATCACTTTGCAAGAGACTATAAGGCCAATGTAGTTAAGGACATAGCATTCTATCTTAGAATGGCTCAAGAGTTGGAAGAAAAAGATAAGGCAAGGGCATATGTGGCACAAGTTAAAATAGATCATCAAGTTTGGTCATCAGGGGATGAAGAAGAGACCATCAACAGTGTTAAAGGAAAAGGGAAAATCTGCATGCTGGCCACTGCGGATGATGATGGGTCAGCAATGTTGAAAAAAACTAATGCTACATGGTAAAGGATGGGACTCGAAGCAACGTTGAATAGGTAAAACTCATGATCCAAAATTTAAATTATAGCATGCATGACTGTCAATCCTACATAGATGATCTTAATGACACTTGTGCTTCCGTCCTTACAGACTATAACAAAGCCCTAGATGAGAAGAACATTGCATCCCAAGAGATATTCCATGTGAGAGGAATACTAGATAACAAGAGACTTAAGATGGCAATGTTAGAGAAGGATCTAGAGTTAGAGAAAGATGCTAGAATGTTAAGTGAAACCCAATTAGAAATAGCTTTGAACCAGAGAGATTTAGCTCTGAGAGAAATTGTACGCTTAAATATCTTAATTGAAAAATTGTTTAATGAAAGTGAGGCTATTGAAAATTTGGTAAACAATGGAACCGTGGACAATACATATAATTTGGGTTGGTCAAATGGGTATCCTACCGTAATGGATTCCTCACCCCTGTTCAACAAAGACAGAGTGTATGTCCCTCCTAATAGAGAATTTCATTACCTTGTCAATGACAAGACTTTTCCCGAATATATCAAAACTCACTTCAGTAGATTACACAATCTGAACAACAATTGTGTCATTGAGGAAATTGTGTCTGAGGATTCGAGTCACACATGTGATCAAAGTCCCATCAGTGACACCACTCATTCAAATTCTCAAACTTCATCCGTAGTTGATGAAGAAATTGTTGTTGAAGGCCCCAAAATCTCAAAGGAATTTCCATCTTTGTCCTCAAACCACAGTGTTCCACACTATAGTCAAATGTCCCAGAAGTGTCCTACCGTAGTCTCATCTAAAACCTACTCTGCAATAGTCAAATCATCTTTACCAAAACTATCAGTTCAAGGAACTAGCACTCTTCAGCCAATTTTTCATGAATTACCTATAGAAAATTTTGAAGTAGGTCAATGCTCTCAAATTCTTGAATCCTCAAGTTCTGATGATTCTAGTCCATGCTTTCAAAATCATTCAAAAAATCTCAGGAAACCGCCGTTGAATAACAATGACTGCGGTTCACCAAAATTTTTGGCAAAAAGAGCTTTCAAAGAAGAAATTAGATCTCGAGGCAGAAGCAGACAAAGTTTTTCAAAAAATAAGAAACATGTGAGAATTTCAAAAAACACTTCTTTCATGAAAACAAAGGGAAGTTCAGTTTCAAAAGTCACTCCTACTACTTCTGACACCATCCAAAAAGGCATCAAACTTGTGAGAAACTACGTTTTTCAAGTCTATTCTTGAAATGACCCTAATTGGAAAGGAATTTTACCCACTCCAACACTTTTAAAATCACATCAAAACAAGTGGAAGGGAATCCTACGAAAATCACCAAAATGGACTCAAAGATTTACACGTGCTAAACCTCATTCAAAACAATCTTTTCAGAAACCAAATGTCAAATCTTTCAAGAATTACTCACCTCGGACTAATACCAAGTCCAATTCACTCTATAAACCGCTGACCAAGCACAATGTTAGATTTAATGACAAACTTTCTCTTTGTAAATGTCAGTGCAACTGTCAAAAGGTTTTATCTCATGTCAAATCAAATCAAAGTCAGAAATCTCATACTTTTCAAAAACCTCGCAAGAATCCAAATTTGAACAAACACCCAAGACTAGGCCTAAAAGTTGGCAAAAGACTTGTCCATGCAACCTCGGACATTGCATCATCTAAGAATACATCAATTGTCCCTGGCTCCAAACTTGTTTGGATGCCTAAACTAACCGTGTAATTCTCAGGCTTTGTGTAAGGAGGAACAAGAAGAAGAATGGTTAATTGACAGTCCCTGCTCCTTGCACATGACCGGAAGGTTAGAGTACCTTTGGGATTTCAGGACTATATGCAATGGTGGAAATGTCACGTTTGGCAACAATGCAAATGGTGTCATTCGAGGTTACGGTGTTCTCACTACGAGGAACTTTTCAATTCGGAAGGTTGCTTATGTAGAAAGCCTTAAACACAATCTTATCAGTGTTGGCCAACTATGTAAAGCAGGACATCACGTTGAATTTTACAATCAATTCTGTTACATAATGACGAGTGATCGAAGTACTTCCTTAATTAAATCTCGCCCCCGAAGGCACGATGTATCCTCTAGATGTTTCTCTCATCATTGGTAAACCGCATCTGTGCTCTCTGTCCAAAGCTGTATCCGAAGTCTGCAAGCAATGGCATCACAAGCTAGCTCGTCTCAACTTTCGGTACATCAACAACCTCGTCACAGGAGAACTAGTCTGTGGTCTCCCCATTCTCTAATTCAGCAACGATACCCTTTGTCCAACGTGTGAATGCGGTAAACAATCAAAAGCAAATCATCCTCTGATAATGGATTCTTGTATCTCTGAACCACTAGAGTTATTACATATTGATCTTTGCGGTTCCTCAACCGTAGCCAGTCTTCACCACAAAAAGTATATACTAGTTATTATTGATGACTATACACGCTTCACATGGACCTTCTTTCTCAGACTCAAATCAGAGACACCACAAATCTTCATTAACTTCATCAAAGAAATCGAACTTCAGATCAAGCTTCCAGTCAGATGCATCCACAGTGATAATGGAACAGATTTCACTAATCATCTTCTCAACAGTTTCCTAGTTTCCAAAGTCATCTCTCACAACTTTTCAGCGCCCTATACACCACAACAAAATGGTGTAGTAGAAAGAAGGAACCGCACACTCATTGAAACAGCCAGATCCATGCTTAACTTCGCCCAACTTCCTCTCTACTTCTGGGAGGAAGCAGTAGCAACCACATGCTTTGTTCAAAACCGGAGTATCGTGTGCAAGCATCTCAATAAAACACCATATGGAGGTCTCAACAATCTTAAACCCAATGTTTGTTTCTTTCATATCCTTGGATGTAGATGCTTCGTGATCAACAATCGAAACCAACTCAACAAGTTTGCACCAAAGTCTGACGAAGGTATCTTCCTTGGATATTCCACTAACAAGGTTGCATATCGAGTGCTCATAAGAAGAACAAGGTTGATCATTGAAAGCTTTGATGTGAAATATGATGATTCTCACATCCGCATCGCACATCCGTCCACCGAAACTACTGCAATCATGGAAAGTGACATTCCAACCGCTTCCGGACCTTTGAATCTAGTTGAAGTCAACTATGATGATCTATTTGATCCCATTGAAACAGCGAGATTATTTGAAGTTCTGATGTCACCCGCAGCTCAACAACAACATGCTGACGTATCTGGATCATCTCTATCTGATGTAGTATCGCTCAATACTTCCTCGTCTCCTGTTGAGGGTGAAAGCTCTGTTCCAGATCTTGTTGCAACCGTTGAGATTCCAATACCTGATGTTGATTACATTCCTGCCCGAAGTGAAGCTTCACCATCAAACGAACCTTCAGAGGACTCAGATGATGAACTCGTAGAGAATATTGACACGTGAACCGATCCTAGAATTGTCACTCTCCTATCTACATTCCAGGGGAACCTCCTTAGGTTCCAGAGGAACTCCCATCCGCATTCCAAGGGGAACCTCAACCTCTGATTCGTCAAGAAAATTATGCTAGAATAGATCAAGATGATTCAGCAGGATGCTCTCAAATCCAGGGGAACTGCCATCCCTAACCGCAGATTCCTCTGACATCGAAGATATCCCTTCTACCGCAGCTGCTGATCATCTGATGCCACATCTTCATGTATGTACAAAAGACTACCCACCAGGTCAAATTATTGGCAACCCATCCGCAGATATCCAGACATGGTCTTCCAAGGACTTATCTCATCACTACCATTATGCAGCATTTATGTCTTCAGTTGAACCTAGAACGATCAAAGAAGCATTGCTTGAACTAGACTGGATAGCTGCAATGCAAGAAGAATTAGAAGAATTTGATAGAAACAAAGTATGGTGACATGTTCCTCTTCCGCAAGGTCATACTATTGTTGGTACAAGATGGGTTTTCAAGAATAAGCTAGATGAATCTGGCTCAGTCATCAGAAACAAGGAAAGACTTGTTGCTAAGGGCTACAGTCAGCTAGAAAGCATTGACTACGATGAAACGTATGCTCCAGTAGCACGCATAAAAGCAATCCGAATCTTCCTAGCATACGTAGCCCAAAAAAATGTCAAGGTACACCAAATGGACGTTAAGAGTGATTTTCTCAATGGTCAACTAAAAGAAGAGGTTTATCTTCAGCAACCTCCAGGATTTGAAAATATTGAATTTCCTGATCACTGCTACAAGCTTGAAAAAGTAGTCTATGGCCTGAAACAAGCCCCAAGAGCTTGGTATGAGACACTCTTTGAATTTCTTGTCTCATCAGGGTATAAAAGAGGAGTGATTGATCCCACATTATTCAGAAAAGCAAACGGTGACCACCTTATGATGGTACAAATATATGTGGATGATATCATTTTCGGGTCTACTGATCAATGCATGGTAGATGAATTTGCTAAGCTCATGACCAACCAGTTCAAAATGAGCATGAATAAAGAGATTAACTTCTTTCCAGGTCATCATTTGAAACAAGTACCGCAAGGCATATTTATTCATCAAGAGAAGTACACTACTGAACTGTTAAAAAAGTATTCTATGGACAATTGTTCATCTGCTAAGGTGCCTCTGGCCTTCGGTTATAAGATTTCTGCTGATCCCACCGGTGAATCTGTGGATCACAAGACTTATAGAGGTATCATTGGTTCACTAATGTACCTCACAGCAAGCAGACCTGACATTGTCTTGGCAACTGGTGTATGTGTAAGATACCAGGATGATCCAAAAGTGTCTCACATGACCGCAGCCAAACAAATTCTTCGGTATCTTAAAGGAAGAAAATCAATGGGTTTATGTTATCCCGCAGGCAATGACTTCAGTCTTCAAGCCTTCACAGATGCGAATCATGCAGGTTATCAGCTCGATTGAAAAAGTACATCTGGTGGATTCCAATTCCTAGGAGGAACACTTGTAAGCTGGTCCTCAAGGAAGCAAACGTGTGTATCCCTATCTACTGCAAAAACAGAAGATGTGGCCACAGCCAACTGTTGTTCCCAAGTTCTTTGGATGAAGACACAATTGCTAAACTATGGGTACAGAATTCTGCGGATACCAATTTACTGTGACTTTGAAATTTCTATAGCAATTTCTCATAATCCTATTCAGCACTCCAAGACAAAACATATTGAGTTATGGTATCATTTCATCGAAGATCATATTCTTAAAGGTAATATTGAACTCATCTTTGTTCCTAGTCATGAAGAGATTGCTGATGTTTTCAAAAAAGTTCTTGACTCTACAAAACTCAATGCATTCTTACAAATGTTCGGAATGATGAATCCGGACCCGCAATTCTTTATGAAGTGTTAGCTACCGCAAACCATCATTGGTTTCCATTGCGGTTCTAAATGAGAATTAGATATGATAGATAATTTTGGTACCGCAATCTAGGTACCGCAACCATATGTCATACGTATCTCTCATGGGTTTTAATGATCTTTTATTTCTAACCTTTGTACAAGTGTTTTCTCATAGATTCTCTCTGAAATCTTTCTTTGCTCATCCGCGATGAAGTTTCTCAACCACAATAATGACTTCATCCGTAATCATCTTAAATAAATTCCAACAGAATCATTAACTCTCGAATCTTTGTGTGCTATTTAATGATCCTTCATTAAATTAAATAAAAACATTCCCTTTAGTAACTGTCACATTCCCTTTTCGAATAAACCCCGTATTAGACCTCTTTTAGGGATGATGACAAAAAGAATGATTCCTAAATAAATCCATCCTCAACTTGTCCTTTCCTATCCCAACCACGTCCAATTAGTTACAACTTTCTCTCTCATCAACCCACAATTACCTGACGTTTTACCATGCGTCTAATACGCCCGTTTCATCTTCGTGTAGCTGAGATTCAATCCCAGAATCATTGATTCCCCCCAAAAAAAACCCATTCAACTTCTTACCCCCCTTTTTTCTTACCTAGGGTTAAAATCCTTTTACCTCCTTTACAAACCCATATTCTTCCCTAAAATCATTTACGCTCTCTATTTAATCGATTGTTCTCTCTCAACTCTCCAAAACTCCCAAAAGCTCACAAGAAGTCTAATTTCTCATCTCTCAATGGCGAAATCAGGTGCATCAAAGAAGCAATCCAAGGCTTCAGGCTCCATGAATCCAACTGGTTCGACGTCTCCAACGATAGCTTCAAGCAACTTCAGAGCAGTGTTTGAAGATCATTAGTCGTACAATGCCCCAACCAAACTAATGATCACGTATCTCAAGAACCATATTTTGTTTGGCCCATTTGACGCATTCACTCACGTTGTTCCCGTTTCTACACTCTTCAAGTGTGCTATTTCTGCATACATACCACTGGAAAACCCACAAGAAGTGTATCTTAACCTTATGAATGATTGTTTGGTCATCTTGACCAAAGAGAAGTTCTTAACTGGCATAAACCTTCTGATTCATCCCTCCATCAAGATCTTCACACCATCCTTATCTAACATCACCACCGCACTCTACCAAATGGGTTATCAAAAACTGATCCGAGGGATTGGTGAGTCCAAGAAAAACCAAATGCATGTGATTTGGCAGTTTGTATGCCTCTTTGTCATCCGTTGTCTGTTCAGCAGAACTAGAGGCATCGACAACATGGGTTTAAAGCTGCTAGAACTGGTCTAGAGCATCTTCATAGGGCACGATGTCAATTATGGCCAGATTCTTTGGGATGACTTCCTCCAATACATTCCCAAAGAGCACCCCCAGAGAGAACCCAACCGAGCTCACCTTTGCTCAATTCTGGTCTTTGTGCATTTCTGATCTACATGTGGATGCTGCTCTCAACATGGGCAATGACATCAACTTCTTTGTCACTAAGGATCTCAAAAGGTACAATCCCTCTTCTGATCAAACTTTATTTGGTCCTATCTGCAGGCTCCCCACACACATTCTTACCTTTCTTGGTCTTGAGACTTCTGATGTCTAAGATCATATAGAGGCCACGGAGGGTACTATCCCATACCCTTCTACCCCACCTCTTCCTTCTTCATCCATTAACCCCGAGGGTACCGCAGTTCCCTCTGCCACCACTATATCAAATCTTTCTCAAAGAAGAAAGAAGTTGGCTTCCAAGGGGAAGCACAACACACCCAACAAGGGGGATTCTAAACCAACCACACCTACCAAGAAACGCAAGTCAAAACCTTCCCCAACCATATCTGTCAGTGACGAGGATAGACAACCGATTTCTATCCTCAAGAAAAGGAAAACAACCGAATTCACTAGCCATATGCATGACCGGACAGATGCTGAAGCCTCCCAAAAGGATCCAGTAGTCCTTGGGGTTCCCACAAATCCATTCCACACCACCATCCTTTTTGATTCAGACTCAGAACCTGAGTCTGATTCCCATTTACGTGGAGACTCCCCCCAGCGAATTCCCAAGAGGATGACACTGGTTCTCGCCCTAAAGTCTCTAGGGCTTCCCGATTGCATACTTTTTCCCCTGAGGGGTTGCGCTCCATCCTTCTTTCAGTTACCCAAACACTACAAACATCATCCTAACCGCAGGGCACTTCTTTTGCCCATGACAGAACTGGGCCGACGCCAGACTTGACCACGGGTCAAGGAGACCGAGGAAGCCTAGGAAATCCTACTCTGCTTACATCTTTATTAGGTGGTTTAGGCACGGTGAGCACTAATGTGCAAGGATCTGTGGACCCGAAGGACACTTCGGTGCGTGTTACAGGTTTTGAAGGTGATACTTCAGATGACTCATGGCTGCAGTACAATCCAGTCACTGAGTTAGACAAGAAGAAATCTGAAGCTTTCAAGAGGGCCTTCCAAGCTCGCAAGGAGCAACAAGTCAAGCAACAGCAACTAAAGGAACAAGAAATTCAATCCATCGCTCGGTATTGGGTAAATGCCATCAATAATGCCAATACCATAGCTACTATGCAAAAGATTCAAAATCTGATGGATCAGCTCGCAGAAAATATGTTGAAAGCTCAAGCTTCGGCCGCAACCGCGGGTACTTCCCAGGTTCCACCTACTCCAACTCCAGTTCCACCTCCCAATCCAACAGAAAATCCATCTCAAGACGAAGGGACCGCAATTGAACTCAGCTCAGCCCCTACCTTCAGTCTTGACGATGAAGATGTCCAAGAAATCAACAAGCCAAATCCTTCAGACGACGATCATATGCTGTTTGAAGAAGAAGAAGAAGAGGAGTCTAGTGGCTCACAGCATTCGACTTCCAAGCCTAAGGCAAAGAAGAAAAAGAAGAAGAATGTTGTCACTTGGAAGGAGTTCCTAAGCCTTCAAGCCAAAGTGGATCAAATCTTGGCCGCGGTTAAATCCCCTCAAACTGAAGACATTCCAGGACCGCAGTCAGTGATTGAAAGAATTGAAAGGCGGGAGACAAGGGAGCATATGGCTGCTGAACGCATCTCTGTCAATGTAGAGATAGGGATCCGGTCGCTTGACAACTCACGAAAGGCTGACCACAAGGACTTCATGGCTGCCGCGGAACGCCTCATTTCTGAGGTGACCGCAATTAAAAAGGATCTTCAAGTAGTCGTCGTGGGTTAAGTTGCATAGTCTCAGAGAGTGATAGATGAGACTCATACTCATTATGAGTCCACTATCTCTATTCTTCATGCTACAATTAATAGACTGCAGAAATCCCTTACCTCCAACTTCCATGGTCCTGAGATCCTCCAGCTTACAAAAGACATACACAAGCTGCTCTTCAACCCTACCATTCCAAATAATTCCTAATTGGCAGAAACACTCAAAGCTCAATTCCAAGAAGTTTGTGCGAAGGTGGATGGACTAAAGCAATGACTTGAGGATGCATCGGGGTTGCGTTTCTCAAGAGGGGGAAGTGAAGAAGAAGAACAAGTCCACCACTCTAACGCATCTTTCCATCAGAGTCCCCCCATCACCACTGAAAAAATTCCAACACCCCGGCCTTCACCGTAACCATCTCAACATATTCCAACTCCCCGAACTTCACCTCCTAAAGACACAACCAAAAAACCTGAGACTCCTCCTCACTTCAAAACTTTGGAGGTGAACATGTCATCCAAAAGCTCCACAGACTCCCCTGCCATAGCTCAAAGAAAACAAGATTAGAAAGCAGCCAAGTTAGTCGAACTCATCTTGAGAGAGTGCGGATTCGACACCATGATTGTTAAGTCACTAATTAACTCATGGGTTAATCTGCACCGCTGGCTGCTGGATGAAGACTATACACCGCATCTGACATATGTTGAACCCCCTGTTATAGGTACTGGGACATTCCAATTTCACCAAATGCCAAATACTTTGCAGTGTTTGAGCCCTTTGACAACAACCTTCCTACTAACAAAAGACTACCGATGGAGTTTGAGAGATTAAACCGTTTCTATGCCAAACATTCCTCCTCCATTGAAAAAATATGGTCTAACGACATACCATCCTCAGTCAAGAACTACAAAATGTGGAAGTTCATGAAGGCTGATTTTGTCCAGTATACTCTCACCAGAAGGGAGCATGACTACATCCGCTCCCAGGTAGACTTCCCATGCATGAATCCAGAAGAAATTTTTCTTATTTCTAGGGTGTTTCAGAACAAGGTAGAAAAGCACCCCAAGATGCAAATAGCACATGAAAAAGTCAACTCTTTCTTAAGGGACACAGTCTATGACTTTGCGAAGATTGACGCGGACATCTACCCCACCATCCCCAAGAGATTTGAACCTCCACCACTTGAACCTGTGCCAATGCTTACCGAAGGCTACGAAGAAAGATCACTAGGTGCAACAAACTTCCCGGAACTTGGCATCATATTCAAACGGAAAATAGACAACGTCAAATACTTGATTTCAATGAATGCCATGCATCGCCTGCCAAAGAAACAACTTGACATATGCCGGACCGCAGTGGAAAAATCAAAGCATACTACTACAGAAGTCAAGTTTGAGATTACAAGGAGAATTACATGGCTTGAAAATGTCAAGAAATTTTAGTGGATTTTGATCAAGTTCCTCAAACTTGATAGCTGAACCGGAGTTAAAGAAGTCACTTAGGGGGAAATTGTTGAATCATAAAAGTGACCCTCTTGAACTCAACTACCGTAATGGTTCAGCACCCGCAGCTAATCCATCACCCGGAGTCAATTCTGCAACTGCAACCGCAACCAATCTTTTGCTACCGCAGTCTACTAGATTACTTTTACTTGACTTTTATGTAATTCACTCTATTATCCAGTATGCCTTGCACGGCTGCTTATAGAGTCTTAGTCTAGTTCAGAGTCTCTATAAATAGAGACTCATTCTCTTGTATCGAATACACTTCTTACTACTTACTGATAACTTATGAACTTATTCTTAATATATTTCTCTAAGTTATCTTCTTCATTTCTCTATCTTTTACTCTTCTTACTCTCAACCATTACTTAAACATATCTGAATATAACCTCTCTCCAGAGCAAGTCTATAAGACTTAATCACTAAGTTTGATCTTCCTTATTAACTTGGAGTGAACGCATTCCTTGTTACGAATCAGCTTAAGTGTATTCTTGATATTACAATTGTTGTCATTTATATTTCTTTAAATTCCGCAACTAACTTCCTAACTCTAACTATATTATTGTTGAGCTTTTAGATCCTTTAAGATTAATTCTATTCCGCAATATACTTGTTCTAACTTTTGTTCAACTGTGTCTCCAGGTTTTTCTCTCAACAAAATCCTCACCACCCTCGGATAGGTTAAGAATCGGAGCCTCGTATAATCACTGCCTCAGTGACTCAAAAGCTGCCTACTACTCACGCCCCCAACAAATGTGACCGTATTCTTTGTTTACCGAGGCAAAGGAACCGTTATCGTGGAGAAATCCTGGATGAATATCCGATATTATCCTGCCAATCCAAGGAAACTCCGAGTCTCAGATGAAGACCTTCAAATTTCCCACCTCATCATCGAATCGACTGGGATACCACTCTGCTTGACAAGGTGCCTCATAAAATACACCTCACGCAACCAGAACTCACAGTTGGAGAACTTTGAAAACAATCTCTCCCTCCCTATAGTCTACATTACCTCATTCAGATGCTCCACATGTTGTTCCTGGGTCTTGGAATATACGAGGATGTCATCAATAAATACAATCACACACCGATCCAACATAGGCATGCATACACGATTCATGAGATCCTTGAATGCTATTTGAGCATTGGTGAGCCCAAAGGCCATCACCACGAACTCGTGATGACCACAACGAGTCCAAAATGTCGTCTTTTGTGTATCCTCCTCTCTCACCCTCATTTGATGATAAACCGAATGCATATCAATGTTGGAAAACCAAGATGCTGCTAAAGTTGATCAAATATATCGTCAATCCTCAGGAGCGTATACCGGTTCTTCACCGTTAGCTTATTCAGCTCCAGATAGTCGGTACACATCCAATGCGACCCATCCATCTTCACAAACAAGATCGATGTTCCCCATGATGAACTACTCAGATGGATAAATCCTTTGTCTAATAGATCTTGCATCTTTGTAGACTACTCTTGCATCTCAGTAGGTGCTAATCAATATGGTGGTTTGGCTATCAGAGCCGTGTCGGGAACCAAGTAAATCCGAAACTCCACTTGCCTCTCCAGAGGCACTCCAAGCAAGTCATCTTGAAACATTTCCGGATATTCCCAAACAATTAGTACTTCATCCACAGCCTCCTTACCCTTCTCCCGAGTATCCATCACTTAGGAAACAAATCCAAAAAAAACCTTGCTAAAAGGAGCGCCTAACCCTAGCTGATAAACATAAAATCATTCTGCGCTGATCACCCTATCCCTGAATCACCAACTCTCCCCCACTTGAGGTCCTGACACACACTAACTACTTCTTGCAATCAATCATTACCCTATTGGGGCTTAGCCAATCCATCCTTACAATAAACTTTCTCTCACTTAAGGGAATAGGAACCAATCAATTGGTTACCGCTCGCTGAACAACTCCAAGACACAACCCAGATGAACCCTCGATACTCACACAAGACGATCATCAGCAATCTCAACCACTAATGGACAATCCAGCTCCCTTATAGCATCGGCAAACCTCTTGCTGAGCACAAGAGTTACAAAGGATCGGGCAGTCTCCGAATCAAACAATACCAAAGTAAAGATACGATTCACAAGGAACAGTCCTAAAACAAAACATACAGATATATGTAGAAAAATCGGTATAAATAAAGAGATAAGGAGAAGATACATAGTCATCACGATGTCAGGTGCTGCACGAGCCTCCTCAACTGTCAGCTGAATAGCCCTGCTCTTCACAACAGTTGTATCCTCCTTGCCCTGGCGGCCATCCGTGATCCTCAAAGTTGTCAGAGCAGGAGCTGCAACTGGTCCTACCGCAGCTAGACTCAGACAAAAAGCCTTTTTATGGCCCCTCTACTTGTAATGGAAGAAAATTAGACTCTATCCCGGGGTAGTGGCTGTGCAATCCCAACTGAGGTGCCCAGTCTTGCCGCACTTATAGCAGCCTGAACCACAACCCCTACAAGCTCTATCGTGTGTATTGCCATACTTGCCACATCGGCCCCGACCGTACTGGCCTCTCAATCTCCAATCAATAACGTTGGGCCTTTTGTCCGAACCCTCTGAGCTCTGAACCTGATCCGAATTTCTCTTTTTCTCCATTTCCAAGTCAACCCCCCTGTCTCTAGCTCGTGCTATCATATCATCCAGTGTCTTGCAACTGGACCGACTCATGAACTGCCTGGTATCGCTAATCAACATCATGTGGTATCTCGCTTTCTTCATCTCCTTGGCCGCCACATACTGCGGAACTAATAACGCCCTCTCACGGATCATAGCAGTGATCTTCGCCACCGTCTCAGTAGTCTAGCGAAGG
The DNA here is from genome assembly GCF_052625555.1 of Lactuca saligna. Classification (NCBI taxonomy): domain Eukaryota; kingdom Viridiplantae; phylum Streptophyta; class Magnoliopsida; order Asterales; family Asteraceae; genus Lactuca; species Lactuca saligna. The sequence goes on along the minus strand of NC_136418.1, from coordinate 54,089,336 downwards.
TCTTGAAACTCCCTCTCCAAATGCTAGACCACAATCACAGGCACAAATTCAAACTGAAACCTCATAAAAAATCCTCCAAAGTCATCAAATCAACCGCCTCACCTCTTAAAGCATGTCTAACCTACTCCCACCAGTCTCGAGCTCTGTCTTTTAGAAGACATGATGCAAATTTGACCTTTGCCTCCTCTAGAAAAAGGCTAGATCAAAAAGCGTTCCCGACGTCTGCCAACCAATGCCCACTCGCAATCGGGTCCTTCTTCCCGAAGAACTCTAGAGCCCCACATGCTCGGAACTCACGAAAAGTAAAAGAGTGTAATCCCACCATCACCACTATCTCATAACGAAAAACAGCCAAGTGCTCATAGAGAATCTCTAGAATACCCTCATTGACAATGCCAAAGATCATAGGAGTTTGTTCAAGAATATTGCGGGTAATCTCGGCTAAAATAAACTCCTGCATCTGATCATCTAGATGTCCAGCTCCAGAGCACAAACCCGAACCATCACAAAAACCAGAGCTGCTACCAAAACCTCCTTGAGTGACCACCATACTGAAAATAAGCCATATAAAGCATAAGAAAATATTCATGAAATCCCACATTCTACAAGCTTCCTGGTATCATCACTTTCCTTGATTCGAGTATGGATGGTCTGTTTTTTCAGTAGTATGGGCCTATACTAGCTTCCACATCTACCCATACTTTCCTCAAGGATCGCACCGAATTCTCTAGGTCACTCCCTTATCAATCCAAAGAACCCTCAAAAAGAGAAGGATCTAGGCATTGAACTGTCTCCTAGGTTTTCCTAGGGAAACTACCACACCACTCTCCTCCATCAGCTACAAAAGGAACTCCCCCTAATTCCTTCTAACTAGCTCACGAATAGAATTACATATCACTAACACCCATAAATTCTTTGAATGAAAGGTCTCGAGCTACAACAGTTGGACTCAAACAAGAGCTGTGCAATAGAGTTAAAACCTAACCTTCTAATTTTATATGGTTTAATAATATGTAGCTTAACATATTCACTTACTAGTTAGTTGATGTTAATGGGAACTCCTAAAAAGCACAAAGAAAGCAACATTTGAGCTTTGCATAATCAAAATCAAGCGTAACCTAAACGTGCCATCATAACACTAACTTATCAGTACTAGCATGTAAGTCTACAAGCTCATACTACGGGCATACAAAGTCATCTCTCCTAGCATTTTATCATGCAATCCTGAGCTGATCCATAGCCCTAATCTGGCATGCGATTCATATATTCACAATTCAAAGCATAACGTAAACATGGATGTGTATTTTAGGAAAACTTACTTGAGCTCGGTCGATTGCATGCACCACACCCCCTTCTTTTATTAGAAAAACTCTTTTTGTAAAACATTTATTTTATGAAAAATCTACCAAATCCTCAGTTTGAGTTTAGGAATACCCAATAGTATGCCTGAATCCCTCAAACAAAGTCTCTGATACCAACTTCTAACATCCCTAAAATTCAAAACCAAAAAATTTCATTTTTCATAACAATAAAACCCTCAACCAAAATGTGTTCATAAAACCATAAATGAAAATAAGAGTATATCAATCAATCATCTTAATACATCAAAGTGAAATAAGACAAAATTATGGAGTATGTGATGCAATCATCTGAAGCTCTTACCCTTCGATCCGGAAGTACCTGAAACATAAACAGAAAACCGTAAGCACGAAGCTTGGTGAGTTCCCCGAAATACCGCATACCATACATATCTGCTAGCTTAAGGTTGTGCCGGCTCTATTTCACCACCATGTCTATTTCACCCCCGAGTCTATTTCAACTCATGTGTCGACCCAAAGACATATCGGGGCTATTTCACCCCCAGGTCTAATTCACCCCGAGTCTTTTTCAACTCATATGTCAGCTCAAGGCTGTACCTGGTCTATTTCACATACATATAGAAAACAAGAACACATACATATAACATATACAACATGAGTCACAAAGACTGCAAGAACATAACATATCCTAGTGTCGTACAATATAGTGAGCAAACTTACATCTCAATCGATAATCAACTACTGCTTATCTCACGGTCAGCTACACCAGTGCTACAGCATACCTATATAATCATACAAGGAAAACCTTTAGTCTACCCTTCAAAACCAAGAGTTGATAAAAAGTAAACTCTAATTAAAAGTCAACGCCTAAGGTCAATGGTCAACATTCCCATCAGTTCACCCTCACATCGTGACCTACTCTCTGGTTATGTTGTAAGAATGGACTCGACCCAACCCCACTCTACGATTCGACACAGTCCCAACTCATCCAACCATATTTCTTAGATCGGGACAACCTCATTTCTCACTTCATGTGATTCCTATTTTTCACATCATGTGACCTATTTTAGCCAACTTTGAGCATTAAGATCTTAATCCTTTATGATATTCTTTGTTACCTTTCAGAGGACCTTCCTTGACCCAAAGGACTATACAAATCTTATCTTTTCATTCATGCATGTCCAGTTCATGACTTAGATACTATCTAGGTCAAAAGAAAGGTAAAAAGTTCAAGACTCATGCGTGCAGTCGAAAACCAACACCAAAACACATATGCAAAGCCTCATATACAGAAAATGACTCAATGATTCATATAGTTTCCAACTTTATGCATCCCATGCATGCTACACAACCCAACCATGCAAAGAAAAGCTCCAAAACCTTGATCTAGCATGCAAGAGGCAAAAAGGTAATAGCTTTATGACATACAGAGGTCCAAAAGCTCAGCAAGACCAAGAGGTAGAAGCTAGATTTCCAAAATGAATCACCATAAGATTGCTCTTCCATTTCAATGGATCAAAAACCACCAAATAGGCTCTTCAAGATCACCCATAATGGCCAAAGATCTCAATGTAATACCACAATGTTCAGGCAGTTTTCAAATTCATCTCTTGGTTTTAAAGTATGTCATTTTGGTCCTTGTTTTGGAAGGAAATGGTCGCAAGAAGCCCTAATGGCAATATCGTAATTTTAGGGGAAAGAGTGGTGCGCTAAGCATAAATGTGAGTACGCTAAGGGTACTAGGGTTTGCCCAAGTATGCTAGGCATACACATATGTACACTACGCATACTCTTGTCTGAAGGAAACCCTAAGTTTTAGGGTTTATGGGGTATATAAGCACCTTTATGGATCATTTAGCCTCATCTTTTCAATCTCCAAGCCCTTGAGTCATTTTTGGAAAACCTTAACCCCATAAGAGAGTGTTTTGAGCTAAAAGTCTGTTTTTATGTGCTTAAGGAAGAAGGAGTTTCATCTAGGAGATTAGTAGTTGAAGGAAGCTTGTAGATCTTGGATCATCACCTTCATAGGAAGCTCTAGAAGATAAAAGTTGCTACCTATATGCTTTGTTTGCTTGGATCTCATTTTCGTAGCTTTATGATGTTCTTTTTGTCCCAAAAGTCCCATTGTTATGCATGTTTGGCTTTGGTCATTTTGGACTATCCTTTCAGACCCTAGGGGAGGGGGGTTTGAAGCCATAAAAATGAGGTCCCTTTAGCGAGTTTGGCTATATACTTCTTGTATAAGGTTTTAATAGATTAAGAACTTGCATTAAGAGCTTTATCCACATGTATGGTCATAATGTTAGAGACTTTATGACCATAGTATGCCTCTGAACCTTGGATTTGAAGCATAAGATTAAGTGTTGAAGCCATTAAGCACTTATAAAAAAAGGATATTTGTGACGGTACACCACGCATAAGGAGGTGTACACCCCTTGTACCCAATCTACCACCTTGATGATGGATTCTGTGCAGCTTCATGTACGCTATGCATACCTCTAGAGTACACCATGCGTACACGAAAATATTGCGCCTCTTCGTTTGGGCTTCGATTTTTGGCTCTGTTTATCTTGGGCTATGTTGGGTCATTTGGATTTTATGGTTTAGGATTTTATTTTGCTAGAATTTCTTGGATGAAGGCTCACAAAAGGAATTGGGCCCAAATTGGAAAAGTGGGCCATATTTGGGCCTTAGATGTTTGTTTTGGATTTTGGGCCTTTGGTCATCTAGTTTGGGCCTTGGCTTTGGGCCAATCTTGAGAAGCGTAAAAACAACTTTTACCCTAATTTGGACTCATAGCGTGAGTTAGGGGCTAGATGTTGATGGGCTGTCATTGTGAATTTTGATATAGTGTGAATACATTCATTCTCTTAGTCATTACAGAAACGATGGTAACAACAGACATGAAAAAGTCAAAATCAATTACTAGTGCTTTAGTAAATTTATGACTCCTCCTGGTTCAAGTATGGATCTTGTGTTTCCAATAGTATGGACTCATACTACCTTCAACACCTACTCATACATATCCTAAAATTTTTCTCCCAATCCCAAAGTTCTTATTTTTAACACATAAGAATGTGTCAATGCAATCATAAAAATTTTCCTAGACTACACTAGGACTCTTCCAAGCATATCCTTAATAGTAATTCTACTTGAATTTAGTTGGTGGTGGAAACGCCAGACGATGGGACAACTTTGGGAATCACACCAAAAGTTCAACCATCCCGCCAATTGAAGGTGTACTTAAGACCTATAATGCTTTTACGTATTCTAAAGGCAAGATACCACTCTATAGATATTACCTATGATATTTTTTGATAGATACACCAAAAAAGTCTGATATGCGTCCTTATCATGATGTTCTATACAGCAAAACAAGCGTTCTATACACCAAAACAAGTGTTCAGTGTATCGAGAATATAATATAGATAAGGAAGGTTTTGACACATGATCCTCCTTATTACTCTGAAAAGTTATGTGCCAGTTCTAATACCGTAATTATACGTTTAAAAACGTAAACGCATAAAATTTCCTAATCCGAGGTCGGCAACAAACCTTTCAACTTAAACAAATAATAACAATTTAAATAGGCAACCTAAGGCATGTAATAATATAAATCATTTAGTACATGGTAGCAATTAAGGAATGTCCCCTAATGTATTTTATTGCTTGTGTCAATTTAGGTATAGTACCTAAAATAAAATAGGCACTCACCTCACAATCATTGTTTAGAATTCTAAGTTTAAGTCTAGAAATCATAAAATTTCTAGCTCGTTTAAACTAATGCTCTGATACAAACTGTGACATCCCAAATTCATGGTTATATTTAAACTTTTTATTTATGCTTATTTAATACAATGTTTATTCATTAATGCGGAATTTGGTCTCGTAAAATTATTTCCAAAGAAATTTTCCATTGATTTATTAAGACTGGGGATGGCATGACCAATATAAGAAACATAAGCCTAAACGGAGACTTACATAATCTCAATATACTAAAGATTTATATCTCCTTTATTCCCTCATTAGTTTGGGAAATTTAATGAGTACATAGGGTTTTCAACCCATAATAATATATTTAATATGTTTAATTATCAAACAACTAACCCAATTACCCACCCTCATTTTCTTACTTTTTATCCTGTAAGGGTCTATCCTAAGGGTTATCATAGTCATTGTTGCTGACAGTACTGTTATAGGGATTTCTCTTCAACATGTTAGTAGGTCTCGTTCTAATTTCGTTCTTAAGGTTTGTTCCTAAGGATTAGGCATGAAGTCCATTGCTTCTAGTGGTTATAAAATAGTCACTAAGTCCATAGTTCCCAATCTTTATCTAATAGACACTAAATCGGTAGCTGGCAGTGTTTAAGTAATAGGCACTAAATCCATAGTTGCCAATGTTTAGCTCAGTACCACCTAAAGATCATATACCCACCGTGTACAATTTGTTAATGCCTACAGGTCATAGACATGAATGCATAACTATCTGTTAACACCTACAGGTGGTAAGCCTCGTGTAAGATTGACTGACACCTACATGAAGTAATCTTGCTCGTATATAACTTATAAACATCTACCGGTTGTGTACCTGCTCACGTTTGACCTAACTTGACTTAGAATAGTCTGTGGTCCCTAGAAATACCCTACTAGGTAACTGCATTACTAATCTGATAGTACTATAAAAGTCTTGACCACTCTTCATTGTTTTAATTTCTCTTTACCCTTCACTACGCCATATATTAAAAGTATAAAAATACATACATATATATATATATATATATATATATATATATATATATATATATATATGGTAAAATAAAATTGGCTCAAATAATTTCATATAACACATAAGTTTCCCATACCAGATAATAGGGACACATAACACTTAATCATCTAAATAATTTTTATCTATGAAAGTAACTATGCACTCACTTGACTTAGGTGGGTGACTAGAGAATTCGTCATCGCTCCACCATACTCCTTAAATTTTCTTGTGACATGACCTAGTTACGAATGTCACTTAGCTTAATATTCCGAGCAACTAAGGATAGTCTAGACTTGTTACTAATCCCAATGTCTACATAAAGATCTATCAGGTAAGGAACAACCTGGTATGATCATATCGGATGTAGCATTCGTTTGGTATACAGGATATACTGTTTGGAAATCCCACATTAAACACCTCACTAAATCTAGCCTAAACATCACCCCCGTAAGTAGCTCAGTTAGTATAAAGACTTGGAATCACCTATAAATCTTAATTAGAGGTTCATAATAAGGACTATGACTATAATTATAACTTACACTTGAATGAACTAAGTGTAGCTTAACTTATAGAGATTCCCTAGACAAAAGTTCAAGAATTATGCTCACAAAACTTCGGCCTCCTAACTTCAAGATTTCGAGCTTTCTGGGAACTTGGGGCTTCGCTATTCGAAAAACTAATGGAAAATGGGCTCAAAATTTAGGGAAACTCAAGAGAGGAACATTTGAATGGTATGGAATCAATTAGATTTCAACTCGTATTTATGGTTGAATTTTGACTACACACCGCACACATGGTTTCCTGCACAACGTGAATTTGGTTGGAAGTGATGACGTGCATTTTCTATGTGGTGCCATGTGTCAATTATAACACTTATTAAACTTGTGCTTCATAACTATACTTTAAATTCCTTTCATGTGCTTTACTTTAACTCTTTTTTGGTTTTAGTGTTCTGTTCGGGGTCTGATTTCTTGACCTTAGATACATAATTAGGTTCTAATAATGTTTTATTCATATAGTTCCCTCTATAAGCTTCCCGGTAATATAAGGATCTCATCTTAACATTTTTTGATTAAATTTAAATTAATTTTACAAGTTAGCCATCTTGAGATGTTACTTTCTAGACTCACATGCAAAGGTGGTAACTTTTACTCTAAGAGGATCAAGATTTAAATCAAAGGATAAATTCATGGTATCAAAGACATTATCCCCTAACCATATCCTTCGACGTCTCATTAATTGAAGTATTGTAGAATTAATGGTGCACATCACAATTTGATGTAATATTTCAGTAGATTTCTGTACGAATTTACACTCTTGGAATAAACTGTAAAAATCTATCAGGAATTGAATCAAGTCATGGATATGGAAGAAACTATACATTCATATCTAACTACAGGCTTTGGAATTTTGGCATTTGGATTTATGATGAATTTATTATGATTTTTAGAAGACGACACATGAAATCTGTGAGAACACAAACCACTATGAGAAGATTGACCACTTTACCATTAAAGGTTTTGGAATTTTGAAAAGTTATTCAACTTTTGAAGAAACTAGATATAATACTCTTTCCACAAAATTAAGTCTCATGATTTTTAGATGTTCGAATTGCCTCGAATGGATTTTAAAATTTGAAGGAAAGAATTGGAAAAACATGTCTTTTTAGCATTTCATTCACTTTTGGTGTTTTATTAAGGACTTAATGGTTAAGGTTTAACCTTAGGAGTTTATATATCATAATTGATTACAAATCGGTTTAACAAGATGTATTAATGAAGTTTTCCTAAAGGACTTAATGCATGGCTTAATTAGGTCTCAAAGTTATGGAATTTCAATAATATATCAGTTTGTTCTCATATTAGGGTTAAGTTACCAACATAACCCATAAGCTCTTAAAACACCACATAGATGGCAATTCGAATCCTTCACAGATTTATCATTAATCGGTGATCTAATGGTGGAGTTATGGTGGTTAATGGTGATCAAACCACCAAGAACACAAAGTACATTGCTAATTTTGGTTTGAATGGGAAAAATAATTAATTCATGGATTTTAGCGTTAAAAGTCAGTAGCAACAAAAGAAACCAAGAAACCCACTACCACCCATTCATGGTGGCCTGTGGTGGCAGGTGGAGCCCCTCATCGGTGGCAGGAGGCTACCGGTTGTGGTTCATGGTTGTGGTGGCAATAAAATTAGATATTCACACCCATACATGAAAGTTAATGATTAGAGAAGTAAAGAAAACTGGAGATATCTCGAACTTGCACTTACCCACTCGACTATAGCCACCTGATGGTGGTTTAAGGTGGCAGAAAAGGTACGTCGGCGGCAGGAGGTTGCATGTGGCGATGTTAGGGAGGTGACTGGCGAGGTAAAACAGAAAAAGATGAAAAGAATTGTAGTGTTTCGTTACCTTCAAGTTAAGTGAGGCTAACACATGGTCCATCCACCATCTTCCTTTGATGGCAGCTGGCTTCAAACCTTCTTCCCGATCTCAGCCTCCCTCTAAGCGTTTTCTTCTTGCCAAATCCCTCTTTCCCGTTTTGGTCTCGGCTGCCGAACACACCGAATAAAGAGCAGGTTGCCAATGGACGAGACAAATCTTTGGTCGATTAGGGTTGATGTGGGGCTAAATAAGGTCCGAGATAGACGGTTTCGGTCGCAGAAAATGATCCCAAAAAGAATCCTATCAATTGCTATAAATTTATGTGTTTTTTCATTTCAGCCTCTGATCTTTCCCATAATGGCAATTCCTATCCTCTAAACAAAATCCTTGACAACAAAAGTTTTGGTTTGACACTTTTAACCCCTAATCCCTTAATAGTTTTCTTTATTGATTCCTAAGTGCTATTACTCTCAATGGTTTTATATTTTCTTGAAATATCCATTTATTTAATTAATATGTTTACATTATTATTATTACCATCATTTTATTTTCTTTATTTATTATTTAACCACCTCCAATTTATCAAAAGTATTTTATTTGATCATTCACTAATACAATTCATTGGAGTATAAATCTCTTATCATATAATTATTCTTACAAATTAATAAAATCATTTTTGAAATTACTAATGAGAAATAGAGCGTTACAACTCTTCCACACTTAATAGAATTGCGTCCTCGAAATTACTGATCCTTTAAAATATAATAGACAGAAACTAAAGTCTCAAGGTACATCTTTCTTTGGCTCTTTATACAAAAATGTTTTCTCCAACTTCTTTTCTTGAATTAAAACTTTTATTCATGGTAAATTCTACCGTTATTTCTTTGTACTTAACTTCTAATCGAGGTCATTTGTCTTCTGCTCAATTTATAAGATTGAGCATTATCTACTACCATTTTCAGCGTTCACATACACTTAATTGTTTCACAGTCTCACGAGTGTTACTCCGGGTAATCTTGATCTTTAAATTCAACTTTTCTAAATCCTGATATCTTATATTGAGTCATACCTTCCTTTGTAACACACTAACTAACTAACTCTTATCGACATATAAAGGTCCTTTGTTTTCTTCTGTTCTATATCTTGTAAAACTGCATGCTGATAATGACCTGTTATCATACTTTAGCTCTACATAGAACTTTGATTGACCTGACTACATCAATGCCCAAGATATATAATCGCAACATGTCGACTAAAGCATTCTACTACACTTCCATCTATCCAAAGGTAATATACTACTTGAACCAACATTTAGCACTCTAATCGTCATTGAAATTCTTCTGAAGTCATCATGTTAACCGGTTATCTTTGACTAGTATAACTATAAATTGGCACCTTGCATCTGAATACCACTTTCCCTGACATAACTCTCTGTTGGCCTTCCTAAAGAACATATCTCATATTTCCATGCAATGAACATTACTAATCAATTTACGTACTTTAATTATAGCGCACCATATTGCTTAAGGTTTCAAGGCAACCTTTATAATTATACCTCTGGCAATAAGTCCTTACTTCAAAAGAGGTGTTTGTATCAACCATTCTCTACTACTGAGAGTGTGACGCTTAATTGTTGATATGTATAGACATTTCTCCACACAACTATCCATGTTTCTATTCGTTCTCATACAACACTAACCCTCCTTCACAACTCTATGCATCGTAGTTATATAGGAGTAAATTAAAAATTGCTACTGTGGACCTTTATCTGGAAGGATTTATCAAGTCCCATGGCGACTGGAAGACAAAATATGGTGGTATCAAGGAAATAGTTCTTGGTTATCTCTAACAAGATTGAAAATGTATCCCTTGATCGGCTCCTTGTCTTGGTTCTTGCTCTTTCCAGCCTAACCTCCAGCCTTTTTGATCCTATCAAAGTGTTCTATAAGCACTGACACATCATGTATAAAATTAGAATTATTACATAACTCTACTCCATCTCATAGCATATGCTATGATGTTAGCTTTGTCTAGGTGAAAAATATATCTTAGTCATTTTATCTATTAACATCTAGCAATCTCTATCGCCTCATACTTAGGTCATGGTAGCCTGTGAGGTATCTAAGACTCTTGTAGTCATCATATATTTTACATTCTAACTGCTTCCATTAGTTCCTTCAAATCCTTTAGAGTAAATGATTGTTAACTCTTAGTTATGGATCAGAAAACTAACCCGAGTGGTCTCATTAGCCTTTAGGCACAATAACCTCTCCTTTTGTTACTTCAACATACAACCTAGTTCATTATTAATCGGTCATAGTAACCAGGTGTGACAACTAACATTTCTTGTAACACCCAAAAATTTCATGCCAAGTTAAAACTTTTTCAAAACATTTAAATCCATTATTACAAAGTTTGTTTTCAAAATATCTAATATCAGAGTTTTCCCATAAACATAAAAAAATCATGAGGAGTTGTACGATCATGCGTTCTCCTTATCGCGATCCCCTGATGTACCTAAAACAATAAACTGAACCTGTAAGCTCGAAAGCTTAGTAAGTTCCCCCAAAATACCAATTCCATACAAATATAACCACATCATATAACAATTACAAAACAACATGCATAATGAGCCTTCAGCCTGACTGGACCGGCTCACAGGGCCTATAGACCGCTCCCGAGCCTTCGGCATGACTGGACCGCCTCGCAGGGCCTACAGCCTATCCGGACCGCTCTCTGGGTATGTTGGCCCACAATACAAAGCAGGACCGCCTCAACCCAACCCCAATCAAACAAACATGTGCACATAAATATCATACACTAGCTCATATCATTTAACAGTCAAACCGATCTAACATATCACTAATCATGGCACATCCCAATAACTGGGATAAAGACCAAACTGGTCACTAACATAGCATCATCCTATAACCAAGAAACTGACCTAACCAGGTCACGAAGCATAAGCATACCACCATCCTAACTATCGGTATGTAATCAATAAACATACCGTGCAATAATCCAGGTACTAATACATAAAGGGCCGACCTTGGTGCCTTAGACCCATTAGTATAGTGAGGATAACTCACCTCGAAAATGTCGACTCGAAAGGTAAGCTCAAACTCTCGGATCACTACCAAAAGCCCCACCAGCTATAATCACCATACAAAGATATTCAAAAGTTCCCAAAATGACCCCAAGAGTCCAACAGTCAATTCACGGTCAACGTCCAAGTCAAAGTCAATTGCCAAGATCAACAGTCCATGTTGACCTGAACTCGTCGAGTGCAACCATACACTCGCCGAATTCCTTGCATAACTCACCCACTCACCGAGTCACTTTACAAACACGTTGAGTCTACGTCAATCTTCATTGGACTCGCTGAGTGATTCATCCAACTCGTCAAGTTTAGGACCATCTTCATATGACTTGCCGAGTCGACAATGCGACTCGCTGATTCTCTTCAATCCTTCATCCATACAGATTCTCTCTACGCCATGCAAAGGCTCCATATTGCAGATCTACGCTCCTAGGGCATGTTTATCAGGTAAAGTTGCAAACTTTACGTTCATGCAAGATGATAATGGCCCATGCCAAGCTAAAGGTGTGGCTTAAGGTAAGGGAAAGGTCATAGGTTGACAAGGACTGAAAATTTATGACAATGAGGGGCTAAATGAGTCCATATCTAAGGTTGCAAACCTCATATCTTGACAGAAATCGAAGAACCATCACAAACCCCCAATAAGGGCTCTAAACCCATAGAGATCTAGCCAAAGGAGAGTCAAGGTAACAACTTGTTACCTCCAAAACAATACCATGATAGAGAAGAATCCGGATCTACAACAGCCATGTGCTCCAAACTTCTAGAACTCCAAGCTCTTTACTACAAGAATCTTCTTCCAAGCTAAGAATCACAAAAGAATAGAGGGCAAGCACAATTTACAGTTTCTAAACTCGAGGGAGGCAGTAAGAGAGCCTAAGGGTGGATAAGTGATTCTTAAATAGAGTGCAAAACCCTGTAAATTAGGGTTTTATCCTCCAGCTCCTACTCGTCGAGTCCCTTCTTGGACTCGGCGAGTAGGTCACTTAAACACGTGGACCAACCCGCTACAATTCGAGGAGTTAGGGCAACCAACTCGTCGAATAGAACTTGAAATCAAGAATATTCTTATATAAGTCAACACCTAAGAACCGGGGCGTTAAAATTCTTCCCCACTTGAACTAGACTTCATCCTTGAAGTCCGTTGAGGTAAACAATGTCGGGTAACGCTCCCGTATCTCAGCCTCTGGCTCTCACGTCCACTCGGATCCCCTCCGATGCTCCTACTGCACCTTCACCAAAGGTATCTCATTGTTTCGCAGAACTTTCATCTTCCTTTCCAATATGGCCATAGGCCTCTCCACGTAATTCAGCCACTCATCAACCTGGATATCATCCAATGACATCACTGCCTCCTGATCCATGATGCACTTTCGCAAATACGAAACGTGGAAAGTACTATGTACCCGACTAAGCTCCTCCGGTAGCTCTAGCCTGTATGCAACCTTGTCAATCCTGGAAATGATCCTGAATGGTCCAATGTAACTGGTTCCCAATTTCCCCCTGATCTTGAAGTGGATCACACCCTTCCAGGGTGAGACTTTCAGGAGTACCATACAACTGTAGGGTTTTCAGCATTCTAACACTTCCTAAGTGTACATGCAACCCTAATAAACCTTGGATCTATGTTTGTCTAAGATACATGCAAATAATTAATTTTTCCAAGGTTTATATCTTTGCTAGCATGGCATGGGGAACATGAATCAAATAAAGCCAGAAGAAATACTTACCTTGAAGTTGTAGTTGATTGCTTGGAGTTTTTGAGCCTAGCACCAATAGTGTGGATGCCTCAAGTGGAAATCACAAATCACCACAAACTTGGAACTTTGAGAGAATAGTCACTACTATCTTGAAATTTTCCCTCACCTCAACAAGTGTCAACTAGTGTCATTTCAAGAACCAAAGCCTCCTTTATATAGTGTGGAGGATTAGGGTTACATCCCTAAAACCCATGTCTCTTCATTTCCATGAGATCCATGGGTTAAAGCTCCATGGAGTATCCATGTACTTTTCCACGCAAGCTTAGCCCATTCAAATTAAGCTTTAGCCCACACTATAAATATAGAAGCCCATATTTAATTAGTAATATCTTTGATCTCTAAATTAATCCTAGATTAATTATAGATCACTACTAATTAAAAAATATGATCTTATATTAATATATTAGAACTTATAATATATTAATAAATTATAACTTGTACTATTCTCAAATATTATCCATAAATGGTTCGGCTGAAGTTCAACCCAAATGGACCATGTCGGGTCAGGTCAAGTACATACCAAATATAGTTATGAAGTTAGACACTATATCCAACAGTCTCCCACTTGGATAAGTCTAATAACTATAGTTGCAAGTATGACTTCAGGAACCGATCAGCAATCATAGTTCTTTAAACTCTGTTGAACTAGAACGCGCCATTTAAGATAACTGATCATATAATCCTCTGTTCTAGATATCAGTCGGACAAATACATGGAACATGGTATTGCTTTTTATCCAACATTTGTTTCCCGATTTCCAATTTGTTTGACATAAACTTAACTGAACACATCAATTTAGTTCTGACTGGGCCCGGTACATAGGTCAAAACAAAATCATCGAGGGGCCCAGATATCAACTTCTAATCCAAGAAGGAATAGATAAAGTTCGACTCGTATGTTTGTTCTAACACTCATTGAATTGCACACAAAAGCACGTTTTATAACATCGACTTACCAATGCGTTTTCGTACAATCAATGCATAACCAACTTGTAAGTAACAAATCATATCTCTAGGCTTGAAGACTTATATAATATTACCGTCTCACGATCACTCGAGATAGAATTCCATGAAGTGATTCCAGTGAGCGTGGGTTGAGTCCAATGCTCAAAACTTATGAGCACTCATGATTGTTGTAGCCATGTCCAACACCTTAGACCTCTGCAACCAATCATGACAGTCTTGATTCATACCTACTTCCAACATATGACCGACTGTGGAGGTTTGAATAATATGATATACCAAACATAATTATTCTGGAAGTCAAAACATGCAAAAAGAAATAAAGTAAACGATTAACAAGAGATAAAAACACTTTACTCATAAATAAAACACCCTTTATTCATCATCAAATGTCAATTACACTTTACAAATTTCATAATTTATCTAACTACTAAAACTTATATCATCCTTCAGCCTTATGCTCCGAGCATGCTGAAGATGCTTAACCCTACTCAGTCCCTTCGTGAGGGGATCTGTTCGGTTCTCATCCGATGATACCCTCTTCGCCACGAGGATTCCTTCTTCTATTCGATGTCTGATAAAGTGATATTTTCTATCAATGTGTCTGGATCTCCCATGATCTCATGGTTCCTTGGCTAAGGCAACCGCACTATTGCTGTCACTGGAAAAATCTCCATTGGCTATTTTATAGCTGGTATAACTCCAAGGTCTCCGATGAAGTTCTTTAGCCATATAGCCTCCTTTGCTGCCTCGCTTGCTGCTATATACTATGACTCACAGGTGAAATCAGCCACTGTCTCCTTCTTGGAACTCTTCCAAGTGATTGCTCCTCTGTTTAAGGTAAAGACCCAGCCCGACTGAGAGCGGAAATTATCCCTATCAGTCTGGAAGCTAGCATCACTATACCCTACAACTCTCAAGTCATCACTCCCACCGAAGGTAAGGATCCAGTCCTTAGTCCTTCGCAGGTACTTGAGGATATTCTTTACCGCAGTCCAGTGTTCCTTGCCAGGGTTCCCCTGATACCAGCTAACCATTCTCAAAGCAAAGGCTACATCAGGTCGAGTACACGTCATAGCATACATGATCGATCCTACAGCAGAAGCATAAGGTAGTCGACTCGTTTCTACTATCTCAGCCTCAGTACTAGGGCTTTGTGTCTTACTCAATCTGGCATTACTCTGAATGGGTAACTCACCTTTCTTGGAGTTATGCATGTTGAATCTTTTCAACACTTTGTCCACATAGGTGCTTTGACTAAGTCCAATTAGTCTTTTACTCCTGTTTCTCAAAATCCTTATCCCTAGGATATAGGCAGTTTCACCAAGGTCCTTCATAGCGAAACACTTCCCAAGCCAGGACTTTACTCCCTGCAAAGTTGGGATGTCATTTCCTATGAGTAGTATGTCATCCACATACAATACCAAGAAGCTGAATATACTCCCACTAGCCTTGACATAAACACAAGATTCATCTTCACTCCTAGAAAAGCCAAATTCCCTGACCTTTTCATCAAAGCAAAGATTCCATCTACGAGGTGCTTGCTTCAATCCATAAATGGATTTCTCAAGCTTACACACTCTATTAGGGTACTCGTTGCTGACAAAACCCTCTGGCTGACTCATGTAAACATCTTCAGCCAACTTTCCATTAAGGAAAGCGGTTTTCACATCCATTTTCCATATTTCATAGTCATGAAATGCAGCTATGGCTAACAGAACCCGAATAGACTTAATCTTGGCTACCGGAGTAAGCATGATTCGCAAGTAAGCATGATTCGCAACTATCATATGACTTTAGGTCAAATGATTCCAAGACTCCATCCTTTTGGAGTTGGCCTATGCGCTTCTTGCTTATATGTCCAAGTCGACAATGCCATAACGATGCTTTATCCAAGTTATTATTATTAATAGAATCAATACACATCACATTATTTCCTAAGTTATCAACCACAGATACTGTTTCATACACGCCATCACAAGGTAATGCTTTAAAATAAAGAACATTATTAAAGAAAGCATCAATAGAACCAACTTCATTATTAAATGAAAAGGTAAAACCTTGTTTATACAATGCATGAAAGGAAATAATATTGCTTGCCATTTCTGGCGAATAACAACATTTATTCAAATCTAAACTAAACCCACTACATAGCGACAAAGTATAAACTCCAATCTTGGTGACAGGTGTAACTTTCCTATTCCCCATGATTAAGTTTATTCTTCCTTGCTCCACATTCTCACTTCTTCTTAGTCCCTGCAAGTCACAACAAATATGAATACCACAACCGGTATCAAGAACCCAGGATTTAGAATGGGGTGAGTTATTAGAAATGATAGTGTAAATACCTGCATGGCTGGGTTTAACTTTCCCATCCTTTACATCTTGCTGGTACTTTGGGCAGTTCCGCTTCCAATGTGCCTTTTCATGGCAATAGAAGCATTCAGCCTCTTTTGGGTCAGAAGAAGGAGTGATGAAACCTTTCTTGGTTCCACTTGAAGAAGAGCCATCAAGGGTCCTAACCTTGGTACCCTTCGAAGAACTCTTTCTCTTCTTCCTTCGTCCTTTCCCGATTTCCAAGAAAGGGGCGGAGTTTGTAGAAGTAGGAGTAGTAACAACCGCCTTACCCTTAAGACCACTTTCCGCGGTCTTTAAGAGTCCTTGAAGTTTGCTGAGTGTGACCTCTTCCTTGTTCATGTGGTATGTCATGCGGAATTGATCATAACATGAAGATAAGGAGTGCAAAATGATATCTATTGCAAGCTCCTCAGGGAAGTTCACATTTAGCTTCAACAAACGGTCCACAAATCTTTGCATTTTCTGCATGTGGCCCGTGATGGGTTCACCATCCTTCATGCGAGTTGTTATCATGGAGGAGATGATTTCATACCTCTCTTGACGAGCACTTTGATGGTATCTTTCCATCAAGTCTTGGTGCATTTCATATGGGTAGAAATCTTCATAGGATTTTTGGAGATCCGCGGTCATAGTAGCCATCATGATGCATGCCACTTTGGTGGCATCCCTTTCATGTGCCCTAAACTCAGCGATCTCTTGAGGAGTAGCAATTGTCTCATCAATCTCCTTAAGCTCCTTATCGAGGACATATTCCTTGTCCTCATAGCGAGTAATCATTCTGATGTTTCTGATCCATTCATTAAAGTTGGATCCATCAAAAGTGACTTTCCCACATAAGTTCATAAGAGTAAAGGATCCATTGGGATTAGAGCTAGCAACAGTAGTGTTTGCAGACATCTGAAAATGAAGAAAGAAGGTTTTAGTTTAGATATAGAGATAGTCCTTCATAAAACACCCAAATGTAGTATTAAGGCTAGGATCCAATCACAATATATTATAACATAGAAGAGGTATGCCGTAGTCTAAGTAATAACATATTTGAAAGGTAGGTGAATGACGATTCACCAATTTCCACCAACAAACGAAATATTAAATATTAAGTTTTTGATTTGGTGCTTAGAAATTCCTAGATTCTTTTGAGATTCAATGAACATGACCATAGCGAGTCCGAAAAGCGATCTTCTCCACGTCATCTTATCTCACCCGGACTTGATGATATCCCGACCCCAAATCAATCTTAGAGAGTCAATATGCACCCTGCAACTGATCAAAGAGGTCATCTATCCTTGGGAGAGGATGATAATTCTTCACCGTCAACTTGTTCAACTCCCTATAATCAATGTACATCCGGTGCGAACCGTACTTCCTCCTGACGAAGTGGATCAGTGCTCCCCATGGAGAACAACTATGTCGAATGAACTACTTGCCCAACAGTTCATGTAGCTGTGGAGACAGCTCCTGCATCTCTGGCGTAGCCAACCAGTATGGCACCTTGGCGATAGGGGCCGCACCAGGCACTAGGTCAATCCGAAACTCGACCTGTCTCTTCGGAGGTATCCCAAGAAACTCCTCTAGAAACACGTCTGTAAACTCCTTGACTATAGGAACCTCGGAAACTGAAATCTGCTCCCTCGATCGCGTATCCACCACATACGCTAGAAAACCCGCACACCTATTCTGAATATACTGTCGAGCCTTGGCGGATGAACAAAACCCTTATCCCACTTAGGTTCCCTCCCCATATATGATAAACTCTCCCTAACATGGGGTTCGAGCTACCATCGTTGGCCCTCGCAATCTATCATGGCACCAAATCGACTAAGCCAGTCCATCCCCAAAATCACGCATACTTCCCTCATGGGAATCGGAATCAAATCTATCGGAAAGGACACTCCGAAGATTTCCATCTCGCATCATTGGTAGACTGAAGAAGCAGAAACTCCGTTTTAATTGGCGATATAGACTCGCAACGGACACACTAACTCGCCCACTGGCACACTGAACTCCTTACTAAACGACTAAGATACGAAAGATCGACTCGTCCTCGAGTCAAATAAAACCAAAGCAGGAAAAGAGTTCACTAAAAATGTACCTAATCACAGGTACTGTAGATAAACATAATACAGTTATAATATATGAAATAAAGGAAAGAAACATACCAACAACTACATCTGGTGCTGCCCTAGCCTCCTCTGCGGTCAGCAGGAAGGCACGCCCTTGAGCCTTTGGAGGCTGTATCTTGACTGGCCTACCATCTGGTGTCCTCAATGTAGCCTTCAGAGGCTCTATCTGGAGGGATTGAGAGGTAGAATGTTGCATATGTTGTGTCCCAGGTCGGATCTTCCAATCACGCAGAGGGGACATCATATGGCTAACAGATAGAAAGAATTTCATAGATAAGGAGGTGCGTAGAAATAGAGTTGTATATGTTGCATTCCAGGTTGGATCTCTTCCAATCACGTAGAGGAAGCAACATATAACTGACAGATAGAAAGCAAGAAAATAATTTCCTACAGACCTACATTATCAGAACCCCCTAGTTGCCCTATCAGAACTAGAAATAAGGTCATAAGTTCGTACATCAAGGAAAAGTTAAGCCACAGTTCTAGATGCGTATTAATTTAGTGTATCCTGTAGGTTCCCGTGTTTATCTCACTGCTCAATCTATCCGAGCATCGTATGGTCAGTCCAAACAATCCTATCTAAACTCACACTGTCAAATCCTTCATGCCTACCAGCATATTCAACACAGAGTCTAGACAATTCAAATTCAGTCCCTTACACATGTTTTAGATTTCCTGTTATCACTTTCTTGATATCACTTCCCTAGTAATGCGTACTAATGAAAAACTATAAGAAAACGAAAAATTGTCTTTGAAAAGAATTAGTTTAATATAAACTCAGGAGTATAGAGAAGAAGACGCAAACCGTAATTCACCGATTGAATTTGCATCAAAAAGGTCTGAACAGCACACATAATCTCAGAACAGATCCGAAAATTCTTCATGTCATTAAATACTAACCCCATTTGTGATCTTTTCCTTTCCTCCTTTCCCGCAAAAGGACACATACTCTCAAACAAAGGTCTAAATGTTGTAAAGTTGAGAGATGTCCCCTATCATGTGCCTGGAACAGCCACTACCAACAAACCGAAGTCTGATGATATGCCTCCATAACTACTCCGACACAGAGCTGGATCAGTTGGTCTTTGGAACCCAATCCATTTTGAAACTGGGCCGACCTTTGTCATCTACGCAAGATACATTCTCCCACAACGTGTCCTGTTTATCACAAATAGAAGATGCAGAAATATTAGAGTCATTAGTTGATTTGGGAGATTGAGCTTTTGGAACCCATTTGTAGTTGGGTTTAATCCATTTCTTATTTGATCGGATGGGTGCCTCGGCACTTAATTTTGAACTCGAAGTTGATCACTAAGATCACTTTGACCTATCCGGTCTTGGTTTCGCTGGAGCATCTCTTGGATTGGACTTCTTGGTTGGCATTTCCTTCTTGTTCTTGGGAGATTGATTATTGGTCTTCCGCGCATTCTAGTTACCATGGTCAGAACGTGACCTTGAGGGGTTTCTTTTGAAGTATCTCACTCTTGGCGTGTTTTTCCAGCCTTGTGCATAGTAGGGAACATATGCGCGATAAAGACAATTTCTGGCAATGTGTCCAGGTGTTCCACAGTGAAAACATGTCTTTTTCTTCACTATGAAGTTCTTTCTTACTGCCCCTGGTGGCATATCCTTGCCTTCTCTCTTATTGTTCCCACAAGCACAATTACAATAGGCACTCTGTTTCACTGGAATTGGTGGCCTGTATTTCTCAACAGAAGGTTGATCAGAAGCAGCTGAGTTTGAAGTAACAGATTCAGAGTTTAAGGAGACACTGGTTTGTTCAATGGTGTTCGCCTTGTTCTCATCCTGTGCTACTTTACCTCTTGACACAAATCCAGCTGGTTTGCCATATTGAAGATGTGACTCTCTGTGAATTTATTCCTGTGTCATAGGGATGGATGTATAGTTATGATTAAAAGGTAGAGGAACACTATCATACCCTAGACCTTTTTGTTGGTTATTTTTAAATTGCAAACGATGGTCTATCATGTTCGCAACTACTTCGCTTGACACATAAAATTTTCAAAAATAAAAATTTGCAATTTCAAATTTGCTTTTTAATGTGTCAAGCTCAGCAGTTAATTCAGCAAGTTGTCTCTTAACATAGTCATAACTTTCACATTTATTACTATAGTCTTCCTGAAGCCTCCTAAAGTCTGTGATTTTTGCTTCCAATTCAGCGTTTAGGGGTTTCCGTCCTTTCCTAAGTTGATATCCTTCGTATTTTAGGTCCGTGACTTCCCTTTTTAGCAAATCATTATGTTCACGAAGAATTTTAATCATATCTTCACAAGATGGAGTACATGAAACTTCGTTGACCAGGATGTTTGCGGAAATCATTGTTTTTCCACACTTCAAAGCGTCATGTTCTTCAGTTACAGTAGTAAGACTAAGACGATTGACATATTTTGTCTTCTTGATGACAGCCACATTCATATCCCACGATTTTGGAAGTGAATTCAGCAACTTTTTGTTTATCTCAGATTTAGTTAAGAAGATCCCAACTATATTCATCTTAGTAGTAAGTGTAGTAAATCGCTGCAACTGAGCTTCCAAGGTTTCTCCAGGGATATAATTTAACATGTTGAACTTTTGTCTTAACATATCCTGACGACTCTCTTTCATATCTTCCATTCTCTCGTACACCTCAAAAACCATTAAAAGCACAACTATAAGCCAAAATCAAACTTAAAAGTCAAACTTAAAAAGACAAACCGAAAATCTAATTTTGAAAATCAAAGGTAAAATTTTAAAAGTCAAAGTCAAAATTTTAAGTAAAAAGGCAAAATTAAAAACTAAAATTTTTGGGTTGAAAATGGAATTTAAAAGTAAAAGAAATTGATTTTGGGGTAAAAGAGTCAAATTTGCGAAATTAGGAACTCGAAATGACTCCTTTTGAATTAAATTTCGAAGGAATGAAGCAAGATGCAGCCTAGTGTAGTTGGTAAGGCGCCTTGGAAAAATGAACCAGGGGATCCGAGTTCAAAACTTGGCAACCCCAAAAACATTCCCCCCCTTTATTTAAGTAAGCACGCTGCTGTTAAACTACATGTTTTAAACAAGCGAGATGTTTAACAAGTTGACTTGTAGCTCAACTAGTAAGGTGCATGGTTTGTCAATCACAGGACTTGGGATCGAATCCAAACACTCCTAAAACTCCTTTGTTCTTTTTTAAGTGTACACTGCTGATTGTCAAAGACTCGTTGGGCCATAAACTCAGACCGTATACATTGGCTGTAAACTCCGACCATAAACCATTTAAAGGCCATAAACACTTCTTCAGATCGCAAAAAAAAAAAAAAAAAACGACGTTTTTTTTACCATTTTTGCTCCAAAACTCAATCCAGAACTAGTTTTTACGAAAAACATGAAGAACAAACCCCCTAATTTTCAGAGATCTATCAAAAAATGCAAGAATCCTTTCAAAATAAAATCAAATAAACTGCAGATCTGACAAAATTAATTTATACAATACAAGCTCTTATACCAATTGTAAGTCCCCAATTTTCTTGTGTATAATTAGATCTGTTTGATGGTGCGGAATCCCAACACGCCGGCCTGACTGCGAAGCTGTGGACAGTTGGTCTTTACGTGAACAACCTGATGACAGTGACAACATATCCTCATATCCGATGTAGGGGCTGTATGGAGACAGTCCCTAGCATAGTGCCCCTCCTTTCCACACTTGTAACACCCACTACCCATCCGACAAATTCCAGAATCTGTGGTCTAAGACCGCTTAGACGCAAGCTGCGACTGCAACGGGGCCTATCGCTGGTCCCTCATCTATAGCTCAATCTCCAACTCACCCCACCTAGCGGCCTCCTGTAACTCCAAAAGACTATCAAATCGCTGGGTAGAAACAAACTGATGGATGTCAGTCTTACGCGTGCTCAGATAATGGGTCATCTGAGCCTGCTCAGAAGAAACTCTAGGTAGAACATCGTCCTCTCTGTGAACATGCGGGTGATCTCTGTCACCGACTCCCCCTCCTGTCTCAAACTCAAAAAATCATGTGATAAATACTCTCGATCGACCCGCGGAATGTATCTCGCACAGAACATATCCCCGAACTATCCCCAAGTAACATCTCTCTGATCATTAGTGTACGACCCAGTCGCCAATCTCCACTAGTCCTTGGCCCCGGACCTTAGCAGGTTCAGATCATACCTAACCTTCTGGTTAGTAGGACACGAGCAGGTAAAGAAACACCCCTCCACATCTGAAATCCACGTCATAACCTTGATGGGGTCCTATGTCCCGAGTGGTTCCTCCTCCTCCCCATGCTGTTGTTACAGCCGATGCAGCTGCAGCAGCAACCGTCTCTGCAAGGGCTGTGTATCGCTCGTCGAAGTAATCGACCATGGTGGTCTTAATAGACCCAAACATCTCAGGCAGCTGTGCCCAAAATGCAGCATCAACCTCATCATGCAGGATCTTCCGAATCCTGGGATCCAACTCCTCTGTACCCATCTGCACCACAAGCTCAGGTGCTGTTGGCCACTCCTGGCCTCTATCTCCTGATCATGATCCTAAATAGGATCCAATCACAAAGTGTCTCGTCATCACCATTATGAAACATACCACAAGATATCAGATAATCCACATAAAGGATTAGGAACCAACTCCCAACTAAACCCTAGGGGTTGTGACTTCCTTTTTATGCATATGGGTCTTGTGCTTTCAGTAGTACGGGCCCATACTACCTTCGACACCTACCCACATTTGTCTCAAGTATCACCATAACACCCTAACACTATACATGCACATGGCGGTCGCTCAACCTCACCCCTAGAGGAAGGCTAACTGAATCACAACTGACCTACCATCCTCACACATCCCACCCATTCATGAAACTCCTACCAACCCTGCAACATTAGTGTATGCTAATCATACATAACACTGGAGCCTATAGACTTTCGAATATCCGATCCTACCCTAGGCCCTAATCAATAAGAGCGGAACATAAGGTCAAATGAAACTTTCTCGGGCAATAATCTCTTAATTTTGTTAAACCGTGTTACACACACAAGTAACTACATTAATGATGTCAATCTCAGGTTAGAAACCCTAGAAAAGCAGGCATCATGTAATCAGGCAATTCTGTCATGCAATTCCTAAGGATCCTTAGCCCAGTACTAGCATGTTGTTCTATCATATCATAATATCGAATAACTGTATGGTACTTTAGGGTCAACTTACTGGCTCTGGCTGATCGTAGACTTTGCCTCCTCTCTTACTTATTTTGAAAAACATTTAAAAAAATCATTTTAAAATCCTTCCCATGATTTGAGACTGGAGTCACACGAGTGTTCCTCCAATTCACTCAAACCAAAGTTCTGATACCAACTTGTAACACCCAAAAATTTCATGCCAAATTAAAACTTTTTCAAAACATTTAAATCCATTCATCATTACAAAGTTTGTTTTCAAAACTATTTCGTTCTTATATTATCTAACACATATTATCAATTATTTTAGGTTCCATGAATGCGTGATCAAAATGAAAAATACAAAAACACGTGAATGACAAAAACACAAAGACGAGAAAATTTAGTTGTGCGACTAAATAGTTTCAACAACATATACATACATACATATATATATATATATATATACACACACACACACACACGTTTGTGTGAAGAGTCAACAATATGGAAGAGTCAACAAACAAACAAAAGTCTAGGAAATGAAGTAGCAAACCCATTCCCAGGTTTTTACTCCTACTACCACAACTTGCATCACCAGCCATTACTTTCAACTAAAACTCAAGTGCACTACTAGATATTTGTTTCTCATATATGTATACGTGAATATGTAGTCTGTGTGTGTGTGTGTGTTCATTTGTTGTTTTTGTAACACTTCTTACAACATCACCAAATACTGCTAAGAACATCACCATCTTCATCTTCTTCAAGAACAAGATTAATCGTTGGATAAAGTAAAGAACACCAAGATCAAACAACAATGAAGTGAAGAACACCAAGATCATCAACAAGCTAAATGAAGAACACCATCAACCATCTTCATATTTTTCATTGAAACTCAAGGTTCTTCATCTTCACCATATTTTTTCATCACACCATACACCACCAAACACTTCGCTTACATCAAAACACCAAAACACAACCGTGAAACACCCCAAAACCTTCTGCATCAAGATCAAAAACAAAACCTATCACTATTCATCATCATCTTCATAGAAATTTCATCACCATCACCACCTTATATCAACCTCCTTCCAACCTCTAAACAACCTAGAAAACATCCTCAAAACACCATAACACCATTACCTTAGCCAAAACATCACAAACAAACCTTATCTTCAAACAAGAAAAATCCCGAAATTGAATTCTACATGAACACGGCCCATGTTCAACATGGCTAAAATCAGACACATCCCGTGTTCTTAGTTGTAATCCTCTGGTAATTCAACACGGCATGTGTTAATCCAAGCCTAAATCCAACACGGCCCGTCTTCAGGATCCTGATCAAGAAAACCATCCAAAACCCTCCTAAACCTTCCTACACGACCCGTGTTACTTGTGCCTTATCTTACACGACCTATGTGCATGTTTTTACCAAAAAATACCTCAAATACAAATACATAAACTCATGTATTTTGTACTTTTATGTAAACAAGTTGTTTTACATAAAAACCGAGCTTTGAACGAACTTTTTATTACATATCGAACACCGGGTTGATCTTTGAACAAATAGAAACAAAGTCTATTAAGATCCAAGAGTCCAATTATCGACAAGTCATTCCAAGAGTCCAATTATCGACAAACACCGGGTTGGTCTTTGAACAAATAGAAACAAAGTCAATTAAGATCCAAGAGTCCAATTATCGACAAGTTATTCCAAGAGTCCACATATCGACCAGTCGTTCCAAGAGTCCAAATATCGACCAGTCGTTCCAAGTGTTCAAATATCGAACAGTCGTTCCATAAGTCCAGTTCAGTCAATTTATTGACAAAACTACTTGATATATATTTATATACTTATATACTTTATTATAGCTTTATGCAATTTAAATACAATCATTTATATTATTATAGCTTTCAGTCATTTATAGCTTTCATATTTATACTTATTCCGCAATTTTTATTCTTTATATATATATATATATATATATACGCATCTTATCTCTTTAAAACTTATATATCTGTCACACAATAACTGGTATTCGAGCCATTGTTGTGTTGATCAGTTTTTTATATTTCCAACAATCGGTATCTGAGCTGATATAAAACTAATAATACCCAACAATTGGTATCAGATCTTGTGTGATTTACCTTGAAGTTTCTATCGAAAACTTTTGGTTAGTGTTATAAACCTTCCATAAGCTTTTTTTTTTTTAATTTCATTTTAATATCACTTGTTCAAAATCCTTTCAAATTTTTTTAAAAAAATGTCTTTGGCCAATTACTCCAACATGAACTCTGTTTCCATTGTAAATACCTTAGGATCTGGTTCACGGGCACCCATACTTATTCTTGAAGAGTATAATTTGTGGGTTGGCTGTATGAATCTTCATCTTAACGCTATAAATGAAGATGTCTGGAAATGCGTAGAAGGAACATATATTACTCCAGAAAATATGGCTACTCTTGCTACAAATCAAGCCACTCAAACCGAAATCAGAAGAAAGTTGGAACTCCAAGCCAAAAAGGAACTTGTGTCTGGAATGGATGACATTATACTGTTAACCGCAAATCAAATGTGGGAAAATTTGAAAAATCTTTCTTGTGGAAATAAAAGAATTATCGGAAACAAAAGAACATATGTCATGAATGAATTTGATACTTTCAAAATGATTTCATTAGAAACCATCCTTGATGCTCATGATAGGTTCAATCTTATTATGGTCAAAATGAACAAATTGAGTATCAAAAAGACACAACATGAGATAAATCTCAAATTTTTATAAAATCTTTTTGAAAGCCGCAACATGGTTAAACTCATTATTTAGGGAAATCCAGCTATTCATACTAAAACTTTGTAGAATTTGTATGGACAACTTCAATCGTATGAATCCTAGATTGACCCACCAACCACTACAGCTTTTCGAGGACCACTTGCTCTTGTGTCCACAACTTCACAAAACAAACACCTTTCAACGATCAAAACTTTAATCATTTTAATCATGCTACATCTTTTCAAAGCCAAGCCTTCTAGCCTGATTCGAATGATGAAGCAGACTATCAATAATTGTGTGCGTTGGTTGCAAACACAAATCTGCAGAGATTTCTCCCAAATCATGGTTAATCAAAATTTAGACCAAACTTTCAAAACGGACCATCTTTTGGAAAAAATCACTCAGGTTTTCAACCAAGACCATCTTTTGGACAAAACAACTCAGGTTTTCAACCTAGACCTTACTTTGGACAAAATTCTCAATGACCTTCTTCCATAATAACTCAAAACCAAGGTTTTCAAAATCAGAGTTTTCAAAACGATCCCAACTCAGGTCATAATCACAATCCAAACAACAATTTTCAAAATCAAAACAGAGGTCTCCAAATTCAAGGTTACAACAATCAAAACAATGGTTTTCAAAAAAACCAAAATTTTGGATTCCAACAAAACCATTCTCAACCTTCCCTACAAACCCAAACTCAAGCACCTAAAAGACTTCCGATTAAGAGTCAAAAGGATGACAGTAATGAAGAAGTGATCATTTTTCACAACTGCAAATGAACAAATCACTATGCCAGAGAATGCCGAGCCAAAAACAAAACGAAAATCAAAGACTCGGCATACTATGCTCAAAGATCCGATGAGCTGAAGAAACTAGAAAACCAAGAAAAACAAAGAGCATTGATGCAAATCTATGAACCAAGTGTGGAATATTGGCCAACTTCTGATAACGAAGCTGACAATGAACCAGCATAATCAAACTTCTGCTTCATAGTTTGTGTTGATATACCTTCAAGAGCTCCCAATGTCAAAGAATAGGTATGGTCTATGATCTCTGAACTTGGTTTTTCCAAATCAAATTTTGAATCCCGCATAACCAAAATTGAGAAAAGTTTAGAAGCTGATCTCAAAACTTATCATGACACAATGGTCAATTATGATATTTGCAAATCTGAGTTACAAACCTTGCAACTCAAATTTGGAGAATCAACAAGAACAAAAAGCAAATTGGAAAGAGACGTTGAAAGAAAACCAAAAGATTATAATCACGTCTTGGAACAATTAAATCAGACCCTAATTCAGAAAAGGGATTTGGAACTAAAAAATCAGTCAATCATTTTTTCTGAAATAAATGATATTTTAGAAATGGAAATCCTTCAGTTGAAACAAGATTTCAAGAATCAACTGATAAATACAATATTTTAAATGAAAAACTGACTGATTCTTTAGAAAAATCAATTCTCTTGAAACCAAGAATTAAAGACTGATATGGAATATGGATTCTATCAAAGTTGCTAGAAAACTAAGTGATGATATTTTCACCAAGGAAAGCACCTTAGGAACTAGCAAAATTGATACGAATTACAAAACAGGAATTGGAAGAGAATCCTTTGAAATTGAACAAGTAAAAAAGGAAAACATGATGAATTGTGAAAGCTCTGAATCCACTCTACCAGATCTTTTCACATCTTTTAATGAGGAAGATTCAGATGACGAAACAGTTATCAACTGTAGCCCAGAAGATATTGCTTTCACTGTTTCCAAAAAGTCTTTCAAAAGTGTTGTAAATTATGAAAAAGACTATGCTAGATCTTTAACTCACCAAATCAAACATACCGACGGAACCACCAAACTTAAAAAAAAATTGAATGGAGAAAATTCCTCTTATGAGGATGGTAGTACTTCTGCACCAACTGTTTTTCCTACAATGAGTTCATCAATTTTTGGAAAACTAGTATGGGACAAATATACTCCAAGAAACAATAAACATGCAAAAAAATCCATTCAAGTCAACAAAACCCCACTTTTCAAACCAAAAGCTTTTGAAAACAAGCCAAAGAAACCAATTCAAACCTACATCGTACCACATAAACAGGTTTCCAAACAAAAACCAAAACCTTTTGAAAACCGCTTTCAAGATATCACTTTTAATCATTCAAGAAACTTTCAAAAAACATCACATCAGAAAGTTTCAAACCATCATCATCAAAAAGCTTTTCAAAACTTTTCATCACATCCCTGATATGAAGAAAACTTTTCAAACAAACCTTCACATCTAGGATATCTTTCATAAAATCACAAATGTTATCAACCCATAGGTTTTCAAAAACAAATCACATTTTGGGTAAACTTGATAAATCAAGTCAAACCTTAACCATTCCATCATCATAAACCAAACTCTTACAACAACGCGAAGTTAAATGCTAATAGAAATTCATTAAGCAAAGCACACAAAATAACAACTGACAAACCATGACCCATTCAGATTTGGGTACCTAAACTTTCTGTCTGATTGCAGGTACTTAATGCTGGAGAACCCAATGATGATACATCTTACATTGATAGTGGCTGCTCCAAGCATATGACAGGAAATTGGAAGTACTTATATGACTTCAAACCTACACAAACCAATCAAGATGTTACCTTCGGCAACAACATGACTGCAAAAATCAAGGGTTATGGAAACATAACAAATGGTAATTTCACCGTAAAGAAACTTGCCTACGTTGATGACCTGAAACACAACCTCATCAATGTTTCTCAACAGTGTGATAACAATCTTGAAGTTCTGTTCACCAAACAACGAAGCTTGATCATGGAAGCTGATATTGCCATATTTATACATAGTTTTAGGCAATATTGATCTACATTTTATTTAATATTTTGGTTATTTGCATAGAATTATGGTACTTATGAGGATAAAATGTTATTTGCAGCCAAAATAAAGCATTTTAGAAGAAAGGGACCAGAAGAGACAATTTATGGAACATTGGAGGTTTGAAGCATATAAGATGAAGTAATTCATGGAATATACTGGGGTCACGATGTGGACTTGATGGCCAGGACGTGGAATCAATCTTTTCAGAAGATAAGTACGTGAAGAAAGAATCCTTGGCAAATACATATAATTCCTGAAGTCACGTTGTGAAGCTTCCTACCACGACGTGGAACGTCATTTTCCAAAAAATATATAAACCCCTCTCCATTATGATTGGGGAGACTTTTGGCTGAAGAAAGAGATTCCAGGAGACGATTTACAGTAGAAGTAAGGTTTTGGAAAAAGGGTTTTCAACAGCAAAAGAGTAAAAGTTCATAATTTTCTTATTTGTTTGATACTTATGAACTTGTTTTCTTATTTGAGTTGTGTTTATGTGTTAGTTGCTACTATGAGCAGTTGAATCTAGCTACTTTTATCTAGCTAGATGAGGCTTCTAACTTATGAATAACATAATTCTATATGGATTTATTTAGTTGTTGAATTGCTTGTGCTTGACTTATTGTTACCTAGCATGCTTATGTTGTTGTTTTAGTTGCTTAAATTCATGTTATCTGTAGCTTAGTGACCATTAACTGCATGAACTTGACAACCTAGTAATTTAGTGAGCATTGAATTGCTAGAGCTAGGATCAACCAAAATATTAGTTAGTAATTGAAGTAATTAACTTTGTTGTGCTAGTGAACATAGATTATGACCATAATTGTGTTTGCATGATAAATCTTACATAGCATATTCATAAAAATAATTGGTTATGTGTTTAATTGTGTCTGACCATACATATTTTTATATGAATTAATTAACTATTAGTAAATTTAGACCTAAATTACTAATATAATAACAACCAACTTAATAATCCATAGTTATTTGATAGCCATAAGGATGAAGTGGATTCGAACTAGATAAGAGTGTTTTCAATCATTGATTGAATTTTAGTTTAGTTAGTCTGATCTTACAAAATCAGATAAAAACCCCTTTAGCTTGTTAATAATTAGATTAATTTAGTAGTAAATAGATTAATTAATACACCGTTCCCTGTGATCGACACCCGACTTACCCAAGCTATATTGTAATCCGCTAGGTACACTGCCTACAAGTGCATAGTTAGTCTAAGTTTGTTAGGTTATAAATATTAAAATTAGTGGGCACTTACGTGCTCATCAGACGCCAAAACCAAAGATGTTATAGTTGATTCTGACTCTGTCAGAAATATGTATCCACTTGACGTGGATCTTATCTATGGTAAACCTGATATATGTTTTCTATCTAAAGCTACAACAAATATTAGTTGGTTATGGCACCATCGCCTTTCCCATCTAAACTTTGGCTACATCAACAAATTGATCGGCGATGATCTTGTTCGAGGGCTACCATTTCTGAAGCTTGATAACGAAACTGTTTGTGCCGCATGTGAAAAAGGGAAACTTTCCAAATCCACTCACAAAAGCATCTCAAAATCTAGTGTATTCGAACCACTAGAATTGTTGCGTATAAACCTTTATGGCGCTGTAAAAAGCAAAAACCATACAAGGGAAGAAGTACATTCTTGTTGTCGTTGATGGTTTCTTGCGCTTTAATTGGGTCTTTTTCTTAAGACTAAAATTAGAAGCACCTGAAGAGATGATCAACTTCATCAAACAAATCGAGCTCAAATTCAAACGACCTGTTCGAAGAATCCGAAGTGATAATGGTTTAGAGTTCAAAAACAAGACTCTAGATTCATTTCTCAAAGACAAAGGAATTGAACATAACTTCTCAGTCCCATAAAATCCACAACTGAACGATGTTGTCAAAAGAAGGAACCAAACTCTATTGTAAGCTGCAAGATCAATGCTTATCTTCGATGATCTGCCACAATACTTCTGGGCAGAAGCAATAGCCACAACTTGCTACACTCAAAATCGTTCCTTAATCCATAAAGATCTTCATAAAACACCATATGAAGTCATTAATAACCGAAAACCTAGCATTAAATTCTTCCATATTTTTGGTTGTCGATGCTTCATAGAGAACAATAAAGGTAACCTTTCAAAATTTGAATCAAGTTTGGATGAAGGAATCTTCCTTGGTTATTCGTTTTCTTTAGTTGCTTATTGAGTACTAAACAAACGTACTAGAGTAATTAAAGAAAGTACCGATATTCATTTTGATGAATTTTATATCAGGAAATTGGATCATGAAGATTTTAGTTCAAAAATGATTGTAATTTTTTTTCAAAATCCAATTCAACAAACACCCTCTCCTGACATATACATTGAAATCGATCTTGATTTGCTTTTTGAACAACCAAAAACCGCTTACAATTCTGAACTTCTAACTACTTCAATTAACCCTACAGGAACAA
Source organism: Lactuca saligna (assembly GCF_052625555.1). Lineage (NCBI taxonomy): Eukaryota > Viridiplantae > Streptophyta > Magnoliopsida > Asterales > Asteraceae > Lactuca > Lactuca saligna. The sequence goes on along the minus strand of NC_136418.1, from coordinate 54,057,293 downwards.
CCAGTGAAGTTATTCCAAAAACAAACCAAAATGATGTAGATCAATTTGACTGGGAACCACCAACACATACTTTCTCTTTGGAACAAACACCAAATCCTCCTTTAAACACCCCATTCCAAAATAGCCTAAACAATCCCAATGCATCATTTATGGGGGAACCTTCAAACCTATTCCAAGATGAAACACCCGGAGAAGAACAATGGGATACTGAAACTCCAATCATTATAGCGGAAGAGAATCGCTTAACAAAGTGGACAAGAGATCATCCTACAGAACAAATCATCGAAGATCCCAACTCAGGCATTCAGACTAGAGTCGCATCTACAAATGAATGTTTATTTGGAGCCTTCTTATCCATTAATGAACCCAAAATCATACATTCTGCTATAAAAGATCCAGACTTGGTAAAAGCTATGCAAGAAGAGCTAGCAGAATTTGAAAGAAACGACGTATGGAATCTTGTTCCTATTGCACCCGACTTTACTGTAATAGATTCAAGATGGGTATACAGAAACAAGACTGAAAATCAAGGAACATTTTTCGAAACAAGGCATATCTTGTAGTCAAAGGATATTCACAACAAGAAGGAATCGACTACGATGAAACATATGCTCCAGTTGCCAGAATTGAAGCAATTTGTATCTTTATTGCATATGCTGCACATAAGAATTTCAAAGTGTTCCAAATGGACGTTAAATGTGCATTCTTACATGGAGAGATAGATCGCGAAGTATACATCCAACAGCCACTAGGTTTCGAAGATCCCAAATTTCCAGATCACAGCTTTAAATTGCTGAAAGCTGTCTCTGGATTAAAACAAGCACCCCGAGCTTGGGATGCCACGTTGTCAACCTTTCTCGAAGAATCAGGTTTTAAAAGAGGTTCAATCGATCAAACCCTCTTTTGTAAAATCTTTAATAAACATCTATTAATGATACAAATATATGTTGATGACATTATTTTCGGTTCTATTGATGAATCTTTAAGTGTTAAGTTTGCAGATCAAATGAAGAGCAAATTTGAAATGAGCATGATTGGGGAGATGACTACTTTTCTCGAACTTCAAATCAAATAGTCAACTGATGGCATTTTCATCAACTAAGAGAATTATGTCAAAAACCTACTCAGTTGCTTTTCAATGGACAAATCCAATACCGCAAAACCCCAATAACTTTTGGACACAAAATTGATGCACACTTAAATGTCAAACCCATTGACAAGAAAAGATATCGTGGAATCATTGGATCAATCTTATACCTCATTGCCAGAAGACTTAACATCATGTTTTCTACATGTGTCCATGCCAGATACCAAGCAAATCCTATGGAATCCCATGTAGTTGCTATGAAACGCATCTTCAAATACCTTAAAGGCACTCCAAAGCTTGGCCTTTGGTATCCAGTTAGATCCGATTTTCAACTGAATGCTTTCACCAAATCAGACTATGAAGGATGCAAGCTAGATAGGAAGAGTACATATGGTAGCTGTCAATTATTAGGAGGTAGACTAGTGAGTTGGACTTCAAAGAAACAGACTTGTGTGTCCACATCAACAACATAAGTTGAATATGTCACTACTGCCAGCTGTTGTTCACAAGTCATATGGATGCAAACCCAATTGCGTGACTATGGCTTCAAAATCTCACAAATTCCCATATTTTTGTGACTCAACCAGTGTAATTGCCATTTCTCACAATCCCATTCACCATTCCATGACAAAGCACATCGACATTCGATATCACTTTATCAAAGACAACATTCAAAAGGGTCATATCGAACTACACTTCACGAACTCCATACATCAAATCGCCGATGTCTTCACTAAGGCTCTCGATGAAAAAAAGTTTCAATACTTCCTAGGCCGTCTAGGAATGTTAAATCCAGATAACATCCATCCTTAAACTTTTACTTTTTGCTTGTACAAAAGTGTGTTTACTTTCATTCAAAAAAAAATTCAAAAACATTTGAAAATTGATTTCTTTTCAAAAATACCAAAAACATTCAAATATCCAATATTTCTAAAAACATCCATCAAAACAAATCTTCAAAAATAAAATAAAAGAATTTCCATGACAAGCTTTTATAGAACCTTGTGATTAATCGTCTCTTAAATTTATTTTCAGATGCTTATGCTCGATGAAGATTTTAAGTCATATTGATTCTCAATTTGAGTGAAGGTTCAAATCTCTTACTTTTCATAATGTATATATCTTTATTTCCTACGATTTCATTTCATTAGTGACAATTTTAAACAATCAAGGGACATAAGGTTAGGAGGATCAGATGAAAAAAAAATCCATGTGAAAATTTGTGCCTCGTCAATCTATATCACTGTGGAGTGATTTCTTGTGAGCTTAGGTGTGTCACTATTGCTTATAAGGTATACCCGATTATACCTTGTCATGGTCTCAGTTTTGCTTAAAAATGAAAATGACCAGGGATGATACATCCACTTCTTACATACTAGACAAATTCTCTTTTATGCCACCAATCCCTACCTAGATTGAAGCCAACCAAAAATGAAGTCTTGAGATCCCGTTATCCATCAACAAGAAAAGTCGAAACAAAAAAGGATTTCAACAATCACTTATCAAAGAAAAACAAAGATCTATCCACATCCAATCTTCAAAGACGAATCAAGATAAAGACGAATCAACAAAAAAAGGCCAAATCATTCACTGAAGAAATACCAAAGGAAACAAAAATATTCTACATTTGGTATTTTCAAACAAACTTTTCAACCAAATGGTTATTTCAAAACAAACATCATAAGATCCTGTGATATGTTTTTAACCATTTTTCACAAAATGAAGATATCTTAATCCAGCAAGACGGATACTCTAAAAAACCCAATTTTCTCAAATGTAGGAAGTTCTCAGCGCTAAAACAAAATATATTTTTATAAAAATTGATATTGATCAACAAACAGAATACCATCAAAGAATAAGCTATAAAAACATTGGATTTCCCGGGATACTGTAGCCTTCATCACTGAAGATTCTTAGTTGCAAACTGCACTATGAAAATTGCTAAACCCCTCTACATGTATTTCCCGATGGAGAGAGTGTGAACTTTAATGGCATGAATGAAGAAACCCACTGAGTAATGCTGAAACCAGTCTTATGTGAATGATTATCTAATAATGAGACTAAGTGACTTTCAGGAAAAGCATAGCTAAACACCTCCAATATGAGTGTGAGTTGTCAGAGAGAGATATCACTCATTTTTAGTGATCATTAACTTGTTCTGCTGCTAGAACAAGCAAACACCCAAGTGAAGTGTGAGCTGTACCTATGAGCGTTCATTTGAATCGACCTGTTAGACCACTTCTCGTCGTTAATAATGCTATAAAATCTTAGGGAATTTCTTTAGACATATATATATATATATATATATATATATATATATATATATATATATATATATATATATATATATATATATATATATATATGGCTACCCTTTGATGACCGAACCCGAGACTTTGATTTGGAAAAAAAAATTTGAAAATATTTTACATAAGACATGTTAAATCAAGTCACAAACTTTCAAATCGATTACTATAGTTTTATATATATCTTATCTATTGACAAATATTTTTTTTTTGAATCTTCAAAAATTAAACCGTCAATATGATTAAATCTACCTATCCTTATTCCAGCAATGATCGCATTGGGGAAATTGTTGAAAAATGTTTTTATATGTTACATCGTATGTGACCATCACTGAAATAAGACGAACTGTTTTTATATTATCTAACAGATATTATCAGTTATTTTAGGTTGCATGAATGCGTGATCAAAAGGAAAAATACGAAAACACGTGAATGACAAAAACGCATAGACGAAAAAATTTAGTTGTGCGACTATACAGTTTCAACAATATATATATATATATATATATATATATATATATATATATATATATATATATACACACACACACACATTTGTGTGAAAAGTCAACAATATGGAAGAGTCAACAAACAAAGCAAAGTCAAGGAAATGAAGTAGCAAACCCATTCCTACGTTTTTGCTCCTAGCTACTACCACAACTTGCATCACCATCCATTACTTTCAACAAAAACTCAAGTGCACTACTAGATATTTGTTTCTCATATATGTATACGTGAGTATGTAGTGTCTGTGTGTGTGTCCATTTGTTGTTTTTGTAACACTTCCTACAACATCACCAAATACTCCCAAGAACATCACCATCTTCATATTCTTCAAGAACAAGATTAATGTGACAACCCGATATTTCAACTCTTTGTAATGACCTAATAGGTCAAGTATTGTAAACATCTTTGAGTTACTAAAATTAACTTTGATAATAAAATGTCCAAAAAGTTTCTATTTAAATTCTTCTATGTTTAGATATCATCAAACCATGATCGTATGTAAAACGAACGCCCAAATCCGACTTCGTATATTGAAGTTATGATATTTGGCGACATTTGGACGGAATGACCTAAACGAGAATCGAAGGGCTCGACAATGGTATTTCAACGGTAAAAAGTCTGGCAAAAACCGACGTCAAATAAAGAAGTTATGAATTTTTAAAGAAATTCCTTAATCACGTCATTTTAATAAATAAATAATAAAACAAAATTCGGAATTTGCCAACGGAATCTAAACGAAAGTTGTAGATCGTAGTCTCACCTTCGCGGGGATATAAAGAACGTCGAAAACGGAGTTCGTATGAAGGAGATATGAATTTTTGAAGTTTGATAAATAATTTATATATAAATTTTATTAAAAATTCGGTATTATCCGAAGAGGAGTCAGCCTAGGGCCGAGGTACGCACCGCGTACGCTCGTACGCCCCGCGTACTCGAAGGGCACGGCCTCGGAACGTCCACGTCGCCCTATGCGAAGCTATCCGACCCGCTGTCCCGTCCGACCCGCTCCGTCCGAAATACGTAAGCGATGACGTACGGGTATGCGCTGCGTACGCCCGTACGCCCCGCGTTCGGAGGCGGTTCAGCACCCCTATAAAGGGGATGCGGGCCTTTCCAAAAATGTTGTTCATTTCCTCTCTTTCTCTCCCGATCTTGCCTCGATTTCCGTGCCCGTTCAAACCCGAAGCTCTGGTCTTTTTGCTCAAGTCCCGAGGGTCGATTTTACTCCCGAGATTCCCGAGAATCCCGAGAAAAATCCGTTTCGCAAGACGAAGCTCTACCCGGTTTTCGATCTCGCTATCTTCGAATTTCCAAGTGAGTTCATACCCCTTTATTCAACCTTTGAAATGCTTTTAAATGTTTTAAATACTTTATTGCGGGGGGGGGGGGGGGGGGGGGGGGGAATACAAGTTTAACACTTATAGTTATTGCTTCGATCACATGTGATTGCATGAATCACATGTGATTAATAACTAAGGAAACCAATGATTTTATCACTATTCAAACTGTTTTACTTTAAAATGTTTTACAAACTCTTTTACTTATCAAATGCTTTATTGTAACTTTGTTTTACTATCTATAAATTTGCATGACTATATATGTATAGCTGTATAAATAATGTTTAAAGGGCTTAGGAAAGCCACCTATCCTATTTCCTTTTCCTCGATTTGGATGTGGTTTGGTGGAATTTCGGGTGACTATCCGAGGGTCGTTTCAATATTAGTTATATGTCATATATACGTGTATAGACATAAAGGTACTTCCATATTCATGCTTATCAACACATCATTAGTAAGTTACCATCGGGGTAACACGGGATCATACTACTACGATTTCTAGATCAACGAGTCAGTTCATTCATGAGTCAATATTCATTACTAAGAGAACATATACAACGATACTAGAACAAGTAATATTATATTACATATACACGAATACGTTAACAATTGTGATCCACTGTATGGGAGCATGTCTTAATTGTCATGACCCGAGTTGTAGCCAGAGTCTCTTGGAGGGAGAGCGTTGAGTTTGCGTATAGATCTATACTGGATTGACTATCCTACACCTTGCTGTTAGCTACAGTGGGACCGATAGGTCTACGGGTGCCAAACGTCATAACCTATTTTCGACTATACGTTGTCGATGTTACCAGTCGATAGTATGGTGCAATTTATCACACGATACCTTAATATAAACCCGGTTTAAGGTAGTTAGTACCGCAGTAGTTCATATAAAACGAAACTACCGTACTACAATAATTTACCCATTACATTTTGGTGATAACCTCACTTAAACTTAAATGTACAAACTATATTTTGTTAAATGATAGTTACACTTGGGAAATTTCACAGTTTTACATCAAACGAACATACAAACAGTTAAGCCTTGGTAGAGGGCTACTTTAAACAGAAAATATAGGTTTTTCTCAGAGATTCAAACGTTTACAAACACTTACATACATTTACAACTCATACTTGCGACAGGTTCAAAACGTTTTGATAACGAACCTCGACACTAAAATACTTATGAATTCACCAGCTTAATGCTGATAAACTCTTTCAAAATAACTTGTATTCTCAGGTCATCAGTAGACAGGTACCGATGCTAGCTTTTGAGAAGATGGAGCGCATTCAAGTCTCATCATACTATTTTGATATACATTATATTTTTGGTGTCTAAAACTGTACGAAACACGCTTGTATTAAAATTTTATATTTAATGCAATGGATGATGTTGTTTGCTTATTTACAATTACTGTGTCGTGATACTCTACATGACGTCCTCCGCCCCAGAATGTTTCCGCCATTCTTGGGGTGTGACAATTAATCCCTAGAGAAAGTGAAGAACACCAAGATCAAACAACAATGAAGTGAAGAACACCAAGATCATCAACAAGCTAAATGAATACCATCAACCATCTTCATCTTTTTCAGTGAAACTCAAGGCTCTTCATCTTAACCATATTTGTTCATCACACCATACACCACCAAAAACTTCTCTTACATCAAAACACCAAAACACAACCATGAAACACCCCAAAACCTTCTGCATCAAGATTAAAAACAAAACCCGTCACTATTCATCATGATCTTCATAAAAATTTCATCACCATCACCACCTTATATCAACTACCTTCCCTAAACAACCTGGAAAACATCCTCAAAACACCATAACACCATTACCTTAGCCAAAACATCACAAACAAACCTTATCTTCAAACTACAAAAATCCTGAAATTGACTTCTGCGTGAACACAGCTCGTGTTCAACATGCCTAAAATCAGACATGGCCCATGTAATCATTTGTTTCCCTCTGATACTTCAACATGGCCCGTGTTAATCCAAGCCTAAATCGAACACGGCCCGTGTTCAGGATCCTGATCAGGAAAACCCTCCCAAACCCTCCTAAACCTTCCTACATGACCTGCGTTACTCGTGCCTTATCTTACATGACCTGTGAGCATGTTTTTACACAAAAATACCTCAAATACAAATACATAAACTCATGTATTTTGTACTTTTATGTAAAAAAGTTGTTTTACATAAAACCGAGCTTTGAATGAACTTTTTGTTACTTATCAAACACCAGGTTGATCTTTGAACAAATAGAAACAAAGTCTATTAGGATCCAAGAGTCTGAATATCGAGAAGTCATTCCAAAAGTCCAAATATCGACCAGTCGTTCCAAGAGTCCAAATATCGACCAGTCGTTCCAAGAGTCCAAATATTGACGAACCTACTTGATATATATTTATATACTTATATAGTTTATTATGGCTTTATGTCATTTAAATACAGTCATTTATATTATTTACAACTTTACGTCATTTAAATAAAATCATTTATATTATTATAGCTTTCAGTCATTTATAGTTTTCATATTTATACTTATTCTGCAATTTTTATTCTTTATATATATATATATATATATATATATATATATATATATATATATATATATATATATATATCCGCATCTTATCTCTTTAAAACTTATATATTTGTCAGACAGTAACTGGTATCCGAGCCTTTGTTGTGTTGATCAGTTTTTTATATTTCCAACAATCGGTATCTGAGCTGATATAAAAAGAATAATATCCAAAAAATACTATAAGATTATTTAAAAATGCTATGTATATACACTCTTCACATACCCCTCACCCCTCCGTTTCTCTCGCAGTCAGCATGGAAGACTACCAACAAGGTGTCCTTTACTACCAGGCCCTAGTGGCCAATGGATTGCTTGAGGGAGACCCTGTCATGATTCTAGGGGAACACCCATGCCGAGGACCGGAGGAATATGTGGAGTCCAATTATGATTTCGGGGAAAACGATGAAGAAGTGGAGGAAGTGGAGAACATTACAGAAGTCCCCAACAAGCCTTCCACTTTGGAGAGGACATCGGACCACCCCGCAGCACCGTAGGATTTAGCCGCTCGTGTGCGCTATTTGGAGGAGGAGGTTGCTGTCCTCAGGCAGCAACACTGGGCAACAGAAGGCCGGGCAGAGCTAGCAGAGTATGAGAGGGACACGGTCACTAGGGAGATGAGCGAGTTCGCTGACCGTATGGCACGACACTTCAACATTTGATCACCTATCAGACCCTTGACGCTTCGACCAGGATTAACTTCGTCCACTACCACAATTGCTAGGATTCCTTGTTATGTTCTACTATATGTGCTATCAACGACACGATTAAGTGATTACACTACTTATGGAGTCGTTACTCTGTTGGATTTTATGTCATTTCATGTATTGTATGACTTATGTAGGCAAATTTTCATGTACTCAAAAGATTTTCATTAATGAAAATGGTTATATATTTTTCTCGTGATGTTGTTATCTGTTATGTGTTATGTTACTTTTATTACATATTGATTCTATACACTCACTTACTCACGCACTACTCAATCATCAAAACTGTTTTTATATTCAAGGAATACTGAAACCGAATGCGCTAGATACTCACCATCTCTCTTTTCCATGACAGAAGATGTCACGAAGTAACCCGCATAGAAATAACCACACAGCAACACCACTATGGCCGCCTCCACCATAGGGGAACTCTGCCGCATTCCAAGCAGCAGTATCAACTACCGTCACCGCAGTACTGGCGTATTTTCATAATGAAAACAATGGAGGAAATGGGCAAGGAGCTGGAAGTTCGAACAATGGAATGAATCAAGGACCTACTAAGGTTTGTACCTACAAGGATTTCACAAATGCGAAGCCTCGAACCTTTAACGGATCACGAGGTGTGATAACCCTAAAGCGGTGGACAGAAAAAGTTGAATCGGTGTTCAAGATCTGCGGATTCCCCGAAGAGTGCAAGGTGAAGTTTGCAGCTTGTACATTTGTGGATCAAGTACTTTCTTGGTGGAATGGAAATGTGGAGGCAATGACACCTCTACTGGAAAATGTTGTGCCATGGGAGGAACTTAAAGAAATGCTAATGGCAGAGTACTGTCCAAGAGGGGAAATCTAGAAAATGGAGCAAGAATTGTGGAATCTCGTAGTCCAAAACTTCGACATCGATGCTTATATCTCGAGATTTAATGGGTTGTAACTCCTATGTCTATATCTCGAGGTTTAGTGGGTTGTCACTCCTATGTCTAGGCATGATCACATCTGAAGGAAAGAAGATTGAAAGGTTCATCTGTGGATTGACCTCTCCAATTCAAGGAAATGTAATCGCAGCAAACCCTGGAACGTATGACAATGCTAAAAGGCTAGCCAAGAAGTTATACAACCATGGAAACTAGAAGGGCGCCAAAGCAGGGGAAACTTAAGTACAAAACGAAGGTGATAACAAGAAAGGCAAGAACAACAATCAGGAAGGGCGACTAAATCAAGATGTCCTCAAAGAAGAAACAAATAGTAGTAGTCTATGCTTCTACTGCTCAAGTCACCTCAACACCACATGCTCAAGTTTCACCTACACCAAATGCTCCCTGATAATACTCAGGATCCCTACCCAAGTGCAACAAATGTGGATTTCACCACCATGGAGAGTGCAGGGAGATGCACTGCACAAATTACGAATGCAAGGTCCATACCACACGTTTCTGCAGATCTCCGCCTCAACAGAACCAATAGCCGAATAACAACAACAACAACAATCACAACAATAATAACAACAATAATTTTGGGCTACTAACACTTGTTATGGGTGTGGAGGAATTGGTCATTTCAAACGCGATTGCCCCACAGCCAACAACCAGGGGGTAGGAGATCCGGTAAGGGTATTGAGATTGGGTTAAGGTGAAACAGTTCAGGACCTGACGGCTGTTACTGGTACATTCCCAGTTAACAACATTTACTCATGCATTTTATTAGATAGTTGAGCCGAGCGATGGTTCGTTAGTAACAAATTCGAACACTTATTAAATAAACAACCCCAGAAGCTCAACGAAGCCTTCACAGTGGAGATGCTTAATGGGAAAACAGAAACAACCAAAGTTGTTCATGTAGGGTGCATATTAACACTAAACTATCATTCACTTCAAATAGATTTGACGCCAGTAAATATTAGGAGTTTTATTGTGACAATCGGCATGGATTGGTTAAGCCCCCATCATGGTGATATTATGTGTTGCGAGAAAGTCGTTCGCCTTCACCTCCCCAACCACGAAACCCTAATAATATATGGTGATAAACCTGGCGCCAATCTTCATCTTATTTCGTGCACCAAGGCACAAAAAGTGCCTGCATAAGAAAAACTACGCATTCCTCGCCCATGTTGTGGAGAAAGCCAAAGAAGATGTAGACATTAAAGAAATCCCTGTGACATGAGATTACCCAGATGTATTTCCTAGAGACCTTCTGGGAATAACCCCAAAAAGACAGGTTGAACAATGAATCGACTTCATACCGGGAGCCACATCAATTGCGAAATCACCCTACAAGTTGGCTCCCGCCAAAATGCAGGAGTTATCCAGTCAATGAAAAGAATTGTTGAGAAAAGGATTCATCAAACCAAGCTTCTCACCCTAGGGAGCTCCGGTATTGTTTGTCAAGAATAAGGATGGATCCTTCAGAATGTGCGTCAATTATAGGGAATTGAATATGCTCACTGACAAAAACCGATACCCACTCCATCGGATTGACGACCTATTTGACCAGCTTCAAAGAGCTAGTTACTTCTCCAAAATAGATCTAACATCAGGTTATCATCTACTCCAAGTCATAGAAAAGGACATTCCAAAAGCTGCTTTCCAAACTCGATATGGCCATTTCGAATTTGTTGTGATGCTCTTCGGTCTGAGAAATGCCCCCGTGGTATACATGGACCCAACAAACCGAGTTTTCCACCCATTCCTAGTCAACTTTGTAATTATTTTCATCATTAACATACTCGTCTGCTTTCGAAACAAGAGCAAACATAGTGAACACCTATAACCAAATATGGAGGCAACGAAGCCGGAGAATACCACGGAGGAAGCCCTACGTGGAATGGATGAAAATTTCGAAGTCAAAAGACAAAGCTTATTGTTGGTGATTGTCGATAGGTTAACCAAATCTGCTCATTTCCTGCTAGTAAAGGAATCATACAATATGAAGTGATTAACACGAATCTATATAAAAGAGATCGTGAGACTTCATGGTGTACCAGTATATATTATCTCGGATCGTGATGGTAGATCTACTTCACGATTTTGGCAGTCGCTCCGAAAGACAATGGAAACACAATTAGACATGAGCATTCCCTACCATTCGCAAACCGATGGCCAAGGTGAGAGAACCATTCAAACAATTGAAGGCATGCTCCGAGCCTGTGTGATCGATTCCGACAAATCATACGATACCCACTCGCCTTTGATTGAATTCTCGTATAACAACATCTATCACACAAGTATAAGGGTTGCTCCTTTTGAGGCTTTATATGGTCACAAACGCAGATAACCTCTCAGCTGGGCTGAGATGGGTGACACCCAACTGGAAAAAGGGCAATCACCGAGCAGCACACTTACAGGACCAAAAATCATTCGAGAGACTACAAAGAAGATAATCCAAATCAAATCCTGACTCCACGTGTCGCGTGATCGACAAAAGAGTTACATTGAAAAACGACGAAAACCTCTAGAATTCCAAGTCGTAGATCGAGTGCTATTGAAGGTCTCTCCCTGGAAAGGAATGATCCATTTTGGTAAACGGAGAATACTAAATCCACGATACATCGGACCGTTCGAGATTCTTGCCCGAATTGGTCTAGTAGCATATAAGCTGCAACTACTTTCAGTGCTCAGTAACATACACCCCGTATTCCACATCTCAAACCTAAAAAAGTGCTTATCAGATGAAACTCTTGGCATTCCTCTAGAAGAGATCGAGATAAACGAGACTCTCCTATTTGTTGAAGAACCGGTCGAGATAACGGACAAGGAGGTGAAGCGCACGAAGCAGAGTCGCATTCCAATTGTGAAAGTTTGATGGAACGGTAAGCAATGACCGGAATTCACCTGGGAACGCAAGGACTACGTGAAGCAGAAGTACCCACACTTATTCTCTCGTTCATAGTCCTAACTTTCAAAAGAATTTCCGGACGAAATTCCCTCTAACAGGGGGATGATGTCACAACTAGCATTTCTAGTATGAAATTATGTTATCATGTAAATGTCAACTCTTTTAAGACTTGTAATCTAAGTAGATATCATTTTCCATGCTCAATCAAAAACATCCATTTGAATCAAAGCTCCTGAGTAAAGTCCAAAACCTAATCCAATACAACTCAGATACTCAATTGTGAGTTTTGAACCATAAAAACCCGGCTCAATTATAGTATGGGCTAATATTCTCTTATTGAGCATAATGGGCCATTAAACTTTCCATTTGATGATTTTAGGCCAATGAAGCTCATTTGAGACTCTAATTGGACCCACATTCGTTAAACCATAGCAATAGGGCCATGTTGGGCCATGAACCTTCAATATGGGCCTCACTATTTTGAGCATAATAAGGAAAAAGTCCCAAACTCCTCTTCTCCTCCCTTTTTCCCCTTATTCTTGGCCCACGTCATCAACAAAATTATACTTTAAATAAGGGTGAAATAGAGTTTGACACCTCAGTTTAGTCTAGTGGATATCCATGCATAATTTGCATGTATCTAGGCGAGCATCTTATCAATCTATTCACAAGTCAAACTCCCATTCTCTCTCCATCTCTCTACCTCTCGGCCACTCTCTCTCTATCACTCTCCACCCTCATTCACACTTCACTTCAAACTCTTCTTCCATCTCAATTTTCTCTCAATACATCTAGTGCTCACTCAAGAACTTTCAAGTTCTTCATCATCCAAAAATAAAATTAAGGCTCTTTCGTAAGTCCATGTGAAACTCAAGAGGTTTTATTTCAAGTTTTCACTAAGATAATCCTTCTTATCACCTTTATTCTCGTGTATGCACTCTTAGAACACCATAACTTCAAGAATCTCATCAAGAAAGCAAGCAAGAACCGAAATCTCCTCCAAACTCTTCACCAAAATCAAATACATCAAACCAAAGTGAGCTCATACCCCCTATTTTCGGTTTTTACTAATTTTTGGGGGAGAATACATGTTGTTTTGTGTAGATCTATGTGTATATGCATGATTATGTCTGTTTTTCATGATTTATTTGGTGATTATGAGTTGTTTTCTTCATAAGTCTAAAAATATGTTAAAAATATGAAGTTTATCACTTGGATCTTCATAAAACAATGAGAAAAGTATATATTGTCATATAAACTTACAGATCTGAGATCTATACACTTAAAAAAGCAAAAACAAGTGTTGTGTTCAAAAATCTATAACCTAAACTCAAAAGTAAGTTTTTAACAGAAAAGTTTTGGTCTAGTTACGGACTGTTTTGACCACCTTTATTGTATTATTTTTCAAACTTTTGACCACCTTTATTGTATTATTTTTCACAGCTGTTTTACATGCGATAGGTTCAGGTTCATACCTTTAAAATGACTACTCACACGCATTAATACGATTTTTCTACAATTTTCAGCGATTTTTACAAAACTGTCTATCATTTTCGGAATGATTTCGGACCAGTCTGTGAACATGAACATTTTCACACTGGTTTGAGATCACTAAAAATTATAATATAAATTATGAAGAAAGTAGACTCAGTTTCTAAACTCTCAGATTTGACGAATCCAAATTTCAACGTACAATGATTTTTCTATAATTTTCCTAAAAATAGAGACGTAAATGCCAAAAATTGGAAAATTGTTTTAACTTACTAAAAGTGCTTATACGTTTGTTAGATGCAAGTTTATATGACTTATGCATACTTTTAAAAAATCTATACAAGTTAATCTAAGTGTAGTTGATATATATATATATATATATATATATATATATATATATATATATATATATATATATGTATATATATATATATATATATATATATATATATATATATATATATATATATTGAAAGACCCTAACTTTCGTATTTATGAAAGACCCAAACTTTCATACTCGACAATATAGTTACTCCAAAACATGCTACTTGTATATTCATAAAAACAATATTTTACATTGATAAATAGATTACAACCTACTGGATACAAACCGAGTAATTTAAAGTGTTATATATTACATAAATTCCCAAGATTCTATAGTTTTGTACATATGGGAGTGCAAAATACAATAGTTTCAAACTATTCATAAGCTTCTATCGATACAATAGTTTCAAACTATTCAAAAATCTTCTACCAGTATATAACTATACTTGATGTTTATCTCCTGCAATTTGTTAAACATCGAGAGGGTAAGTGGTGACGCTTACTGAGTTCAATAATAGATACAATATAACATTATGTCATATATATATATATATATATATATATATATATATATATATATATATATATACTTTAATAGGGCAGAAGCAGAGAGGAACAAGGAACAACAAGGGCATATGTGAATCATGTAACAAACATTCCATATCAATCATTGATTTGATTTAAATATATACAATCAATGAGATATAACATTTTCCATTCTTGATATACATCAATAAAGCTTCGGCCTAAACGGCACAGAAGATATACAACTTCGAATTAACATTTTGGTAGATTTCAGGCTTATAGCCCTGTCTAACCTTCTGCCACTACAATAGAATAGAATTCATTCTCTTACGGAGACATGTTCCACATGGCCAGAGGCTACATACCAGTACCAACGCGAATATAAGTCCTTTCACTGATCACATGGTCAAAGGTATTTCTTTGTTATCAAAAATAGCAAATAAAAATAACCTTGGAAAATGACCCGGAATAATAACACTAAAAAGCACGTAGCACATATAACACATAACATACAATTATTTCTATATATTAAACTCACCGTTAAATAACCGGGAGCTAAAATATTAATTTGGGCAGTACTTCAGCTCTAAATATGACTTTCGTCGTTGAAAACCGGGATCTACGAAGGTAGAGCTTTAAAACCGAGAAGATAAATTTTCTCGAAAACCGGGAGTCTCGGGGTGTGTTTCGGGCTTTGGAATCAGTACCGAGGCTTCGGGGAATGTCGGGATAGTAAAAATATTGAAAAATGGTGAAAAAGTGTGAAATTTCTAAAGTTAGCCGAGAGGGTTCGCACCCCTTATATAGGGCCGCGGTTCGGATCCGAAGCGAAGGGAAGAAGGCACACATCTGCGAGGTTCGGACCAGGTGGCAGCAGGGAGAGGCTCGGTTCGGTCAGCTGGCTGCTTCGGTTTGGACCTAACTTGGGTCCAATGGGAGGAGGGCACGAGGGTGCGAGGGTGATCAGGGGGTGTCTCCTACGAAGGTTTTCCGAGCTTAGTGGTCCTTGGGCTTGGTCCAATCAGAAGGCAACACGCAAGGCTGCGGTCCAATCAGTAGCGAACACCTGTCCGACACGTGGAAGCCTCACATGCGAGGGTGACGTGGCAGTACTATTCATGCGAATTTTCTCGAAAAATGTGCCAAATCTTGTAAAATCCATAACTTTCGCATACGAGCTCCATTTTTGACGTTCTTCATATGCACGCGAAGCTAAAATTATGTTCTACAGCTTTAATTTAGACTTCATCGGCTAATTTTGACTTTAATTTTAATATTATTATTTTCAACAGACCGGGACAGGAAAATCCGTTAAAAATTCATAACTTCTTTATCCAACGTCCGTTTTCGTCAGACTTTTTACCGTTGCACTACTAATGATGAGACCTACAATTCTCATTTAGGTTGTGTCGGCTAAAAATCACTCGATCTAAAATTCGAGTTTTTAGCTATCTACTGCTAAGCGGAAACTTCGAAAAATCATAACTTCCTCATACGAAGTCAGATTCAAACGGTTTTTATATGAAAGTTGATTATTTTCACGAGTTCTACAACTTTATTTACATCACTAAGGCTAAAAATTAGTTTATCGAAAACTAAATTTTTACGCGACAAAGTATTTTCCGGATTTATCACGGATCTTCGTTTGGTCATAACTTTTTCGTTTTAAGTCGGACTTCGATGAGGGTTTCGCCTAAATGTTTCTAACGAGATTATCTACAATTTTCAATAATAAAATTTTACTTATTCCAAATTTTATATTTTCGCTATATTTCAGTATTTGGTTTTTAATTGGAATCTCATAAGACTTCCAACATTTTATGAGTGATTGTAAACATAGTTTTACTTAATTTCTAGTAAAAACTATCTGTTAGAACTCAACATTCAAATTCACTTAATATTTCATAATATTATTTACTTAAAACACGATTTCAAAACGTGTATGTTACAAATACCTCCTCCTTTTGAGGATTTCGTCCCCGAAATTACATCGATTAAAATAAATGGGGATATTTTGCTCTTATCTCATTCTTATTTTCCCAAGTATAATTTAGGCATCGATGGTGTTTCCACTTGAAAAGCACCAACTCCACTTCTTTATTACGTAGATTAGTTGTTCGTTTGTTCACGATCTCTTCCGGCTCTTCTACATATCTTAACTTATTATCCAATTTCACCTCGGATAATGGAACTGTCTCATCATTGATGCTCAAGCATTTGCGCAGATAGCTCACATGAAACACATCATGAATACCTGCCAAATCTTCAGGTAATTCTAAGCGGTATGCTTGCTTTCCAATTCTCTGGATGATTTTGAAAAGACCAACAAATCTAGGACTTAACTTTCCTTTCTTCCCAAATCTCATAAGGCCTTTCCATGGTGATACCTTCAGCATCACAAAATCACCCACTTGGAATTCTATGGGTCCTCTTCTCTTTTCTGTATAGGACTTCTGTCGATCCTGGGCCGCTTTCATTCTTTCTCGTATGATTTGAATTTTGTTAGTGCTGTCTTGAATCATTTCAGGGCCTCCAAGGATCTTCTGTCCTATGTCTCGCCAACATAATGGAGTACGACACTTGCGACCATATAATGCTTCATATAGTGGCATTTTGATTGAAGCGTGGTAACTATTATTATATGAGAATTCGACAAGAGGTAAGCATTTATCCCAGTTACCACCGAACTCCAAGACACATGCACGAAGCATATCTTCTACTGTTTGATTATTCTCTCTGTTTGACCATCTGTCTGGGGATGATAAGCTATGCTGAGAGTAACTCGAGATCCTAATTCACATTGCATACTTGCCCAAAAGTGAGAAGTGAAGCGGGTATTATGATCGGAAATGATCTTTAGTGGCACACCATGTCTTGCCACAATTTCATCCAAGTATACTTGTGTGTATTTCTCCATTGGAGCCGTTTCACGCATGGCAAGAAAATGAGCGCTTTTAGTCAGGCGGTCGACAATTACCCAAATGCTATCATGCTGTCTAGCAGTCTTTGGTAATTTGGTAATAAAATCCACGGACAGTTCTTCCCATTTCCATACATGAACACTAAGACTTTCTGGGGTTCCATAAGGCTTTTGGTGCTCTGCTTTGACTTGTAAGCATACTAAACATTCCTGTACATATCTTCCAATGACTCTCTTTAATCCAGGCCACCAATAATCAACTCTTACATCATAGTACATTTTACTTGTACCAAGATGGAGTGACATTTTAGATTTATGGGCTTCATCTAAAATCTTTTGTCTCAATCCACCAATCTTTGGAATCCACAGCCGATTCTTGAATACTTTTAGTCCTCGCGGATCATCAAGTAGAGCATCATTATAATGTATCATCCCTTCTTTTTTCACATTTTCTGGCTTTAGGGCCTCTTCTTTCCATTTCTCTAATACATCTAAAATAGTGAATTTTACTATAGTATGAGTAATGGCATAACACCTACTATTGCGATAAACTTTTCTACTAAGTGCATCAGCAACCACGTTAGCTTTTCCAGGATGATATGGGATTTCACAATCATAATCTTTGATCAACTCCATGGCTCGTTGTTGTCTCATATTCAAAGTTTGCTGACTGAATATGTACTTGAGACTTTTGTGGTCGGTAAATAATTGGCACCTTGTACCAAAAAGATAATGCCTCCAATGTTTTAGGGAAAATACCACTACAGCGAGTTCGAGATCATGAGTGGGATAATTCTTTTCATAATCTTTCAGTTGTCTTGAGGCATAGGCTATCATTTTGCCACATTGCATCAACACACAACCGAGTCCTAATCTTGAAGCATCGCTATATACGGAGAAGTCATCATCACCTTCTGGGAGTGATAAGATTGGAGCATGAGTCAAAAGATATTTTAGACTTGAGAAAGCTCTTTCTTGGTTTTCACCCCATTCGAACTTCACTTCTTTCCGTGTAAGACTCGTGAGAGGTACGGCTATACAAGAAAAGTCTTTAATGAATCTCCGGTAATATCCCGCGAGACCTAAGAAACTACGAATTTCGGAAGCATTACGGGGCACTTCCCAATTTTGAATGGCCTCGATTTTGATAGGATCTACGGATACACCATCACTAGAAATAACACGGCCGAGGAATTGAACTTGGCGAAGTCAAAATTCACATTTCGAGAATTTAGCATATAGTTTCTCCTTTCGAAGAAGTTCCAATACCGCACGAATATGAATGGCATCATCAGCTTCAGACTTGGAATAGATTAGAATATCATCAATGAATACGATGCTTGATTTATCGAGCATTGGGCGGCATACCCGATTCATCATATCCATGAATACAGCCGGAGCGTTTGTTAAACCAAACGGCATAACAAGGAATTCATAATGTCCATATCGAGTACGAAAAGCAGTCTTCGGTACATCTTGCTCGTGAACTTTCAACTGATGATAGCCAGATCTAAAATAAATTTTTGAGAAATAGCTAACACCCTGAAGTTGATCGAATAAATCATCGATGCGAGGTAGTGGGTACTTGTTCTTGATAATCACCTTATTCAGCTAACGATAATCAATGCACATCCACATCAATCCATCTTTCTTCTTGACAAACAGTACCGGAGCATCCCAGGGAGAGGTACTCAATCGAATGAAACCCTTGTCAAGTAGTTGTTGAAGTTTGATCATCATTTCTTTCATCTCAGCTGGAGCAAGACGATAAGGAGTCTTTGCAATCGGAGCAGCACTAGGCACAAGGTCAATTCGAAATTCTACTTGCCTATCCAGAGGAAGGCCACGCAAGTCATCGGGGAAAATGTCAGGATATTCGTTAACAACTAGAACATCATCTACAATTTTCTTCTCCCCTTTTGAGACATCAACTGTGTAGGCCAGATAGATAGAACACCCTTTTGATATGAATTTACGAGCTTTAAGGAAAGAGATTATTTTTAAGAGTCTTTGTTCACCGTAGACATAGATAGGATTCTCCCCTTCAATAGGAATGTGTACTATCTTTTCATAGCACAAGAGTTCTGGGTGGTTCTTTGATAACCAATCCATGCCGAGAATAATATCAAAGTTAGGCAAGGAGATAGGGATCAGGTTAGCGAGAAAAGTATAGCCTTCAATTTCTATAACACAATCCCTATAGACTTTATCAACAAGTAATGATATACTTCCCGCAGTATCTATGTGAAATGGTTGCACGAGTACAAAGCAAGCAATTTGAAAGGAATGCGCAAATTCGTAAGACACAAAAGAATCTGAGGCACCAGAATCAAATAAGATGTGACCAGGTCGAGAGTTGACAAGAAATGTACCCGTCACAACATTCGGGTCCTCACGTGCCTCCTCTGAGGTAATCTAGAATGCACGACCCCTAGCTTTTGGCACCTTCTCCTTTTTAGTTGGAGTACCCTATGATTGTTGAACAAGGACTTGGCTTCTCGCTGGTTGTTGAACAAAAGCTTGGCTTCCCGTTATCTGACTAGTAAGAGTAGGGCAAAAATGCTTCTTGTAGCCAGTAATACCACATGCATAGCAAGTAACATCTTTTCTTGGGCAAGCTGGCTTTATATGACCCTTTTCTCCGCATCTATAAAAGACAATGGATTCCTTGTCTATTTTGCATTGTCCCGAATGATTCCTTCCACAAATACGACATGAAGGCGATTGCATAGAAAAAGATTGTGATATACCGCGTCCACAAGAGGCATTTTGAGTTTGAACTTGATTAGCAGGTTCAGTCCGAACAGATTGAGCTGGTAGAAAAGAAGGAACAGTTCTTTCAGTACGTGGATGCTTTAGAGCAGTAACAGTGGCACCACGTATTTCTAAGTCATGATCACCTATTCGATCATATTCCACGGCTTTATCGAATGACAGAACTTCTCGATTGGCAACGAAATCGTGGATCTCATGTCGTAGCCCCTCAATGAATAACGGAATTTTCTCGTCTTCAGGTTGAATATACTTTGTAGCAAACCTTTCTCTTTGATTAAACTGAGTTTCATACTCATTCACAGTCATTCCTCCTTATTTAAGCTCGAGGAATTCCTTCTCCAATCTCCTCCTCATGTCTAGAGGACAATACTTCTCTAGCAAATGAGTTTTAAACATTTCCCAGGATAAATTCTCCTGGTCAAACCTGTTAAGAGCTTCATATGTTGCTTCCCACCAGACCAAGGCTTCTCCGGTGAGCATTGCGGAAGCATAGTTAGCCTTGTCTTCATTATCCACATGAGAAATACGAAACACTTTCTCTGTGTTCTGGATCCAAGTAAGAACAATAATGGCATTGAGAACACCGGAAAACTCTGTAGTACCACTACTTCTGAAGTCTTTGAACGAGGGACGCTTCACTTCTCCTTTTGAAGATTCTCCAGTGGCTTTCTTTTTTCCCATATCACCATTCTTTTTGTGTTCTTCGAGAGTCTGCCGAATAACACTGGTAAGTTTACCCAAGAGTCGCTCCTCATGAGGAGATACTGGAGTATTCACTTCCTCGGGTTGAGGACCTCCACCAACCTTAGGGGTATGGCTACTAACCTGTTCAGCCATTGCTATGCAATACGGAGTAACATTGTATTTTAGAATATTAGGGTTTATTATTACCTAATACTTTTACTTATATATTTCCTATGGTTTGTATCCCTGTACTTACAATGATTTAGTTCATATATTGAACTTCCAATAGTTTAAGTCTTAATACCAATCCGTGGAATTTAGTTAACTCAAACTACTACTCTGATACCATGATTGAAAGACCCTAACTTTCGTATTTATGAAAGACCCAAACTTTCATACTCGACAATATAGTTACTCCAAAACATGCTACTTGCATATTCATAACAACAATATTTTACATTGATAAAGAGATTATAACCTACTAGATACAAACCGAGTAATTTAAAGTGTTATATATTACATAACTTCCCAGGATTCTATAGTTTTATACATATGGGAGTGCAAAATACAATAGTTTCAAACTATTCATAAGCTTCTATCGATGCAATAGTTTCAAACTATTCAAAAATCTTCTACCAGTATATAACTATACTTGATGTTTATCTCCTGCAATTTGTTAAACATCGAGAGGGTAAGCGGTGATTCTTAGTGAATTCAATAATAGATACAATATAACGTTATGCCATATATATATATATATATATATATATATATATATATATATATATATACTTTAATAGGGCAGAAGCAGAGAGAAAAAAGGAACAACAAGGGCATATGTGAATCATATAACAAACATTCCATATCAATCATTGATTTGATTTAAAGATATACAATCAATGAGACATAAAAATTTTCATGCTTGATATACATCAATAAAGCTTTGGCCCAAGCGGCACAGAAGATATACAACTTCGGATTAACATTTTGGTAGATTTCAGTCTTATAGCCGTGTCTAACCTTCTGCCACTACCATAGAATAGAATTCATTCTCTTACGGAGACATGTGCCACATGGCCAGAGGCTACATACTAGTACCAACGTGAATCTATGTCCTTTCACTGATCATATGACCAAAGGTATTTCTTTGCTATTAAAAATAGCAAATAAAAATAACGCAGGAAAATCACCCGGAATAATAACACTGAAAAGCACGTAGCACATATAACATATAACATACAATTATTTCTATATATTAAACTCACCGTGAAATAATCGGGGGCTAAAATATTAATTTGGGCAGTACTTCGGCTCTAAATATGACTTTCGTCGTTGAAAACCGGGAGTTTTCTTGAAAATCGGGCTCTGCAAAGGTAGAGCTTCAAAACCGAAAAGATAAATTTTTTAGGCTTCTCGGGAGTCTCAGGGCGTGTTTCAGGCTTTGGAATCAGTACTGGGGCTTCGGGGAATGTCGGGATAGTAAAAATATTGAAAAAGGGTGAAAAAGTGTGAAATTTCTAAAGTTAGCCGAGAGGGTTCGCACCCCTTATATAGGGCCGAGGTTCAGATCCGAAGCGAAGGGAAGAAGGCACGCGTCTGCGAGGTTTGGACCAGGTGGCAGCAGGGCGAGGCTCGGTTCGGTCAGCTGGCTGCTTCGGTTTGGACCTAACTTGGGTCCAATGGGAGGAGGGCATGAGGGTGCGAGGGTGATTAGGGGGGGTGTCTCCTGCGAAGGTGTTCCAAGCTTAGTGGTCCTCGGGCTTGGTCCAATCAGAAGGCAACACGCAAGGTTGTTGTCCAATCAGCAGCGAACACCTGTCCGACACGTGGAAGCCTCGCATACGAGGGTGACGTGGCAGTACCATTCATGCGAATTTTCTCGAAAAATGTGCCAAATCTTGTACATTCCATAACTTTCGCATACGAGCTCCGTTTTTGACGTTCTTTATATGCACGCGAAGCTAAAATTATGTTCTACAACTTTCGTTTACACTTCATCGGCTAATTTTGACTTTAATTCTAATATTATTATTTTCAACAGACCGGGACAGGAAAATCCGTTAAAAATTCATAACTTCTTCATCCAACTTCCGTTTTCGTCAGACTTTTACCGTTGCACTACTAATGACGAGACCTTCAATTCTCGTTTAGGTTGTGTCGGCTAAAAATCACTAGATCTAAAATTCGAGTTTTTAGCTGTCTACTACTAAGCGGAAACTTCGAAAAATCATAACTTCCTCATACGAAATTAGATTTAAACGGTTTTTATATGAAAGTTGATTATTTTCATGAATTCTACAACTTTCATTTACATCACTAAGGCTAAAAATTAGTTTATCGAAAACTAAATATTTACGCGACAAAGTATTTTCCGGATTTATCACGGATCTTCGTTTGGTTATAACTTTTTCGTTATAACTCGGATTTCGATGAGGTTTTCGCCTAAATGTTTCTAACGAGATTATCTACAACTTTCAATAATAAAATTTTACTTATTCCAAATTTTATATTTTCGCTATATTTCACTATTTCGTTTTTAATTGGAATCTCATAAGACTTCCAACGTTTTATGAGTGATTGTAAACATAGTTTTACTTCATTTCTAGTAAAAACTATATGTTAGAACTCAACATTCAAATTCACTTAATATTTCATAATATTATTTACTTAAAACACGATTTCAAAATGTGTATGTTATATATATATATATATATATATATATATATATATATATATATATATATATATATATATATATATATACACATATATATATACACGATTACAAAAGTGTTATTTTTAAATCAATTTGACAAATAATTGAACTAATACTAGTAATAAAATAACAAACAGACTAATTTTGTCATTTGTATAATATTGGGCTTTAGTGGCCAAAAGGTCTTAATAAATCACCCTACTAGACGATCCCCGACCCAGGCTTCTATCATTCTACATTGAAGCAACTATTTTTCTCATCATCAAATTCTTCCATCACAACTTTGAGCTATGTAAACAACCATAGTAACATCGCTTGGATAGCTTCACGAACCATAATCGCAACTAGTCCCTAAGATTGGGTATTATAGCATTGATACTTTGAACTTCTATATGTTTACCTTTGATACTTACGTTTACTTCTAGTACTTGGATCATTCATACATCTACCTTTACTTCTTGGATAATTTATACATATACTTTTATTATTTGAACCATTCAGATACTTTCTTTTACCATAACTTATCATTCCTATGGGCTCTTTCGTGAGCCTTCCGACTCAAATATCAGTCATGTGCTTCAAATAGTATGGGCCCCTACTGTCTTTTACACAGACGGATACTTGTTCCAAGAATTTAGATGAAACTTCCCTGTCTACATGATAGGTCCGATACATAACTACTTATTTATCGTTTTATTATTCTTGCTCATCATGAGTATACATTCCTACTTTATCAATTTATATTGTCTCAAGTTTTCTTTTATAGTCAATGTACACCATGGATGCATGACGATGCATACCCTCGAACCAATGTAAGTCTTTAAGAAGTTGATTCTACCCTAAAACCACAGCCAAACAAGGAACAGAAAATAAGGTCAAATCAGTCCTCTAAACCTAGATGATCCTAGATGTATACAACCATAGTATTCAAGATATAGGCTACCTATAAAGGTGAACTAAGTACTACAAAAACACATACTCCATATAAGGTACACATAGATCATATAAGCACATAAGCATATAAACATAAACATCATAGGTACATATGCATCACGAACACATATGCATTCTAGAAGAAAATTCTAGCATACATACATTACATATATCTTAACACTTCCTAGCATATAACATTACATATATCTTAACAGTTTTACACAATACTTTTGTGAGTAAGTGGCTCACTACCCGTTGAGCTCCAGATGACTGCACGCTTCACATTCTCTTTGTTTTTCGAACATTAGGTTTTAAAATTTTTGACTATTAAATTATTTTTTAGAAACTTTTTTGAAATTTTTTTAGCCTTGGTTTGAGTTTAAACACACAAGTGCATGTCCAAATCCCTCAAACCATGCTCTGATACCAACTTGTAATGACCCAATTTTTTATTTAATTTAATACATAATCTTAAATCCTCATTAAATAAAACCAGTCATTACCCTTTGAAAACTACAATTAAGGTTATCAAAAACTTCCAACCAAACTTATAAAATATTATTTCAAAGAAAACATTAGCAGAAGGAAAAACATCCAAGCTTTAAATACATAACATTTTTTTTATATATGTAAGTCTTAAAGAGAATGCCGCCTGCAGTCACACTGGTCTCTTTTCTTTATTAAAACTCGACGATACTGAAAAATATTAAATAACAACTAGTAAGCATAACTCTTAGTGAGCATGCACATTACTCTACCGTTATATAAATCACTTACTTACACATAACACACATAAAACATGTCACATAAAGCATAAGATACACATATCATTCCTAGCACATATTGTTTGTACCAACAATAGCCTTGTTCCTCCTTCGAGGAACTACCCCCTTACCCCTAATTAGGGAATAAGAGATAAGAGTGCAGTTTGGCTCACTAGAGGACAAACCACATTCTGCCTTACCTTGTTCACTCTACCAGATTTAAGAATTAATTGTGCACATCACAATTTGAAGTAATATTTCGGTAGATTTCTGTACCACTCTTTACTCTTTAAATAAATTGTGCAAGTCTATCAAGAATTTAATCAAGTCATTGATATGGAGGAAACTATACATGTATATCTAACTATAGGCTATGGAATTTTGGCATTTGGATTTATGAGGAATTTATTCCGATTTTTAGAAGACAACACATGAAATCTGTGAGAACACAAACCACTATGAGAAGATTGACCGTTTTACCATTCAGTGTTAAAATGTTCATCTTCACAGACTGGTCCGAAATCATTCCGAAAATGATAGGCAATTTTGTAAAAATCGCCAAAAATTTTAGGAAAATCGTATGAACGCGTGTGAGTAGTCATTTTAAAGGTATAAACTTGAACTTTTTTCATGTAAAACATTTTTGAAAAATAATACAATAAAGGTGGTTAAAACAGTTCGTAACTAGACCAAAACTTTTCTGTTAAAAGCTGATTTTTGAGTTTAGGTTATAGATTTTTGAACACAACACTTGTTTTTGCTTTTTTGAGTGTATAAATCTCATATCTGCATGTTTAAATGACAACATATACTTTTCTCATAGTTTTTATGAAGATCCAAGTGATAAACTTCATATTTTTAACATATTTTTAGATTTATGAAGAAAAAAACATATAATCACCAAATAAATCATGAAAAACACACATAGTCATGCATATACACATAGATCTACACAAAACAACTTGTATTCTCCCCCAAAACATAGCAAAAACCAAAAATAGGGGGTTATTAACTCACTTTGGTTTGATGGATTTGATTTTAGTGAAGAGTTTGGAGGAGATTTCGGTTCTTGCTTGCTTTCTTGATGAGATTCTTGAATTTATGTTGCTCTAAGAGTGCATACACGAGAATAAAGGTGATAAGAAGGATTATCTTAGTGAAAACTTGAAATAAAATCTCTTGAGTTTCACATGGACCTACCAAAGAGCCTTGATTTGATTTTTGGATGATGAAGTACTTGAAAGTTCTTTAGTGAGCACTAGAGGTCTTGAGAGAAAATTGAGATGGAAGAAGAGTTTGAAGTGATGTTTGAATGAGGGTTGAGAGGGATAGAGAGTGGCTGAGAGGAAGAGAGAGGGAGAGAGAATGGGAGTTTGACTTGTGAATAGATTGATAAGATGCTTGCCTAGATACATGCAAATTATGCATGGATATCCACTAGACTAAAGCGAGGTGTCAAACTCTATTTCACCCTTATCTAAAGTAGAATTTTTTTGATGATGTGGACTGCGAATAATGGGAAAAGTGAGTAGAAGAGGTGTTTGGGACTTTTGCTTGATTATGCTCAAAATTGTGATGCCCATATTGAAGGTTATCAGCCCATTAGTGAAATAGAGTGGTTCATGGCCCAACATTGCCCTATTGCTATGGTTTAATGAATGTGGGTCCAATTAGAGTCCCAAATGAGCTTCATTTGCCCAAAATATCAAATGGAAGTTTTACTGGCCCATTAGGCCTAATATGAGAATATTAGCCCATACTATATTTGAGCCGGGTTGTTAGGGTTCCAAACTCACAATTGCGTATCCGTGTTGTATTGGATTAGGTTTTGGACTTTACTCAGGAGTTTTGATTCAAATAGATGTTTTTAATTGATTCAAATGGTCCTGTAAGTGTGTTGCTCGGTGATTTCCCTTTTTCCAGTTAGGTGCCACCCACCTCAGCCCAACAGAGAGGTGATCTGCGTTTAAGACCATATAAAGCCTCAAAAGGAGGAAACCTTATACTCGTGTGATAGTTGTTGTTGTATGAGAATTCAATCAAAGGCGAGTGGGTATTGTATGATTTGCCAGAATCGATCACACAGGCTCGGAGCATGTCTTTAAGTGTTTGAATGGTTTTCTCACCTTGGCTATCGGTTTGCGGATGGTAGGCCATGCTCATGTCTAATTGTGTTTCCATTGTCTTCCGGAGCGACTGCCAAAATCATGAAGTAAATCTACTATCACGATTCGAGATAATAGATACTGGTACACCTTGAAGTCTCACAATCTCTTTTATATAGATTTAATCTTTTCATCTTGTATGATTCCTTTACTGGCAGGAAATGAGCAGACTTGGTTAACCTATCGACAATCACCAATATTAAGCTTTGTCTTTTGACTTCGAGATTTTCATCCAGTCCAGGTAGTGCTTCCTCTGTGGTATTCTCTGGCTTCGTTGCCTTCAAAGCCGGTTGTAGGTGTTGACTATGTTTGCTCTTGTTTCAGGAGCAAATGAGTATGTTATTGATGAAAATAATTACAAAGTTGACTAGGAATGGGTGGAAAACTCGGTTCGTGGGTCCATAGATACCACGGGGGCATTCATCAGACTGAATAGCATCACAATGAATTCGAAATGGCCGTATCGAGTTCGGAAAGCAGCTTTTGGAATGTCCTTTTCTTGGACTCAGAGCTGATGATAACCGAATCTTAGATCTATTTTGTAGAAGTAAGTAGCTCCTTGAAGCTGTTTAAATAGGTCGTCAATCCGAGGGTGTGGGATTGGTTTTTGTCAGTGAGCATATTGAATTCCCTATAATCGATGCACATTCTGAAGGATCCGTCCTGCTTCTTGACAAACAATATTGGAGCTCCCCAGGGTTAGAAGCTAGGTCTGATGAATCCCTTACTCAACAATTCTTTTCGTTGACTGGACAACTCCTGCATTTTGGTGGGAGCTAACCTGTAGGGTGATTTGGCAATTTATGTGGCTCCCGGTACGAGGTCGATTCGAAGTTCAACCCGTCTTTTTGGGAGTATTCCCGGAAGTTCTCCAGGAAATATATCTGGGTAATCACATGTCACAGGGATGTCTTTAATGTCTACATCTTCTTTGGCTTTATCCACAACATAGGCGAGGAATGCGTAGTTATTAGGGTTTGAAAGAATATTTATGACACGGTCGATTCTTGAAAGAATGTAGATTTAATTTTAGGTATTTAAAAAAATACACATTTTTAATAGAATATACATATTTATTTAATTATTATACAAACATTTTTAAACTAACCTGGAGGAATAGAAGTACTGATATGAAATTCTAAGAAGAATTGCAAAAGTAACACGATAACATAATAGTTATTGGAAACAAATGATCCTAGCCCATATATATATATATATATATATATATATATATATATATATATATATATATATATATATATATATATATATATATATATATATATATATATATGTCACACCCCCAAACCAGGATGGCGGAAATATCTGCGGGTGGACGAATTCATGAACAATATCACAACAAAATGTAAAATACCGATCAAAGAAAACACAACCATCATAAATATAATTGAAAATGTTACATTGTTTCCAAGTGTTGTATGTTTCAATACCAATTACATTATGCTGTCAAAATGAAAATTACAACGCTGTAACGTTCCATCCTCAAAAGCCTGGTGACTACCTGTTAAACGGTTTCCTGAGAATACAAGTAGTTTTGAAAAGTGTCAACAATTAAGTTGGTGAGTTCATAAGAGTTTTGTATGTGAAAAATCTGTAACTCTTTCCTTGTAAAATGATAGTGTTTGTTCCCAGAAAATCCAACATTTCCTTAAATATGAGTTGTAGTCTTAAAACCCTAAGACCAAAAATGTAGAATTATTATATACTTAAAATAGTATTACGTAGTTTTATTGTTATATAAAATCATTTGAATGCATGTTACCCCCGTAAGCTAAATTTATCGTTTATTCCCCATGTGAGTTATTACCACCATCCTAAAATCGAAGTTAGCCTGCTGCGACGTTAATCAGGCGTCAGAATATTAGACATTTTTCACCGCAGACCTGCCGGTCTAGCTGTAGCTAGCAGCTTAGGTGCATGATTGTTAGTCACGTATAGATCTATACACAAGTATCATTCTCTCTTACCGAGATTTTGATTATAATAATTAATTCATGACTTTAGTGTGCACTCTAGTAGGTACGGTGAAGACTTTGTCTCACATAATTGTTTCAACATGTTTACGTTTTGTGTAATGAAAACCCTTTTATGTGTAAATATCACTTTTGCATAGTATTAATATAGTGTATCATAACTATATTAATGTGTGTAATTGTAACAAAACTAGTATATATGTATAGAATCACTGGATTAGTAAGGAAAAGCTTACCAAAAGATCAAGAACCAACTTATGAAAGTAAGCCTTAAGAGGGAAAACTTGTTCTTGAGGAAGGAGATGAACAAAATGAAGAAGATGGCATGGGGGGAGGGGGGCCGAATTAAAGAGATGAGGGAGGGAGGGAGGGTGAGGGGCAGGGGTGGGGTAGGTATGAGGGATGTGGAGTGATTTTCTTGAATTTAATATTCAAGCTTGTCTCACTTAATTAAACAATAATATCTTAATAAAGGTGTAATACTTAAATATTATTAAAAAAGAATCATTAATTCACCAATGAAATAATCATGACCCATGATTGTATTTCAATCATATGATTTCCACCCTTAGATCAAATTGCTGACATTATCTTCTCCAAATAGAATTCAAACACTTAATTATAGAATCTTTAAATTTAGCAATTACATTTCAATCACAATTCTATTTAATTATAAAATCTATCATACTTTTAAAATATATTTCACAATTGGACCACAATTACATCTAATTATAGAATCTTTAAAATCATCAATTATGTTATCAATTGAAGCATATCATTCTATTTATATATTAGGTATCAGTTTCTCCATAAATCCTGTCAAAAACATGAATAGCCGCCCCATCTTTCTCCTCAATTTTTTTCACTTAAACCATAATTCCCTAATCCTTTTCATCCTGATGTCAATGGTTGTGCTTCAATTGATGCTTTGTGTGTTCATCATAGAATGTAGCACCATAAGTTGGTTCCTTTTTGCTCATGTATTCTTAGAATTTGCGTATTTCCTCTTCCTTGCATCTCGAATTATCACACCTTTGTTTTGGCTTCACAGAAATCTCTACAAATTGAAGCAATCATCTCCATCTTTAGATGATCTATTCCATCATTAACTGTGACAACCCGATATTTCAACTCTTTGTAATGGCCTAATAGGTCAAGTATTGTAAACATTTTTGTGTTAATAAAATTAACTTTGATAATAAAATGTCGAAAAAGTTTCTATTTAAATTCTTCTAGGTTTAAATATCATTAAACCATGATTGTACGTAAAAAGAACGCCCAAATCCGACTTCGTATATTGAAGTTATGATTATTCCAAGTTCAGCTTAGCAATAGACAGCTAAAAACTCGAAACGGAGATCGAGCGACATTTGGCCGGAATGACCTAAATGAGAATCGAAGGTCTCGTCAATGGTATTTCAACGGTAAAAAGTCTGGCAAAAACCAACGTCAGATAAAGAAGTTACGAATTTTTAAAGAAATTCCTTAATCACGTCATTTTAATAAATAAATAATAAAAATAATTTCGGAATTTGCCAACGGAATCTAAACGAAAATTGTAGATCGTAGTCTCACCTTCGCGGGGATATAAAGAACGTCGAAAACGGAGTTCGTATGAAGGAGATATGAGTTTTTGAAGTTTGATAAATAATTTATATATAATTTTTAATAAAAATTCGGTATTATCCGAAGAGGAGTCAGCCTAGGGCCGAGGTACACGCCGCGTACCCTCGTACGCCCCGCGTACTCGAGGGCACGGCCTCGGATCGTCCACGTTGCCCTATGCGAAGCTATCCGACCCGCGATCCCATCCAATCGCCCCATCCGAAATACGTAAGCGATGACGTACAGATACGCGCTACGTACGCCCGTACGCCCCGCGTTCGGAGGCTGTTCAGCACCCCTATAAAAGGGATGCGAGCCTTTCCGAAAAATTTGTTCATTTTCTCTCTTCCTCTCACAATCTTGCCTCGATTTCCATGCTCGTTCAAACCCGAAGCTCTGGTCTTTTTGCTCAAGTCCCGAGGGTTGATTTTACTCCCGAGATTCCCGAGAATCCCGAGAAAAATCCGTTTCCCGAGACGAAACTCTGCCCGGTTTTCGATCTCGCTATCTTCAAACTTCCAAGTGAGTTCATACTCCTTTATTCAACCTTTGAAATGCTTTTAAATGTTTTAAATACTTTATGGGGGGGATACAAGTTAAACACTTATAGTTATTGCTTCGATCACGTGTGATTGCATTAATCACATGTGATTAATAACTAGGAAACCAATGATTTTATCACTGTTCAAACTGTTTTACTTCAAAATGTTTTACAAACTCTTTTATTTATCAAATGCTTTATTGTAAACCTTGTTTTACTACCTATAAATTTGCATGCCCATGTATGTATAGCTATATAAATAATGTTTAAAGGGCTTAGGAAAGCCACCTGTCCTATTTCCTTTTCCTCGATTTGGATGTGGTCTGGTGGAATTTCGGGTGATCATCCGAGGGTCGTTTCAATATTAGATATATATCATATATACATGTATTGACATAAAAGTACTTCCATATTCATACTTATCAGCACATCATTAGTAAGTTACCATCGGGGTAACACAGGATCATACTACTACAATTTCTAGATCAACGAGTCATTTCATTCAGGAGTCAATACTTATTACTAAGAGAACATATACAACAATACTAGAACAAGTAACATTATATTGCATATACACGAATACGTTAACAATTGTGATCCACTGTATGGGAGCATGTCTTAATTGTCATGACCCGAGTTGTAGCCAGAGTCTCTTGGAGGGAGAGCGTGAGTTTGCGTATAGATCTATACTGGATTGACTATCCTACACCTCGCTGCTAGCTACAGTGGGACCGACAGGTCTGCGGGTGCCAAACGTCATACCTTATTTTTCGACTATACGTTGTCGATGTTACCAGTCGATAGTATGGTGCAAGTTATCACACGATACCTTAATATAAACCTGGTTTAAGGTAGTTAGTACAACAGTAGTTCCTCTAAAACAAAACTACTGTACTACAATAATTTACCCATTACATTTTGGTGATAACCTCACTTAAACTTTAATGTACAAACTATATTTTGTTAAATGATAGTTACACTTGGGAAATTACACACTTTTACATCAAACGAGCATACAAAACAGTTAAGCCTTGGTAGAGGGCTACTTTAACAAAAAATATAGGTTTTTCTGAGAGATTCAAACTTTTACAAACACTTACATACATTTACAATTCATACTTGCAACAGGTTCAAACGTTTTGATAACAAACCTCGACACTAAAATACTTATGAATTCACCAGCTTAATGCTGATAAACTCTTTCAAAATAACTTGTATTCTCAGGTCATCAGTAGTCAGGTACCGATGCTAGCTTTTGAGAAGATGGAGCGCATTCAAGACTCATCATACTATTTTGATTTAAATTATATTTTTGGTGTCTAAAACTGTACGGAACACGCTTGTATTAAAATTTTATATTTAATGCAATGGATGATGTTGTTTGCTTATTTACATTTACTGTGTTGTGATACTTTACATGACGTCCTCCGCCCCAGAACTTTTCCGCCATTCTTGGTTTTGGGGTGTGACAGATTGGTATCAGAGCATTGTTTATAGTGAAGCAAGTATATCAACCCATAAAAGATATACTAAACTATAAACCCATTTGGGATTAAAACACTCTGACCGAGAGTCTATACTTTAAATACTAAAATAGTTAATTAAGTATACTAGTCTGCGTTCATACTAAAACCAGTGTCACAACGACAAGAACAAGAGTATTATGATTGTTAAATATCACAGGTAAGCTAGGGGATGTATGGTCAGTCCTAGGAATGGCATAGCCTGATCAACTATGCTGGTCCGAGGAGTGATTAGCATATGCCCTAGAATAGTTGTGATGTGTTAACAAGTCTAAAAACTTACCAACAATGCCACAAAAAGATCAGTGGAACTTAAACTTAAAATACTATATGTGTATTTTGTACTATTAACTACATACATACTATATCTTTATACCTCTCTCCTTGCGTAGATTTAAATGGCTGGATTCCATCACGATGACCCGTACTTTCCAAATGAAGGTAACATAGGAATGCTCGAAGCAGAGTCTGAAAATGAACACCAAATTCCGTTGGATGATCATCAAGCTGAAGGCTTCTCAGATGGATCAGAATCTGAGCCTGAAGTCAACAACCTACCACTCGTAGGTCAACCCCCGAACAACAACCCTCGACCAGCTTTTCCAGGTCCTACTCCCTTATGGGCAAACAACTTGAATCGTTGGAGTAATGAACAGGGTCAACCCTTACCATACTTTGGGGACCGAAGCTTTTACAACGTCAGCAATGGTGGCTCTGCTGACCGAGCCCTGCCTGTCATTATCCGCAGAATAGCTCGTAATGTCGAGCAAGGTAGAGCAGCCATCGACCGGGTCATGGAGAAGACATGGAACCGACCCGGAGGACCAATGAAACCCTACATCAACATCTGGTTGCCTCTCAAGCTGAAGTCATGGAACTCCGAGCTCGTCAAAGTGCTCATGAGAAACACCTTCAAGAGGTGGTCCGTCAATTAAGAGACCTTAGGGTTCTCCCGAGGAATATTCATCGCCGTTAGATGATGTCTAGTACATCATTATATTTTGGGTTAAGGATTAGCCTTTAACATCTATGCTCTAAGTAGCACTTGTCTGTAACATATTCCTAACTTTCAGTACTCTAATTAGGAATCTAAGAACTGTCAAACTTTCTATATGGTATGATGTAAGACCTACTGTTAGGTCGATTTTTCCTTGAACATATTACATCAGTAATACCAGTATTATTGAGATCTATCTAAATTGTGGGAAAAATCTATACACTTATGTTTTCCTACTAATATTTCTTGTTGTGATTTCAAACACTCATTCAACTGTTGGGCTATGGTTAGTTAGTCCATGTATCACTCTCACGTTGCTTACAAAATGATTCTTACCATTTTTCTTACCTTTATAAACTTATAGCTGAAAGATGCCTCCTCGCAAATCTCCCAGGAATAATCCTGCACCACCACCTCCTCCGCCTCCGGTCATCTATACTGCAGCCCTAAATGCTGTCGTAGCTGCAGCAGTGGCAACTGCCATGGCTTAGTATCACTCTTCTGATGCCAGCAGAGGTGGAACCCCTGTGGAATCAATCCCGGTTGAAACCCATGTGCGCTCTAGAGAGTGCTCTTACAAGGATTTCACCAACTGCAAGCCGTAGTCCTTTCATGGGACCGGCGGAGTCATTGCTCTCTCGCAATGGTTCGAGAAGACTGAAGCGGTCTTCGAAATTTGTTCATGCCCTGCTGCGAGCAAAGTGAAATATGCCGCATGCACCTTTGAAGGAAAGGCCCTGACGTGGTTGAACGGACACGTTAAATCTCTAACTCTCTTCGTAGCCAACGACATAGGCTGGGAAACGATGAAAGACCTCATGATTGAGGAATACTGCCCAAGGGGTGAGATCCAGAAACTAGAGCACGAGCTTTGGAGTCTGACCATGAAGGGCACCAATATTGTTGCTTATACCGCCAGGTTCAGCGAATTGGTGGCCCTCTGCCGTAATATGGTTCCCACTGAAGGGAAAAAGATCGAAAGGTACATATGGGGGCTTGTGCCTCCGAATCAGGGAAATGTTCTAGCATCAAACCGCGCTACCTTCGACAGTGCCAAACGATTGGCACAAGGACTCATTGACCATGGAGTCAAAACCCCTGCAACCACAACCACCCTAGCCATCCCAGAACTCTCCAAACCCGCTGATACTAAGCGGAAATTCAGGGATGAAAAGAAGAAGCAACAGGCTGCCAAAAAGCAGCAAATTGTGGCAATACATGCCGCAATAACCCCTGCTGCCGCTACTACTACTCCAGTGGGTGGGTATGCTGGAAGTTCGCCCAAGTGCAACAAATGCAACTACCACAACAATGGCCCCTGCCATGAAATGCAGTGCTCTAACTGCCACAGGAGAGGACACACAGTCCGTTTCTGTAAATCTTCGGCGAGACCGATCGCCCAAGTCCCCGGCTCTGGCACGAGCCCGACCTGCTATGGATGTGGCGAAACAGGCCACTATAAGAGGGACTGCCCCAAGCCGAAAAATGCTGGCGGAGCAGGGAGGGTACTAGCGATAGGCCATGGGGAGGCAGTTGCTGACTCGACAGTGGTGACTGGTACGTTCCTCCTCGATGACTCCTATGCATGCATTCTATTCGATAGTGGAGTGGAGCGAAGCTTCGTAAACCATAAATTTACTCGCATGCTTAATCAACCACCGCACGCACTCAAAGAACTATTCACAGTAGAAATGGCTAATGGAAAAACTGAAAGTACGAGTAGCATATACTTAGGTTGTACCCTAACTCTAGATAACCATTCATTTCCAATCAACCTCATGCCAGTCTCAATAAAAAGTTTCGACGTTATCATTGGCATGGATCGGTTAAGCCTTCACCACGCCGACATCATGTGCTACGAGAAGGCAGTCCGTCTAAACCTTCCGTCTAACGAAACTCTTATAGTCTATGGCGACAAACCCGGTGCAAGTCTTCGCATCATATCAAGTACTCAAGCACAGAAGTATCTGCGTAAGGAATACCATGCATTCCTTGCTCACATCGTTGACGCGAGCCTCGAAACGAAAGAACTAAAGAACATCCCTGTAGTGAGCGACTTCCCCGACATTTTCCCAGAAGAACTACCCGGGTTACCTCCGCAACGACAGGTCGAGTTCAGAATCGACTTAGTCCCAGGAGCTACCCCAGTAGCCAAGTCGCCCTACCGCTTAGCACCAGCTGAGATGCAGGAACTCTCTGGTCAACTTAACGAACTGCTCAGCAAGGGCTTTATAAGACCGAGTTTCTCACCTTGGGGAACACCGGTCTTGTTCGTTAAGAAGAAAGACGGATCATTCCGTATGTGTATTGACTACAGAGAACTCAACAAACTGACGGTCAAGAATCGTTACCCTCTGCCTCGCATAGACGATCTATTTGACCAACTGCAAGGGGCGAACTATTTTTCTAAGATTGATCTGAGATCCGGATATCACCAGTTATGAGTGCTAGCGGAGGATGTTCCAAAGACAGCCTTCCGAACTCGTTACGGACACTACGAGTTCATGGTGATACCATTCGGATTGACCAATGCGCCAGCAGTCTTCATGGATCTGATGAATAGAGTATGCCGACCTTATTTGGATCAGTTCGTCATCGTTTTCATTGACGACATCCTGATCTACTCCCGAAGTAAGAAAGAGCATGGCGATCACCTGCGACAAGTTCTAGAGACATTACGAAAAGAGAAGCTTTATGCGAAGTTCTCGAAATCTGAATTTTGGATCCGGAGAGTCAAATTCTTAGGACACGTGGTAAGCGAAGAGGGAATCCACGTGGACCCATCCAAAATTAAAGCCATTGAGAACTGGTCAGCACCTAATACGCCTACAGAAATTCGCCAATTTCTAGGTTTCGCTGGCTACTACCGCAGATTCATTCAGAACTTCTCTCGAATAGCGAAACCTCTTACGACCCTAACCCAGAAAGGCATGGCCTTTGACTGGGAAGAGAAACAAGAAGGAGCGTTCCAAATGCTCAAACGAGCCTTGTGCACCGCACCAATACTATCCCTTCCCGAAGGAATAGAAGACTTCGTAGTCTATTGCGATGCATCGAATCAAGGGCTCGGATGTGTCCTGATGCAGCGAGGTAAACCTCTTACGACCCTAACCCAGAAAGGCATGGCCTTTGACTGGGAAGAGAAACAAGAAGGAGCGTTCCAAATGCTCAAACGAGCCTTGTGCACCGCACCAATACTATCCCTTCCCGAAGGAATAGAAGACTTCGTAGTCTATTGCGATGCATCGAATCAAGGGCTCGGATGTGTCCTGATGCAGCGAGGTAAGGTCATCGCCTACGCCTCGAGACAGTTGAAGACACACGAGGTTAACTAGACGACCCACGATCTTGAACTAGGAGCAGTGGTGTTTGCTCTGAAGATCTGGAGACATTACTTGTATGGAACGAAGAGCACTATCTTTACCGACCACAAGAGTTTACAACACATTTTCGATCAAAAGGAGCTCAACATGAGACAACGACGGTGGTTCGAACTACTCAGTGATTACGAATGTGATATTCGTTATCATCCGGGTAAAGCCAACGTAGTAGCAGACGCCCTAAGTCAGAAGGAATCTTCTGGTCGCAAAATCAAGTCATTGTCAATAACCATCCATTCACACTTGTCTAATCAAATTCAGACGGCCCAACTTGAAGCCATGAAACCTGAAAATGTGACGATTGAATCCCTCAGAGGAATGGACAAGAATTTAGAAGCCAAGTGTGACGAAGGCTTATATTTCATGGATCGGATCTGGACACCGAAACACGGTGGTTTCCGAGACTTGGTCATGACCGAGGCGCACAACACTCGGTATTCCGTCCACCCAGGTTCAAATAAGATGTATCTAGATCTTAAAAAGCTATACTGGTGGCCTAATATGAAAGCAGAGATTGCTACCTTCGTGAGTAAATGCCTTACCTGCGCAAAGGTTAAGGTCGGGTACCAGAAGCCCTCTGGTTTATTACAACAACCAGAGGTCCTAGAATGGAAGTGGGAGCGGATCACTATGGATTTCATAACCAAGTTGCCCAAGACAGTGGGTGGACTTGATACCATATGGTTCATCGTCGATAGATTGACCAAGTCTGCACCCTTCCTACCTATCAAAGAAACCGACAAGATGGAGAAACTTACGAGAACATACATTAGGGAAATTGTACGGCTACATGGTGTACCTATGTCAATTATCTCCGATAGAGATAGTAGGTTTACCTCAAGATTTTGGCAATCACTACAACATTCCCTAGGAACAAGGCTAGACATGAGCACAGCCTACCATCCTCAGACCGACGGACTGAGTGAGAGGACCATCCAAACACTGGAAGATATGTTGCGAGCCTGCGTGATTGACCTTGGGAAGGCATGGGATACTCATTTACCCCTTGTCGAGTTTTCCTATAATAACAGTTATCACACGAGCATCAAGGCTGCTCCATTTGAAGCCCTCTACGACCGAAAGTGCAGATCCCCTCTGTGCTGGGCTGAGGTGGGTGATACCCAACTAGCAAGGGGGCAAGCTTCCGACATTACTCTTACCGGTCCGGAAATCATCCGGGAAACGACAGAGAAGATCGTTCAGATCCGTGAACGATTGAAAGCCTGTAGAGACCGACAGAAGAGCTACGCAGATAAACGAAGGAAACCATTGGAATTTCAGGTGGGAGACCGAGTCCTTCTAAAAGTCTCACCTTGGAAGGGCCTGATACGCTTCGGCAAGCGTGGTAAGCTTAATCCGAGGTACATAGGGCCTTTCGAAATTCTTGCAAGAGTCGGCCCCGTAGCTTACAAACTCGATCTACCAGGCTCACTTCGTAACGTACATTCTACATTCCACGTATCTAACTTGAAAAAGTGTCTATCCGACGAGACTCTCGTAATCCCACTCGACGAGATCGAGATCAACGAGAGCCTCAATTTTGTGGAAGAACCAGTAGAAATCATGGACCGAGAGGTCAAGCAAACAAAACAAAGTCGCATACCCATCGTGAAGGTTCGCTGGAACGCTAAGCGGGGACCTGAATTCACATGGGAATGCGAAGATCAGATGCAACACAAGTACCCACATCTGTTTCCCTAATCCACGAGTGTTCTCTTACTTTGAATTTCGGGACGAAATTCCCTCTAACGGAGGGATGATGTCACAACCCGATATTTCAACTCTTTGTAATGGCCTAATAGGTCAAGTATTGTAAACATTTTTGAGTTAATAAAATTAACTTTATAATAAAATGTCCAAAAAGTTTCTATTTAAATTCTTCTAGGTTTAAATATCATTAAACCATGATCGTACGTAAAAAGAACGCCCAAATCCGACTTCGTATATTGAAGTTATGATTTTTCCAAGTTCAGCTTAGCAATAGACAACTAAAAACTCGAAACGGAGATCGAGCGACATTTGGCCGGAATGACCTAAACGAGAATCGAAGGTCTCGTCAATGGTATTTCAACGATAAAAAGTCTGGAAAAACCGACGTCAGATAAAGAAGTTACGAATTTTTAAAGAAATTCCTTAATCACGTCATTTTAATAAATAAATAATAAAAATAATTTCGGAATTTGCCAACGGAATCTAAACAAAAGTTGTAGATCGTAGTCTCACCTTCGCGGGGATATAAAGAACGTCGAAAACAGAGTTTGTATGAAGGATATATGAATTTTTGAAGTTTGATAAATAATTTATATATAATTTTTATTAAAAAATTCGGTATTATCCGAAGAGGAGTCAGCCTAGGGCCGAGGTACGCTCCGCGTACTCAAGGGCACGGCCTCGGATCGTCCACATCGCCCTATGCGAAGCTATCCGACCCACCGTCCCATCCGACCCGCCCCATTCGAAATACGTAAGCGATGACATACGGGTACGCGCTGCGTACGCCCGTACGCCCCACGTTCGGAGGCGGTTCCGCACCCCTATAAAAGGCATGTGAGCATTTCCGAAAAATTTGTTCATTTTCTCTCTTCCTCTCACGATCTTGCCTCGATTTCCGTGCCCGTTCAAATCTGAAGCTCTGGTCTTTTTGCTCAAGTCCCGAGGGTTGATTTTACTCCCGAGATTCCCGAGAATCTCGAGAAAAATCCGTTTCCCAAGACGAAACTCTGCCCGGTTTTCGATCTCGCTATCTTCAAACTTCCAAGTGAGTTCATACCCCTTTATTCAACCTTTGAAATGCTTTTAAATGTTTTAAATACTTTATGGGTGGGGGGATACAAGTTAAATACTTATAGTTATTGCTTCGATCATGTGTGATTGCATTAATCACATGTGATTAATATCTAGGAAACCAATGATTTTATCACTGTTCAAACTGTTTTACTTCAAAATGTTTTACAAACTCTTTTACTTATCAAATGCTTTATTGTAAACCTTGTTTTACTACCTATAAATTTGCATGCCCATATATGTATAGCTGTATAAATAATGTTTAAAGGGCTTAGGAAAGCCACCTGTCCTATTTCCTTTTCCTCGATTTGGATGTGGTCTGGTGGAATTTCGGGTGACCATCCGAGGGTCGTTTCAATATTAGATATATATCATATATACATGTATTGACATAAAAGTACTTCCATATTCATACTTATCAGCACATCATTAGTAAGTTACCATCGGGGTAACACGGGATCATACTACTACAATTTCTAGATCAACGAGTCAGTTCATTCAGGAGTCAATACTTATTACTAAGAGAACATATACAACGATACTAGAACAAGTAACATTATATTGCATATACACGAATACGTTAACAATTGTGATCCACTGTATGGGAGCATGTCTTAATTGTCATGACCCGAGTTGTAGCCAGAGTCTCTTGGAGGGAGAGCGTGAGTTTGCGTATAGATCTATACTGGATTGACTATCCTACACCTCGGTGTTAGCTACAGTGGGACCGACAGGTCTGCGGGTGCCAAACGTCATACCTTATTTTTCGACTATACATTGTCGATGTTACCAGTCGATAGTATGGTGCAATTTATCACACAATACCTTAATATAAACCTGGTTTAAGGTAGTTAGTACAACAGTAGTTTCTGTAAAACAAAACTACTGTACTACAATAATTTACCCATTACATTTTGGTGATAACCTCACTTAAACTTTAATGTACAAACTATATTTTGTTAAATGATAGTTACACTTGGGAAATTACACACTTTTACATCAAACGAGCATACAAAACAGTTAAGCCTTGGTAGAGGGCTACTTTAACAAAAAATATAGGTTTTTCTGAGAGATTCAAACTTTTACAAACACTTACATACATTTACAACTCATACTTGCGACAGGTTTAAATGTTTTGATAACAAACCTCGACACTAAAATACTTATGAATTCACCAGCTTAATGCTGATAAACTCTTTCAAAATAACTTGTATTCTCAGGTCATCAGTAGTCAGGTACCGATGCTAGCTTTTGAGAAGATGGAGCGCATTCAAGACTCATCATACTATTTTGATTTAAATTATATTTTTGGTGTCTAAAACTGTACGGAACACGCTTGTATTAAAATTTTATATTTAATGCAATGGATGATATTGTTTGCTTATTTACATTTACTGTGTTGTGATACTTTACATGACGTCCTCTGCCCCAGAACGTTTCTGCCATTCTTAGTTTTGGGGTGTGACATTAACCGTAATTAATATTGTTCATAAATTTAACCCCTTTATTTATTGTTTTTGGCTGCAAAATTCAAAACCGCTAAGTTTTTTCTTTTTTACAAAACTCATAAAATAAACATATCAATAATTTTATTATCTTTAATATATATTAAAACAATCTGGTTCACTGATTGTATTTCAATCCTATGTTTTCCACCCTTAGATCAAATTGATGACATCATATTCTCCAAATGAAATGTATTTAATTCCAATAAAAGTTTTCTAATTTTGAATCAAAATTAACTTAAATCCACTGAAATGGATTGTATTTAATTCTAACAAAAGCTTCCTATATTTTAAATCTTGAATTTCCAGTTATAAAGGTTTTAAATTGGTCAACGTTAAACACATAATACAAAAAACATTTCAACTAAGACATTAGATATCAACCATTAATATAAAACAATTTATCTTAGTAAATCATTAATATAAAATCCATTTTTATAAGGAAACCATTAATACCACATTAATATAAAATCCATTTTTATTAGGAAACCATTAATACCACATTAATATAAAATCCATTTTTATTAAGAAACCATTAATACCACATTAATATAAAATCAATTTTTATTAGGAAACCATTAACACCAAAAATCAGATTCAAATTATGACATACATATACGATTCATCCTTGAATCAACGGCTCAAACTTATTTTCAACCGTTGCTTTGCTTCAAACCTTCTCCCACAACATCATTCTTATTGTTTATAACTTCCATCATCATTTCTGCTTCAAACCTTCGTTGTTGTGCACTGGAAGGTCAGTACCTTCCTTCGTTTAATTAATAAATATATATTTTTTTAGTGTTTGAATGTAAATTGATATCCTAATATGATGGTTGAATTACAATGTTTTTAACTTTAAACTGAAATCATAACTAAAGGTTATTGATATTGTTGGATGAATTTTTTTTAAATGTTAAGTATGATTTGAAGGTTTAGGTGCAGAAAGGTAATTTTATTTGTGATAGAATAAAGATGGAAGATTCGAATTTACCTTTTGAAGGTATAAATAAACTCCTAAATTTATGTGAATTATTTTAATTTGAAAGCAAATTAGATGCATGAAACCTTTATGTAAGGAAATATAAGGGCAAAAGGGTAATTCGACTTAGGAAACTAGAAAGGCATTGGGATGGAAAAGCAACTCAACAATAGATATTGAGATGACATGTGTACTAAAATGATTCTTTTATCATGATACTTCCAATTTTTATACGAAGGTGAAATCCTTAATTTAGTATGGACTATGTTCACTAGAAGGGTAAATTGCTAGTTTAATTTAAAAATGGATCAAATCGGTTGTTCCTACTATTTATGTTTGTTTGATTATCTCAACTTGGCTATTGTTTCTGACTTCATTGTCGAATATAACTTCATATTATACTATTTTTAGGAATGTATGTTTAAATTACAATGTTATACCATTTTTAACAGTAACATGTCGTGATTTTTTCGCGTTGTAAATGTCTTTTAATTTATCTTTTATTCACTATTAAGGGGATGGATTTTATAAACAATTTAATCCATAAAGGGTTAAACTATAACTATTCTAATTTGTATATATTTCTATACAGTAAATACAATCTTTCAAAGATTGTTTTCTATGACTAACAAAATTATGTTTCTATTTTTGAAATCTCATAAAACATTACATAAGGTTTTTTTTTTGGCTTAACATATTATATCATTCCGTCTGGATTAAGTCAAACAAAACAACAATGTACAACTTTTCATATTAAATGCTTAACCTATTAACTTGGATTCGATCCTCAACAACCACTATAAATTGAAATAGCTATTTGATTTTTTTTTACAAATTATAGCAACATACTTACCATGAAAAAATAACTTTTAATGTAAACTACAAGTTAGTTTTTTTATCGGTAACAACAATATACCACACTTAATATCAACATCCTTGTCTACCGGTTTATCTAAATATTAATACATGAACCATATCAAAAGTAGCTTAAGATGTTAGAATCTAAATTAGAAATGATCTTATTTCCTTGAATATCAGATTTACGGTATTATAGACAAAAATTTTATTTGATTCTTAAATTTTCTATGTGGTCGTGTTTATATGGTTGAATCAAATTATATAATTACAACACATTTTTTTTTATTAAACTTTGTATGTAAGTACGAAACAACAATAAGTATATTTTTGAACGAAGATTGTTCAAAATAATTTGCATAATCTAAATACATGTTAGTTTAGTTCATTTCCTATACTATCCTATAACATTGGATTTTTTTGTCATGTTACATTCAAAAAATGGGTTATTAGAACAGGCACCTTAGGTGATTGACAAAATGTTTCAAAGAATTTTATACATGTTCTCTATGCTCATCTTACAACCAGGTATAACTTTTTCTTTTATTTTTTTTCTAGATTTTTAGCATC
The DNA here is from genome assembly GCF_052625555.1 of Lactuca saligna. Lineage (NCBI taxonomy): Eukaryota > Viridiplantae > Streptophyta > Magnoliopsida > Asterales > Asteraceae > Lactuca > Lactuca saligna. The sequence goes on along the minus strand of NC_136418.1, from coordinate 54,012,898 downwards.
ATGTGTTTTTGATGTTTGCAACTTTGTAGTGTTACCTGTTTTTTTTTTTTGTCTTGTCTCAAGTTTTTCTATCTCTGATACGACTTCATTTTTTATATTTATTGTAAACTATCGATTCAATCTATTACACTTTGTTATGACTTTTATTAGCGTGATAAGATTCTAATAAATTGTCTATTTATTGCTCTTTTAGAAAAAGATGCTCTAACTGGATTACCATCTACGACTATGGTATTTTATTTTGTTGATTAAGCAATCTATGATATGGCTATGATGGTTTTTACGGATTACGTTTAGACTGATAATTCCTGTCATCAAAAAATACATCCAACAAAAAGTGAAAGACGGTTTTTTATATTAATACCCTCATCTAACTTTAAATGATGTTTTTTTCAACTTTGATGACATTTAACCCAGTTTTGGCAGAAATTTTCAATTTTGTCGGTATATAACAGGTTATGACTTAAATAATAATATTAGATATTTGGGAAATAAGGTTTTCTTCTGTTCTAAAATTATTTTGTAGAAAATTGTCCAATTTTATATTATTGATCTCAGAAAAGGCAAGTCACATATCTCTTTTAGCGTATCCATTAAGTTTAATAGTTTCTTGTCTATATTTGTTTTTTTTGTTTAAGTAAATCTTGATTTAATGAATGCAAGTCAACATGTAGTAAAGGTGCAAGAAGAGAAAAAGTATTAAATATGTGATGATCATGCCTATGTCAAGCCAAAATAAAATTCTAAAGTAACAAATGCTAAATTCGAAAGACATGCATTTGTAATGCAAAATACATATTATACTTCCCAAATAAATAACCAAAAACTAACCTCATCGCCGAATAAATTACATTTTAACTAACATCAATAAATTATGATTATAGTGTCTTCATTTTTTATTATACATTATACATAATCGGTTAATACATAGTCAGTATTCTTATATTCGTATCGGTTTTGAACTACAAAAACTTTATTCAAATAATAAAAATGAACCGGAACATATACGTTGTTAATAATAAAAAAATAACCTGGAAATTTTGTCTGATACAAAAAAATAGTCAAAAACTTATTTATAAAAGCAACAAGAAATAAGAATGAACCTTTAAAACGAAGTGAGAAATTGAAGCAAACTTTTCAAAACCATCAAGAATGTATTATATAGGATGATAATAATTCTGAAAAACACCGACTTTGGTCTAATGCAGAAAAAGTAATTTTATATGAAAGTAGGATTGCAGTAATACTAAAAAAACCTATATGTTTTTTATTTGATATAAAAATGGTCGAAACATACTTCTAAATCGGCAAGAAATATAAATAAAATTTGAATTCATCTTTAAATAATCATTTGATAGCTATATGTAAAAGATATCAATGCTCAACAGTTAAGATCATACACCTTACACAAACGTCTGCAAATGTCTTGAAGTAAGAATTCATTTTTCTATTATTTTATTATTATCATAAAAAAATAAAAAACGACATCATCATGTGTTTATTGTTTAATTCGTCTCATGATAACAAGCAATTTGTGTGCCAATTATGTATTTTTGACATTTTCAATGAGGTACGAGCAAAATCTGAATCGAGCAAACATAGCTGTTTTTATATTTATTTGTTAGAGTTTCTTTATATTTAATATTGTGGGGGATATATGTGGTTCATTTCGAATAAACATAAATACGTTTCTATTTTTTGAAATAAACAATTCTATTTTGCAGTATAACCATGAACTAACAACGTATTTTGAAAGTACATTGTCAAATGTTGGATTATACTTGCGTAGACATGTTTCCGCACATGGTCAGCTATATGTAGTTGTTTTCCGTGTCAAAAGTAAAAATGGTTTGAAGATACTTTGTGACGAGAAATTTCATTCAACTAATCAAACAAAAAATAGTTTACAAAGAGATCCTTCAACGACTATATATATTTACCGATTTTAGTGTATTTTCTATATATTTCAATACTACCAATAACCCTGATTTTTTTATAATTATTCTGCAATATCTATATACATTTATATTTTCTTTATGCATTCCCCACATTTAACGCGGTTCGTAATCTACTTATCATATAAGACAAAGGTGGTCTTATTAGTTTACTCTTATAGAAAAAAACTGGGTAAGTTTTATAAAAGTTGGTGATTTTTATAAAAAGTGTGGTAAATATGATGTATAATTACTTAATTTGAATCATATAAATTCAAATTTTTATAAAAATCATTATCATCAAAAATAATAACATATTACTCGAAAGTTAGGATGATTCCTAATTCTTTTCGTTAACGTTTTAGTGTTTAAGCCGGATAAAGAATTTGTCGCATTTGGTTTCGTCACCAAAAATCTGAATATGTAACATTTTTCGTAAATTTTGTTATGAAGTATAAAGTTTATGATCTCAACTACATTGTGTTATGACTATTTTTTTATATCTAAATAATATATAATTGAATTATCGAATTGTTTTACATTATTAACCGTAATTAGGGTTATGTTCAATAATTGGTAACAAGAGAGGTACTTTGTATTATAACTTGCCAATAGTACGTTTGAAACGTTAAGGAATATCACATTTGACCTGGTTGACTTTTATTGACTTTGTTTGACCAAAATTGATGGTTTTCACATCATCCTCCTTGTTAGAAGGAATTTTGTCCCAAAATTAGCACTACAAGTGGGTTCTCAAGAGTTACAGAAAAAATGTGGGTATTTCTGTTTCATTTGGTCCTCACGTTACCAGGTAAATTCAGGTCCTCGCTTGGCGTTCCAACGGACCTTTAGTATTGGTATGCAACATTGTTTCGTTCTCTTGACTTCCATGTGCATGATTTCCATAGGTTCCTCGACGAAATGGAGACTCTCATTTACTTCGATTCCGTCAAGTGGAATGACGAGAGTCTCATCGGACAGACACTTCTTAATGTTGGCCACATGAAAAGTGGGGTGCACGGTGCCGAGTTCTTGCGGTAGCCGAAGTCCGTAAACTATAGGGTCAATCCTAGCAAGGATCTCGAAAGGCCCTATATACCTTGGATTTAGTTTCCCACGTTTTCCAAAATGTATCATTCCCTTCCAGGGTGAGACCTTCAACAATACGCGGTCACCAACCGGGAATTTCAATGGTTTGCATCGTTTATCCACATAACTCTTTTGTTAGTCCCGAGATAGTTTTAGTCGTTCACGGATCTGAACGATCTTATCTTTCATTTCCCGTACGATCTCATGGCCGGTAAGAGTGATGTGATGCACTTATCCTCTAGCTAGCTGAGTGTCACCCACCTCAGCCGAACACAGAGGTGATCTTCACTTGCTCCCATAGAGGACTTCAAATGGATCAACTTTAATGCTAGTGTGATAGTTGTTATTGTATGAGAATTCGATGAGCGGTAAGTGGATATCCTAAGCTTTACTAAAATCACACAAGCTCTCAACATGTATTCCAGCGTCTGAATAGTTCTCTCGCTTTGCCCGTCGGTTTTGTGGGTGATAGGTTGTACTAATGTCAAGCCTGGTTCCTAAGGACATTTGTAGTGATTTCCAAAACCGTGAGGTAAACCTGATATCTCTGTTAGAGATAATGCATATTGGCACATCTTGTAATCGTACAATCTCCTTGATATACGTCCTTGTTAGTTTCTACATTTTGTTTGTCTCCTCTATTTGTAGGAAGTGCGTGGATTTGGTTAACCTATCGATAATTACCCATATGCTGTCAAGTCTACTAGTTCTCTTGGACAATTTAGTTATAAAGTCCATGGTCATCCGCTCCCTTTTCCACTCGAGTATATCCGGTTGTTGTACCAAACCTAAGGGCTTTTGGTACTCTAGTTTGACCTTGGTGCATGTCAAACACTTGCCCATATAACTAGCGATTTTCATCTTCGTGTTTGGCTACCAATATAGTTTCTTGAGGTCTAGATACATCTTGTCTGATCTGGGATTAACGAAGTACTTGGTCTTGTGAGCATCGTTCATGATAATGTCTCTGTAGCTGCCAAATCTTGGAGTCCAGATTCAATTCATGAGATAACGAGCTTTGTCACCCTTGACCTCAAGGTTTTTATCCATTCCTTGCAAGGCTTCACTTGCGACATTCTCAGATTTCAAGGCTTCAAGTTGCGCCTCCATGATTCGAGGGGACATATCTGAATGGATAGTCATTCTCAATGATTTTACCCTGCGGCCCGAGTACTCCTTTTGACTTAGGGCATCAGCTACCACGTTGGCCTTGCCCGGATTATAATGAATTTCACATTCGTAATCGTTTAGTAACTCTACCCATCGTCGTTGCCTCATATTGAGCTCTTTTTGATTGAGCATATGATGCAGACTCTTATGATCAGTGAAGATGGTATGCTTTGTACCATCAAGGTAGTGTCTCCAAATCTTTAAGCCAAACACTATTGCCCCTAATTCAAGGTCGTGTGTGGTGTAGTTGACCTCGTGAGTGTTAATTTTCCTTGAGGCATAGGCAATGACCTTTCTTTGTTGCATACAACCTAGACCCTACTTGGACGCATCACAGTAGACCACGAAGTCTTCCGTTCCTTCTGGAAGGGAAAAGATCGGAGCACTGCATAAAGCTTGCTTTAGAATATGGAAGGCAATTTCTTATTTATCCCCCAGGTTGAAGGTCATTCCTTTCTGGGTCAGGGCAGTAAATGGCTTTGTGATGTTGGAAAAGTTCTGTATGAACCTTCGGTAGTAGCGACCAAGGCCTAAAAACTGGCAGATTTCTTTCGGTATCCTTGGCGCTTCCCAGTTTTTAATTGCCATGATTTTGGAGGGATCCACATGTATCCCTTCCTTGCAGACCATGTGTAACAACCTGAAATTTCTGTATCATCTCTTGTAAATCTTTTGTAGTATAATTCACGCAACCAATCGTAGTTTCCAAATTCGATTTCCGATCTTCCTTTTATTTAAGTCATTAACTGGTACATATTTAAAATGACTTAATGGGTGTCTTAATACATTTAGAAAACATTTTAACACCCATTTTTAGTGATCGGAATATTTCTAGAATTTGCCGAATCGGGTTACGGCAACTCAATCGGGTACGACCAAAAGCCTCGTCTCCCAACCTCTCTCCTCATCCAAATTCAAAGGTCCAAAACTAAGATTTAAGGCTTCCAATCAAAGAGGTAACACCCCTAACTTGTTATTCAACCTCTTTAGCCTTCAAATTGATGTTTAAATTATGTTTTGGGACCAAGAACATGAGTTTACGGCCAAGGAACAAGCTTGGGCCGTAAACTCCTAAAGATGGAGTTTTTAAGCCAAATAACCCTTCCAAATCATAGTTGGAACTTAGATATGACCTTAAGGCTTGCTAATATAGACTTGAGGCACTTTAAACATGAATTTTGGGGGACAAAAGTGAGTTTACATCCAAGGCACATTCTTGGGCCGTAAACTCCACTTAAATGGGGATTTAGTGCCTTAAATCATGTCCAAATGCCTTGAAACTCAACCAATGGCCTTGTGGTAAAATCTAGTTGCATCTAAAAATAGTTTAAGGGTTTTAAACACATCAAAAATGTCATTTATAGGAGTTTACGGCCTAGGAACATACCCTTGGCCGTAAACTCATAAAACTTGTTAAATGATGCATCAAATACACTCAAATGGCTTGCATAAATTTCTAGAATCACATGTGATTGTTTTAAGCGTCAAAAACTAACTTTTTCATGGGAATAAGATAGTTTACGGCCTTAGAACATACCTCTAGGCCATAAACTCCAAAAAGTATGTTAAGTGGTGTTCTAAATTCATAACAAGGCTTGGAAAATTAACTAGAATCACATGTGATTGTCCTTTGTAGCTCAAATCAATTTTCCTTGGCCATAGGTGAGTTTACGACCGTAAACTCTTATGGTGTGGCCGTAAACTCCCATTTAAGTGTTAAAATTTCATTTAAACAACTCAAAGGCATTTTAGAAATCCATTCCAACAATCCCCATGTCCATTTAAGCCATTTAAACACTCAAAACTACACCAACATGAGTTTACGGCCGTAAACTCATGTGTGTGTGTGTTCTATGGCTGTAAAATCCTTAAAATGTTTACTCTTGGGGAGTAAACTCAAGTCCCAAGTCCCTAGTGCCATTACATGTCCGAAGACGTCACCCGCGGCACTCCAAACGCTCGTTTTGAGGTGTTTAACCTCATTGGAGTGTAATGTTCCATATGATTAGTGAATGTATCCCTAATTGTATATATATGGATATTATTTCATATTACATAGGGATATCGCGAGTAATCAAACCCCAAACCAACGTCTAGTATTCAAAACCAACACATTTCCGAGTCCGGTGAGTTCATACCCTTACCCTTTTTCACTGTTTTCAGGGGGGAACACAAGCAAAGTACAAGGGAATTCTTGTACTCAAAACATGTTTTCAAATGTGTATTTCATATTTCATATGCTTTTATTATTGATTACCGTAACTGATAACCAATTGAACATGCAGATCACGTAACATATATTTGTAAAATAGGTCTTTAAACTGTTATGTTTTACATATATTTCACAAATGGATTTCCATATTTTATCAGTTAAAAGCATAACATTAAACATTTGAATAATACCTGTACACTGTTTTGTCCTCGGTAACACTCCACACATATACGCGAGTGGAGGACTATTATATTATTACTAGTAAATTTGTTAATCCTGTATGATTGGAGACACGTCCTCGGCGAACACTCCACCGAGATACGCGAGTGGAGGACTACACCCATAATCAGAATCTCTGGTATTTAGAGAGTGTGACTTGAGTGTATAGATCTATACGGGGCTGACTACCCCACACCTAGCTGCTAGCTACAGCCGAACCGAAATGGTTCAAGGGTGATGAAAGTCATAAGTATGTGGACTACTTATTGCCACAGGTTTTCAGTCTATTGTATGGTTATGGAACTCGCAATTAGGATAACAGAGATTTACTTATAGTAATAATGAACCACTTTATACATCTTTTACATCCTTTACATCTTTTACATCTTTCACGTATTGTAACAAACATTCAGGAAATTACAGGACTCTCCTGGGAAAAACATGGAACCCAATCACATTTGCATCTTTTACATCTTTAACATCGTTCACATTAGAAACCAACATGTAGGAAAGCATGGGGCTTTCCTGGGTAATACTTACATATCAAAAAGAGTGACAAATTGGATAACATTACATCTTTTACAATTGGTAACATACAATAAGGAAAGTATGGGACTTGCCTGGTAGCACATGATAAGTAAACAGAACATTTTAACAAGTCAGAAAACCAACTATACATTTTCATATGAGTAGACATGTTTTTAGTGTACAAAATTACTATACTTTACATTTGTGAAACAATAACCAACTTTTAAGAAAATACGGGATTTTCTTGGTGTACATAACATTTCAGAAACAGAAAGGAAACTCGAAACATTTTCACAAACAAAAACCGCTTATGAACACACCAGCTTTATGCTGATTTTCAAACCGCTTGTGTTCTCAGGTCAACGTTAGAACAGGTACCCGAAGATCCTTTTTTCTTGAAGACGGTGTACATGAAGATCCGTTTCTTTTTTATTATATATATTATGTATCACAATTGTTCAAACTTTACTTTTGAAACAACTGTAAAACTTTCTTATGTAATGTAATGGTTGCTTTACTTTACTTACTATGTGCATTGGATTTGATACTCAACGTGGAGTCAACCCCGGAAATGTTTTCGCCTTCGGTTTTCGGGGTGTGACAGATTGGTATCAGAGCCCTTGTTTATAGTGAATAAAGTATACCAAACCTTACATGGTATAAAACTATAAACAATAAAGGGCCTAAGTGCTCTGAATTAAAAGTATCTTCAAACTACAAGTATTTTCAAAAGTATACAAGTATACCAAACCATTGTCATCCGTAACCACAAGTAGAACAGAACATAAGTAATTGGGTGTTGTGTGCTATGGTTAAAACTGTGCAGTTATGTAGTCGTGTCTAGGGTCAATATAGCCTGGCCGACTATATTCATTCGAGACACGACCAACATGTGCTTGGGAGTGACTGTGGTATACGGCATGCCTAAAACTTACCCTAGTATCCCAAACATCGAACGATTGTCATAATCAATTCATGAAATACTATGGGAGTATTTCTCGATCCCAATCCTCTGTAGAAATCCTTATCCGAGTGACTTTCTGTGATTATTCTTAGCGATAAATTATCTGTTTCGATAACTCTTTCCTGTTTTATCGCTTACTCGGATCATATAGCTGCCATATCTATCGATTCAATATAGAGGACTTACCATCCTCTCTTTCGTGATCTTATTAGATCAAGATGCCTCCCCGAAAGAGACCCAGCTTAAAGAACAACAACAATCCTTCTTAGCCGCCACCTCCTCCCCAGTTTGACCTAGCATCGCTCCAGACGGTGATGATAGCTGCAATGGTATCAGCTATGTCACAAATGAACCCTAGTGGTTTAGGAGGTGGTCCTCAATCTCAAAACCCCGAGGTTAGCAAGCGACACAAAAGAGGGGGTTCCTACAAAGATTTCATGAACGCAAAACCAACATCCTTCAATGGCGCTGGAGGTGTCATTTCCTTATCTCGATGGTTCGAGAAAATCGAGTCCATCTTTGAAATCTATGCTTGTGCGGAATCTGATAAAGTTAAATTTGCGGCCTGTACCTTCGCTGATAAAGCCTTGACTTAGTGGAATGGCCAAGTCAAATCTCTGATCTTACCAGTAGCCAATGCCATGGGCTGGGAAGCCATGAAAGAACTTCTTATTACCGAATACTGCCCCCGTGGTGAAATGCAGAAATTAGAGCACGAGCTCTGGAACCTGAAGATGAAAGGTTCCGACATTGCTGCATATACTTCCCGATTCGATGATCTCGCACTTCTCTGCCCGGGATTGGTCACTCCTGAGAACAAAAAGATTGAAAGGTTCGTTTGGGGTTTATCTCAACTGATAAAGAGTCATGTTTTGGCTGCTCGTCCGGATACCTATGATAGTGCTAAGACTTTAGCTCAAATTCTGATTGATCACAGCAACGACGTTAAGGAAATCACTACCACTTCTGAGCCGACTCAAAGGAGTGGAGAAAAGAGAAAATTTTGGAATAAGAAGAAGGGTCAATCTTCTCAAGGATCTTCCAAGAAATAGCAGACGGTAGCAGTCCATGCTGCTACTACTACCCCTGTTAATGCTGCTTCTGTCATGGCCCCAACTCCTACCAGTAAATATGCTGGTAACCTCCCTCTGCGTGACAAGTGTAAATACCATCATCATCCTGGTCTTTGCCGAAAACTATCCTGTACCAACTGTGGTAAGAAAGGGCACACGGTTCGATTCTGCAAAACTCCTACCCAATCAGCCAACCAATCATCTGGAACAGGTGTTAGCCAATCCTGCTACAACTGTGGAGAAGCTGGGCACTTTAAAAGGAACTGTCCCAAGAAGCCAACTGCTGATAACACTGGAAGGGTTCTAACCATGGGACGGGAGGAAGCAGTTGCTGATCCCACTGTTGTTTCAGGTACGTTCCTTCTCGACAACTCATATGCTAGTATTCTTTTCGATTCGGGTGCTGAAAGGAGTTTTGTTAGTCATGCATTCAAACATAATCTAAAACCTAATCCTCAACCACTAACTGAAACGTTTACCGTCGAGATGGCTAACGGTGAGAAAGAAAGCGCTAACGATGTATTCTTAGGTTGTACGCTTACCCTAAATGACCACTCATTTCCTATAGATCTCATGCCAGTTTACATTAAGAGCTTGGATGTTATCATTCGCATGGATTGGTTGAGTCCCAATCATGCTGATATTCTTTGTTACGAAAAAGCCATCCGTCTCAATCTTCCTTCGGATCAAACTCTCGTAATCTATGGCAATAAACCCAGTTCCAATCTTCATATCATTTCTTGCATCAAAGCTCGAAAGCTCTTACGGAAGGAGTGCATTGCATTCTTAGCCCATGTGATCAACGAGAAACAAGAAGTTAGAGACCTCGTGAGCATCCCCGAAGTCTGTAACTTTCCAGATGTGTTTCCCGAAGAGCTTCCAGGAATTCCTCCCGAACGTCAGGTCGAGTTCCATATTGACCTAATTCCTGGAGCTTACCCCGTAGCAAAGTCTCCATATCGATTAGCTCCAGCAGAAATGCAGGAGTTATCCAGCCAACTCAATGAGTTGGTCAGTAAGAGATTCATTAGACCGAGTTCCTCACCCGGGGGAGCTCCGGTTCAGTTTGTCAAGAAGAAAGATGGATCCTTTCGGATGTGTATTGATTACCGCGAGCTGAACAAGTTGACCGTTAAGAACCGATATCCTCTTCCAAGAATAGACGACCTCTTCGATCAACTCCAGGGAGCCAGCTACTTTTCAAAGATAGACCTTCGGTCAGGGTACCATCAGTTACGAGTCCAGGAGAATGATGTTTCCAAAACAACTTTTAGGACTCGGTATGGACACTACGAGTTTGTAGTGATGCCTTTCGGTCTAACCAATGCACCGGTTGTGTTCATGGACCTGATGAACCGGGTGTGCCGTCCCTACCTAGACAAGTTCATCATTGTGTTCATTGACGACATCCTCGTCTACTCCCGAAACAAAGAAGACCACAAGCAACACTTGAGGTTAGTGTTGGAGACCCATAGATCCGAAAAACTATACGCGAAATTCTCCAAGTGCGAATTCTGGATACGGAAGGTAACTTTCCTTGGTCACGTACTAAGCGAAGAGGGTATTCACATAGATCCTTCCAAGATTAAAGCGATAGAGAATTGGTCGGCACCGAAGACACCCATAGAAATTCATCAATTCTTGGGTCTCGCCGGCTACTATCGAAGATTCATTCAGAACTTCTCCAAAATCGCCAAACCTTTAACCACTCTAACACAGAAAGGTGTACCCTTTTGTTGGAGTGATAAATAAGAAACTGCATTCCAAACGTTGAAGAGAGCCTTATGCAACGCGCCTGTTCTGTCTCTGCCTGAAGGGACAGAGGACTACGTTGTCTACTGCGATGCGTCTAATCAAGGTTTAGGCTGTGTGCTTATGCAAAGAGGAAAGGTGATTTCCTATGCCTCAAGATAGCTGAAAGCACACGAGGTCAACTATACTACACATGACTTGGAACTAGGAGCATTAGTCTTTGCGTTGAAGATTTGGAGACATTATCTCTACGGAACCAAGTGCACGATCTTCACTGATCACAAGAGCCTACAGCACATCTTTAATCAGAAAGACTTAAACATGAGGCAACGACGATGGGTAGAATTACTCAATGATTATGAGTGCGAAATCCGTTACCACCCCGGCAAGGCCAATGTGGTAGCAGATGCCCTTAGCCGAAAGGATAGTGCAGGCCACAAAGTGAAGAACCAGACGATAACCATCAATTCCAAACTACCCATGCAAATCCGAGAAGCCCAGTTAACAGCCCTCAAACCCGAGAACATGTCAAATGAAGCCATGAGAGGAATGGAAAAGAAACTTGAGATCAGAGGTGACGGAGTTCACTGTTTCATGGATCGAATCTGGATTCCCAAGTCTGGAGGATTAAGGGAAATAGTCATGGAGGAAGCACACAGAACCAAATACTCTGTTCACCCAGGTTCTGACAAGATGTACCTGGATCTCAAGAAACAATACTGGTGGCCAAACATGAAAGCTGAGATAGCTACATTCATGGGCAAGTGTCTGACTTGCGCCAAAGTTAAAGTTGAACATCAGAAACCCTCAGGGTTGCTCCAACAACCCGAGATCCCCGAGTGGAAATGGGAGATGATTACCATGGACTTTATCACCAAACTACCCAAGTGTTCTAGTGGGTACGATACCATTCGGGTAATTGTCGAGCGTTTGACAAAATCCGCTCACTTTATTCCAATCAAAGAATCATACAAGATGGAAAGACTCGTGCGAATCTACATCCAGGAGGTGGTACATCTACACAGTGTACCTGTATCCATTATCTCTGATCGAGATAGCAAGTTTACCTCCAGATTCTGGCAGTCCCTCCAGAAAGCCCTTGGAACCAAACTAGATATGAGCACGGCGTATCATCCTCAGACCGATGGAAAGAGTGAGAGAACAATCCAAACCCTGGAGGACATGCTTAGGGCATGTGTCATTGACTTTGGAAAGTCGTGGGACACACATCTATCATTGATCGAATTCTCATACAACAACAGTTACGAAACCAGCATTAGGGCTGCTCCGTTTGAAGCCCGATATGGTCGTAAGTGCAGATCCCCTCTTTGCTGGGCAGAGGTGGGGGATACACAGTTAGCCAGGAGTCGAGTCCCCGATAGTGCTCTCACTGGTCCTGAAATCATCCGCGAAACCACCAAAAAGATCATTCAAATCTGTAACCGACTGAAAGCCTCACGAGATCGCCAAAAGAGTTACACTGATAACCGTCGGAAACCACTAGAATTCCATGTTGGAGATCGTGTCCTGTTAAAAGTCTCACCCTGGAAAGGCACTATACGCTTTGGTAAACATGGGGAACTTAATCCAAGGTACATTGGAACCTTTGAGATCTTCTCCAGGATTGGTCCAGTTGCCTATAAACTTCATTTACCTCACGAACTCAGTAACATTCATCCTGTCTTCCAAGTTTCAAATCTCAAAAAGTGCCTATCCGATGAAACCCTATCAATTCCCTTAGACGAGATCGAGATCAATGAAAACCTCAACTTTGTGGAGGAACCGATCGAAATCATGGATCGAGAAGTCAAACGTACAAAACAAAGTCGCATCCCGTTAGTGAAGGTTCGCTGGAATGCCAAGCGGGGACCGGAATTCACTTGGGAACGGGAAGATTCAATGAGACAGAAGTATCCACAACTCTTTCCAGATCCATGATTTGTATCTTGTCTTGTGTTTTAAACTTTGAATTTCGGGACGAAATTCCCTTTAACGGGGGGATAATGTAACAACCCGAAATTTCCGTATCATCTCTTGTAACTCTTTTGTAGTACAATTCACGCAACCAATCGTAGTTTCCAAATTCGATTTTCGATCTTCCTTTTATTTAAGTCATTAACTGGTACGTATTTAAAATGACTTAATGGGTTTCTTAATACATTTAGAAAACATTTTAACACCCAAATTTAGTGATCAGAATATTTCTAGAATTTGCCGAATCGGGTTACGGCAACTCAATCGGGTACGACCAAAAGCCTCGTCTAACGCCGGTATCGGGTAGAATTCCACCGTGTTCAGGTTTTAGAACCTATATAAACGTGTTTAAGCCTCCATTTGAAGCCTTTGGCCAATTTCTCATTTATCTCTCCCAACCTCTCTCCTCATCCAAATTCAAAGGTCCAAAACTAAGATTTAAGGCTTCCAATCAAAGAGGTAACACCCCTAACTTGTTATTCAACCTCTTTAGCCTTCAAATTGATGTTTAAATTATGTTTTGGGACCAAGAACATGAGTTTACAGCCAAGGAACAATCTTGGGCCGTAAACTCCTAAAGATGGGGTTTTTAAGCCAAATAACCCTTCCAAATCATAGTTGGGACTTAGATATGACCTTAAGGCTTGCTAATATACACTTGAAACACTTTAAACATGAATTTTGGGGGACAAAAGTAAGTTTATGGCCAAGGCACATTCTTGGGCCGTAAACTCCACTTAAATAAGGATTTAGTGCCTTAAATCATGTCAAAATTCCTTGAAACTCAACCAATGGCCTTGTGGTAAAATCTAGACGCATCTAAAAATAGTTTAACGGTTTTAAACACATCAAAAATGGCATTTATAGGATTTTACGGCCTAGGAACATACCCTTGGCCGTAAACTCATAAAACTTGTTAAATGATGCATCAAATACACTTAAATGGCTTGCATAAATTTCTAGAATCACATGTGATTGTCTTAAGCATCAAAAACTAACTTTTTCATGGGTATAAGAGAGTTTACGGCCTTAGAACATACCTCTAGGCCGTAAACTCCAAAAAGTATGTTAAATGGTGTTCTAAATTCATAACAAGGCTTGGAAAATTAACTAGAATCACATGTGATTGTTCTTTTTAGCTCAAATCAATTTTCCTTGGCCATAGGTGAGTTTACGGCCGTAAACTCTTATGGTGTGGCCGTAAACTCCCATTTAAGTGTTAAAATTTCATTTAAACAACTCCAAGGCATTTTATAAATCCATTCCAACAATCCCCATGTCCATTTAAGCCATTTACACACTCAAAAATACACCAACATGAGTTTACGGACATAAACTCATGTGTGTGTGTGTTCTATGGCTGTAAACTCCTTAAAATGTTTACTCTTGTGGACTAAACTCAAGTCCCAAGTCCCTAGTGCCATTACACGTCCGAAGACGTCACCCGAGTCACTCCAAACGCTCGTTTTAAGGTGTTTAACCTCATTGGAGTGTAATGTTTCATATGATTAGTGAATGTATCCCTAATTGTATATATATGGACATTATTTCATTTTACATAGGGACATCGCGAGTAATCAAACCCCGAACCAACGTCTAGTATTCAAAACCGACACATTTCCGAGTCCGGTGAGTTCATACCCCTACCCTTTTTCACTGTTTTCATTGTTTTCAGGGGGGGGGGGGAACACAAGCAAAGTACAAGGGAATTATTGTACTCAAAACATGTTTTCAAATGTGTGTTTCATATTTCATATGCTTTTATTATTGATTACCATAACTGATAACCAATTGAACATGCAGATCACGTAACATATATTTGTGAAATAGGTCTTTAAACTGTTATGTTTTACATATATTTCACAAATGGATTTCCATATTTTATCAGTTAAAAGCATAACATTAAACATTTGAATAATACCTGTACATTGTTTTGTCCTCGGTAACACTCCACACATATACGCGAGTGAAGGACTATTATATTATTACTAGTAAATTTGTTAATCCTGTATGATTGGAGACACGTCCTCGGCGAACACTCCACCGAGATATGCGAGTGGAGGACTACACCCATAACCAGAATCTCAAGTATTTAGAGAGCGTGACTTGAGTGTATAGATCTATACGGGGCTGACTACCCCACACCTAGCTGCTAGCTACAGCCGAACCGAAATGGTTCAAGGGTGACGAAAGTCATAAGTATGTTGACTACTTATTGCCACAAGTGGATTACTTATTGCCACTGGTTTTCAGTCTATTGTATGGCTATGGAACTCGCAATTAGGATAACAAAGATTTACTTATAGGAATAATGAACCACTTTATACATCTTTTACATCCTTTACATCTTTTACATCTTTCACCTACTGCAACAAACATTCAGGAAAGTACGGGACTTTCCTGGGAAAAACATGGAACCTAATCACGTTTACATCTTTTACATCTTTAACATCGTTCATATTAGAAACCAACATGTAGGAAAGCATGGGGCTTTCCTGGGTAATACTTACATATCAAAAAGAGTAACAAACTGGATAACATTACATCTTTTACAATTGGTAACATACAATAAGGAAAGTATGGGACTTTCCTTGTAGCACATGATAAGTAAACAGAACAGTTTAACAAGTCAGAAAACCAACTATACATTTTCATATGAGTAGACATGTTTTCAGTGTACAAACTTACTATACTGTACATTTGTGAAACAATAAGCAACTTTTAAGAATATACGGGATTTTCTTGGTGTACATAGCATTTCAGAAACAGAAAGGAAACTCGAAACATTTTCACAAACAAAAACCGCTTATGAACTCACCAGCTTTATGCTGATTTTCAAACCGCTTGTGTTCTTAGGTCAGCGTTAGAACAGGTACCCGAAGATCCTTTTTGCTGGAAGACGATGTACATGAAGATCTGTTTGTTTTTTATTATATATATTGTGTATCACAACTGTACAAACTTTACTTTTGAAACAACTGTAAAACTTTCTTATGTAATGTAATGGTTGCTTTTCTTTACTTACTATGTGCATTGGATTTGATACTCAACGTGGAGTCAACCCCGGAAATGTTTCCGCCTTCGGTTTTCGGGGTGTGACACCATGTGTCCCAAGAAGTCCACCTTTTGAATCCAAAATTCATATTTTGAAAACTTTGCATACAGTTTCTCCGCCCTTAGCGTCTCCAACACTTGTCGCAGATGTTGACTATGCTCTTCGTTACTTCGCGAATTGATTATTATGTCATCGATGAATACTATGACAAATTTATGTAGGTAAGGTCGAAAGGCATCACAATTAACTCATAGTGGTCGTAACGAGTCCTAAACGCTGTCTTAGGAACATATTCCTCATGGACTCTAAGCTCTTGGTACCCCGAACATAGATCAATTTTCGAGAAATAGCTCGATCCTTGAAGTTGGTTTAACAGATCGTGAATTCGAGGTAGGGGATATAGGCTCTTGATGGTGAGTTTGTTGAATGCCGAATAGTCAATGCACATACAGAATGATCCATCTTTCTTATTTACGAATAAGAATGGTGCTCCCCAAGGTGAGAAGCTTGGTATGATGAATCCTTTACTTAGCAGTTCGTTTAGTTGACTGGAAAATTCCCGCATTTCTATCGGGACTAAACGACATGGTGATTTGGCTATGGGGGCAGCTCTAGAAATCAAGTTGATTCTGAAATCAACTTGTCGTACGGGTGGTACTCCCAGAAGTTCTTCTGGGAATACATCAGGAAAATTGCAGACTTCTGGAATATCCTTGATATCCTTCACTTCACTATTCTCATCAACATTGTAGGCTAGGAATGTGTGATACGTCTTGTTAAGGTACTTTTGAGCCTTGATCCAAGAGATGATTAGGAGTTTTGCAACGAGTTTGTCAACATAGATGACAAGGGTTTCATTATTGGTAAGTTAATTTAAAAGACCTTTTCGTAACACATGATATCGACATGGTGAGGAGTTAACAAATCCATTCCGATGATCACATCAAAGCTTCCTCTTGTAATGGGCATTCGGTAAATTTGGAAGGAGTGATTGTTTAAAGTTAGGGTGCATCCTATGTATATGTCTTTGGTGTTGTTAGCTTTTCCATTAGCCATATTTACTGTTAATATTTCATTGAGTGATTGAAGTTTTTGTTTGAGTATTTGTTTAAAATTTTGGCACATGAAACTCCTATCCGCACAACTATCGAAAAGTATGCATGCGTCCGAGTTATTAAGGTGGAACATACCGGTAACCATAGCATGTTCCTTCATCGCTTCATTGAGTGATTCAAGACCCTTCCCACACCTCCAACATTCTTTTTATTTGCATTTGGGCACTCCCTCTTGAAATTCCCCGTCTCTCCACATCCGTAACACGCCTGAATCACCCCAGCATTAGTGGATGCGATGGCCTATTGAGTTGGTGCCTTACAGAAATGAGTGGTATGCCACTTCTTGTTACAGTTGTTGCAATGCATCTCCCGCAAGCTCCATTGTGATGGAAGTTGATCTTGTTGCATTTAGGCAGATTCCCAACATATTGTTTAGTCGACGCTGGGGCAGTAGGGACAGTGGCGACATGGACTGCCATAGTTTTGGGTGTCATAATGCCCTGGAAAACTCTGTGGTCTTTTGATAGGCTCTTAAGTAGGTTGGCCCTTTTTCTTGTTCCAGAACTTTTGCTTGTTATCTCCCCTTTTTAGTTGATCAGGTGTGGGTGTCATAATGCCCTGACAGACTCCGTAGTTGGCAAGCCTTTGTGCCAAACGTTTGGCACAGTTGTAGGTGGTTGGGTTAGCATATAAAACCATTCCTTGAAACTAGCGGATAGTCCCTAGATGTAGCATTCCACCTTCTTATCTTCCGGGGTGACCATCCCGGGGCACAGAACTGCCAAGCCGTTAAACCCGGTAGTATAGGCAATGACATCAGAGCCCGTTATTATATGGTTTCAAAGCTCTTGTTCTAATTTCTGAGTTTCGCCACTTGGATAGTATTCCTCCATCATCATGAGATTTAGATCTTGCCAATTCATAGAGTTGGCCACAACGAGATTCATGGTTTTAACATGGCCATTCCACTAGGATAAGGCCGAGTCAGCATAAGTACAAGTTGCGTACTTGACTTTACATTCATCTGGCCATAAACAGAATTCAAACACATATTTGGTTTTCTCAAACCATCTCGTTAAGGTGTTGATACCGCCACCGCCATAAAAAGTCTTGGGTTTGCAGTTTATGAAATCCTTGAAGGAGCATACTCGTTGGTGTCCTTGGCTTTCTCCATGATTGGAACTATTGGCACCGTTCCTATTTCCATTTCCATTTTCTTTTCCATTTCTGTTTGTGTCATTAGTGCTAACTTGTGCAATGGCGGTTGCCACAACGGCTTGGAACGTAGCAGGGTTGAACCGTGGATTGGGTGTTGGTCTAACTATTGGTGTTACGGTGGCACGTCGACTACTTCTGCGTGGTGGCATTCTTTTACCATATGGATTTGAGATGGAATCATGGTAATGATGGGTTTTGAGCATTAAAACATTCCTATGGTGCACATGCAACCCTGATTTCTTTGGATCTAAGTTTTTCTCTATTGAACATTCAAATGGAATACCAAAGTGTAGAACCCTAAAACTATCATACATAATTCGAAATTCATAAAGAATTAGGGTTATGAAGTTACCTTGACTGTTATGAAGCAATAAGAAGAACAATCCTTGAAGATCTTGACCTTGAAAGCTTAGTGCCCCAAGTGTTGCACCTCTAATGGAGTCACAAACACCACAAGCAATGGATCAACAAGAGAGATAAAAAGAGGTGAAAATCGGCTAGGAAAAATCTTAGAAGCATAGCGACGATTTCAACATGTAGAGGGGTCTTTATATAGTTGAGGCTCCTAGGGTTTCCAAGTGAGAACCCTAATTATCCCTGCATAGGCCCTAAGCGATCCACACACCCTCATATGATCGGCCTTGGACGAAATCGTTATGGACTCCCATAGAGTTTTCGTCCACCCCTTATCAATAGGGTACATCAGCTCAAACTACAACTATCACTGATTTACATAATCAGTCCCCGTTCTACTAATTAAATAATATGATTTATCAATTAATATATTATTCTTATAATATATTAACAAATCATTTATCAACCTCATTCTCCATAATTCATCCTATAAAATTGCTATGGTGAAGGCAACCCAAAAGGACCATGCTCATAATCAATCAAGTACATACCAAGTATAGTTATGAGCTTAGACACCTAATCCAGCAGTCTCCCACTTGGATAAGTTTAATAACTATTATTGCAAGTATGACTTCAAAATATGATTACCAATCGTAGCTCTCAAAAACTGCTTTTGAACTCTTATCATATTAGTAACACATCCTTTAGATAAGGGATCAAATATTCCTCCATTCTACAAGATATCCTATGCACAAGAGACATGGATTATGATAATTCTCTCTATCCAAGTTTGGTTTCCCGATTTCTGATTTATGACGACCAAATAAATGAACAAATCAAATCAATACAGGGTTGGCCAAGCGCTTAGGGTGTCATCACTAAATCATCGAGGGCCCATATATATCACTTTTATCCCATTTAAGGTAAAAGGAATGGATAAACTTCGAATCATATGCTTGTACTATTTACTCATCAAATCACACACAACAATATGTTTTATAACATCAAGTTAATGATGCGTTTGCGTAAGATCAATGTGAAACCGACTTGCAACAACAACTCATATGTCTCCGTTTCCAGAATATAAGATATTATCGTCTCATAATCACTCATGATAAAATACATGAAGTGATTCAGATGAGTGTAGGTTTAATCCAATACTCAAATTTTATTTCAGGAGTACTCATGAACACTATAGCAAACTTATTCTATGTTTAAGCTCTTAGACAATCTACAGTTAGATTCATGACAATCTTACCTCATTACTTACTTCGAAAGTATGATCTACTATGGATGTTTGAACAACCTAGTTATTCGGGAAGTAAAACGTGCAAAGTGAAACACAAGAAAAACCTAATCCAATATGGTCTCAAGACTTTTGAATATAAATAAAACACTTATTATTTAATCACCATATTGATTAGACCGTATTCATTGTATAATGTTTCGACTAATCAACTTCACAATTAAATTTAAAACAATAGTCATCCCATGCTCCTACCATACACACTATCTTTATCAATGGTTCTTTCCTTGTGAAACAGATCAATTGGGAACATTTCCAATGATGCTCATTTCACAATTCCAAATCCTTATTATAAGTGTAAGAATACCAAATTTTTGCCACTACTAGAATGTGTTAAAGTCTAAACTAACATGCAATGATCCTTTTGTAACGTCAAGGTACCAAAGTCAAAGAGACTTGAACAATGATATTACAAATCATTCCATTAGAGATAGGTTACAAATATAATTCCATGGAATTGAAGTCTCACATTCAAAGTACATTCCTTTGAATATCCTTCTTGCATTAAAGTTGCCAACTTACACATAGTTTCTTCATATCCAACTCTCATAAATGAAAGATTTCCATATTCCCATATGACAATCCATTCTTAATAAAATCCTATCTATTTCAAAATTACGTCAATATGGTCCATTCATTACTATACTTCCAACTATCCATAAGAAATCAATCTTTAACGAACTTCAGATCGTCCTTCACCGTTGTTTAACAACTTTTAGTCACATCTTGTTCTAGTTCTTTTTCCCTCCTAAAGCCCTATGCATTTGGAAAAATTAGAACATGCGAATATTATAGCATATGAAATCGATCCTATATTCGAAGCATATGGGATACGTGTGACAATGTCATACATAAAGACATGATACTCAATCAGTCTCTCGCTTTCATATTTTCATATATATATAGAATTTCCTATGTTGAAACATTTCAATCTCCTATTCATATATATCCATGACTAAGTTCCATTAAAATTCTAATCTAAACTCTTAGATTCGAAATGAAGTAGAAGTATCCTCTGCCTTAAAACATTCTATAGCGAAACAATTTTCAAATTTTGCAACATTGCAAATTTAAAATTTTGTTTCCTATAATTAGCATTGCTAACTTGCAACACTTAACATCATAATTATGCTCCCACTAGCATAATAATTATTCTTACTAGCATAATAATTATGCTCCCACTAGCTTTGACATGTATCAAAAATCAGCTGGACTTCTAGAAATCAATACCTATTGACTTTCTTAGCAATGTAATAGTTCTGATACTTGTTCCTTTGATAACTCATTATCTATACTTCTCGAGCTCATACACCTTTCATTAGATAGCTCATGTGTGTTTAACCTTTTGAGAATTTATAACAATAAGTCCCGAATGATCAAACTATTTGCCATTTCTCACAATTCGAACTATGAAAAGGAATGTCACAATCATACTTGAATTTAGAACACAATTATCACAACACTAACACTAATCCTTTTAAAATCCACTAGTGGAAGCGTTTTCTCTCAGTCATTTTCATGAAGTAGAGAGAAACCTCTTACCAGTTAGTTTTATGGTGTATGTGTTCCTATCCATGTTAATTCGTCATTTCCAACCACTATCATAAGACAAGGTTTATAAAAAATTCAAACTCATATGGAATGAACTTCCTTATTCTATATTTCTTGCCATCTAGCAGCACAGGGCCTACCATTGCTTCCATGTTGTTGAACAGCTCACCTATACTGATCAATCGACTTTAACTGATCAAGGTGCTTTGCGTTATGCATTCAAATGGGAACTCATAGAACTCACATGCATAGTCAACTTAACTGGAACAACTACTAGAAAAACAGCCTTTTACGACGCGCAAACAATGACACGCGCAGATATACGATACCCATTTCTATGTGTCCTAAAAATAATGTCAGTTTTTTTTAAATTTGAAGGATAGAGGACACGCATTTTTGCGTGCCCTAAAATTAGTGTCCAAAAAAAGAGAATTAAAAACATAGAAGGCACCTAAATTAAATGGGCATCGTATAGAAATGTCATTTTATATTTTTTAATAGGTGCGTCCCTCCTCTTTTATATAGGTAAGAGGGGAAACCAAATATCGAAAAATTTTGAAGTACCCTCCTTCCTCTACCTCTCTCTCTCTACTCTCTCCTCTAGGTCACGATTCACCATATGAACTAACGCATGCCTAAGATTCTGTCCCTTTATCTCCATCGTCTTTGGCTTTGATCTCTTCTTAAAAAACCAACGTTGAATCAACCACAAGGCGTCACAAAAACAACCGGAGGCATCGATACCGGTGGAGCAGCGAAAGAAGGAGTTCTAGAAAAGAGAAAGAGAAGAGGAAAGAGAGGTGGAAGAAAAAGAAAAGAGATAAAGTGAAAAATATAGAAGGAAATGGAGCAGTAGCTAGAGATCAAATTGAGATGGCAAAAGGAGGGGTTCAGATTCAAATACAAATTCACCTTTTTCATTCAATTTCATATACGCCTCCATGTTCTTATGAATCGCCTAGATAGTGATACGAGCACGCCCTCTCTTATTCCTCCTCTAATCGGAGAATCACTTGCTACATCCACCCTTGAAGACGTCACTGGCATCAGTGGTTTTGAGCAGAGTCGATTCGATCTTCTTTTTAAAACCCTAAAAACTGATTCAGAATATCATTGGTAAAACCCTAGATCCAAAAATAGGCTACCATTAATTCTTCTCCTGATTTTGGCCAATCATCTAACCCTATGATTTGGGTCTTTAGTGTTGGAATAGAAATGCGAGACTTAGTCTTCATACTAACAATGTTAATGCTTCTCTCAGGTAAATAGTTAAATCACTTTCTTCTGACAGCATTTCAAGCAAATTAAATTAAACTTTTTTTTTCCTTTTCAACATATTCTGATTCATTGATGTTGAACAAGCTCATACACCTTTCATTAGATAGCTGCTCCAGAGGAACACTTGCTTGTTTTTAGCTCACTTGGCAAGATTTTATGAGTTTGGGACCTAAGAAAGTAATATAATCTTCACAATTCTCTTAAGTCAACCATAGATAATAATAATAACTATGCAAAATTTCAAAAAAAAAAAAGCAAACATTTTTTACATATGTATATTTTTCAGGAATGACACTTCTGTTTTTCTTTTTTATTTTGATTTGGCAGTTTTAATTTTGAATGTACAGGTGTTTCTCAGGATGTTAGTGAGGGCTACATCACTTGATTTGCCATTGTGGCATCATATTCTTGTACTTGAAAACTTGAGGGTAAATCTGGAAGGGTTGAATACAACTAAGTATTGAAGTTTTTAGTCTTTTTGATATACTATTATTACCTCCCAAAACCTTTCATCTAACTATCGGTTGTTGTATATTTTGTAGGGTTTCTGTGTAGAAGCACATACTCTGAGAATTCTATTTCATAACTTTGACATGTAATCTAGTTAACATACTTATGTTGCTAGTTGAAGTTATTTAAGATACTTATGATTGGTCTACAAGTGACACCATTTCTTTCTTCTCTACTACTTATTATCCCATATCTACATAGTCTTTTGACTTCAAAGAACACAGTAAATGAGTGGATTAGGAGCATAAGAGCATTGAATATTGATGTGACTGAGATTATAATTTGTTGGATCTCCTTATTTTAAGGTTTATATATATGTTTGCTCTCCATAAGTATGGTCCATGGTTTTATATGTAGAGAGCAGGCTTATATTCCATCACCCTGCTTGATCTCAAGAGTGCTCAACAAGACATTTCATCTAACGAGACATCCATTCCAAACAAGAAACAATACATTTCATATGCTAGTCAAAGAAGCCACAACAAGGGTATGTCAAAAGGTAATATTTACTCAAATCTAAAAAAAATGTATTAAACTTTTTTTATATTTCAATATCCTATTTTGATAAAATACAAGTATTTGTGTATAAGTTGAGTTATGGAAATGAGACTTTCCCTCATTAAGTCTTGATTTTTTACAAATTTTCCCTCACTTGTTAAATATAATGTTTGTAACAGGGAGTCCTAGACCTGGATGAGACGATTTCTCCAAAGTGTGAACTTCTTTTTCCTTGTTGGATT
The DNA here is from genome assembly GCF_052625555.1 of Lactuca saligna. Classification (NCBI taxonomy): domain Eukaryota; kingdom Viridiplantae; phylum Streptophyta; class Magnoliopsida; order Asterales; family Asteraceae; genus Lactuca; species Lactuca saligna. Next base: position 53,988,916 of record NC_136418.1, on the reverse strand, counting down.
GTAATAGTACAGTTAAATGATAAATAATCAATATGTATTTAAAATATTTTCTTTTTATGGTTTATTATTTTGATTTTATTGGATCTGATTAAAAAACTGTTACAGGGTGGATACAAACTTTTGTAGTAGATTACTAGATATGCATATCATCATTAGTAGATTACATACTAATTATTAAAGAGGTATGATTACTGATTAATAAATAAATATTTGCAGGAGTTGGTGCTGTAATTGCATGCTAATGGGTACCTTGATCTTGGTGGCCTTTTAAGGGTTACAGCAGGCTATGGAACAAAAGGTATGCTACTGTGTGTTATGGTACTTGTAGTTGATTAATGGCTTTTGTTATATTAAAACTTAGGGGTTGCTTCTATTTCACTTAAAATGGACAAAATGGCTTCATGTGTTAAGCCAAGTTAATGTATTAAGACACCAACCCATTTAACCTTCTTTTTTCCGCCCTCACGCGTGAAATTTGTTTTTTCGTATGTAAGGGTAAAACAGAAAAGAAACAGACTTTATGTATCTAGACAGACATCATCGTCCATTCAGTCTGGTGATTTTTCTTATAGTTATTTAGATTCCAATGTTGTTGTTCTGATTTGAAAAGTCAACTTTCATCAGTATCGCTCTCTGTTGGATCGGATGGACAACCAGATTCATCAAGGAGTGGCAGATTGAGGAAAGGCAGATGAGATTTGCATCAATGGTCTGAAACAGTTGATCTAATTTCTCCAAAATTTCATTAACAGAAAATTATAATTAATAATAATATTTATGATTGCAGATAGAAACCTGTTTTGCTGTTTCCTGCCTTGAAAACCTAGAATTTGAAAACCTTGGCTCTTGCACATCTCTGTTCGCCTGATGACCATAAATCAATATTTGTGGATAGTATTGGTATAAACAGCCTGTTCTTTGTTTAAATTTGAGTGACATATTGGTAATTACACATTTTCTTTATATATATTTGATAACACTTTTTAGGATTGGATATACTTTTGGAGCTTTTCCAATCAAGCAATTCAAAACATCAAGAAGATAGTTGTGTTGCTTTGCGAAAGCTGGCCGAAAAAGCTACTTCACTTAATCTTGTGGATGAATCAGTACCATCATCTCCAATATCTCAAGTTGGCTTTCCGCTTTTTTTCTTATATTAAATTACATTTTTGGTCCCTGAGCTTTCGATTTTGATCTTTGCTTGTGGTTCTTATTGTTCCAAGTAAATGACTATCTTTGGCACCTGAGAGTAGCTGAATTTTGTATATTTGGTCCCAGAAAGTCATTTTACTTGAAACAGGTATGGCCCAAAATTGTAATAGAACTTTTTGGGATTTTTTATGTAAAAAATCAGCTACATGATGAGACAACAAATGCAATTTACTCTTTTACTTATTTAATTCCAAGCAAGGTTACACTTGTTGATGTAATAATTGTTGTTACATTTGTAATTTTGCATTGTAGGTGTATTTGGTTGAGCAGTATGTGAACAACCCTACACTTTCTGATGTAACTTTCCTGATTAAAGGTACACATATGACATACGATATGTTTTTTTAAAAAGTAAAAATAAATAATGAATGTGGCCGACAGTTTATTTATTTGGTATGATATCAGGCAAAGGGTTATGCTCACAAAATTTTCCTGCTTGCTACTTCTGATGCGTTTTGGGCAATGTTTGATGGTGGTTATAGAGGTAATATCAAACTAGAAACATATAGCACCATATGTGTGTTTTGTGTGTTTATGAATGATGATGATGAATATGGTGGGTTGCTTGCATTCTAGGAGAGAGATGCAAAAGTCATTGAGATACTGAATATAAGTTGGGAGACAATTGAGAACATGATAAGGCACATTTACACTGGATCAGTGGATGTGGATTTGAGAATAGTCTAGGATTTCCTTAGAGCTGCCGACCAATATCTTCTAGATAAGCTCAAGTGTCTTTGTGAATACACCATTGCACATGCAAAATTTTAATATGTGTTATGGAACAATCCATCATTTATGGATTGTTGGCTAACTTGTTGTTTTTGTAGGATATTACAGCTGACAAAGTAGCATTTATGTATAACTTATCAGAGGCCTTTAATGTTGTCTCCTTAAAGGATGCTTGCATTCTGTTTATTTTGAATCACTTTGACAAATTAAATTCAAAACCATGGTAACATATAGTAATTAACCAATTTAACAATTTGTTTTAATAATACTTGCGATGGTTAGTTTAAAACTTAGAATGGAAGTTTCAATTTTAGGTATGGTAGTTTGATGAAGAGGATGTTGCCAGACATGTGTGATTACTTTATGAAGACACTTGGCAAGCCACCACTGAATGTTGATGAATCTGTTACACAAAATGTTGATGAATCTGTTAAATAGAATGCTGATGAATCTGTTAAATATTCTTTCCGTGAGGGGCGTTGCATTGTTCATGCCATTGCTATTCCTTATGTATTGTTGTTTAATGGACTTGACCCATGCTCAGCAGTCATGCCTTGCAAGTGAAGGTACAGTTTCTTATTTGATTATGATTCTTTCAAATCTTGGATTTTAGATAAATAATAATATAATATTGGGGTTTTTTGTTATAATAATAAAACTAATCATATTTTACTCACTATTATGAAAGTTGGGCTACTAACCAATCGGTATACAAGGGCATAATGGTAATTTTCTACATTTTGTAAATTTATGTGTTTGATATATAATAATACTTTGTTTCTTTTTTCTTCACAATAACAGTCGAGGAAAAAAGCACTTGGGATTTACTGCAGATGCAATCAGTTCATGTAAGTTAAAATTCCAAATTTACTGTAGAGTTATTATTATCTAGTTAGGAATTGTTTCCTTAATCCGTTTTAATTAGGAAAATTGAAATGTTCATTGTTGGACTCTGAACAAGGACCAGAATTGAAAACTTTGAATATTATACTTCCATTGAAATTGCTCTCTCTAAATGGTATTTAGAGCATACTTCCTTTGCTTTCTTGAATTAGGTTGAAGTGAATAGGACAGTTCCAAAAGAGGATATGCTAGGTAGTAGAGGTGTATCAAGAACAAAGAAAATTTGTGTAGGTGTTATACTATTTTCTTTTCGTGTTTTATTAAAAGTAAGTATGTCCCCTTGTTCACTTTCACTTTAATATTTTGTATTTGATTCTTTTTGGTTCATATTTAGTTAACTGAAGCAGTCTAATATTTTATAACATGGATTGATGATGCTTGAAGCCTTTCTGGATACTAATGTGTTGATGATGAAAACATGTATCATGTGGAAACAGAAACATAACAATAAGAAGTAGAAACATGCAAAAAGGTGTTCCTTAATAGCAATGTAGTAATAGGTTATATAGTTAGGGAATACCTCTTAATAACAATGTACAATCGGATACCCTTAATACCAATGTATTACAATTTTTTGAAATGATGTTATGAATGACATTGATTGTTTTGGTATATATTTGTTTCCATATTTTTGTATTATGCATAAATGAGTATCGTCAAGATGTGTCGTAAATCTATATCATAAATGGTTGCTGAAGTTTATGACACACAAATGTGTGTCATCTTCATTTATGACAGGGGCTTTAATGATACACAATGCGTGTCCTAAATGTGAGTCGTAAGGTTACGACACGGAAATGTGTGTCGTCTTCCTTTATGACAGGGGCTTCCTTGATATGCTTTGCGCGTCGTAAATGCACGTCATAAATGTGTGTCATAATTGTGTGTCGTAAATTCAAGTCATCTATAGAAGACGCGCAAAAGCATGACATCTCTCGTTCTGACAGGACCTTCCTTGACACGCATTTGTGCATCGTCTGAGCGTTTTACGAAACACAAAACAAGAATATGTCGGCACGATAGGTTATCAACCTCAAGTTGTGTGCTAGTGATTACTAAAAGGTTTATTCTTAATTAGTTCCTGAAACTTTTCAAGATCATCAAGACTCCCACTGACCTCTTGACATATAAGATTCTTTAGTCGAGAACCATTTCATGACAACCATAAATTCAAGACAACACTTCATATAATTGGTCTTAGTTGCTCTTTGTTTTAACATCACAACTAGGAATTTCAAATGTGCAAGAGTTAGAAAACTTTTCTACTCTAAATTTCATGAGGTGTTAAAAAATTCTTAGAACATGTTACTCAAGATACAACTTGAAGTAACTAGAGTATGACTCCAAAACTTGACTTTGGAATGAAGTATGACTCATCTTATTGAATTATCCTATCAATAATTCCTGATTCCTCTCCTTAGCCATACAAATGCACTAAGGTGTCGTTTGAGTATCAATTGTGATATGGTTCCACAATCATTAGGATGATCATAAAAGATGATACTAAAGTATCCTGCTTTCCTGTCAGATTGGAGAAACTTTTATCTTTCTGCCTAATTGATTCTTTCAATTCGTTCGGCTACACATTGAAACTTTTCAAAGGTATTAGAACTACAGTTAATCTTATAAGCATAACCATATTCACTGAACCAACAGTAAATCATGACGAATAGACTTTATCACCCTTTGTGGTGGATCTAACAAGTCCATATTAATGTGTAGTAGATCCTTTAGTCTTTCACTTGATTCACATATGCTTGTAAACAAGGAATTAGTATTAATTTCCCAAAGATCAAGATTCTCATACATCACACAATTCAATATTGTATGATTCCAAGTTTTTGTCCAATTGAAACTTGGGCCATGAGAATCCTTCCTTACTTGGTAAATTATGACATTACCACAAATGATATAACTAAGAATCAAATCCATTTTCAACATTGCTAATAAATATAAATATAAAAAAAAAATTTCACACATGCCATTTCAAGGAAGCATAAAATAAGATAAAATAAAATTTTATTTTATTTATAAAATTTGGAAAAAATTATGTTTACAACGCAAATAGAAATAAAAACTATGTTTCTAAATATTCCTAAGAAATCTATAATAACTCCAAAGCAAAAGCTCAAAAATCCGATCATCGAACAATGTGATTCAAATCCATCTCTTCATGATCAGACATAGCTTACTCTTCTTTTAAGCTTTCTTCCTTTTCTTTGATCCTACAAAACATCAAAATGTAATCTTATCACATCATGTCTTAGTAATCTATAAATATGAACTTATTAGAGCTTGATAATGGACTTACCTGAAGTAGAGTCATACAATTGGACTTTACTATCCTTGCAATCTTTCAGGTAAATATGGCAGCTTTGCATCCAATGCCCCTTCTATTGGAAATAGAAACATATGGACTCTCTGGGGATGACACATGGGACTATCTCAGAGTTTTCCTTACTCTTATGATCAAACTTTTCGACCATTGCTAATTTCTCTCCTTCAAGAGAAGAAACCATTTCTGGATTATCACCTTTATCATTACCAATGTCCATGTAATTTTGGGATGTAGATCTTCCAATCAAATTTGCTTGACCCGTGCGCCAAAGCATTGCTGCTTCAGCAGAAATTAGCAAATATGTCAGATCAATAAGGGTTACGTCGTTTTCGATCACATAGTAGTCTTTAACAAGCTGACTATATGACTCGGGAAGTGACTGAAGAACCAAATGAACAGTTAGCTTCTTTGGGAAAATGACACCCAATATTCCTAGTCTAACAATGTGTGACTTCATTTTCAAGACGTGTGCACACACACACCTTCCTTCTTGGTGTTTACTTGCCAATAGGGCTTGAGTGATCTTGAACTTTTTAAGTTGACGAAAATGTGGGTCAGGGAGAATTACTAGATGAGGTGGAGAGTGAGAAGTATGATTTCCAGTTCCACCTTTGCACGAATAAGGGAATGATCTTTCACCTTCGTCGACATGTGGAATATCATCTTCGAATGGAAATCTTTTTCCAAATGATTTAGGAAGACTATAGTTTTCAGAACTAGACATCTACAAAAGGGGAGAAATTCAAGATAGTTGATTTAATCCTTAAAATAACACCCAAATGAAATATTAAGGCTAGGACCCAACACAATAATTCACAATTCAGAAGAGGGATTCCGTAATCCAATTGTAAATTATTTGAAGGTAGGTAAATGATAATTTACCAATTCCATTACAAAAACAAAATTTTAAACAAAATAGGTTTTAAATGAAATTCCCAGATCTTTTGAGATTCATTGAACTTTTCAATGACATGTTTAATCTCGATTATGCCACTCAAGTTTGTGACTGGGATATCAAGGATCACAAACACGGTGTGACAAACCATGCAAATTTGCTTGGTACTTTCGATGTCATTTATCATCTAATCAATGGGCCGGTTAACCACACACGCTCCATTGATCAATGATAATTTATGAGAAACCTTTTTCCATCCTTAATTAGTCCACATTGGTGTGCCGGTTAACCACACACGCTCCACTAACTGACCAATAAGGTGCAATGTGCAATTTCATGGGTTAGCATCAAATTAACAGTTTCCTAAAGTAGCTAAGATTGGGAATTTATGAAATGTTTAGTCACTTTGTATGTTGATTATACTTTTAATGAGAGTGTCCTATCCTCCTCATTCGGTTAACCACCCTCCACTAGTCAAGGGTGCGGTGAGTAAGAGTGGATACCCAATGACGGTCATTTTACAGGTCGCTTTCTTAAACTCCACTTATAGACTACCTTCGTCAATGAGGTCTACTAACGGTGAGACTGACTTATTCTTATATATATATATATATATATATATATATATATATATATATATATATATATATATATATATATAAATTTAACTTCTAATGTTTTGATAATATCAGGCTGTATTTTAAACTTTTAAAATACTAAGTGGTTTAATCTTTTAAATAAATTAATCTTTTAATTTAATTAACTCTAAACCATATTATGGAATGATTAATTCCCTTTTAATTAATCTTTTAATTAAATTATTAATAAAACCATAATGATATCTTCTAGGTGTTTCCATTTAAATTTCCAAAATTAAGACTTTTAATTCTAAATTTAAATTATGAAACCACAAGGGTGAATTTCATATTTCAAAATTAATAGTTTAATCAAATTTTAAACATTGAAACTAAGAGGGTGCAATTTGAAACTATTCAAAATTACTAGGTTAAATCTATGAATCAAAATAATGTTATATTGTCAAAATTTACCCATATCTTCAAAAAAAATTATAAGATATCATGTTACCAATCAGAAAAATTGAATTTAAGTAATAAAAACGAGTTATGGTAATTATCTAAATCAAAATCTGATCCGAAACTCCAAATTTTAGCCAACAAACGAGTCAACTCATCGAGTTGGGCTTTGAACTCGTTGAGATCACCTGTTAGACAACAAAGAATCATTTTCTGCTACTTTGGCCAAATTACAATGCATCATATTCAATTGCAAAACGAGCTAGGATCACATACTACTAATGAGTTTTGAGCATTACAACATTCCTATGGTGCACATGCAACTCTAATTTCTTTGGATCTAAGTTTGTCTCTATTGAACATGCAAATTGAATACTAAATCATAGAACTGTAAAACTAGCTTACATAATTCGAAATTCACAAGGAATTATGGTTATGAAGTGTAACAATAGCAAAATTCAGGTCAAAATTTAAAATTTTATAAAACCATAACTAAGTATACTAAGTGGTAGATATTGTAACAAGGTTTTCATACATATAAAGAACACTAAAATCCGAGTTATAACGAAGAAGTTATGACCATTCTAAGTTTCCCGACAAAAACCGGCAATACGAAGTTACGTAAAAACGCAAAGTTTCAACAAAACACTTTTTGACCTTAGGTGTCTAAATGAAAGTCATAGATATCGTCAAACCGTAACCGTACATAAAAAGAACGTCTGAATCTGACTTCGTATGAGGAAGTTGTGATTTTTCTAAGTTACAGATATAGCAGTAGACAGCTAAAAAACTCGAAATAGAGATTGAGAGACTTTTGGCCAAAACAACCTAAATGAGAATCAAAGGGATCAACAATTCTAGCGCAACGGTAAAAAGTCGGACGAAAACGGACGTCGGATGAAGAAGTTATGGAACTTTAACGGACTTTTCCTGTCCCGACCTATTAAAAATATAATATTAAAAATAAATTCAAAACTAGCCGACGGAGTCTAAACGAAAGTTGTAGATCGTAGTCTCACCTTCGCGTGGATATAAAGAACATCGAAAACGGAGTTCTTATGAGAAAGATATGAATTTTTGAAGTTTGTTAATTAATATAAATATAAATTAAATTAAATCCCGGTATTATCCGAAGGAGGAGTCACCGGTCCGATCCCTCGTACGCCCAGCGTACCGTCGTACGCCCAGCGTACTCGGATGCTAGGCTCCAGTTCGTCCACGTCGCTCCAATGTTTCGACCGAGGATGCGCTCATGCATGACGCATGAGTACACAGCGCGTACTCTAGTACGCCCCGCGTAACGCAACCCCCTCAGACCCCTATAAATAGCATGCGAGGGTGCTGGCCAAAATTGCTAATTTCCTTCCTTTCTCGCATCGAAGCTCTGCGTTTCAACCCTCGGAATCATCCCAAAGGCCTGGTTTTCATATCCAAGGTGGGAAGAAAGTTTTACACTCCCGAGATTTCCCGAGAATCTCGAGAGATCCCCTTTCTCGAGTAGAAGTTCTGCTCGGTTTTCGTCACGCTTTCTTCAATCGATCAAGTGAGTTCATACCCCTTTCAAACACACTTTAAATACATTTTTAAACGTTTTTATACTCTTTTAGGGGGGGAATACAAGTAAACATACGGTTATTATCGTGTATTTTATAAAGTTTCACTTCACTTGTGTTATCAAATAAACCACTTGGAACTCATTACTATTATGGAAAACTCTTGTCATACTTTGTGTGCATTAGACTTATACGAAGTATATAATGGTCTTTCATTGTTAAATCGTTTTATACATTCTAAAAACTTATGATTTTGCTTTATCAAACATTGTGAAAAAGGATAAACTTTGCATACAAAACTATCACTTTAATATATACTTATTTGAGAATCCATGAGCCGTGTACATCTTCAAACGTTACTTTTCTTTATTAGAAAGTAATGCATCAGGTCCTGTCTATAACCAGAATCTCCCGTTCGGAGAACGTGTCAAATGTGTATAGATCTATACGGGAAGTCATGATCCCGCGCCCTGACTGTTAGCTACAGTCCGTCTTTTGGGGTGACAGTTGTCATAGCACTGCGACGCCTGAAGAACGTCGTTACAGGCATATTATGTTTAGTATGGTTATAAAACTCATCGGATATACAATTATTATGATATTAAGTTTTGATGAACGAGTAGCTATTAAAACTATTCTTCATCCAACCAGTTCGATCTTCGCGTAGTTTTGTTATATATAAAACTATGACACAACTTACGAGAAACGTCGGTTTCTTGCAATTTTCGGTCTTAGAGACTGCCATTTGTGTGAGGAAAATAAGGGTTTTTCCTGCATACAAACCAAACAGTTAATAGGAAAATAAGGGATTTTCCCGGTGCAATCATTTACAGCTTATAACACGAGCATCTATATGCATCTCATACTTTTATAAGAAAATAAGGGTCTTTCTTGGAAAACACAACAACTCGTATCTCAACCATTAGGGAAAATATGGGATTTTCTGGATCTAATACATTCATTTTCAACACAACAAATCACAACTCTTTACATTTTGAAATGCTACGTTTTCTGGAAAACATACACCCATTTTGGAATGGCATCCAATTTTTCTAAACTACTTATGGACTCACCAACTTAATTGTTGACGCTTTTTCTTTGAAATAACTTTTATTCTCAAGAAATCGCTAAGCAGGTTTGGAAATCAACTTTTGGGATTAACGTGCTGGCGTTAATTACTTCTTTTGGAATGATGTTTATGTATTTAACTTTTGAACATGTAATGAATACAATTATGTAAACATTTTGGAAACTTTAATATATATGGTGGTGTGTACTTTCATTTCTATGAACTGTTATGATACTGAATATGACGTCCTACACCCCCGAACGTTTCCGCCGTTCTGGTTTGGGGGTGTGACAGATTGGTATCAGAGCATTGTTTATAGGGAATTAAGTATATGAAAACCATTTCTTTTTGGTATACAACTATAAACTCAACTGGGCAAAAACACTCTGAGTAAGAGTCATACTTTTAAAAATTAAATTTTATTTAGTTTTTGTAAAGTAGGCATGCATTCATTTCATATCAATAACATGGTCAGTATCATAGTTAAAACAACATTGAAGTATTATATATCAGTTGTGCAGTGCAGGTATGCCTTGGGACATGTAATCGGAACTGGGAAGAATGTAGCCTGATCAACTACATTTGTCCAAGGGCCGACTAACGTATGCCAAGGAGCGTCTACAATGGACAACAAATTTAAAACTTACCAAAAGCATATCATTAAAGAATACTAAGGGAGTATTCAAGTGCCTTCAACCATTAAACTTAAGAGTAAATTCCATATGCTTTAGCTTATAGTCAATTCTTAACCTTATTCTCGTATAGACTCAAATGGCTGGATTCCATCACCCCAATGACCCCTACTACCCCAACCAAGGTAATGGAGAAGGGATAGAGAATGATCCCGAGGAAGGAATGCAAGAAGAATCAGACTCAGATCCAGAGAACAATAACCTACCCTTAACGGCTCCAATTCAAAATCCTAATCCTCGACCGGAATATCATGGCTCGACGCCCCTTTGGACAACTAACCTGAATAGGTGGAGCCACGAACAAGATCAACCCCTTCCATTCAACGGAGACCGAAGCTTCTACAACCTAAGCGAGGGAGGCTCAGCAGACAGAGCCCTTCCTATATTGGTTCGTCGGATTTCCCGCATTAATGAACAAGGACGGACGACCATCCATTGAATTGAGAAAAATGATGCGAACATTGGAGTCAACACAGTTCGCATTCGACAGTTAGGATTAGCTCACGAGAGAATCGTAAATCAAAATGAAGCGTTGCAGAGAGAGCTAGCGGCAACTCAAACCTAAGTGATAGAACTTCGGGTACGCCAGGCAAGACATGAACAACATATGCTCGAGATGGAGCGTCAGTTGGCAGAATCTAAGACCCATGTAGCCAACTCACGTAACAAATAATACTTGTCTGACTTTCAAAATTTTGTCATAGCCTAAGACGTCGGATAAAGTCCTTACTTTTCTTAACCTCGTAATCGGAGACCTTTAGATAGGTTAAAATTTTCCTAACTACAAAATGTAATGCACCATGTTTTATAATATGATGTATTTCCTTTATTAAACCCTTTGCATACCTCTCCAATTCATGACTTTATCTCTCTCCTTATAAGTTGAACTCAAAACCCTATTCAGGGGTAAACCAAACTTCTGATATAACAAAACACTAATGCGCGATTTTCGAATCATTAAAACTTATAGTTCTTCTTGTTATTTCCTTATCAGAATCATGTCGCCAAAGAAAAACGATCAACCCATCAACCAACCACCAACTCTTAAGATTGATGCAGCTACCTTTCAAGCTGCAGTCTCGGCTGCCGTATCAGCTGTTCTGACCCACCTTAACGCTAACAGCGCGAATGTTAGCGGGATTGTTAACAATAACTCCAATCCAAGTAACAATCAAATACCTCAACGGGCAACAAATTACCACGAAACCCCGAATCCCAAGACCAAGAATAACAAATGAAAGCTTTGGGCTAAAGCTAAAGGAAAATCACCCCAAGGGATGAGCAAAAGACGACAACATGTGGCAACCTTCGCAGCCACGACATCTGTACATCCTACTACCATCCCTTCTGGTATCCCAATTGTCCCTACACCAGCTAGGCAGTATGCTGGAAACCTACCGGAATGCAATAAGTGCGGCTTCCATCATCTAGGTAGTTGTCGTCCGTTACACTACTTTAAATGCAACAAGAACGGACATACTACCAATTGCTGCTGGACTCGGACCCAACACATTACCTCAAACACCAATGTCGAAATCTCTCGAATATGCCATCTATGCGGTGTAATGGGACACTTCAAGAGGGACTGTCCAACAGAGAAGGATGACGGCGAATCCGGAGGAGTTTGACCTCAGAATGGAAAGAAGCAACGAAAGAACCTACTATAGTATACGTTCACTTCCAATCGTCAGTATTATGTATGTCTTTTTAAAACATGTTTAAAACTAGTGCAACTAGAGTCTTATCTCTTGCGGGATCCCGTCGGTATAGGGATGCTCGTACTGCGTATACTTACCTTTTGTAGTATACCTTATTCGCAGCAATAGGCTTATAGTAGTCTAAAGTGTTGTAACTCTGTTGATGGTTGCACAGTTATGTTTTGTCTGTAAACATCTTACGTTCAAATCTAATGTCTTTAAGTTTCCTTATGATTCTGACATTATCATATGACTTGATTCAATTTGATCCTCACAAAAAAAAAAAAAAAAAAAAAACAGCTTCATACGTACATCCCTTCCTCCGAAATTCTCTTTCTAGCAAAGCCGTCATTCTAGAATACCAAAGTACTCGTGCATAGAGCACTTATTGTTTCTCATCCTTTCCGAAGAAAAATTCAACAAACCGCCCCGAAGTACCGCACGTGTAGTACGTCAACTTCAATCCAAAGACCCACAGTTTCAAGCCTAAATATATACGGCTCATATACCTGAGACTATGATTGACGAACCTGGTATGGTTTCTACTTTCAAAACCCCGAAGTACTCATGTGAGGAATCATTACAACTTTCCCGTAGTATCCCCCAACAGATCATTTAGAAAAACCACGCTTACAACAAGTCAAATCCAAGCTCAGAAACTAGCATTGAATCCAACCATGAACTTCAAAACATGGCTGCCCTAATTCATCGAGTGAATATGCTAACCCTTAGAAGAACATAAATAAATAAACCCAAAAACCGCACGATCCCGATCGGTTGCAGTGATAGGCGGAGAAATGAAGGTCCGCTGAAACACGCACATTAGGATCTAGATTCATAAAGGAACAAGAGGAACAAATGGAACATAAGCACTCACGCCTGCCCGCAAGTATTGGAGTCCCAGTCAAAATGCGAATTTCGGGACGAAATTCTCTCTAACGGGGGAATAATGTAACAACAGCAAAATTCAGGTCAAAATTTAAAATTTTATAAAACCGTAATTAAGTATACTAAGTGGTAGATATTGTAACAAGGTTTTCATACATATAAAGAACACTAAAATCCGAGTTATAACGAAGAAGTTCTGACCATTCTAAGTTTCCCGACAAAAACCGGCAATACGAAGTTACGTAAAAACGCAGAGTTTCAACAAAACACTTTTTGACCTTAGGTGTCTAAATGAAAGTCATAGATATCGTCAAACCGTAACCGTACATAAAAAGAACGTCCGAATCTGACTTCGTATGAGGAAGTTGTGATTTTTCTAAGTTACAAATATAGCAGTAGACAACTAAAAACTCGAAATAGAGATCGAGAGACTTTTGGCCAAAACAACCTAAATGAGAATCAAAGGGATCAACAATTCTAGCGCAACGGTAAAAAGTCTGACAAAAACGGACGTCAGATGAAGAAGTTATGGAACTTTAACGGACTTTTCCTGTCCCGACCTATTAAAAATATATATATTAAAAATAAATTCAAAACTAGCCGATGGAGTCTAAACGAAAGTTGTAGATCGTAGTCTCACCTTCACGTGGATATAAAGAACGTCGAAAACAGAGTTCGTATGAGAAAGATATGAATTTTTGAAGTTTGTTAATTAATTTAAATATAAATTAAATTAAATCCCGGTATTATCCGAAGGAGGAGTCACCGGTCCGATCCCTCGTACGCCCAGCGTACTCGGATGCTAGGCTCCGGTTCGTGCACGTCGCTCCAATGTTTCGACCGAGGATGTGCTCATGCATGACGCATGAGTACGCAGCGCATACTCTAGTACGCCCCGCGTAACGCAACCCCCTCAGACCCCTATAAATAGCATGCGAGGGTGCCGACCAAAATTGCTAATTTCCTTCCTTTCTCGCGTCGAAGCTCTGTGTTTCAACCCTCGGAATCATCCCAAAGGCCCGGTTTTGATATCCAAGGTGGGAAGAAAGTTTTACACTCCCGAGACTCCCGAGATTTCCCGAGAATCTCGAGAGATCCCCTTTCTCGAGTAGAAGTTCTGCTCAGTTTTCGTCACGCTTTCTTCAATCGATCGAGTGAGTTCATACCCCTTTCAAACACACTTTAAATACATTTTTAAATGTTTTTATACTCTTTTATGGGGGGGGGGGAATACAAGTAAACATACGGTTATTATCGTGTATTTTATAAAGTTTCACTTCACTTGTGTTATCAAATAAACCACTTGGAAGTCATTACTATTATGGAAAACTCTTGTCATACTTTGTGTGCATTAGACTTATACGAAGTATATAATGGTCTTTCATTGTTAAATCGTTTTATACATTCTAAAAACTTATGATTTTGCTTTATCAAACATTGTGAAAAAGGATAAACTTTGCATACAAAACTATCACTTTAATATATACTTAATTGAGAATCCATGAGCCGTGTACATCTTCAAACGTTACTTTTCTTTATTAGAAAGTAATGCATCAGGTCCTGTCTATAACCAGAATCTCCATTTCGGAGAACGTGTCAAATGTGTATAGATCTATACGGGAAGTCATGATCCCGCGCCCTGACTGTTAGCTACAGTCCGTCTTTTGGGGTGACAGTTGTCATAGCACTGCGACGCCTGAAGAACGTCGTTACAGGCATATTATGTTTAGTATGGTTATAAAACTCATCGGATATACAATAATTATGATATTAAGTTTTGATGAACGAGTAGCTATTAAAACTATTCTTCATCCAACCAGTTCGATCTTCGCGTAGTTTGATTATATATAAAACTATGACACAACTTACGAGAAACGTCGGTTTCTTGCAATTTTCGGTCTTAGAGACTGCCATTTGTGTGAGGAAAATAAGGGTTTTTCCTGCATACAAACCAAACAACTAATAGGTAAATAAGGGATTTTCCCGGTGCAATCATTTACAACTTATAACACGAGCATCTATATGCATCTCATACTTTTATAAGAAAATAAGGGTCTTTCTTGGAAAACACAACAACTCGTATCTCAACCATTAGGGAAAATATGAGTTTTTTTGGATCTAATACATTCATTTTCAACACAACAAATCACAACTCTTTACATTTTGAAATGCTACGTTTTCTGGAAAACATACACCCATTTTGGAATGGCATCCAATTTTTCTAAACTACTTATGGACTCACCAACTTAATTGTTGACACTTTTTCATTGAAATAACTTGTATTCTCAAGAAATCGCTAAGCAGGTTTGGAAATCAACTTTTGGGATTAACGTGCTGGCGTTAATTACTTCTTTTGGAATGATGTTTATATATTTAAATTTTTAAGATGTAATGAATACAATTATGTAAACATTTTGGAAACTTTAATATATATGGTGGTGTGTACTTTCCTTTCTATGAACTGTTATGATACTGAATATGACGTCCTCCGCCCCCGAACGTTTCCGCCGTTCTGGTTTGGGGGTGTGACATGAAGTTACCGTGCTTGTTATGTAGCAATAACAAGAACAATCCTTGAAGATCTTGACTTTGAAAGCTTAGTGCCCCAAGTGTTGCACCTCTAATGGAGTCACAAACAGCACGAGAAATTGATGAACAATAGTGAGAGAGAGAGAGAGGTGAAAATCGGCTAGGCCAACTCGTAGAAGCATAGGGACGATTTCAACTTGTAGAAGGTTCTTTATATAGTTGAGGCTCTAAGGGTTTCCAAGTGAAAACCCTAATTATCCTTGCTTAGGCCCTATGAAATCCATATACCCCCATATGATAGGCCATGAATGAAATCTTTATGGACTCCCATAGAGTTTTCGTCCACCCTTATTAATAAGGTGCATCAGTCCAAACTACAACTATCACTGATTTACATAATCAGTCCCTGTTCTTTTAATCAGTCTCTTTTGATCACCAAATTAATTTCTGATCAATACTAATTATTTAATATGATTTATCAATTAATATATTATTCTTATAATATATTAATATATAATTTATCAACCTCATTCTGCATAATTCATCCTTTCAAATTGTTATGGTGACGGGAACCTAAAAGGACCATGTTTATAATCAAATCAAGTACATAGCAAATATAGTTATGGGCTTAGACACCTAATCCACCAGGTAAGTCCTCGGTAGTAGTTATAAGTAGGGTATTATCAAAATAGAACGTCTCAGTTATACGTTTGTTTTCTCTCGCCTTTATTGTAATTGTAAACATTTCATAATTTTTTTTTTACTATAATAGGTAAACAAATGCACAATAATTTATGAAATCATAGTAATGCCCAATGAAATAAAATGCAAACCGTTTCATTGATAATGTTTCATAGTAGTACATAGTTTTGAAAATTGACCTTCATGGATGTCTACAGTACACCTGAAAACCAAAAATAAAATCGGCAGCATAACGACCCTTAGAATAGTGAAATCACTTATTCGTAGGGTCAGACCTACATACATGAGGAAGTAGAACCAACTCTTACTCAAAAGACCTAGTCTATAACAAAAGTGGAGTAGCATAAACACTACTTATGGCGAGTGACATCCTTCGGCCCTCGAAGTGTGGCTATAAATGCTCACATCTCCCTTGCTTCCTCCATGGCCTTCTCAGCTCGGTGCTCTGCCTTGATCGTCCTCCATGTTTCCATGCCTATCCATGAGCTCCCTAACCTCGGCTCAGGCATTCGTGACATCCTCCAGAAGACAATCAATAATCTTGTGTGTCTGATCATGATCCTCATCTAGACGATGAAATTGGGTGGAGGTGACCTTAGAAGTGGCACCAAAATCTAGGATATCGTTGGTAGACACCCTAGCATGCTCTTCAAGGTGCAAAATGCGGTGAATCATGATAGGGAAAGTTGTCCATGCTCGCGACTCCATCTGTGTAGCTCGGCTTCCGAACGGGGTGTCGGATCATGGAGTGGTACTCCTGTCAGAAAAATCTCGGGTCTACGAAAGAGAGGTATCCTCTTACAAGGAGTGCGCATCCATAATGGACCACCTGGATAGCAGTATACCTAAAAGCTCGGCACGAGTATAGGATTTTTCAGGTTGTGGACGGAAAAGCGAGGGTTACTGACCTCAGAATCAGCATCGGAGTCCTCCTCCATCAGGTCCTCATCAATGTACTCATCACCAACTTGACACTCATCTGGGTTCTCATCACCGGTTGGTGCATCAGCCTCGACCTGCTCCTCGGGCTCCTCCTCGATCCATCCACCATTCCTGTTATCAGGAAAGTAAGGATTTCCTGGTAGGTGAAATCTGGCCATGTCAACTATGCACATATAGAGGTATAAGGGGCACATAAGGAGTCTAGGTGTATGGTTCTATAGTATTTTAAACTTTATGTTTGGTTCTAGAGTTTCTTTTTATGGGGTGTTTGTAAGTTTTAAACGTGTTGTTCACTACGACTATTCACAAGCACATGTTAGTCATATATCAGACAAATATAGTTGATCAGGCGCTATCTATCCTAGATCTGATTACATAACTACCTAGGCATATTCTTAGTGTTCAACATATCTTATTACTTTTGTATTGTTTGTGTTATGACACCGTTCTAGTATGTAGGTATGTACTTATACTTTATAAAAAATATCATTATATTTTAAAAGTATACTTGTACGAAATGTTATAGTCAAAAATTTATAGTCCCATTGTATTTATAGTTCTATATCTTACATGGTTTGATATACTTAGTTCACTATAAACAATGCTCTGATACCAATATTCCACACTCCTAAACCAGGATGGCAGTAACGTCTGGGGGTGGATGACTTCATGTACAGTATCACAACATAACGTAGAATAGCGATCAAAGAAAACACAACCATCATAAATATAATTGAAAATGTTACATTGTTTCCAAGTGTTGTATTTTTAAAAACCAATTACATTATGATGTCAAAATGAAAAGTACGACGCCGTAACGTCCCATCCTCAAAAGCCTTCTGACTACCTGTTCGGTTTCCTGTGAATACAAGTAGTTTTGAATAGTGTCAACAATTAAGTTGGTGAGCTCATAAGAGTTTTGTATGTGAAAATTTTGTAACTCTTTCATTGTAAAATGATAGTGTTTGTTCCTAGAAAATCCAATATTTCCTTAAATATGAGTTGTAGTCTTAAAACCCTAAGACCATAAATGTATAAGTATTTTTATACTTAAAATAGTATTATGTATTTATTCTTTTACAAAACCATTTGAACGCATGTTACCCCCGTAAACTAAATGTATCGTTGATTCCCCATGTGAGTTATTACAACCATGCTAAAACCGGAGTTGGCCTGCTGCGACGTTCTTCAGGTGTCGGAATGTTAGACATTTGTCATCCCAGACCTGCCGGTCTAGCTGTGCCCAGCAGCTTAGGTGCGTGATTGCCAATCCCGTATAAATCTATATACAAGTATCATGCTCTCTTACCGAGATTCTTGTTATAATTCAGGACTTTAGTGTGTACTCTAGTAGGTATGGTGAATACTTTGTCTCTCATAATTTTTTCAACAAGTTTACGTTTTGTGTAATGAAAACCCTTGTACGTGTAAATATCACCTTTCTATAGTACTAATTTAGTGTATAATAATTATATACTTTTATATAATTATTAGTCTTGTCCCAAAATTTTATAAAAGTGTTAATGACCCATAAATTACATCTATTATAGTTTATTACAATTATTTTGTTGTACCTATATATACACATGTATATGGTTAACATGCATAGGTGTTCATAAATAACATATATTATATAGCTAACACAAGTATATGAACTTTTAGTATGATAATGTCAGTTTCTAGTTTTTAACTTACTTTAGGTCACCAAACGGTAAATATTGAATTAGGTCAAATCTCACAAAAATAGTACCATAACCTGGTTGTGACCATTTTTGTTAGAAAACCTAGTTTTCACATAAAATGATAGATTTTTAGGTTTTCTTTGTTGTAAAACCAAATCCTTGGTATTTATAACTAGTTTCATAACATATGTCCAAAATAAAATATTCTCATATATATCCCAAAAAAGATGGTGTAATAACTTGGTTATAACCAGTTTTACTAGAAAAGTTATATTATTTTCATAAAACCATAGGCTTTTTGTTTTTTACTTATTGGGAATATGAGTTATCAAGGTAATTAACTTTTCGGTATGTTCACATCTGGGTAACTATCTTGTTTTTTGTACATATGTAGGTAACAAACTTTTTGGGGGTGTTCACATATGACCATTATAACCTGCTATAGCAGGTTAAATCGTAAATGTGAACGCTCTCAACAAGTTTGTTACCTAAATGTGTACAAAAAAATAGTTACCCAAATATGAACAAAACGAAAAGTAAAAATTAAATTACATGAATGGTCCCTGTAGTTTGGGGGAATTTGTGGTTTTGGTCTCTAAGTTATTTTTTAAACTTAAATGGTTCCTATTGTTTATTTTTGTTGCACATTTGGTCCCCATCTTACCTAAAAATACTATTGTGCCCTTATTAATTTATTTTTTTTAATTAATTTTGTTATCTATTTTTATTTTTTACATATTTATAAAAATTAATATACCACATATATTTGTATCTCCTCGGATGATCCTTACTATTTATTTTTTAATTAATTTAATTTTTTAACTCGGATGGTCCCTACTATTTAATTTTGTTACGAACTTGGTCTATGTCTTACCTAAAAAGACTATTGTGCCCTTATTAATTTTTTTTAATTAATTTTCTTGTTTATGTACTTATGCTTTATATGTTTAAGAAAAATTAGTAGACCTCACATATTTGTATCTCCTCACCATCCCATCTTTCATCATTCTCAACTTCTATTTATTTTTCATCTTTAATGATATCGACGTCTTCATCATCACTTCTATTTTTGGTCCTTCAACTCCGTCAAAACAACACCACAACCCACTAAATATGAAGAGACAGTAGGTTATGTTGTTGGTTCTCCAGAGTTGAAGAACCAAAAAAAAGGACGGTGAAGACGTTGATGTTACCAAAGATGGAAAAGAAATAGAAGATGGGGAGGATCAGAGATGAGATGGTGAATGGTAAGACTCAAATTAAATTTCTCAAATGTGGTTTCAGGTTTACGGTGATAAGATACATATATGTGGGGTATATTAATTTTTTTATAAAAAATAAATACATAAATAAGAAAATTAATTTAAAAAAATAATAAGGGAAAAATAGTATTTTTACATAAGACAGAGACCAAACGCGTAACAAAAATAAACAGTAAGGATCATCCAAGTTTAAAAAAAAAATTAATTAAAAATAAACAGTAAAGATCATCCGAGAAGATACAAATATGTGTGGTCTATTAATTTTTTTAAATATGTATAAAATAAATACATAGATAAGAAAACTAATTAAAAAAATAAATTAATAAGGGCACAATAGTATTTTTAGGTAAGACGGGGACCAAACGCGCAACAAAAATAAATAGTAGGGACCATTTAAGTTAAAAAAATAAATTAGGGACCAAAACCACAAATTCCCCCAAACCATAGGGACCATTCATGTAATTTAATTTTTAATTTTCATTTTGTTCATATTTGAGTAACAATTTTTTTTGTACACATCTAGGTAACAAACTTGTTGAAAGAGTTTACATCTAGGATTTAACCTGCTATAGCAGGTCATAATGGTCATATGTGAACACTTCCAAAAAGTTTGTTACCTACATATGTACAAAAAAAAAGATAGTTACCCAGATGTGAACATACCGAAAAGTTAATTACCTTGATAAGTAATATTCCCTTTACTTTTTCTTAAGAACATATAACATGTTTGTTCTTATTTTTCATAAATTTGTATTTTAAACAATATACCACACATAATTGTTCATAATACTAGGTAATAACATTATTTCATGTAGATAACATTTTTACACAACATGAAAGTAATGCATGTATAACAACTTGTACATTTATACAAGTTTACTTGTATTCTCCCCTTAAAACTTGGATAAAGATGAAAATGAGGGGTATGAATCACCTTGAGTGTGTTTCTTCGTGGATAAAGAGGTAAAGGTGAAAGATTTCAAATTAAGAACATTTGATGATTGAAAGATTCTATGAATATTAACACATATTAATGTATGTAATTGTAACAAAACTAGTATATATATATATATATATATATATATATATATATATATGTATAGATCACTAGATTAGTAAGGAAAAATATACCAAAAGATCAAGAAGCAACTTATGAAAATTAGCCTTGAGAGGGAAAAATTGTTCTTGAATAGGGAGATGAACAAAATGAAGAAGATGGGTTGGGGGTTCAGCTGAATTAAAGAGAAGAGGGAGGGAGGGTGAGGGGGTATGGGGTACGTGGAGTGATTTTCTTGAATTTAATATTCAAGCTTGTGTCACTTAATTAAAAAATAATACTTTAATAAAGGTTTAATAATCATATAAGACAAAGGTGGCCTTATCCGTTTTCTGTTATAAAACAATGGGTAATTTTTATAAAAGTTTGTGATTTTTATAAAAGATGTGGTAAAAATGATGTAGAATTACTTAATTTGAATCATATAAATTAAAAATTATTATAAAAATCATTATAGTAAAAAATAATAACACATTACACGAAAGTTAGGATGATTCCTAATTCTTTTCTTTAATGTTTGAATGTTTAAGTCGGGTAAAGAATTTGTCGCATTTTGTGACAAATTTATCAAAAATCTGAATATGTAACCTTTGTCATGAATTTTGTCATGTAGTATAAAGTTTATGAACTCAACTAAATTCAGTTATGAATATTATTTATATCTAAATAATATATAATTGAATTATTGAATTTTTTTACGTTACTAACCCTAATTAGGGTTTATATTTAATAATTGGTAACAAGAGAGGTTCTTTGTATTATAACTTGCCAACAGTATATTAGAAATATTAGGGAATATTACATTTCTCCTAAAATTTTAATACGAGTTGAGTTGAACTGGTTGACTTTTGTTGATTTTGTTTGACCAAAGTTGATGGTTGTCACAATATATATATATATATATATATATATATATATATATATATATATATATATATATATATAGACACATATATATATATATATATATATATATATATATATATATATATATATATATATATATATATATATATATATATATATTGAGTGTGTGTATAAGGTTATAACTTTTAAGAAAACGAAAAAAGAGTTCCTCCAAATCTTGTTTTTATTTTCCAACATTCTTGTCTCTGTAAAACACTTATAATGACTTGTTTTATTTATATTTTATTGTTACTTTCTTTTACTTTTATCATTATATAAAAATTAATATGTTCCAATCAAATACTTTTAGTAACATGTTTTTATATTTTTAAATATGAGTATAAAATACTTATAGTCATATGTTATTCTGATTTATTTTAAATCATTAATTTTAGACATAAATATGAAATTAAATTGTTATCATAACACACTTAGAGTTACATGTTTTTGTTAAATGTCATAATAAAATACTTACAGTCACAATGACTTCTTGAGACTATTGGCTAGTATTTGTCACATTTTTTATTTAAAACAGTGACAAAGTGTTTAAAAATAGTTTGCAATGGTGACGATTTTTAGCTAATATGTGAATAAAACAAAACTAGAGTTTGATTAATGACCTTTAGTGCAATTAACCAAATCCGTGTGTGACAACCCATGTTGCCCCGTTACATTTCTCCGTTACCGTTAACTATTTATTTCCACTGTTCAAAAGTTCCGTTAACGAGAAGCCGTCAAGTTTAATAAACATTTAAGTTGTGTATGTTTTTATGTCGTTAAGTCGTGATAAAAGGAAATAATAATACATAACACATATTTCCATTTACTTGGAAATATTAGTTTATTATTACGACCACTAAATCGGGTGCGACCAAAAGCCCCGTTTAACGGCAGTATCGGGTAGAATTCCGCTGTGTCCCGACTCAAAACCCTATGTAAGGGTGAGTGGAGTCCATTGGAGACTTTTTACACTCTATCTCTATACTCTCTCTCTAGACCCGTTTTCACCCCGAATCCGCAACCAAACGCTTCCAAATTGTAAGTCCGCTTACCCTAGGATATTCTAAACATATTGATGTGTGTTTATAGCCCAAAAATCGGACTTAGAAGCAATGGAAAAGGAGTTTATGGCCTAAGCATCTCATTAGGCCGTAAACACCCAAAACAAGGTCAAAATGACCCAAACTTGTCCCAAATGGCTTGGAAATAAATAGAAGAATTAGCCTAGGAGTGTTTGCACATTTAAAACAATCATTTTGTGGCATAAAAGAGAGTTTACGGACCAAGCACATGCTTATGCCGTAAACACCTCTAAACCTTCTTTAAATGTCCCAAAAACACTCCCAAACGACACTAGGGCTTAATACATAAATTAAGGGCTTATTCCTTTGGGTTTAGATCACTTAAACACATCAAAATGAAGGACAAAAATGAGTTTACGGCCCAAGCACATGCTTAGGCCCTAAACTCCCCAAACATGCCCAAAATGTTGGTTTTTGTCCCCCAAATGGCCTTAGACTATTTCTATAAAATGCTAGGAAGGATTTAAGGACTTAAACACAACAAATGGAGGGATAAAAAGGAGTTTACGACCCAAGAAATTGTCTAGGCCGTAAACTCCCCAAAACCCACCAAAATGATGGTTTTAATCCTCCAAAATAGCATCATACTTCATTAGAAATCACTAGAAAGGCATTAGGGGCTTTAAACTTCCCAAAACTCTAAGGATTAGAGTTTACGGCTGTAAAATCCTTTAGGAGTGGTTCCTTGGCCGTAAACTCATAGATCATGCCCTTAGAGGCCTCAAACCCACTCATGCCTTTTAGGAAAAGTGCTTAGAATAAATCAATGAGCAAGCTAGAAGCATAAAACACCCAAGAATATGACCTTGGGAGTTTACGGCCGTAAACTCCCTTGAGTTAGGCTGTAAACTCCAAAATGGTCCATATTAAAGCTTTAAACCCATTCACACACTTGATATTTGAGTTTAGCAAAGTTCCACAACTGATAGGAGACCCGTAGCACCCTTAAACGCTACCCGGGACCCCAAACACTTAACCAAAAGTGTTTTCCGCTCCTTTGAGCGTGTATATTTGTGTAATTAGCATTAAATGTACTAATTGTATGTAAACATATGTTATCATATGTTAAATAGGTCATTGAGTGTGTTCGAGTCCTTACGTGGCACCGAACGCCCAAACGGCACTCTTGTTGGACCTACTTACACCAGGTGAGTTCATACCCCTGAATGAACCTTTTAAATGCTTTTAAATGTTTTATAGGGGGGGGGGGAATACAATTTAAACATGCCAGTTATCAGGTCAATTACATGTGATTGATAACCCGCATGCACAAGATTTTACCACTTTACACTGTTTTACCGAGTGTGACACTATAATGATTTTTACTTATTTCATAAGTTTTACTTATACTAATTTATCCAAATTCATTCTAAATTGGTTTATGAAGGATCCTCTAAGGTTTTTAAACATATTTTACAAAAGAATTCAATTTGTGATTTTCTCTGTACATAGAGGCTTTTCATTAAGATTTCCCTTTTTGACGTATACTTTTACTTGTTAAATACTGCTACTTGGCTTTTACTTTTTTTATACTCTGACTCGGTAACACTTTCACTTATACCTATAGTTGCTTATACTTGATGATGCTTATACTTATTCATGCTCTGACTTAGTGATACGATTGCTTCTTCACTTATACTTGATAACGACTCTACTTCACTTATACTTGATACGCTTTTGCTTCACTTATTATTGCCTCTACTTCGTGATACGCTTGAACTTGTTCGACACTTCTACTTCACTTGTGACCGCTCCTACTTCACTCGTTAGACACTCCTACTTCACAAGAATCACTTATACTTGATACACTTATACTTTACGATTCTATTATTCCACACTGTATGAATTCACACCACGATGATATGTCTTCAATTATTACACACTCAGTCGCAGTTAGATGTACGTCTGTGCTTACATAGATACATATAAGTAACGATTGAAAGACTTAGGAAGGCTCATCCGCCCTATTTCCTTTTCTTCGTTGAGATGTGGTCTGGTGGGATCGGCTGGCCGTCCGAAAGTTGTTTGGTTCATTACTTATATACTATGTATATGAGTATGGACATACAGGAAATTCTCCAGTCAGTTATGTTAAGAGTCTCTACCTCTAGTCTACACTTACATTAGAAACCCACTCCCTCCTAGTAACACACTATCCTCTATTTGGGATGCATCTTCGGGACGCAGCCTTCTCCGTCGTCTAGTTGGTAACCAGAGTCTCCTGTAGGGAGAGCGGACATTGTGTGTATAGGCCTATACGGGATTGACAACCCCGCACCCTGACTGCTAGCTACAGTCCACGGTCTACCAAGCCAAGGGGTGACAAATGTTACATTATATAGATGCTTGTAGGGCGTCTAGAACTCTAGTAAGTATGGTTACGAGTATCCTGGGTTGCCTTATAATTCATGGCTTTAAGGTAACGATATTTCGTCAGCAATTTACACTGTATGCTGATTAAACCATTTTCAGAGTCACACTGTTTTGACCTTGCAAGATGTATCTTTCATTTGATACTATCTGGGGTTTGTTATCTCTGTTTGACCTTACAAGATGTATCTTTCATTTGATATTGTCTGGGGTATGTTATCTCTGTTTGACCTTACAAGATGTATCTTTCACTTGATACTGTCTGGGGTCTGTTATCTCTGTTTGACCTTACAAGATGTATCTTTCATTTGATACTGTCTGGGGTCTGTACCCATTGTATTCACAGAATCCACTGTATTCATGGTATTCACCGTGTTCACCGTTCTAGACCTTGCTAGACGTATCTTTCATTAGATATTGCCTACGGTCTGTATTCACTGTTTAGACTCTACTAGTTGTACCCTTCATTTGGTACCTGCTGGGGTCGGTGTCTCCACTTGTTAGACTGAACCAGGCATATCGTATGTTTGATACTTTCCTGGAGTCTATGGTTCTTTGCCTTAGTCAGCAGTCCTCACTGTTGAGGCATATGATATTCCCTGATGTCGTTGCTTTCCTCAATAATCAAATTCAGTATTTTGATAATGATAGCAATTTAGGGAAAACTACTTTTTACCCTACATCACTGACCAGTCTTGGTAGAAGGCTGCTTTTATTAAAGAAAATATAGGATTTTCTGGAAAGGACTCTAATACACTGAAATCTCTTAAACTATTACTTTCTTGAGTTATTTGAATGAAATGTCACTAAATGCTTATGAACTCACCAGCATTTGTAAAAATGCTGATACTCGCTTTTCAAATAACTTGTATTCTCAGGTCAGCAATTAGACAGGTACACCCTCGGAGATGTTGATGAAGATGGCTTAGTACCTTGCCGTATTTATTATATTTACTTGCATACTTTGAATACTTGTAATGTAACCATGTAAAACTATTACTATTAATGCAATGTTTTGTTGTACTTTGATTACTATAATGCATGTGTTGTCATACTTGACATGACGTCATCCACCCCAAAACGTTTCCGCCGTTCCGGTTTTGGAGTGTGACAGATTGGTATCGGAGCATTGTTTATAGTGAGCTAAGTATATCAATTCACAAAAGATATACAGCCTATAAATGCAATGGGATAAAAACACTCTGACCAGTAAATTATACTTTAAAATATAACCATATTTTACCAATGTATAATAACATCCAGAATCTAAACCCTCAAACACAAGTATCACAAGAAGAACAAGAATAAAAGTCTTCGGATGTTGAACACTACAGACAAATTTGGGCAGTTATGTAATCGTACGCTGGAATAAATGTAACCTGATCAACTACCTTTATTCGAGATGCGATGAACGTGTGCTCGGGAGTGATTGTGGTGTGCAATAGGGCTGAAACTTACCAACTAGGATTGTTAGGGCTAAACATAAAGTTAAAATACTATAGGAGTATTTTAGAACGCTAAAAGATTCACACTAAACCCAGAATCATAATTCAAAGACGAGAACCAAACAAGAATTTAAAATACCATAGGGGTATTTAAGATACATAGATAACCTGGTGTGAGAACTAAAAGATCCTTATTGATATACCTACAACTACAGAGAGTGTACTTCTAAGGTTTTATATAATAAGGATCCCATAGGCTAAGAATGTGTGGTTTCGTTCTATTTCCTTTTCCTCGTTGGGATGTGGTCCTAGAGAAGTATCACATATTCGAAGGCCTATCATATCTAAGCTATATATGATTTGTATACCCTGTGTAATCGTAGCAGGACTCGGTATGGATCATCCAGCGAAATTTTAATAATCTGTTAGGATTCTTTAGACATTTCCGTTCTCGCACGAACCCTGTAGAAAACCCTACCCACTTTAGTGCATAACAGAAGAGTTGAATTCGACCCCGAAGAGGTTCATTGAGGAGATTTCCTGTTCGAAAATAGATGAACTGGGTCGAAACTATTGAATACACCAAGTGCCCGTGTTCTTTTAGGGACAACGGTGAGAAATTTGCCTAAACTTCGGCGATTCCTAGTCATCCATCATGAAGTGATGATACCCATAGTCGGAGTCAGAAGGAAGGCAGAGTAGAAATTCAATATATCTATACGCGAAGAGAATCTTAGGTAACTACCCGAAGGAAACCAACGCCGATTCCAGTCAAAAATACGAGGCAGACCGAGGGAGCCAGTACGTGGAACCCCGAGAAGTGTCTTTTCCTCGTGTTCATCACGCTAGTACACCCATAAAATAATACAATTTAGTGAGTTAGTGGCTACACTGCTCACGCTACGTGTTAGGTAAATCGCCTTGTTCCCGTTGCCAGTAATGCGCTTAGAGTGGACCCCCACACCTCTGTGAGGTTGTTTAGCCATAAGCCCTCATGGGCCTCTCTTTCCGCAGCTTCGTTCCGAACTGTTCTCAAATCTCTCTAGGCTAGAGAGTGAAACCTTTCTCAGTATAAAGGTAACTTAGTAGGAACGACTCGCATCTTATGGCCTTTTTCTGATACTCATACACCCACTTCGATTACCAAGACTACATCATAGGGATGTAGGTCGACGTTCAAACAACCAATACTTGAGGCACGGAAAAAATTTATGCCTAATGCGATCGGGACAGAAATGTCCAGGGTTAACCATCATCTCTCATTTCCTTGTATTCCTTTTCGTGTAGTAAAACCATACCACCGAAGAAGTGTAACCAATCCACAAGCAAGAAACCTACTATTTTATTCGATGAAGCTACATTCCAAGCTGCAGTCTCCGCAGCCGTAGCAGCTGTCATGGCTCAACTAAATGCTAACAACGCCAATGTTAGCAAGGTGCCCGTCAGAAATTCCAATCCTGAAAATGGATAACATCAACCCACACTTCCATACTCAGCCACCCAAGAACCTCAACCGAACCCACTATAGAGAAAACTCAAGATAGAGGATGGAAGTAACTTGGCTCAAGGACCTTCCGAAGGGCAACGAGCTGAGGCAGTCTGTACCCCTGTCAACCCTTCCCTCCCGACTCCAAGAAGACTGTATCTAGGAGACCTTCCCCACTGCAGCAAGTGCAGCTACCATCATCATGGTGCCTGCCGGGAACTCTATTGTGCTAGGTGCCACATGAAGGGGCATACTGCTCGTGTATGCAGAACTCTGGTGGAACGTATTGCATCAATCGCCAATGGAGCGGCCACACAGGTTTGCCGCCTATGTGGCGAGTTTGGACACTTCAAGAAGGACTGCCCAACCGAAGGGAAAGACAATGACACAGAAGGAGCCTGACACTACTGCTTAGGGAGAAAGGAACTCAGTAGATTTTTGGTACGACTCTCGATCTCAGATAACTAAGCTAAGAACAATAAAAGACTAATTCAAATGCAAATTCTTTCCTGTATGGCGAAAGTCGCAACACTATTATAAAATTTAAAATTCATTAGGTAGAACTATAGTGGCTAAACATATACGTTACGACCATGTATATTTAAGATGGACAGACCTAGAGTGAGCGAATGCCGCCCTCGTTTGGTTGTGGATTTAGGGCGGGGTCGCTCAGTCAACAGTCCTCCCCACCTTAAATATACATGACTAGTATATGTGAGGCGATTATAGAAATGCCTCGTGAGAATCCGTTCATGAAAAGATACTCTATTCGGAAACACTTAGAACTCTCTATAGTTCCGCGTCGACTCTACTGGTCCAAGTATCCGCGGTAGTGATACGTAGGACGAAACCCGAGACGCCTTGAACTTGTGTGCCTGTTCGGCACATGACTCTATCGATCTTCACTTTATATCATGTTGGAGTGTGTTAACTTCAACGACTCTATTGATCATGGTTTGACTTCGTGCAACCATGTGTACATTCTTAGTGCTGTGTAAAAAGAGCTTTCTCCATAGCCATATCGGCAAATAAAGGTTCTTCCGAACCTGAACCTAACACAAACAAACCAACCTATTACGATCCGTAAATCGTCCCTCTTATCTCAAACCTTTCGAAGTACCCAAAGGAGGGTACCATACACTGTTGACCGACTCCTCGTAGTCAGATGAACACTGAAGAGAAACACACTACAAGATACTCTAGAAGACGACAACCGACCGAAACATACTCCGTAGATTCCCTCTGAAAACCCTTCGCACCTCGCACATCACGTTCGTGAACCCAGAAGATAGAACTCATGAGACTAACCACTATAGCCAGGTATATGCATAAGGGTGGCATATAATTGAGATCAAAAAGATTTAAGGTGTGTGTTTCCTCCCTATTCCCTGTTCCTCGTTGGGTGGTGGGTTTGGGGTGGAGTCGCACAACTGAACATCCCGCCGACCTCAATTGTACACTGCTCGCATACACCCGGTATGTGTGGTTAGGCTAGGCATGAGCCCTACCATGAACCTCTTAGCAAAACACTTTCACCATATTCCATAACATAGGAGCCGATGTCAAGAGAATCACTACGGGTCGAACGAGGAAGTTCTGAGCGATGAAACTATATACCCACTAGATTTGACCTAGACCGAGAAAATTCAGAACCTTCGTAAGAGTAGTTGCATGTAAATGCTCTAACTACTCAGGTACTTTGCCCACCCTGTTTCAGATAGGTAGTGCCTATCATCCTCCACCCTATTGCATGGAGGAAATCATCGTCGCCCTGTAGACGATGAAATACATTCTCCGAAGTGAACACTAGGATACCGAGAACCACAGGATAACCTTCGCAGCCCAGAATATTTGGTCAAGTGTGAAAATAGCTGCGTAAAAACTCATGACCCGGATCCCGGAGAGATCATAGGCTAGACACCAGCCCTGGCGTTAGTCGAAGGGTTATGCAGGAACCTACACCTTCCACGCTAGGATAAACCACAGTCTTAGAAATTCATTGGACTATTAGGTGTTCCACTAATACTATCTCACGCAGAGATAATAGAACTACCTCCCGAGATAGTCCAACACTCGTTTAGTGAAACCCTATCTCCTCGACCCTCAAGGTTTCCGTATCTCAAGCTTCATTAGTGCAGGTTCATTATTCACAAGCA
Source organism: Lactuca saligna (assembly GCF_052625555.1). NCBI lineage: Eukaryota > Viridiplantae > Streptophyta > Magnoliopsida > Asterales > Asteraceae > Lactuca > Lactuca saligna. The sequence continues at coordinate 53,958,284 of NC_136418.1, read as the reverse complement.
TGCGATAGACACTCTATAGCGAACGAATAACCATAGTCACGCAACCCACTCGACGATCTAGAAAGTCTCTATCAGTCAGTTGAAAGAAAACACGAAACCGAAGACCCCTCGAGATTTCTAAGAACCAACCTGAAGGACTACACTACCAGTACGAGATAGAACGTTAGGAACTTCGGAGTGGCGATCACGCGAATGGTGGTCTTGCCATAGAAGTACACTATGTTCTAAGTACTGAAAATCTGTGACAACCCCAAATCTATTCCCGTTACAAACCCCACTTTCACTAACGGAATACGTTAACGTACGTTATTTCATGCAATATTTAGAATAGTTAATATCCAAATATCTAATTATGTGCATGTCCTAATATCAGTAAACGTAATATAACTCATACGTGTTAACACTAGTTTGACCTAATTGAGTGGTGTCACTATTTCAACCACTTCACCCGGGTAAAAAGTTTTAACCCCGTAAAACTTTAGCATCGGGTAGCCGTGTATCAGGTACAATACCCAAGACATATAAAAACACATGACTACTACAATTGAACTCTTTTACCACCATTACACCTCTCTCTCTCTACTTTCTCTCTCTAGACCCGAAATCGACTCCAAATCCGCGTATTTCCGACTTCCAAACGTAAGGATTCATCCCCTAACTTAATCTAATCATACTTTACTGTCGTTAGAGCTCAAAATCATGAAAATCAAGGACCATAAAGGAGTTTACGGCCTAAGAAGCTCCTTAGGCCGCAAACTCCCAAAAACACCCCAAAAGTCTTGTTTTTCCTTCTTTTAAGCTTATGGACTAGTTAAGGCATAAACCTAGGGGACTTTGGACACTAAAACACAAGGATTTAGCATGTAAAAAGGAGTTTACGGCCCAAGCACATGCTTAGGCCGTAAACACCATAAACACCCCCAAACACTTGTTTAAGGTTCCTAAAACTCATCTAGGGTGTTTGGCAATTTAGACTTGACAATAAGGGACACTTAGATGCATCAAACAACTCCATTTTGAGGGCAAATGAGGAGTTTACGGCCAAGGCTAAGCTTGGGCCGTAAACACCCAAAAAGTGTGCCAAACAAGCCCCTAAACCACCCAAATGCATGTAAGGATTTAAGATAAGACCTTTGGAAGTGTGTTGTACAAATAAACATCACATTTGGACACCAAATGAAGAGTTTACGGCCAAGGAAGTTCTTGGGCCGTAAACTCCCCAAAAACATAGGCAAAATTGTCCCAAACTCACTATATGGCCTTCTAGGATTTATCTAAGATGTATGAGACTTTGTTGTACAAATAAAACATACATCTTGATGGATTTTCAAGAGTTTACGGCCCAAGAACAACTCTTGGCCGTAAACTCCCCAAAATGTCACTAATTATGTTATTTAAGCCCCTAAAATGGTCCAAGACACATACCACTAAATCAAGGAAGTGAAACAAGACCCTAAACATGCACTTTGGAGGACCACTAGAGTTTACGGCCAAACCTAAGGGGTTTACGGCCGTAAACTCCCAAAGTATGGCTTTTAGGCCATAAACTCCAATAGAGTGAACTCTTAAGCCCTTCCATAAATCATTCTTAGCTTGTACCACTCCCGGGAACCCCATTTAGGCCCTAAAACGCCGAAAACGATGCTAGAATGTCCAAATACTATAACGAAAAGTTTAAGATGATTAACTTATTGTAAAATACATATTTTATATGACATTAGGGTCCTAAGAAGTGCTCAAGTGGTTATTGGGTACCAAACGCTCAATCGACACTTTTACCCGATTTACCCGATTCACCCGATTTCCGCTATTTCAGGTGAGTTCATACCCCTTAACTGAACCTTTCAAATGTTTTATATGTTTTAGGGGGGAGATACAAGTTGAATATACATGTTTATGTAAAGTTATTCAAACAAATTTACAGATTTCAGAGTTAATCACATGTGATTCCTAGTCTGTAGTTCAAATCACATGTGATTTATCACTATACTTTATAACTAAGTCAATTGTTTTCAAAACTATCTTGGATTAACAAACAAGTTTTAAATGATTCTTTTTGTACAACACTTTTATTAAATAAAACTCTTTATGAGAATATAATCATACTAATATATTTATATAAGTAAGACTTGAAAGACTTAGGACCGATAGCTCGCCTTATTTCCTGTTTCTTGTTTGATTGTGGGCTTAGGGTAGTGGTTATCCATCCGACTGTCATTGATTTCTTAATTATATATCTCATATACTAGTACAGATTATGAGTACTTCTTAATTCATTAATTACCTGAATCACTATTTGACTAGAACCACATACACTAAATTAACTATAATGGGTATAGTTAAGGACTCTATCTCTAGTTTCCACTATTACTCTTCACTACTATAATTCTCTATACTATGAAATAATACACTAATGAGAGAATACAATACAAAGTTATACGAAAGATTTCTACACTATAATACAAGAGAATGCACTAATCAGGAGATAACTCACTAATCCACTATGGGATACTCTATACGCTATTCACTATGCCCTAAGTTTTCTGGCAGGAAGACGACACTATATGTATAGATCTATACGGGGCAGACGCTATTGCATCCCGACTGATAACTTCAGTCCGAGCCGCTCAGGCCCAGGGATGCTGTTAGTCTACTACACTATTCATGACTGTGAAGGTCATGGGGATTCGCTATTACTCACACTATTGGGAATATACTAAGAAAGACGCTATAATCGCACTATAATACTAAGAGAAAGATGAAGTAACATCCCGAAGTAAATCAGCACTTAATACTAAAGAATGTTGCACCACTATTATATGCTCTAAGAATAACTCACTATGTTACGTTACTAAATTTTCTAGAAAATATGGGATTTTCTAGGTTTTACTACTACTTATGATTTCAAACTTCAGTTTTCATACTAATGACTCTAACGCTTTTTATACAAGTATTCACACTAAAATCCTTATGAACTCACCAGCTTTATGCTGATATTCTTTTCAAAATAACTTGTATCTTCAGGTCAAAGATAGACAGGTACAACTGCAGCACTTTTGGAGAAGATGGATGATACAAGACCCATCTCTTATTTTGTTTACTTTTGGTGTTTGTTAAACATTACGAAACACACTTGTAAATACACTTACTATGTAAATGAAATGGTTGCATGTTTCTTGCTTTTACTATTATGCAATTGTGATGATACTGTACACTACGTCATCCACCCTGAAACGTATTCCGCCGTTATCGGTTTTGGGGTGTGATAGATTGGTATCAGAGCATTGTTTATAGTGAATCAAGTATATCAACCTATAAAAGATATACGAACTATAAACACTTCGGGACTAAAACACTCTGACCAGGAATATATACTGTTAAGTATCTAAAAGATTTAACTAAGTATATATATGCACATCACTATAAAACACAGAAGTCAGTATCATCCTAGAACCAAACAAAAGTATTAAGATTGTTGGATAGCACAATTGAATTTAGAGACATATAGTCACATTTAGGGAGATGTAGCCTGATCAACTACGTTTTCCTGGGAGTGACTAGCATGTGCCTAAGTTTGGTTGTGGTATTGCAACAAGTCTAAAACTTACCAACACTACCACAATAACGTTAACATTAGAATACTATAGGAGTATTCTGTATCTCTAAGAACATACATCTGTGAGAACTAAAAAGGGTCGTTACTGATGGAGCGATAGTTGCTAAATGGATACTTCTCAGTTACATGTGACTAGGGCGTTATAGACTTAGAATCTGTGATCTTTGCTTTACTTCCTGTTCCTTGTTTGGTTGTGGAGCTAGAGTTAGGGTCACTTATTCGACGGACTATCCTGCCCCAACCACATGTAATTAGTATGCATTATGCAAGTATTGGTCCAACTCGTGACGACCTTCTTATAAGTAATTTAGGTTAGCACGCCTATTAACTTTCTTTTCCCCCTTTTTCTCGCATAGATACCATGGCTGGCTTCCACCCTCCAGGCGACCCGTACTACCCAAACCAGGGTAATGGAGGATGGCTCAGTGAAGAGTCGGACGATGATCACCCAATCCCCTTGGATGACCACCGAGCAGAAGTATTTCCGGATAACTCCGACTCCGAGCCAGAAGTTAATAACCTACCCCCTGGAGTCCCAAACCCTAACCCCCGTCCGATATTTCAGGGCCCCACTCCTATGTGGGCCATATCCTTACACCGATGGAGCGAAGAGCAGGGTCAGCCCATACCATATAATGGAGACCGAAGTTTCTATAACATAAACGAAGGAGGATCAGCAGATCAGGTTCTGCCCATCGTGATCCGAAGGATTGCCAGGAATGTCGAGCAAGGACAAGCTGCAATAGGTCGAGTTGTGGAAGTAAATACCAACTCCAATCTCAACACAGTTCGCATCCGCCAGCTCGAAGAAGCCATAGACAGGACAAGGAGGACTAACGAGGCTCTGCAGCACCAGTTGGCTGCATCCCGAGCTGAAGTTAGAGAACTCCGTGCACGCCAAGGGACTCATGATCGACACCTTCAAGAAGTTATGCATCAATTAGCAGAACTGAGGATCCACTTGACAAGTAACCGTCGCCAATAGAAGACGTCTAGTTATCTCTATCTTTTGTCTTATGGATTAACCTATCCACTCTATGTTCTGTAGATCTATTATCTGTAAACATTTCTAGCTTGAAAGTACTCTAGTCAAACCTTAAACTGCCAAGCCTTTTCTCTATGGTATGATGTAAGACCTATTGCTAGGTCAAATTTTCATGAACTTGTGTTGCATCATGAATACCAATATATTGGCAATTGATTTCACTATTGCTATAACTCTCATCTTGATCCTGGATTATGTTGATTTAGTCCACAAAACACTCTATTTATGTTTGCAATAGACCCTTACTATTGCTATCATTTCTATACTTCTTCCAATAAAGGATGCCTCCACGAAAGCGTCCTGCCAGAGGAAGACCTGCAACTCAAACCCCTACTCCACCACCCCCTCCTCCACAGATCGATCCGGTGTTATTCCAAACAGCGGTAACTGCGGCCGTGACAGCAGCCATGGCCCAAATGAATTCTGGGGACGCGAGCGGTGGTAACTCTAGGTTCGGTGAAGTCCATCATCGAGTGCAGGGATGTACTTATAAGGATTTCATGAACTGTAAACCTACCTTATTCGATGGTACTGGAGGAATTCTGACATTATCCCGATGGTTCGAAAGAACCGAAGCCGTGTTCGAGATGTGCTCTTGTCCCGAGGAGAGCAAAATCAAGTTCGCTACTGCTACCCTTACTAACAGGGCATTAACATGGTGGAACGGTCATGTTAGCTCACTTTCCTTGGTCACAGCCAATGCTATGGGCTGGGACACTCTGAAAGACCTCATGAGAGGAGAGTACTGCCCTAGGGGCGAAATTCAGAAACTTGAGGAAGAACTCTGGAACCTCAAGATGAAGGGGACCGATATAACAACTTATACGGCCAGGTTCTGCGACTTGGCAGCTATGTGCCCTAATATGATCCCTACGGAGAACAAGAAGATTGAACGGTACATCTAGGGTTTAGTGCCCCCGTATCAAGGAAATGTTCTAGCTTCGCGCCCTACAACTTTTGATAGCGCCAAGGAATTGGCCCAGAGCCTGATCAACCACGAAACTCCCTCTACACGGGCGACAACAACCACAGCAACCACTGCACCGCCCGCTTCATCTGACAGAAAGAGGAAGCGATGGGATAAAATGAAAGGCAAGAAAACTCAAACCTCCTCAAGGGACCAACAAATTGTAGCGGTCCATGCTGCCACCACCCCGACTACTCCAGCTGTTCCAACTCCGCCAAAAGCTTACAGTGGGAACTTGCCCAAGTGTCCCAAGTGCCCTTTCCACCACAACGGCCCCTGCCGTGAACTGCAGTGTTCCAACTGCGGTCGAAAGGGCCATACTATCCGATTTTGTAAGGCCCCTCCCAAACCTATCACACAGGTTCCTAGTACGGGAGTGACCCCAACTTGTTATGGTTGCGGAGATGCGGGTCATTTTAAGAGAAACTGTCCGAAGACCCCAAATGCTGGAGGAACTGGAAGGCTACTGGCTATCGGTCACAATGAAGCGGTAGCAGATCCCACAGTAGTCACGGGTACGTTTCTTCTCAACAACTCCTATGCCTGTGTCTTATTTGATAGTGGTGCAGAAAGAAGCTTCGTAAATCATAACTTTAAACACTTACTCAAACAAACCCCTCAATCACTAAAAGAAACATTGGTCGTAGAAATGGCTAATGGGAAAACAGAAAGCTCTAGCGAAATCTACGTAGGGTGCACACTTATGTTAGACGATCACTCATTCCAAATCAATCTTATGCCAGTCTCAATCAAAAATTTCGATGTCATTGTTGGTATGGATTGGTTGAGTCTCCATTGCGCCGATATCCTATGTTCCGACAAAGCCATTCGTCTGAACCTTCCGAATCGTGAAACCCTCTTGATATATGGAGATAAGCCAAGTACGAGCCTTCGTATCATCTCCAGTGTTCAGGCTCAGAAATACTTACGCAAGGAGTATCGCGCCTTTCTTGCACATGTCGTCGACACTAACCAGAAATCAAAAGATCCGAAGGACATTCCCGTAGTATGCGATTTCCCCGATGTCTTTCCGGAGGCTCTTCCCGGCCTACCTCCCAAACGTCAAATTGAGTTCAGAATCGACCTAATTCCAGGAGCTACCCCCGTAGCTAAATCGCCCTACCGTCTAGCGCCCGCCGAAATGCAAGAACTATCCGGACAACTCAACGAACTGCTCAGCAAGGGCTTCATAAGACCGAGTTTCTCACCGTGGGGAGCTCCGGTCTTGTTCGTGAAAAAGAAAGACGGATCGCTTCGAATGTGCATCGATTATAGAGAACTCAATAAACTCACTGTTAAAAATCGCTACCCTCTCCCTCGTATCGACGATCTGTTTGATCAACTGCAAGGAGCAAGTTACTTCTCCAAGATTGACCTTAGATCTGGGTATCATCAGTTACGGGTACTTGAGGAAGATGTCCCGAAGACAGCTTTCCGAACCCGCTACGGACACTTTGAGTTCGTAGTGATGCCCTTTGGACTGACCAACGCCCCCGCAGTATTCATGGACTTGATGAATAGAGTGTGTCGTCCATACCTGGATCAGTTCGTCATCGTCTTCATTGACGATATCCTTGTTTACTCTCGGAATGAGGAAGAACACAAGGATCACTTACGACGAGTCTTGGAAACGTTGCGATCCGAAAAGTTATATGCGAAGCTCTCTAAGTGCGAATTCTGGATCCGAAGAGTTGAATTCTTAGGTCACGTGGTTAGCGAAGAAGGAATTCATGTGGATCCCTCCAAGATGAAAGCTATTGAGAACTGGTCAGCACCGAAGACGCCTACGGAAATTCGTCAATTTCTAGGCCTCGCTGGCTACTACCGTAGATTCATTCAAAACTTTTCTCGGATTGCGAAGCCTCTCACTATGCTGACACAGAAAGGAGTACCGTTCGACTGGGAAGAAAGACAGGAGAAGGCATTCCAAACCGTGAAGCGAGCCCTATGCACAGCACCAGTATTATCCCTTCCTGAAGGAACAGAAGATTTTGTTGTATACTGTGATGCATCCAATCAAGGGCTCGGTTGCGTCTTGATGCAACGGGGTAAGGTTATCGCGTATGCCTCGAGACAGCTAAAGAACCACGAGGCGAACTACACTACGCACGACCTCGAGTTAGGAGCGGTTGTTTTTGCACTAAAAATCTGGAGGCACTACTTATATGGGACGAAGAGTGTGGTGTACACTGATCATAAAAGCCTCCAACACATAATGAACCAAAAGGAACTCAACATGAGGCAGTGTCGATGGGTCGAGCTACTTAACGATTACGACTGTGAAATTAGGTATCACCCGGGAAGAGCCAATGTAGTAGCAGATGCACTGAGCAGGAAGGAATATACTGGTCGAAGGACCAAATCGTTGACGATGACTATCCACTCGCACCTCTCCACGCAGATCAAAGAGGCTCAGCTGGAAGCCTTAAAGCCCGAGAACATGTTGGGAGAATCTCTACGTGGAATGGATAAAAACTTGGTAGTAAAGGATGACGGAGCCTACTACTTCATGGACCGGATCTGGACTCCACGCCATGGAGGTTTTAGAGATTTGGTTATGAAGGAAGCACATAACACTCGCTACTCCGTTCACCCAGGTTCAGATAAGATGTATCTGGATCTTAAAAAGCTTTACTGGTGGCCAAACATGAAAGCGGAAATCGCCGCCTTTGTGAGTAAGTGCCTCACTTGCGCAAAGGTCAAGGTCGAATATCAAAAACCATCAGGACTTCTTCAACAACCTGAGATACCAGAATGGAAATGGGAGCGGATCACAATGTACTTTATAACCAAACTTCCCAAGACAACGGGTGGATTAGACACTATTTGGGTCATTGTCGATAGGTTGACTAAGTCCGTGCATTTCCTACCCATTAAGGAAACGGACAAGATGGAGAAACTCACTAGAACATATGTTAAAGAAATAGTACGACTACATGGCGTCCCTATATCTATTATCTCGGACAGAGATAGTAGGTTCACCTCTAGGTTCTGGCAATCATTGCAAGAAGCACTAGGGACGAGGCTGGACATGAGTACAGCCTACCACCCGCAGACCGACGGACAGAGCGAGAGAACGATTCAAACACTAGAGGATATGCTGCGAGTTTGTGTGATTGACTTCGGTAAATCGTGGGACACACACTTACCCCTTGTGGAATTTTCTTATAATAATAGTTATCATACGAGCATCAAAGCGGCCCCATTCGAAGCCCTCTACGGCCGCAAGTGTAGATCCCCTCTATGCTGGGCTGAGGTGGGTGACACTCAACTAGCTAAAGGACGAGTTCCTGATAGCTCTCTCACTGGTCCGGAGATCATTCGGGAAACGACCGAGAAGATTGTACAGATACGCGAACGACTAAAAGCCGCTAGGGATCGACAGAAAAGTTACGCCGACAATCGAAGAAAACCCTTGGAATTCCAGGTGGGAGATCGGGTCCTGTTGAAGGTCTCACCCTGGAAGGGCACGATACGCTTTGGGAAGCATGGAAAGCTGAACCCAAGGTACATAGGGCCTTTTGAGATTCTCGCTAGAATCGGCCCCATAGCTTATAAACTCAACCTACCTCACGAACTAAGCAACATACACCCTACCTTTCACGTCTCTAACTTGAAGAAATGCCTGTCAGACGAGACACTCGTGATTCCCCTTGACGAGATTGAGGTCAATGAGAGCCTCAACTTCGTGGAAGATCCCGTTGAGGTTATGGATCGAGAAGTGAAAAGGACGAAGCAAAGCCGTATCCCAATTGTGAAGGTTCGGTGGAACGCTAAACGAGGACCGGAGTTCACTTGGGAGCGTGAGGATCAAATGAAACTCAAATATCCCCATCTCTTTACTTAGTAATAATGTATTAACGTACCTGTTGTATTCTAAATTTCGGGACGAAATTCCCCTAACGGGGGGATGATGTGACAACCCCAAATCTATTCCCGTTACAAACCCCACTTTCACTAACGGAATACGTTAACGTACGTTATTTCATGCAATATTTAGAATAGTTAATATCCAAATATCTAATTATGTGCATGTCCTAATATCAGTAAACGTAATATAACTCATACGTGTTAACACTAGTTTGACCTAATTGAGTGGTGTCACTATTTCAACCACTTCACCCGGGTAAAAAGTTTTAACCCCGTAAAACTTTGGCATCGGGTAGCCGTGTATCGGGTACAATACCCAAGACATATAAAAACACATGACTACTACAATTGAACTCTTTTACCACCATTACACCTCTCTCTCTACTTTCTCTCTCTAGACCCGAAATCGACTCCAAATCCGCGTATTTCCGACTTCCAAACGTAAGGATTCATCCCCTAACTTAATCTAATCATACTTTACTGTCTTTAGAGCTCAAAATCATGAAAATCAAGGACCATAAAGGAGTTTACGGCCTAAGAAGCTCCTTAGGCCGCAAACTCCCAAAAACACCCCAAAAGTCTTGTTTTTCCTTCTTTTAAGCTTATGGACTAGTTAAGGCATAAACCTAGGGGACTTTGGACACTAAAACACAAGGATTTAGCATGTAAAAAGGAGTTTACGGCCCAAGCACATGCTTAGGCCGTAAACACCATAAACACCCCCCAAACACTTGTTTAAGGTTCCTAAAACTCATCTAGGGTGTTTGGCAATTTAGACTTGACAATAAGGGACACTTAGATGCATCAAACAACTCCATTTTGAGGGCAAATGAGGAGTTTACGGCCAAGGCTAAGCTCGGGCCGTAAACACCCAAAAAGTGTGCCAAACAAGCCCCTAAACCACCCAAATGCATGTAAGGATTTAAGATAAGACCTTTGGAAGTGTGTTGTACAAATAAACATCACATTTGGACACCAAATGAAGAGTTTACGGCCAAGGAAGTTCTTGGGCCGTAAACTCCCCAAAAACATAGGCAAAATTGTCCCAAACTCACTATATGGCCTTCTAGGATTTATCTAAGATGTATGAGACTTTGTTGTACAAATAAAACATACATCTTGATGGATTTTCAATAGTTTACGGCCCAAGAACAACTCTTGGCCGTAAACTCCCCAAAATTTCACTAATTATGTTATTTAAGCCCCTAAAATGGTCCAAGACACATACCACTAAATCAAGGAAGTGAAACAAGACCCTAAACATGCACTTTGGAGGACCACTAGAGTTTACGGCCAAACCTAAGGGGTTTACGGCCGTAAACTCCCAAAGTATGGCTTTTAGGCCATAAACTCCAATAGAGTGAACTCTTAAGCCCTTCCATAAATCATTCTTAGCTTGTACCACTCCCGGGAACCCCATTTAGGCCCTAAAACCCCGAAAACGATGCTAGAATGTCCAAATACTTTTACCCGATTTACCCGATTCACCCGATTTCCGCTATTTCAGGTGAGTTCATACCCCTTAACTGAACCTTTCAAATGTTTTATATGTTTTAGGCGGGAGATACAAGTTGAATATACATGTTTATGTAAATTTATTCAAACAAATTTACAGATTTCAGAGTTAATCACATGTGATTCCTAGTCTGTAGTTCAAATCACATGTGATTTATCACTATACTTTATAACTAAGTCAATTGTTTTCAAAACTATCTTGGATTAACAAACAAGTTTTAAATGATTCTTTTTGTACAACACTTTTATTAAATAAAACTCTTTATGAGAATATAATCATACTAATATATTTATATAAGTAAGACTTGAAAGACTTAGGACCGATAGCTCGCCTTATCTCCTGTTTCTTGTTTGATTGTGGGCTTAGGGTAGTGGTTATCCATCCGACTGTCATTGATTTCTTAATTATATATCTCATATACTAGTACAGATTATGAGTACTTCTTAATTCATTAATTACCTGAATCACTATTTGACTAGAACCACATACACTAAATTAACTATAATGGGTATAGTTAAGGACTCTATCTCTAGTTTCCACTATTACTCTTCACTACTATAATTCTCTATACTATGAAATAATACACTAATGAGAGAATACAATACAAAGTTATACGAAAGATTTCTACACTATAATACAAGAGAATGCACTAATCAGGAGATAACTCACTAATCCACTATGGGATACTCTATACGCTATTCACTATGCCCTAAGTTTTCTGGCAGGAAGACGACACTATATGTATAGATCTATACGGGGCAGACGCTATTGCATCCCGAATGATAACTTCAGTCCGAGCCGCTCAGGCCCAGGGATGCTGTTACTCTACTACACTATTCATGACTGTGAAGGTCATGGGGATTCGCTATTACTCACACTATTGGGAATATACTAAGAAAGACGCTATAATCGCACTATAATACTAAGAGAAAGATGAAGTAACATCCCGAAGTAAATCAGCACTTAATACTAAAGAATGTTGCACCACTATTATATGCTCTAAGAATAACTCACTATGTTACGTTACTAAATTTTCTGGAAAATATGGGATTTTCTAGGTTTTACTACTACTTACGATTTCAAACTTCAGTTTTCATACTAATGACTCTAACGCTTTTTATACAAGTATTCACACTAAAATCCTTATGAACTCACCAGCTTTATGCTGATATTCTTTTCAAAATAACTTGTATCTTCAGGTCAAAGATAGACAGGTACAACTGCAGCACTTTTGGAGAAGATGGATGATACAAGACCCATCTCTTATTTTGTTTACTTTTGGTGTTTGTTAAACATTACGAAACACACTTGTAAATACACTTACTATGTAAATGAAATGGTTGCATGTTTCTTGCTTTTACTATTATACAATTGTGATGATACTGTACACTACGTCATCCACCCTGAAACGTATTCCGCCGTTATCGGTTTTGGGGTGTGACAAAATCTCTACCCTTCCGAGAGCGTAAGACCATCCGGAAATCCTCATGGAGACATGGTCCAACCCTTTTCAAGCCGCTACTACCTTCGGATATACCACAAGATTCACACCAGTCTATCCACTCTTAGACTTGATATGTGATTTCCCGACAACACTATTCGTGCCTCGCTCATCTTGATAGAATCCATTGAGAACCCTAACCTTCTAGATACACCAGTTGGAACCCACTAGCTACACAAGACAAAATTCGCATCCTGTACGCGAGGGGTTGTTGAAATGACAAACACATACCAGAGATCACTTGGGGATGCAAGGACAACCACATAGGAAGTACTCTCTTACCTCTACTTGGCCATTCATACCTACTTCCTTGCCTAGATCTGAATTTCGGGATGAAATTCCCACTAACGGGGGGATGATGTGACAACCGAAGTTGCCCCATTACATTTCTCCGTTACCGTTAACGGAATATTCCACTGTTCAAAAATTCCGTTAATGAGAAGCCGTCAAATTTAATAAACATTTCAATTGTGTATTTTATATGCCGTTAAGTGTCACACCCCCAAACCAAGGATGGCGGAAACGTCCGGGGGTGGAGGACTTCATGTACAGTATCACAACAACATGTATAATAGTGCTCAAAGTAAATACAACCATCATAAATATAATTGAAAAAGTTACACCAAAGTATATGTTTACATGTTTAAAAATCAATTACATTATGATGACAAAAGTAAATTGTTGACGGTTTAACGTCCCATCCTCAAAGCGCTGAAGTTTGCCTGTTTCATTGATTTCCTGAGAATACAAGTAGTTTTGAAAAAGTGTCAACAATTAAGTTGGTGAGTTCATAAGAGTTTTGTTTGAAGTAGAAACCGTTTTCCTTGTAAAATCGATATGGTTTGATTTCCAGAAAATCCAATATTTTCTTAGTTAAGTGTGAATAGAAATATTCCTTTATGATGCATTAATGAACCCTAGAATGACCCGTAGAGGTCCTCTATAATCGTCCAGCGTATATAAGTTATATAACGTTTAAATTAGATAAAACGTTGAATATAGTGGGTCTGCCCTAGGTCCACAACCAAACAAGGAACAGGAGATGAGGGAGGCACCACTAATTCTAGGCCAATCGAGACAAAATTCTTATAAGACTCAAACATGTACGCTCAGCGATTATAGTTGAAGTCTAATAGTTCTAGATGCAATATAGTTTTAATAACATAATAACTACCTTAAGTGAACCTGGTACTTTGTATCGGTACCCCCTTTTTGTATAAAGACCCAACACTTTGTATCTGTACCCCTTTTTATATAAAAAACCGACACTTTGTATTTGTACCCCTTTTTGTATATAAACCCGGCACTTTGTATTTGTACCCCTTTTTGTATGAAAACCGGCACTTTGTATTTGTACCCCTTTTTGTATATAAACCCGGCACTTTGTATTTGTACCCCCTTTTGTATAAAAACCCGGTACTTTGTATTTGTACCCCCCTTTTTGTACGAGTATGTTATGTAAATGATCATAAACTATACCTATTATAGTTTATTAAAATGTTTGAAATGTATATGTACCCTAACTATACCTATTATAGTTTAGTATATTTCTTTGTGGTGTTTAAGAATCCCATTCTATGGAAGTCAAATGTATAGTACAATATAGCTATGTTTAACTTGTTTTGTCTTGTACTAACGATTATGATGGAGGATTCTTATAAATTCAGCAAGTAATTTCCTATTATATAAATATATCATAACAAGAAATACATGTAATATATGAAGTTATCAAAGTTTTAACACTTTGCTCAACATGTTACAAAGTGTTTTGATAGTTGGAAGCTGTTAATTAATTCTTAGTCCTTCAGCACTGTTTTAGAAAAATCATAGAAAAATCATACGAAGTCGAAAACCAGATCCGTAAATTCTGAGAGTTCACAAAATGTGTCTAGTTTACTCATAATTTTTATCAAGATTTTTAATGACCTCAAATTTGGGTGAAAAAGTCCATAATCACAGACTGGTCCGGATTGGTGTTTGAAATGATAGGCAGTTTTGTAAAATTCACCATAAATTGTAGAAAAATCGTATGGAGATGTGCAAGTAGCCATTTTAAAGCTAAGAACTTGAACTATTTGCACCTTGTACAGTTTTGAAAACAAAAATGTTTAAGATGCCCAAAACAGTCGGTGAATGGAGTTGAACTTTTCTGATGAAGGCTGTTAGAAAATTTTAGTTATGTTCTTAGTGTTTTAACTTGTATTCCCCCCCCCCCCCTGAAAACTTGAGAAAACATGAAAATGTAGGGGTGTGAACTCACCTTGAGTGATTTCAGTAGATAAGTGTTGAAGAAGAGAAGTGTTCAACCCAAGAACACTTGAAGAATCACTTGAAGATTCGAAGCTCTAACGCTAATATGATGGAGTTTGTGTAAGATATTCATGATTTGAGTAGAATGAAGTGAAATAATCATAAGGAGGATGAATTATACTTACTAAGAGTGGAAGAACACTTGAAAATCAGACTTGAATCTCGAAATTGGAGTGGAAAAAGTTTGAGAGAAAAGTGGTGTTTGATACTTAGTGAAATGAGGGCAAATGAGAGAAATGAGAAGAGAGGATGTTTGTTCCAGCTCTAAAAACGTGGGAATGAGTGTAAATTGAGTGTAAGGGACATTGAAGTGACCTAGGAAAAGTGGGGAGGTGTGGTTAGTCAAAGAGTGGGTGTGGGGTGGTTGCTTTTGACATTGGATAAGGCAAAGTCAACACTCCACCTTTAATAATTCACCCATTTGATTTTTATTATTTAGATAATGATTTTCATCAAAAAATGTTTAAATTATGAATATTTAGAGTTTATTATGTTAAAAAAAAATTTC
Source organism: Lactuca saligna (assembly GCF_052625555.1). Taxonomy (NCBI): domain Eukaryota; kingdom Viridiplantae; phylum Streptophyta; class Magnoliopsida; order Asterales; family Asteraceae; genus Lactuca; species Lactuca saligna. The sequence continues at coordinate 53,942,951 of NC_136418.1, read as the reverse complement.
TGGAGAAAATCCCGCTTTAAAATCACGAAAAACGGGCTTAAAATGTTAAAAATATCAAAAATGGGCTAAAAGTGACCAAATTCCGAATTCTGGCCGAGGTTCGGCCTTCTGATGCTGAAACCGAGAGGAGGGAGGGTAGAAACCGAGAGGAGGGAGGGTAGAAACCGAGAGGGAAGAAGAGAGAGAGCAGGAACCGAGAGGTGGGAGAAGAAACCGAGAGAAGAGAAGAGAGGGAGCAGAGACCGAGAGGTGGGAAGAGAGAACAGAGAGGCGCGAGAAGACAGAGAGGAGAGAAAGAGATAGAAACCGAGAGGTGAGAAGGCCGAGAGGCGAACAGAAGCAGAGAGGCGGGTAGAGAGACAGAGACCGAGAGTAGGTGAGCAGAGACAGAGAGGCGGAAGGCGAACAGAGAGTGCGAGAAGCGACAGAGACCGAGAGGCGAGTAGAGACAGAGAGGCAGAAGGCGAGAAGGAGCAGAGACCGAGGCCCGGTCTCGCATGCCTCAGCTAACAGAGGCTCGGTTCTGGTCCTAAGAGGCCTCTCTTCTTGGTTTCGGTTCCTAAAGCCTATTTTTCTCGTTTTCGCCCCGTTTTGAGCCGTTTTTGACCCGGTTAAGGGTCGGAATGACCCGAATGATCCCAAAAAGTTACGAGAACTTTTGAGAGAGATTTGGGAGAGATTTCTCACACTTGGAGAGATTTGGGAGAGATTTGACATTCTTGGAGAGATTTCTCATACAAAGAGATATTTGCGAGAGTTTTCACATACTTGGAGAGATTTGGGAGAGATTTGTCATTCTTGGAGAGATTTCTCATACAGAGAGATATTTGAGAGAGATTTCACATACTTGGAGAGATTTGGGAGAGATTTGACATTCTTGGAGAGATTTCTCATACAGAGAGATATTTGAGAGAGATTTCACATACTTGGAGAGATTTGGGAGAGATTTTAAATTCTTGGAGAGATTTCTCATACAAAGAGATATTTGAGAGAGATTTCACATACTTGGAGAGATTTGGGAGAGATTTGATATAGAGAGAGATAGAGTGAAAACGATTGAGAGAGGTTCCATGTGGGACAATTGTGAGTGTCCGACATCGCAATGCATGGTTCGTAAACCCTGTTAAGCGTTGTTTAAGGATCTTACACACTCCCGATGAGTAAGCCTCATCGTTTTATCGGTTTGGCTTGCCACTTACCGCAATTTTTAGGTTAAAGAGATCTAATTGTACGTACTTTTCGATTTATGTTTTCTTATCAGATTAGCGAGTTGTTTAGTAAATACTGAACGTAAGTCCTAGTACACAAGGGTTAGTTGAGCTGACTTGTTGACTTTATTTGACTTTGAATTGACCAGAATTTGACGGTTGTCACATCATCCTCCCGTTAAAGGGAATTTCGTCCCGAAATTTTGCACTTCGAATGGGGATCCAAGAATTTAGAGGAAAGATGGGGGAAACTTTTCGTAGTACAAGAAATTGATTATGGTGAGGAAAAACTTACCCGATGCCACATGATTATTACTATGCATGCTTTAATCGATGCTAGATTTAACATATAAAGAAATTAGGGATTTAAATGTCGATGTTAGAAACACGTACTGGTATTTGCGGGCAGTTCCGGGGTGATTTCTCCCTCGGTGATTGCAAGCACCCTTCCACCACCACCGACATCTCTTGTTCTTGGGCATTCCCTTTTAAAGTGTCCCGTTTCTCCACACTTGTAACAGGTTGGGCTTACTCCAAAGCCAAGGACCTGGTTGCTGGGTCGTGCTGGTGCCTTACAGAAACGAACAGTGTGCCCCTCTCTGTCGCAGTTTTTGCAATGCATCTTTCGGCAAGCCCCAGTGTGATGGAAGTTACACTTGTTGCATTTCGGAAGGGTTCCAGCGTATGGTCTCATGGGAGTTGGCATGGTGAGGGTTGTGGCAGCATGAACAGCAAAGATCTGTTGCTTCTTAGCGAGGCCTTGGGCTGATTGGTCCTTCTTGTTGTCCCAAAACTTTCTTTCGCTGTTCCCTCCTCTTTCTTGGGTAAGGGTGGTTGTCATAGTGTCATGGTTGGCATGATGGTCAATGAGTTGTTGTGCTAACTCCTTGGCGCTGTCGAAGGTAGTTGGTCTTGAGGCCAGCACGCTATCTTGAATTTTGGGGGACAATCGCCAGAGGTATCACTCCAACTTTTTGTCTTCCGGGGTGACCATAGCGGGACAAAAGAGTGCTAGATCACAAAATCGGTTGGTGTAAGTTGTAAGGTCGGAGCCTGCCATTCTGAGATTCCATAGTTCTTGCTCCAGCTTTTGCACTTCACCTCTTGAGCAATATTCCTTCAGCATCATCTTCTTTAAGTCCTCCCAACTTAACGAGTTAGCCACTGCAAGCGTAAGCGACTTAACTCTGCCGTTCCACCAAGTGAGAGCTCTTCTGATGAAGGTGAATGTCACGTACTTGACTTTGCTCGCTTCGGGGCAAGCACAAATCTCAAAGATTGCTTCGGTTCTCTCGAACCATTGAATTAGCGCGAGGACAGCCCCACTTCCATCGAAGGAATTGGGTTTGCCATTTGTGAAGTCCTTGTAAGTGCATTCCTTTGTGCGTCCTGCACTATCCTCGTGGTTAGGGTTTGTGGCTCCAGATCCCGCACCACCAGTGCTATTTGTGCCAATTTGTGACATTGCAGCTACCACGGCTGCTTTTACTTCAGCTTGGAACATTTCGGGATCAAACTAAGGAGGTGGCGCTGTGCTGCTCGAAGGTCTGGGTCTTTTCCTTGGTGGCATCGTTCTGTCATGAGTTTGCAAAAAAAAAAAATTGATCAGATGGTAAGTTTCTACTAGTAAAGACAAGTCAGTTGTTATAGAATTAGATTTTTCCTGCATTATTCTCTGATTTATGAATGCCTTATATATAATTCATAAAGGAAGTCCATATGAATGAACTTCATGAGTTAGTAGGTCTTGTGGTCTCTCTTAGATTTTTCACGAGTGTGCTCAAGGCGATTGGTGCGGATCGTATGTATTCTTGTATTTGCATCAACCTCTGCGATACTATGGAGAGTTGTTCTACCTTGAATCTCGTTTCGGGAAACTCTACGGACCAGGATTGGAAAAATTCTATGTGCTGAGCTTCCTTCATTTATGTTGTAGAAGCTTCGTTTTCTATTAAACGACATATGTTGGTCTTGTTCTTCGCTCCAGGTTTCCAAGCAATCTACCCAAGGAGGCGTCGAGCCTTGAAAAGTTGGACAAGGGTTAGGATTTGGAACAAGAGTCATCGGGGTTAAGTTCTCCACTTCAGGATCGGGGTCAGAACCATCAGCATAGCCTTCAGTTTGGTGACCATTCCCAGGGGTTGGGTAATCATTCTCTGGCTCCTCTCCGAGTCATTTGGTATTGTCGTGGTTAGGGTAGTACGGGTCGTCGTGTGGATGGAATCCAGCCATGATATCTTCGCGAGAAATGGGGATATAAGAAATAACTAAGCAAACGTACTAATTAGCTAATTATATGATGATCTTTATCAGGTACTTCAACATATTGTTTAGTGCATACTAGTTATATGTATTCGGGACAGGATCGACCTTCGAATAAGAGACCCTAACTCTAAATCCCCAATCCAACGAGAACAGGAAGTAAAGCAAAGATCCACAGATTCTAAGTCTATGACGTCCTGGATACATATAATTTTAATGTATCCCCTAAGCAATTATTGACTTATTGATAAAAATCTATTTTGTTCTCAGATAAGTAATTATAATAATGCCAAAATACCCCTATGGTATTTCATTGTGGTAATGTTGGTAAGTTTTTAGACTTGTTGCCACATCAGAACCATTCTTGGTCAAATTCTAATCACTCCTCGGACCAGCATAGTTGATCAGGCTATGCCACTCCCAAGACTGACCATACATCCCCAAGCTTACCTGTGATATCCAACAATCATTACTTTTGTTTTGTTTTAGAATGATGCTGACCTTAGTATGTATGCATGCATTTATACTTTTAACAAGAAGCTATTTATTTCTAAAAGTATAGTTGTTTTGAAAACTTTAAATCAGAGACCTTAGTCCCGATGCGTTTATAGTTTGTATATCTTATGTGGTTCGATATACTTAGTTCACTATAAACAATGCTCTGATACTAATCTGTCACACCCCCAAACCAAGGATAGCGGAAACGTCCGGGGGTGGAGGACTTCATGTATAGTATCACAACAATGTGTATAATAGTGCTCAAAGTAAATACAACCATCATAAATATAATTGAAAGAGTTACACCAAAGTATATGTTTACATGTTTAAAAATCAATTACATTATGATGACAAAAGTAAATTGTTGACGGTTTAACGTCCCATCCTCAAAGAGCTGAAGTTTGCCTGTTTCATTGATTTCCTGAGAATACAAGTAGTTTTGAAAAAGTGTCAACAATTAAGTTGGTGAGTTCATAAGAGTTTTGTTTGAAGTAGAAACCGTTTTCCTTGTAAAATCGATATGGTTTGATTTCCAGAAAATCCAATATTTTCTTAGTTAAGTGTGAATAGAAATATTCCTTTATGATGCATTAATGAACCCTAGAATGACCCGTAGAGTTCCTCTATAATCGTCCAGCGTATATAAGTTATATATGGTTTAAATTAGATAAAACGTTGAATATAGTGGGTCTGCCCTAGGTCCACAACCAAACGAGGAACAGGAGATGAGGCAAGCACCACTAATTGTAGGCCAATCGAGACAAAATTCTTATAAGACTCAAACATGTACGCTCAGCGATTATAGTTGAAGTCTAACAGTTCTAGATGCAATATAGTTTTAATAACATAATAACTACCTTAAGTGAACCTGGTACTTTGTATCGGTACCCCTTTTTGTATAAAGACCCGGCACTTTGTATTTGTACCCCTTTTTATATAAAAAACCGACACTTTGTATTTGTACCCCTTTTTGTATATAAACCCGGCAGTTTGTATTTGTACCCCTTTTTGTATGAAAACCGGCACTTTGTATTTGTACCCCTTTTTGTATATAAACCCGGCACTTTGTATTTGTACCCCCTTTTGTATAAAAACCCGGTACTTTGTATTTGTACCCCCCTTTTTGTACGAGTATGTTATGTAAATGATCATAAACTATACCTATTATAGTTTATTAAAATGTTTGAAATGTATATGTACCCTAACTATACCTATTATAGTTTAGTATATTTCTTTGTGGTGTTTAAGAATCCCATTCTATGGAAGTCAAATGTATAGTACAATATAGCTATGTTTAACTTGTTTTGTCTTGTACTAACGATTATGATGGAGGATTCTTATAAATTCAGCAAGTAATTTCCTATTATATAAATATATCATAACAAGAAATACATGTAATATATGAAGTTATCAAAGTTTTAACACTTTGCTCAACATGTTACAAAGTGTTTTGATAGTTGGAAGCTGTTAATTAATTCTTAGTCCTTCAACATTGTTTTAGAAAAATCATAGAAAAATCATACGAAGTCGAAAAACGGATCCGTAAATTCTGAGAGTTCACAAAATGTGTCTAGTTTACTCATAATTTTTATCAAGATTTTTAATGACCTCAAATTTGGGTGAAAAAGTCCATAATCACAGACTGGTCCGGATTGGTGTTTGAAATGATAGGCAGTTTTGTAAAATTCACCATAAATTGTAGAAAAATCGTATGGAGATGTGCAAGTAGCCATTTTAAAGCTAAGAACTTGAACTATTTGCACCTTGTACAGTTTTGAAAACAAAAATGTTTAAGATGCCCAAAACAGTTGGTGAATGGAGTTGAACTTTTCTGATGAAGGCTGTTAGAAAATTTTAGTTATGTTCTTAGTGTTTTAACTTGTATTCCCCCCCCCCCCTGAAAACTTGAGAAAACATGAAAATGTAGGGGTGTGAACTCACCTTGAGTGATTTCAGTAGATAAGTGTTGAAGAAGAGAAATGTTCAACCCAAGAACACTTGAAGAATCACTTGAAGATTCGAAGCTCTAACGCTAATATGATGGAGTTTGTGTAAGATATTCATGATTTGAGTAGAATGAAGTGAAATAATCATAAGGAGGATGAATTATACTTACTAAGAGTGGAAGAACACTTGAAAATCAGCCTTGAATCTCGAAATTGGAGTGGAAAAAGTTTGAGAGAAAAGTGGTGTTTGATACTTAGTGAAATGAGGGCAAATGAGAGAAATGAGAAGAGAGGATGTTTGTTCCAGCTCTAAAAACGTGGGAATAAGTGTAAATTGAGTGTAAGGGACATTGAAGTGACCTAGGAAAAGTGGGGAGGTGTGGTTAGTCAAAGAGTGGGTGTGGGGTGGTTGCTTTTGACATTGGATAAGGCAAAGTCAACACTCCACCTTTAATAATTCACCCATTTGATTTTTATTATTTAGATAATGATTTTCATCAAAATATGTTTAAATTATGAATATTTAGAGTTTATTATGTTAAAAAAAAAATTCTGGAGAAAATCCCGCTTTAAAATCACGAAAAACGGGCTTAAAATGTTAAAAATATCAAAAATGGGCTAAAAGTGACCAAATTCCGAATTCTGGCCGAGGTTCGGCCTTCTGATGCTGAAACCGAGAGGAGGGAGGGTAGAAACCGAGAGGAGGGAGGGTAGAAACCGAGAGGGAAGAAGAGAGAGGGCAGGAACCGAGAGGTGGGAGAAGAAACCGAGAGAAGAGAAGAGAGGGAGCAGAGACCGAGAGGTGGGAAGAGAGAACAGAGAGCTGCGAGAAGACAGAGAGGAGAGAAAGAGATAGAAACCGAGAGGTGAGAAGGCCGAGAGGCGAACAGAAGCAGAGAGGCGGGTAGAGAGACAGAGACCGAGAGTAGGCGAGCAGAGACAGAGAGGCGGAAGGCGAACAGAGAGTGCGAGAAGCGACAGAGACCGAGAGGCCGACTAGAGACAGAGAGGCGGAAGGCGAGAAGGAGCAGAGACTCAGAGGCGCAAAGACCGAGGCTCGGTCTCGCATGCCTCAGCCAACAGAGGCTCGGTTCTGGTCCAAATAGGCCTCTCTTCTTGGTTTCGGTTCCTAAAGCCTATTTTTCTCGTTTTCGCCCCGTTTTGAGCCGTTTTTGACCCGGTTAAGGGTCGGAATGACCCGAATGATCCCAAAAAGTTACGAGAACTTTTGAGAGAGATTTGGGAGAGATTTCTCACACTTGGAGAGATTTGGGAGAGATTTGACATTCTTGGAGAGATTTCTCATACAAAGAGATATTTGCGAGAGTTTTCACATACTTGGAGAGATTTGGGAGAGATTTGTCATTCTTGGAGAGATTTCTCATACAGAGAGATATTTGAGAGAGATTTCACATACTTGGAGAGATTTGGGAGAGATTTGACATTCTTGGAGAGATTTCTCATATAGAGAGATATTTGAGAGAGATTTTACATACTTGGAGAGATTTGGGAGAGATTTGAAATTCTTGGAGAGATTTCTCATACAAAGAGATATTTGAGAGAGATTTCACATACTTGGAGAGATTTGGGAGAGATTTGATATAGAGAGAGATAGAGTGAAAACGATTGAGAGAGGTTCCATGTGGGACAATTGTGAGTGTCCGGCATCGCAATGCATGGTTCGTAAACCCTGTTAAGCCTTGTTTAAGGATCTTACACACTCCCGATGAGTAAGCCTCATCGTTTTATCGGTTTGGCTTGCCACTTACCGCAATTTTTAGGTTAAAGAGATCTAGTTGTACGTACTTTTCGATTTATGTTTTCTTATCAGATTAGCGAGTTGTTTAGTAAATACTGAACGTAAGTCCTAGTACACAAGGGTTAGTTGAGCTGACTTGTTGACTTTATTTGACTTTGAATTGACCAGAATTTGACGGTTGTCACATCATCCTCCCGTTAAAGGGAATTTCGTCCCGAAATTTTGCACTTCGAATGGGGATCCAAGAATTTAGAGGAAAGATGGGGGAAACTTTTCGTAGTACAAGAAATTGATTATGGTGAGGAAAAACTTACCCGATGCCACATGATTATTACTATGCATGCTTTAATCGATGCTAGATTTAACATATAAAGAAATTAGGGATTTAAATGTCGATGTTAGAAACACGTACTGGTATTTGCGGGCAGTTCCGGGGTGATTTCTCCCTCGGTGATTGCAAGCACCCTTCCACCACCACCGACATCTCTTGTTCTTGGGCATTCCCTTTTAAAGTGTCCCGTTTCTCCACACTTGTAACAGGTTGGGCTTACTCCAAAGCCAAGGACCTGGTTGCTGGGTCGTGCTGGTGCCTTACAGAAACGAACAATGTGCCCCTCTCTGTCGCAGTTTTTGCAATGCATCTTTCGGCAAGCCCCAGTGTGATGGAAGTTACACTTGTTGCATTTCGGAAGGGTTCCAGCGTATGGTCTCATGGGATTTGGCATGGTGAGGGTTGTGGCAGCATGAACAGCAAAGATCTGTTGCTTCTTAGCGAGGCCTTGGGCTGATTGGTCCTTCTTGTTGTCCCAAAACTTTCTTTCGCTGTTCCCTCCTCTTTCTTGGGTAAGGGTGGTTGTCATAGTGTCATGGTTGGCATGATGGTCAATGAGTTGTTGTGCTAACTCCTTGGCGCTGTCGAAGGTAGTTGGTCTTGAGGCCAGCACGCTATCTTGAATTTCGGGGGACAATCGCCAGAGGTATCACTCCAACTTTTTGTCTTCCGGGGTGACCATAGCGGGACAAAAGAGTGCTAGATCACAAAATCGGTTGGTGTAAGTTGTAAGGTCGGAGCCTGCCATTATGAGATTCCATAGTTCTTGCTCCAGCTTTTGCACTTCACCTCTTGAGCAATATTCCTTCAGCATCATCTTCTTTAAGTCCTCCCAACTTAACGAGTTAGCCACTGCAAGCGTAAGCGACTTAACTCTGCCGTTCCACCAAGTGAGAGCTCTTCTGATGAAGGTGAATGTCACGTACTTGACTTTGCTCGCTTCGGGGCAAGCACAAATCTCAAAGATTGCTTCGGTTCTCTCGAACCATTGAATTAGCGCGAGGACAGCCCCACTTCCATCGAAGGAATCGGGTTTGCCATTTGTGAAGTCCTTGTAAGTGCATTCCTTTGTGCGTACTGCACTATCCTCGTGGTTAGGGTTTGTGGCTCCAGATCCCGCACCACCAGTGCTATTTGTGCCAATTTGTGACATTGCAGCTACCACGGCTGCTTTTACTTCAGCTTGGAACATTTCGGGATCAAACTAAGGAGGTGGCGCTGTGCTGCTCGAAGGTCTGGGTCTTTTCCTTGGTGGCATCGTTCTGTCATGAGTTTGCAAAAAAAAAAATTGATCAGATGGTAAGTTTCTACTAGTAAAGACAAGTCAGTTGTTATAGAATTAGATTTTTCCTGCATTATTCTCTGATTTATGAATGCCTTATATATAATTCATAAAGGAAGTCCATATGAATGAACTTCATGAGTTAGTAGGTTTTGTGGTCTCTCTTAGATTTTTCACGAGTGTGCTCAAGGCGATTGGTGTGGATCGTATGTATTCTTGTATTTGCATCAACCTCTGCGATACTATGGAGAGTTGTTCTACCCTGAATCTCGTTTCGGGAAACTCTACGGACCAGGATTGGAAAAATTCTATCTGCTGAGCTTCCTTCATTTATGTTGTAGAAGCTTCGTTTTCTATTAAACGACATATGTTGGTCTTGTTCTTCGCTCTAGGTTTCCAAGCAATCTACCCAAGGAGGCGTCGAGCCTTGAAAAGTTGGACAAGGGTTAGGATTTGGAACAAGAGTCATCGGGGTTAAGTTCTCCACTTCAGGATCGGGGTCAGAACCATCAGCATAGCCTTCAGTTTGGTGACCATTCCCAGGGGTTGGGTAATCATTCTCTGGCTCCTCTCCGAGTCATTTGGTATTGTCGTGGTTAGGGTAGTACGGGTCGTCGTGTGGATGGAATCCAGCCATGATATCTTCGCGAGAAATGGGGATATAAGAAATAACTAAGCAAACGTACTAATTAGCTAATTATACGATGATCTTTATCAGGTACTTCAACATATTGTTTAGTGCATACTAGTTATATGTATTCGGGACAGGATAGACCTTCGAATAAGCGACCCTAACTCTAAATCCCCAATCCAACGAGAACAGGAAGTAAAGCAAAGATCCACAGATTCTAAGTCTATGACGTCCTGGATACATATAATTTTAATGTATCCCCTAAGCAATTATTGACTTATTGATAAAAATCTATTTTGTTCTCAGATAAGTAATTATAATAATGCCAAAATACCCCTATGGTATTTCATTGTGGTAATGTTGGTAAGTTTTTAGACTTGTTGCCACATCAGAACCATTCTTGGGCAAATTCTAATCACTCCTCGGACCAGCATAGTTGATCAGGCTATGCCACTCCCAAGACTGACCATACATCCCCAAGCTTACCTGTGATATCCAACAATCATTACTTTTGTTTTGTTTTAGAATGATGCTGACCTTAGTATGTATGCATGCATTTATACTTTTAACAAGAAGCTATTTATTTCTAAAAGTATAGTTGTTTTGAAAACTTTAAATCAGAGACCTTAGTCCCGATGCGTTTATAGTTTGTATATCTTATGTGGTTCGATATACTTAGTTCACTATAAACAATGCTCTGACAATCTGTCACACCCCCAAACCAAGGATAGCGGAAACGTCCGGGGGTGGAGGACTTCATGTACAGTATCACAACAATGTGTATAATAGTGCTCAAAGTAAATACAACCATTATAAATATAATTGAAAGAGTTACACCAAAGTATATGTTTACATGTTTAAAAATCAATTACATTATGATGACAAAAGTAAATTGTTGACGGTTTAACGTCCCATCCTCAAAGAGCTGAAGTTTGCCTGTTTCATTGATTTCCTGAGAATACAAGTAGTTTTGAAAAAGTGTCAACAATTAAGTTGGTGAGTTCATAAGAGTTTTGTTTGAAGTAGAAACCGTTTTCCTTGTAAAATCGATATGGTTTGATTTCCAGAAAATCCAATATTTTCTTAGTTAAGTGTGAATAGAAATATTCCTTTATGATGCATTAATGAACCCTAGAATGACCCGTAGAGTTCCTCTATAATCGTCCAGCGTATATAAGTTATATATGGTTTAAATTAGATAAAACGTTGAATATAGTGGGTCTGCCCTAGGTCCACAACCAAACGAGGAACAGGAGATGAGGCAAGCACCATTAATTGTAGGCCAATCGAGACAAAATTCTTATAAGACTCAAACATGTACGCTCAGCGATTATAGTTGAAGTCTAACAGTTCTAGATGCAATATAGTTTTAATAACATAATAACTACCTTAAGTGAACCTGGTACTTTGTATCTGTACCCCTTTTTGTATAAAGACCCGGCACTTTGTATTTGTACCCCTTTTTATATAAAAAACCGACACTTTGTATTTGTACCCCTTTTTGTATATAAACCCGGCACTTTGTATTTGTACCCCTTTTTGTATGAAAACCGGCACTTTGTATTTGTACCCCTTTTTGTATATAAACCCGACACTTTGTATTTGTACCCCCTTTTGTATAAAAACCCGGTACTTTGTATTTGTACCCCCCTTTTTGTACGAGTATGTTATGTAAATGATCATAAACTATACCTATTATAGTTTATTAAAATGTTTGAAATGTATATGTACCCTAACTATACCTATTATAGTTTAGTATATTTCTTTGTGGTGTTTAAGAATCCCATTCTATGGAAGTCAAATGTATAGTACAATATAGCTATGTTTAACTTGTTTTGTCTTGTACTAACGATTATGATGGAGGATTCTTATAAATTCAGCAAGTAATTTCCTATTATATAAATATATCATAACAAGAAATACATGTAATATATGAAGTTATCAAAGTTTTAACACTTTGCTCAACATGTTACAAAGTGTTTTGATAGTTGGAAGCTGTTAATTAATTCTTAGTCCTTCAACATTGTTTTAGAAAAATCATAGAAAAATCATACGAAGTCGAAAACCGGATCCGTAAATTCTGAGAGTTCACAAAATGTGTCTAGTTTACTCATAATTTTTATCAAGATTTTTAATGACCTCAAATTTGGGTGAAAAAGTCCATAATCACAGACTGGTCCGGATTGGTGTTTGAAATGATAGGCAGTTTGGTAAAATTCACCATAAATTGTAGAAAAATCGTATGGAGATGTGTAAGTAGCCATTTTAAAGCTAAGAACTTGAACTATTTTCAACTTGTACAGTTTGGAAAACAAAATTGTTTCAGATGCCCAAAACAGTCCGTGAATGGAGTTGAACTTTTCTGATGAAGGCTGTTAGAAAAGTTTAGTTATGTTCTTAGTGTTTTAACTTGTATTCCCCCCATGAAAACTTGAGAAAACATGAAAATGTAGGGGTGTGAACTCACCCTGAGTGATTTCAGTAGATAAGTGTTGAAGAAGAGAAGTGTTCAACCCAAGAACACTTGAAGAATCCCTTGATGATTCGAAGCTCTAACGCTAATATGATGGAGTTTGTGTAAGATATTCATGATTTGAGTAGAATGAAGTGAAATAATCATAAGGGGGATGAATTATACTTACTAAGAGTGGAAGAACACTTGAAAATCAGCATTGAATCTTGAAATTGGAGTGGAAAAAGTTTGAGAGAAAAGTGGTGTTTGATACTTAGTGAAATGAGGGCAAATGAGAGAAATGAGGAGAGAGGATGTTTGTTCCAGCTCTAAAAACGTGGGAATGAGTGTAAATTGAGTGTAAGGGACATTGAAGTGGCCTAGGTAAGGTGGGGAGGTGTGGTTAGTCAAAGAGTGGTTGTGGGGTAGTTGCTTGTGACATTGGATAAAGCAAAGTCAACACTCCACCTTTAATAATTCACCCATTTGATTTTTATTATTTAGATAATGATTTTCATCAAAATATGTTTAAATTATGAATATTTAGAGTTTATTATGTTAAAATAAAATTTATGGAGAAATTCCCGCTTTAAAATCACGAAAAACGGGCTTAAAATGTTAAAAATATCAAAAATGGGCTAAAAGTGACCAAATTCCGAATTCTGGCCGAGGTTCGGCCTTCTGATGCTGAAACCGAGAGGAGGGAGGGTATAAACCGAGAGAGAAGAAGAGAGAGGGCAGAAAACGAGAGAGGAGAAGAGAGGGAGCAGAGACCGAGAGGTGGGAAGAGAGAACAGAGAGGCGCGAGAAGACAGAGAGGAGAGAAAGAGACAGAAAGCGAGAGGTGAGAAGGCCGGGAGGCGAACAGAAGCAGAGAGGCGAGTAGAGAGACAGAGACCGAGAGTAGGCGAGCAGAGACAGAGAGGCGGAAGGCGAACAAAGAGTGCGAGAAGCGACAGAGACCGAGAGGCCGACTAGAGACAGAGAGGCGGAAGGCGAGAAGGAGCAGAGACTCAGAGGGGCAAAGACCGAGGCTCGGTCTCGCATGCCTCAGCCAACAGAGGCTCGGTTCTGGTCCAAATAGGCCTCTCTTCTTGGTTTCGGTTCCTAAAGCCTATTTTTCTCGTTTTCTCCCCGTTTTGAGCCGTTTTTGACCCGGTTAAGGGTCGGAATGACCCGAATGATCCCAAAAAGTTACGGGAACTTTTGAGAGAGATTTGGGAGAGAGTTCTCACACCTGGAGAGATTTGGGAGAGATTTGACATTCTTGGAGAGATTTCTCATACAAAGAGATATTTGCGAGAGTTTTCACATACTTGGAGAGATTTGGGAGAGATTTGACATTCTTGGAGAGATTTCTCATACAGAGAGATATTTGAGAGAGATTTCACATACTTGGAGAGATTTGGGAGAGATTTGACATTCTTGGAGAGATTTCTCATACACAGAGATATTTGAGAGAGATTTCACATACTTGGAGAGATTTGGGAGAGATTTGAAATTCTTGGAGAGATTTCTCATACAAAGAGATATTTGAGAGAGATTTCACATACTTGGAGAGATTTGGGAGAGATTTGACATAGAGAGAGATAGAGTAAAAACGATTGAGAGAGGTTCCATGTGGGACAGTTGTGAGTGTCCGGCATCGCAATGCATGGTTCGTAAACCCTGTTAAGCCTTGTTTAAGGATCTTACACACTCCCGATGAGTAAGCATCATTGTTTTATCGGTTTGGCTTGCCACTTACCGCAGTTTTTAGGTTAAAGAGATCTAGTTGTACGTACTTTTTGATTTATGTTTTCTTATCAGAATAGCGAGTTGTTTAGTAAATACTGAACGTAAGTCCTAGTACACAAGGGTTAGTTGAGTTGACTTGTTGACTTTATTTGACTTTGAATTGAACAGAATTTGACGGTTGTCACATTAAGTCGTGATAAAAGGAAATAAATATACATAACACATATTTCCATTTACTTGGAAAATATTAGTTTATTATTACGACCACTAAATCGGCTGTGACCAAAAGCCCCGTTTAACGGCAGTATCGGGTAGAATTGCACTGTGTCCTGAGTCAAAACCCTATGTAAGGGTGAGTGGAGTCCATTGGAGACTTTTTACACTCTCTCTCTATACTCTCTCTCTAGACCCGTTTTCACCCCGAATCCGCAACCAAACGCTTCCAAATTGTAAGTCCGCTTACCCTAGGTTATTCTAAACATATTGATGTGTGTTTATAGCCCAATAATCAGACTTAGAAGCAATGGAAAAGGAGTTTATGGCCTATGCATCTCCTTCGGCCGTAAACACCCAAAACAAGGTCAAAATGACCCAAACTTGTCCCAAATGGCTTGGAAATAAATAGAAGAATTAGCCTAGGAGTGTTTGCACATTTAAAACAATCATTTTGTGGCATAAAAGAGAGTTTACAGCCCAAGCACATGCTTAGGTCATAAACACCTCTAAACCTTGTTTAAATGTCCCAAAAACACTCCCAAACCACACTAGGGCTTAACACATAAATTAAGGGCTTATTTCGTTGAGTTTAGATCACTTAAACACATCAAAATGATGGACAAAAATGAGTTTATGTCCCAAGCACATGCTTAGGCCGTAAACTCCCCAAACATGCCCAAAATGTTGGTTTTTGTCCCCCAAATGGCCTTAGACTATTTCTATAAAATGCTAGGAAGGATTTAAGGACTTAAACACAACAAATGGATGGATAAAAAGGAGTTTACGGACCAAGAAATTGTCTAGGCCGTAAACTCCCCAAAACCCACCCAAATGATGGTTTTAATCCTCCAAAATAGCATCATACTTCATTAGAAATCACTAGAAAGGCATTAGGGGCTTTAAACTTCCCAAAACTCTAAGGATTAGAGTTTACGGCCGTAAACTCCTTTAGGAGTGGTTCCTTGGCTGTAAACTCATAGATCATGCCCTTAGAGGCCTCAAACCCACTCATGCCTTTTGGGAAAAGTGCTTAGAATAAATCAATGAGCAAGCTAGAAGCATAAAACACACAAGAATATGACCTTGGGAGTTTACGGCCGTAAACTCCCTTGAGTTAGGCCGTAAACTCCAAAATGGGCCATATTAATGCTTTAAACCCATTCACACACTTGGTATTTGAGTTTAGCAAAGTTCCACAACTGATAGGAGACCCGTAGCACCCTTAAACGCTACCCGGGACCCCAAACACTTAACCAAAACTGTTTTCCGCTCCTTTGAGCGCGTATATTTTTGTAATTAGCATTAAATGTACTAATTGTTTGTAAACATATGTTATCATATGTTAAATAGGTCATTGAGTGTGTTCGAGTCCTTACGTGGCACCGAACGCCCAAACAACACTCTCGTTGGACCTACTTACACCTGGTAAGTTCATACCCCTGAATGAACCTTTTAAATGCTTTTAAATGTTTTATAGGGGGGAATACATGTTAAACATGCCAGTTATCAGGTCAATTACATGTGATTGATAACCCACATGCACAAGATTTTACCACTTTGCACTGTTTTACCGAGTGTGACACTATAATGATTTTTACTTATTTCATAACTTTTACTTATACTGATTTATCCAAATTCATTCTAAATTGGTTTATAAAGGATCCTCTAAGGTTTTTAAACATATTTTACAAAAGAATTCAATTTGTGATTTTCTCTGTACATAGAGGCTTTTCATTAAGATTTCCCTTTTTGACGTATACTTTTACTTGTTAAATACTACTACTTCGCTTATACTTATTTTATACTCTGACTCCTTAACACTTTCACTTATACCTATAGTCGCTTATACTTGATGACGCTTATACTTATTCACGCTCTTACTTAGTGATACGATTGCTTCTTCACTTATACTTGATAACGACTCTACTTCACTTATACTTGATATGCTTTTGCTTCACTTATTATTGCCTCTACTTCGTGATACGCTTGTACTTGTTCGACACTTCTACTTCACTTGCGACCGCTCCTACTTCACTCGTTAGACACTCCTACTTCACAAGAATCACTTATACTTGATACACTTATACTTTACGATTCTATTATTCCACACTATATGAATTCACACCACGATGATATGTCTTCAATTATTACACACTCAGTCGTAGTTAGATGTACGTCTGTGCTTACATAGATACATATAAGTAACGATTGAAAGACTTAGGAAGGCTCATCCGCCCTATTTCCTTTTCTTCGTTGAGATGTGGTCTGGTGGGATCGGGTGGCCATCCGAAAGTCGTTTGGTTAATTACTTATATACTATGTATATGAGTATGGACATACATGAAATTCTCCAGTCAGTTCTGTTAAGAGTCTCTACCTCTAGTCTACACTTACATTAGAAACCCACTCCCTCCTAGTAACACACTATCCTCTATTTGGGATGCATCTTCGGGACGCAGCCTTCTCCTTCGTCTAGTTGGTAACCAGAGTCTCCTGTAGGGAGAGCGGACATTGTGTGTATAGGCCTATATGGGATTGACAACCCCGCACCCTGACTGCTAGCTACATTCCACGGTCTACCAAACCAAGGGGTGACAAATGTCACATTATATAGATGCATGTAGGGCGTCTAGAACTCTAGTCAGTATGGTTACGAGTATCCTGGGTTGCCTTATAATTCATGGCTTTAAGGTAACGATATTTCGTCAGCAATTTACACTGTATGCTGATTAAACCATTTTCAGAGTCACACTGTTTTGACCTTGCAAGATGTATCTTTCATTTGATACTATCTGGGGTCTGTTATCTCTGTTTGACCTTACAAGATGTATCTTTCATTTGATATTGTATGGGGTCTGTTATCTCTGTTTGACCTTACAAGATGTATCTTTCATTTGATACTGTCTGGGGTCTGTTATCTCTGTTTGACCTTACAAGATGTATCTTTCATTTAATACTGTCTGGGGTCTTTACCCATTGTATTCACAGAATCCACTGTATTCACGGTATTCACTGTGTTCACCGTTCTAGACCTTGCTAGACGTATCTTTCATTAGATATTGCCTGCGGTTTGTATTCACTGTTTAGACTCTACTAGTTGTACCCTTCATTTGGTACCTGCTGGGGTCTGTGTCTCCACTTGTTAGACTGAACCAGGTGTATCGTATGTTTGATACTTTCCTGGAGTCTATGGTTCTTTCCCTTAGTCAGCAGTCCTCACTGCTGAGGCATATGATATTCCTTGATGTCGTTGCTTTCCTCAATAATCAAATTCAGTATTTTGATAATGATAGCAATTTAGGGAATACTACTTTTTACCCTACATCACTGACCAGTCTTGGTAGAAGGCTGCTTTTATTAAAGAAAATATAAGATTTTCTGGAAAGGACTCTAATACACTGAAATCTCTTAAACTATTACTTTCTTAAGTTATTTGAATGAAATGTCACTAAATGCTTATGAACTCACCAGCATTTGTAAAAATGCTGATACTCATTTTTCAAATCACTTGTATTCTCAGGTCAGCAATTAGATAGGTACACCCTCGGAGCTGTTGATGAAGATGGCTTAGTACCTTGCCATATTTATTATATTTACTTGCATACTTTGAATACTTGTAATGTAACCATGTAAAATATTACTATTAATGCAATGTTTTGTTGTACTTTGATTACTATAATGCATGTGTTGTGATACTTGACATGACGTCATCCACCCTAGAACGTTTCCGCCGTTTCCGGTATTGGGGTGTGACACCGTGACAACCTTGTTTCCAAAAGGCGTGGTCATAAGTCATTTTTGTACTAGTTAAACACACTTGTCATTCCATCCTGTGTCCAAAGTTGTAACTTGCAAGGCCTGTAGAGGTTGGCATGTTCTGCTTATTTTACTTTCTCTCCATTCTTGTAAGAAAGGCCATATTTTACATTAATTCTTTCCTTGACTTTCTACATAAGTGTTTGCATAATATGAATGCTTAGCTAGTAGAAATTGTTGGTTCGTTTGATGCATATTCCTCCTATATAGCGTTGCCAAAACTCATGGCATTCATGCCCTATCCCTTGTTCTCCTTCTTGCATGGTGTTGGAAGATGGGTACCTTAAAGTTTCTTCTCCTTTACTACTTAATTGCAAGTGAAGACTAGCATTTTTTAGTATCTTAATCTTGATGGTGGATACATTATAGAGAAGATTAAACTTCTTGTTCTTTGCTATCTTCATCAACTCTTCAAAACCAAGTGGGATGAAAGTATTCAAAGGTTGTAGTTTTAAGCATATTATGGTTGTCATAATCTTTCTAGTTCATATGTTTGAATCCTCATGTTGGTTTTGTTAAAATGATCATAAAATAAACTAGTTAATTTTAGTCTTCCCTTTTGCGTTTTAAAATTGTTTTATAAAAAAGATCATTTTTAGCTTCTCAAAATTCCATGAATAAGGTAGTGGTGATGGGTTTTGAGAACTACAACATTCTTATGGTGTACATGCAACCCTAATGCTTTGGATATATGTTTTTCTCAAGTTATACATGCAAATCAAATCATCCAAAGCATGAACCCTCACTAGCATATAGTTTTTAGAATTTATAACATCAAACAAAGTTAGAAAAATACCTTTCACTTGTAGCTTGTAAATCTTGACCTTGAAGAGCTTAGTGCCTCAACTGTTGCACCTCTAGTGAGTTACAAATACCAAGTACCAAGTTGGAAGAATATAAGAGAGGTTAGGAGGATCAAAATCGGTTGGTACTTCCTCTAGGGTTCAAGTGGCCGATTTTAGGAGTCCTACGGGTTCCTTATATAGTTGAGCTACTAGGGTTTCAGGTAAAACCCTAATCTGGTTGCTTAATCCTCAAGCAGACCACAAGATCCTTCCAAAATGCCCTTATGGACGAATTCCATGTGGGCTACTCAAGGAAATTCGTCCACCCCATCCTAGGGATCCTTAAGCCCAACTTTCAATTATTAGATAATTACATACCAGTCCACTTAAATTAATTAGTCTCTTTTGATCTCCAAATTAATTCCAAGATAATTTCTTATCAATACTTATTAAATAATATAATTTCTCAATTAATATATTATTCTTCTAATATATTAATAAGTCACAATTAACCTCTTTCTCAATGATTCATCTAGTCAAGTTGCTATGGTGAAGGCAACCCAAAAGGACCATGCTACTATCGAGTCAAGTACATACCAATTATAGTTATGGGCTTAGACACATAATCCAACAGTCTCCCACTTGGATAAGTCTAATAACTATAACCGCAAGTACAAATTCAAAATCCTATTAGCAATCGTAGATCTCAAAAGCCATTATCGAACTATGACCTAGTCAATAATGTGTCCTTTATATAAGGGATCATGTAGTCCTACGTACTCAAGATATCGTATGGACAAAGACATGGAATAAAGTCATACTAATTGTCTAATAGTTTGTTTCCTGATTTTTGATTTTTTTTGACATAGAACTTAATTGAACACATCAATTCAGTCCTGACCGGGCCCGACACATAAGTAAACAAAAAATCATCGAGGGGCCTAAGATATTGCTTTTAATCCTCTTAGGATAAATGGAACAGATAAACTTTGAGTTGTATGCTTGTACTATTTACTTATTAAATCGTTCACAAGAATACGTTTTAAAACATCAAGTTACTGATGCGCTTACGTACTATCAATGCACAATCAACTTGTAAACAACGCATATATCTCGGTTTAAAGACTATACAATATTATTGTATCTGAATCACATGTGATAAATTCCATTAAGCGATTAATGTGAGTGTGGAGTTAATCCAATACTCAACTCTTATATCAGGAGCACTCATGAACGTTGTAGCAAACCTTTGTTATGTCTAAACACTTAGACAATCTACAAACCAATTCATGATAATCTAACCTCATTACATACTTCCTATGTATGATAAACTTTGTATAATTCGAACAATCTATCACACCCCAAAACCAAGAATGGCGGAAACGTTCTGGAGCAGAGGACGTCATGTAAAGTATCACCACGGTGTAAAGTAGTAAACAAGCAACAACATCATCCATTGAATTAATAGTATAATTTTTATACAAGTGGTTTCTTTCATAGAATAAGACATGAAAATAAGTAATCAAAATAAAAGACGAGTCTTGACTGCTCCGTCTTCTCAAAACTTGGTCATCGTACCTATCTACTGGTGACCTGAGAATACAAGTTATTTTGAAAGAGTTTATGTAACGCCCGGGTTTCAGGGCTAAGCATATTTATCAATATAATAGTCTAGGTCAACTCTTGTAACTCTTTTTGAAGTAATAAAGATGAAATATTTGAGTATTATGTGAATTATGTGTATTTATGTGCTTATTATTTAATTATAAATGTATAATTAATAAAGAATAAAAATAAGCGTCAAAATTAAAGTATGGGATAAGCCTGATATCTTTATATAAAGTTGTAGTGGTCGAAACAAGGATTCTGGGGATATAGAGAATGCCAAAATCCAAGTTATAACGAAGAAGTTATGGCTTGACGAAGTTTTACGGCAAAACCGGCACGACACCGGGAGACGTAAATAGTGAATTTACAATGAAGGGATTTTTAGCCTTAGTGATCTAAACCAAAGTTGTAGTATATGTTAAACCGAGAACATCCATAAAAAGAGCGCCCAAATACGACTTCGTATAAGGAAGTTATGATTTTTCTAAGATTCGGATTGGAAGTGCACGACCCGATATTCGAATTTTAGTTCGAGAGGTTTTTGGCTTACACGACCTAAGTGAGAGTTGAAGATCTCATTAGTAGGAAATCAACGGTAAAAAGACAGACGAAAACAGAGTCCGTATGTAGAAGTTATGAATTTTACGCGGACGTTTAACAGTATATTCTCCTTGTACTGTTAAATTTAAGATCGGTGGAGAATTAGCTGATGGAGTCAAAATGAAAGTTGTAGCTCTTATTAATACCTACGCATGGATATAAAGAACGTCAAAAATGGAGGTCGTATGTGAAAGTTACGGGTTTTAAAAGTCGGAAGTGTGCTGTGCGAAAATGGGTGATGTGGCACAATCTTGGCCATTGCTTTCTCCCCAAGGCTTGCCACCGGATGGTGACATGTGGCACCAAGTTCAGCCACATTTCATCCTATAAATACCACCTCTCCCACCCTCATTTTCTTCACACCTTTCTCATTCTTTCTTCTCTTTACTCCCTCTCTCTCTCTCTCTAGAACCTCTCTCTAGCCCCAAAATCCCTTGAAAAGCCTAGGGACCTCCCTAGCACGAGGCGGAAGCCCCGGAGTGCTTGAAAGCTCCGAGAAGAAGAGCTTTTCGGCTCGGGAACGCTGCTCCAAGCAAATCCTGGTTTTATATAAAACCCATTGTAAGTGAGCTACGCCTACGCTACTTTTTAATATAGCTTTTATTTAATTATAGTAACGTTATTAGGAACTTATAATAAATACTTGGGCTATTATTATGGGTTATATAAGTATTTTTTTAACGCTTATATAATAGTAATAATAGCTAGACTATTAATTAGTCTCAACAAATAATAGACTAAACTATAGTGGTAATAATACTAGGTTTCGTCGAAGGAAATTATTTTAAGAAGCGAAGCGCTGTCTGATTTCGGAATCACCACCTTTTCAGGTGAGTGCATAGTTACTTTCATCTTACACATAGATATGAAGTATTTTATATATTACGTGCTATGTGTGCATATTATATGTATACTTGTTATCTATGCTGGATAAATGTTTTATACAAGTTTTAAATTATTTAAACTGTATATGTATTTTATATCTAGAAATCTGTTGGGGTAAAACATGGGTAGATGTAATAAGACGATGTGTGATAAAATGATGAGAGGCCTCAATGTTGTTGTTGTTGTTGTTGTTGTTGACGACCACGAACTCTTCTAGACATTCCAGTGGAACGCTGACACGCTCGCAACCTGTAGGTGTTTGTGAACGATGTGTTCACCGGTGTACTCCATCCCCCACATGGTTTCCTTTAGGACATTTATTGCTGAGGAATCCCCTTAGCAGTAGTGTCCATCCCGATGATGATCCTTAGGCTAGGTCCCTTATGATAGGTGTTTAGGGACGTAAAGTGAGGATAACGGGAATGGGTAATTGGGTTATTGTTGATTGGTGAAATTAATAAACTTATTTATTGTGGGTTGAAAACCCTATGTGCTCACCAGGCTCCCAGCCTGACCCACTCAGTTTCTTTTATTACAGGTAGTGGCGCATGAGCATAGATGTGATGTTTTAGATGAGGGATTATGGATATAGGCCTGTAGATATGAAATAATGTAGTAACGCTTATCTTGTACTGTTTATGCTTTTGATATGTATTGAACATGACATCCCAAGTCTTTTAATGAAATACATTTCCTTGGAAATGCTTTTCATAAATCTTTATCATATTTGTTTTGGGACAAATTCCGCAACACTTTTATTTAAGATGTTACTCTGATTTTCAAACAAATCATAAACAAAATCGGTCTTTTCTGGCCGTGAAAATGAGGATGTCGCAGTTGGTATCAGAACATTAGTTTAAGCGAACTAGGAATTTGTAGGATTTCTAGACTTAAACTTAGAATGCTAAGCGATGATTGTGAGGTGTGAGCACTAGCTTATTTTAGGAATTGTGCCTAAAATGCTTTTATGTGCTAAATACCTTGTGCCTGGTATGCTGTTAATTGTTCGGATCTATGGTCAGTTGCCGACCGGATCTTGAAACCTTATGTGTTTAGGATTCTAAACGTACGACTACGATATTGGAACTAGCATGTAAACGTTTCGGAGAGATAAGGATGATTTGAACATCAGTCCAAAATAAAGATCTAAATTCACCATATTCGGTGTATAGATCAAGATGGCAAGGACCCGTAGCGGAAACGTAAACGCAAATGGAGATAGGAACCAACCCCCAGTGGTTCAGCAAATACCTGTTGTAGAAGAAGTTGCACCTGATCCAGTCACCATGGCTGGAGTTCAAGCCATGATTTGGGTTATGCTAGCTGAACAAAGGGAAGAAATGAGACAGATGCTCCATGAAAATAGGGACAAACCTACCATACATATTGAACTGACGGAGCCAGTTCCCGAGCAATCCGAGGATGGGAACTACAGCCACCATGTGAGTCAAATAGGGACTCAAGATGAGCAAAGGGATGGCCTAGAAGGGAGAAACAACAAGGATAGACGGATGTACAAAAATTTCATGGGTACGAAACCACCAAGTCTCTCAGGAAGCCCAAAGACTGTTGAGATCATGGACTGGATCTCCGAGATGGAGATGGTGTTTGAAAGCTGCGACTGTAGCGAGAAGCAGAAGACTATCTTCGCTGTGAGACAATTAAAAACTGGAGTCTTGAGCTGGTGGAAGCTATTGGAAGATACAATGCCGCGAGGAGAAGCTCTGAAATGTCATTGGATGAGTTCTTGGAACAACTGAAGGCGCAATACTGTTCAAAGATAGATCTGATTGATCTGAACAATGAGTTCCAAAATTTGAAGAAGGGGAGAATGAGCATCGATGACTATGTTGTTGAATTCATGGAAAAGATAAAGTTGTTTCGATACCTAGTGCCAACCGAACTTTCCAAAATTGAGAAGTTCGCAAACGGACTATCGGCTGACTTTGGCCCAACAGTCAAGATGGCAACCACTCTGAAATCAGCCGTTCGAGCAGCTAAGAATGTGGAGACGCAACAAAAGGAAAGAGGCCTGGAAAGGTCTGAGGTTGGTGAGAACCGAAAGTTCGATGGATCCTCGAAGTCCAACAAGAAGAGTGGATTCTCGATGTCTGGTTCGAGAGGAGGAGGATCAGAAGCGAAGTGGTGTGACAAGTGTAAGAAGAAGCACTCTGGGAAGTGTGATGGAGGGGTCACTTGTTTCAAATGCGGAAAGCCTGGGCACTACGCCAACGAATGCACGTTCACTAAGAAGGTCTGCTATGAGTGCAACGAGGAGGGGCACATTTCAAAGGATTGCCCAAAGAAGAAGGAGGCAGGAAGACCCAACATACCATCGAAGCCGAAGGCGAGAGCCTTCCAGATGATGCTCGAGGCTACGAAGGAAGCAGCAGACGTCGCTTCAGGTACCTTTCTTGTAAATGGTTTGCCTGCAAATATACTATTTGATTCTGGAGCCAACTACTCCTTTGTGTCGCATAAATTTAGTGGGAAATTAGCATTACATGTAGAAAAACTTGATAATGCCCTGATTGTAGAAGTTGCCAGTGGCAAATTCGTACCTATTAGTAATCGTATTAGGAACATCGTCATCGACCTAAACGGAAACGAATTCCATGAAGAGCTATTACCCATAGAGTTAAACGGTTTCGACATCGTCTTGGGTATGGATTGGCTTAGCGCCAATGATGCTGAGATTCAATGCCAAAAGAAGATAGTGAGGGTGAACCCACCCGGAAGGGAATCATTTATGGTGTACGGGGACAAACGTAGAGTGAATTCTGGAATCATCTCCCTGATGAAAGCCAAGAAATGTTTGTCCAAAGGATGTGCATCATACTTGGCATTCGTAATCGATGCTAAGAAGGAAAAGAAAGAGGTGCAGAATCTACTGGTTGTGTGCGATTATCCGGAAGTCTTTCCCGAAGATCTTCCCGGATTACCACTGGCTAGATAAGTAGAATTTCATATAGACTTGTTACCAGGAACAAGAGCGATAGCGAAAGCACCATACCGATTAGCACCGACGGATATGAAGGAGCTCATGACGCATCTTCAGGAGCTGTTGGACAACGGTTTCATTCGACCTAGTTCATCACCCTGGCGAGCTCCAGTGTTATTAATGAAGAAGAAGGACGGAAGCATGAGGATGTGCATAGCTTACCGAGAGCTGAACAAGGCAACGGTGAAGAACAAGTATCCATTACCAAGGATTGAGGACCTATTCGATCAGCTGCAAGGTTCGAGCTACTTCTCAAAGATCGATCTTAGGTTGGGATATCATCAGCTGAAAGTGAGAGATCAAGATATCGAGAAGACTGCATTCAGAACGAAATATGGACACTACGAGTTCTTGGTTATGTCGTTTGGACTAACCAATGCTCCTGCAGCATTCATGGATTTGATGAATAGGGTTTGTAAACCATTCCTCGATAAATCTGTGATAGTGTTCATCGACGACATTTTGATCTACTCGAAAAGCCAAGAGGAGCACGGAAAGCATCTACGGGAAGTGTTGGAAGTGTTAAAGAAGAAGAAGCTTTACACTAAGTTCTCCAAGTGTGGTTTTTGGATCCGAGAAGTCCAATTCTTGGGTCATGTGTTTAACCAAGATGGGATAATGGTTGACCCAGCAAAGATTAAAGCTGTAATGAAGTGAGAATGTCCAAAAATTCCCACGGAGATTCGGAGCTTTCTAGGATTAGCCGGATATTATCGACGGTTCATCCAAGGCTTTTCTTCGATAGCTGCTCTGTTAACAGCTTTGACCCATAAAGGAGCTATGTATACGTGGAGTGAGAAACACGATGAGGCATTCGAGAAACTAAAGAAGAAGTTATGTGAAGCACCGATACTTTCTCTACCCGATGGAGTCGAAGATTTCGCGGTTTATAGTGACGCTTCTGGAGTCGGGTTGGGTTGTGTTCTGACCCAAAGAGAAAAGGTGATAGCATACGCATCTCGACAATTGAAAGAGCACGAAAAGAACTACCCCACTCATGATCTGGAGTTGGCAGCGGTAGTATTTGCCTTAAAGATATGGAGGCATTACCTCTACGGCACGAAGTGCAAGCTCTTCATTGATCACAAGAGTCTCTAGTATCTCTTTAATCAAAAGGAGTTGAACATGAGGCAACGACACTGGCTAGAACTACTCAAGGACTGCGACTGTGAGATACTTTACCACCCAGGTAAAGCAAATGTTGTTGCTGTTGCTCTCAGTCGGAAAGTCAATCTTGAAAGGAAAAGGCCAAGAGCATTGAGAATTCAAGTTGTCTCGACAATTGTGGAAAGTATCAGGAAAGCCCAAGAAGAAGCTTTAGAGAAGAATGACCGAAAGGAAGAACGTTTGGGAAAAATGTTAGTGTTCGGTGAAAACAGTCAAGGACTGAAGGTATTCCAAGATCGGATTTGGGTACCTATGACGGGAGGAATAAGAGATCTTCTGATGAAAGAAGCACACAAGACCATGTACTCAATTCATCCCGGTAGCACTAAAATGTATAGGGACCTAAAACCCTACTAGTGGTGGCCGATGATGAAACTCGACGTTGCAAAGTATGTAGCTGAGTGTGTAAAAGATGCGAGAGTTAAGGCACAACATCAGAAACCGTATGGAAGTTTAGAACCTTTACCCGTACCCATGGGTAAATGGGAGGATATCACCATGGATTCTGTGACTAAACTGCCCAGGACGAAGAATGGTCACGACATGATTTGGGTAGTCGTGGATCGTTTCACTAAGAGTGCACACTTCATAGCAGCCAATGAGAAGTGGTCTATAGATAAGCTCACAAATGCTTACGTGAAGGAAATTGTAAGACTTCACGGTGTTCCTCTTACGATTGTATCAGATTGTGATAGTCGTTTCACGTCACGGTTTTGGAGGAGTCTACAGGAGGAGTTGGGTACAAAGTTGTGTTTAAGTACTGCTTATCATCCACAAACTGATGGTCAGAGCGGAAAAACGATTCAACCACTGGAAGATATGCTGAGAGCATGTACCCTCGAGTTCCAAGGGAACTGGGACGAGCAGTTACCTCTGGTAGAATTTTCCTACAACAATAGTTTTCACTCGAGCATCAAGATGGCACCTTATCAAGCCTTGTATGGACAAAAGTGGTGTACGCCGTCTTGTTGGCTTGAAGCCGGAGAGAAGTAGTTTATGGGCCCCGAGATAGTCCATGCGACTGCTGAGAAATTGAAGGTGATTAGGGAAAGAATGTTAGCAGCCCAGGATCGTCTGAAGTGCTATGCTGACTAGAAAAGACAACCGATAACCTTTGAAGTTAGGGATTCGGTTTTCCTAAAAGTCTCACCATGGAAGGGACTTATACGATTTGGGAAACGAGGAAAGTTGAGTCCAAGGTTTATTGGACCGTTCAAAGTCCTTTAGAAGATTGGGAACCAAGCTTACAAGCTCGAATTACCCAAAGAAGTAGATGGTATTCATAACACCTTCCATGTGTGTTATTTGAGGAACTTCACGGGAGATGTTCCCGACATAATTCCAATCTCAGAGTTAAGGATGGATGAAAACAAAAGCCTGATCGAAGGGCATGAGGCAATTGTTGACCGTAAGATTAAGAAGTTATGACACAAGATGTTTGACTCAGTGCTAGTCCGATGGAAACATTCGAATGGGCCGAATCTCACTTGGGAAACAGAGGATGACATGATGAGTCGCTATCCACATCTGTTTGCTGATGCATGATTCCAGGACGGAATCATCCTAAGCGGAGAGAATTGTAACGCCCGAGTTTCAGGGCTAAGCATATTTGTCAATATAATAGTCTAGGTCAACTCTTGTAACTCTTTTTGAAGTAATAAAGATGAAATATTTGAGTATTATGTGAATTATGTATATTTATGTGCTTATTATTTAATTAAAAATGTATAATTAATAAAGAATGTAGTGGTCGAAACAAGGATTCTGGGGATATAGAGAATGCCAAAATCCAAGTTATAACGAAGAAGTTATGGTTCGCTGAAGTTTTACGGCAAATCCGGCATGGCACCGGGAGACGTAAATAGTGAATTTACGATGAAGGGACTTTTAGCCTTAGTGATCTAAACCAAAGTTGTAGTATATGTTAAACCGAGAACATCCATAAAAAGAACTCCCAAATCTGACTTCGTATGAGGAAGTTATGATTTTTCTAAGATTCAGCTTAGCAGTGCACGGCCCGAAACTCGAATTTTAGTTCGAGCGGTTTTTGGCTTAGGCGACCTAAATGAGAGTTGAAGATCTCATTATTAGGAAATCAATAGTAAAAAGACAGACGAAAACAGAGTCCGTATGTAAAAGTTATGAATTTTACGCGGACGTTTAACAGTATAATCTCCTTGTACTATTAAATTTAAGATCGATCAAGAATTAGCCGACATAGTCAAAATGAAAGCTGTAGATCTTATTATTACCTACGCATGGATAAAAACAACGTCAAAAACAGAGGTCGTATGTGAAAGTTACGGGTTTTAGAAGTCGGAAGTGTGTTGTGCGAAAATGGGTGATGTGGCACAATCTTGGCCATTGCTTTCTCCCCATAGCTTGCCACCAGATGGTGACATGTGGCACCAAGTTCAGCCACATTTCATCCTATAAATACCATCTCTCCCACCCTCATTTTCTTCACACCTTTCTCATTCTTTCTTCTCTTTACTCTCTATCACTCTCTCTAGAACCTCTCTCTGGCCCCGAAATCCCCCGAAAAGCCTAGGGAACCTCCCTAGCACGACGCGGAAGCCCCGGAGTGCTCGATGGCTCCAAGAAGAAGAGCTTTTCGGCTCAGGAACGATGCTCCAAGCAAATCCTGGTTTTATATAAAACCCATCGTAAGTGAGCTACGCCTACGCTATTTTTAATGTAGCTTTTATTTAATTATAGTAACGTTATTAGGAACTTATAATAAATACTTGGGCTATTTAATTATAGTAGTTTTTTAATGCTTATATAATAGTAATAATAGCTAGACTATTAATTAGTCTGAGCAAATAATAGACTAAACTTTAGTGGTAATAATACTAGGTTTCGTCGAAGGAAATTATTTTAAGAAGCGAAGCGCTGTCTGATTTCGGAATCACCACCTTTTCAGGTGAGTGCATAGTTACTTTCATCTTACACATAGATATGAAGTATTTTATATATTACATGCTATGTGTGCATATTATCTGTATACTTGTTATCTATGCTGGATGAATGTTTTATAAAAGTTTTAAATGATTTAAACTGTATATGTATTTTATATCTACAAAAATGTTGGGGTAAAACATGGGTAGATGTAATAAGACGATGTGTGAAAAAATGATGAGAGGCCTCAATGTTGTTGTTGTTGTTGATCCAGTCATTTAGCGGAGTATAGATGACGACCACGGACTCTTCTAGACAATCTAGTGGAATGCTGACAGGCTCGCAACCTGTAGGTGTTTGTGAACGATGTGTTCACCAATGTACTATATCCCCCACATGGTTGCCTCTAGGACATTTATTGCTGAGGAATCCCCTTAGCAGTAGTGTCCATCCCGATGATGATCCTTACGCTAGGTCCCTTATGATAGGTGTTTAGGGACGTAAAGTGAGGATAACAGGAATGGGTAATCATGTTATTGTTGATTGATGAAATTAATAAACTTATTTATTGTGGGTTGAAAACCCTATGTGCTCACCAGGCTCCCCAGCCTGACCCACTCAATTTCTTTTATTACAGGTAGTGGCGCATGAGCATAGATGTGATGTTTTAGATGAGGGATTACGGATATAGGCCTGTAGATACGAAATAATGTAGTAAGGCTTATATTGTACTGTTTATGCTTTTGATCTGTATCGAACATGACATCCCAGGTCTTTTAATGAAATACATTTCCTTGGAAATGCTTTTGCTAAAATCTTTATCATATTTGTTTTGGGACAATTTCCGCAACACTTTTATTTAAAATGTTACTCTGATTTTCAAACAAAGCATAAACAAAATTGGTCTTTTCTGGCCGTGAAAATGGGGATGTCACAGTTTATCAGCATAAATCTAATGAATTCATAAGTATTTTAGTTTCATTTATTTAAAAAAAACTTGTAATGAAAGACTTGTAATTGTTTGAGGAAAAGTTTGTATAAGTATGAAAACCCTAGAAAATCCCATATTTCCTACTAGTATAAAAAGTAGTCTTCTACCAAGACGCGGCTGTTTTTTAAGGTATGCTTCTTTGTAAGAATGACGGTTTTTCCCATATATAACTATTATTATAAAGATATAGTCTACCTCATCGTTTAAGTGAATGTATCACAAAATAAAGGTAATAAGGAAAATAATATATACATTTGAAATCATATCAAAATATATTCTACCTCATCGTTTATATGAACGTGTCACAAAGTAAAGGTAATAAGGAAAATTGTATAATCCTTAATCATGTATCCATTTGTCTAGGATAAACACGGCGTGGTAAATCACCGAACAGTACAACCGTGAACATCCGTAGATGAACACACCTGCTGTAGCGAGCAACCAGGTGTAGGATGGTCAGTCCAGGAGTGTGTAGTAGTATCTCTTCACATAGTATGTAGTAGTGTCTCTTCATATAATATGTATTGGTGTCTCTTCATTTAGTGTGTATTAGTGTCCCTTCATTTAGTATGTATTAGTGTCTCTTCATTTAGTGTGTATTAGAGTAGTGTATGTATTACTGTATGTATGTATTGGTGTAGTGTATGTATTAGTGTCGTGTATGTATTGTTTTGCATTAACCTATGTATGAACGGACTCTTAGTGTGATTCCTTGTACTAGGAATAGTAAATAGTATCTCATAAGTATACCTATTATAGTTACTAGTAATGTACGTGGATAACTGAAAGTATGCCTTTGCTACCCAAAGGTACTAAATTGACTGATAGAACTTTTATGTCTATATATGTATACATAATATATAACTAATATTTAGACGACATTCGGACAAATAACTGATACCCTAAGGCCACATCCAAACAAGGAAAAGGAATTAAAGTGAGCTAGCACTGCTTATTCCATTAAACATTACTTATATAACTATACATATATAGACATGCATTTGACAATATAAAAGTTTAAAAGAAGTTTTTTAAAACCTTTGAAAAGTGTAATAAATAAGAAGTGATGACTTGATGTCAGATTATAAAATGGTTTACAAGCAGTTTATTTGATATAAACAGTTTAAAGTATAAGAAATCTTTTGTCTGGAACATAGTTTGAAATACGTGAAAACCTTTGTTTGAAACACAGTTGTAACAGATTTTGAAAGGAAAGATACATTATGTAAGATAGTCTGATAAAGAGTTTAACATGTATAGACGTTTGAGAAAGTCATTTAAAAGTAGTATGCTTGGTAAAATAGCTAAAAGTGTAGTAAATCGATTTGTGTACTGGTTATTAATCACATGTGATTGATATAATAACTAGTATGATTCAATTTGTATCCCCCCCATAAAATCATTTAAAAACATTTAAAAGGCTAATTAATGTCACACCCCAAAACCAAGAACGGCGGAAACGTTCTGGGGCGGAGGACGTCATGTACAGTATCACAACAATGAAAAGTAGTAAACAAGCAACAACATCATCCATTGCATTAATAATATAATTATTATACAAGTGTGTTCTGTCAAATTTTGATAAACACTAAAGCATAAATCAAAATGAAAGATGCGTCTAGATGGAGCACCATCTTCCTGAACCTTGCATCGGTACCTGTCTATGATGACCTGAGGATGCAAGTAATTTTGAAAGCGAGTATCAACTTTGAAGCTGGTGAGATCATAAGTCTTTAAGTGTCTTAATTTGTATGTAAATACTTATATGTATTTGAAATCTAAGTATTTGTATGTATACGAATTGTAAGTATTGAAAATGTAAATGAACTATAAGTATGAAAATGTTTGTAAAACAACTGTAACCGTTTGAAAAGCTCTAGAAATCCCTATGATTCCTATTAGTAACAAAAGGAGTCTTCTACCAAGACTTAACCATTCTCAATGTAGCCTTCTACCAAGACCTAACCGCTCTGAATGTAGTCTTCTACGAAGACCTAACTGTTCTGAATGTAGTCTTCTACCAAGACCCAACTGTTCTGAATGTAGTCCTCTACCAAGACCTAATTGCTCTGAATGTAGTCTTCTACCAAGACCTAACTGTTCTGAATGTACTCTTCTACCAAGACCAAACTGTTCTGAATTTAGTCTTCTACCAAGACCAAACTTTCATAGTATTACCCTTTTGTACCAGGGCAACTAACAATGTTAATTGAAGACATCCGTAGATGTACATTTACCTCTGTTGCTAACAGCTGGGTATAGGAATAGTCAGTCCCTAAAAGTATACCAGTAATGGTATCAACCGTTGACATCCGTGGATGTGCTTTTACCTCTGTAGCTAACAGAGATTCTAGGAATGGTCAATCCCGCAACGTATCCTTTGGTACTAGGATATTAAATTGAATCTATCTGGTCGATTATGTGATTGAATCACAAGGTAAAGATAAGAATGAGGATTATATAACAGAATCTATACATATAATATGTACTAGTAATTCTTGTAAGTGTACTCATGTAAATGTGATCATGTGACCATATCTATGTAATAATATGGTAATGTTCTAGTTGTAGTGTACGTTCTCTCCATCTAGCAAGTATTGTAATGTACTGTAATGTTCTAGCTGTAGTGTACGTGCTATCCATCTAGCAAGTATAGTAATGTACTGTAATGTTCTAGCTGTAGTGTACGTCCTCTCTATCTAGCAAGTATAGTAATGTACTGTAATGTTCTAGCTGTAGTGTATGGTCTCTTTATCTAGCAAGTATAGTAATGTTCTAGAAAGTATTGACTCATGAATGAACTGACTCATTGTATGGTATCGCGTTCTACTAATAGTTCTAGTATCTTCCTAAACTACCCATATGGTAGTCTACTAGTAATCTAACTGGGACGTATGAACATGGATGTATACCCTTGCTACCTAAGGGCATTGGATGAACTGGAAGGACCTTTTATGACTATATATGTACACATGATATATAACTAATATTTAAACGACCTTCGGACGAGTACCCGATATCCTATCAGACCACATCCAAATCGAGGAAAAGGAAACAAGGTGGATAGCCTTCCTAAGTCTTTTAAACATTACTTATATAGCTATACATATAGAGGCATGCAATTTATAATATAAAAGCATAAAATAAGTTTTGTAAAACCTTTGAACATAATTATTATCTATGAAAAGATCGACTTGATGTCAATCTATAAAACGGTTTGAAGGCATGGGTTTGATAAAACAACTTTAGCATAAGGAAACATTAGTTTGAATCAAAATTGTAAATAAGTTTGAAATAAAACATACTGAGTAAAATGTACAGTGTAATAAGGAGTTTTAACCACATAAAGTGTTTATGAAAAACATTTGAAGTAAACTGTTTGGTAAAACGGCTAATGAGTAGCCAACCATTTGAATGCTGCTTATTAATCACATGTGATTAATATAATAACTAGCATTATTCTACTTGTATCCCACCCCATAAAACATTTAAAAATTGTTTATAAACACTATATTCATGTCAATATGTGTCCTTATATATCATTTAGGACTTATTGTGTCTCAGGACTTCATTCGTGGAACTTCTTATCCGTACGCACATACCCGTTTGAATCACCCACATCAGGTGAGTTCATACCCCGTAATGAATCATTTAACTAGTTTTAAACTGTTTTAAGGGGGGGGGGGGATACAGGTTGAACATAATGATAATTGTGAAATTATTTGTTGTTAAACATTCTTCAAAATGTTACTTATGTCATTTATAAGTTGTCTTTACATTTCAAAACTCTTTTGAAGGCTGTGTTACTTTATAGTTGTACAGAACTCCGTTTTTAAAGTATAAACATAACTTGTTAGACAAATGAGTCTTTTCATCATCAGTACAATTAGAACATTAGTAAACTATTATAGGTATAGTTTAGGAGAATACTATTCATTACTTCTACTATAATGAAGCACGCAATCAAACAATACCAGAACAGAACATAACAAACAAGATAATTTTCTATAGCATGACAATACGCAGACAGGATCTAATTATACCAATGAATCGCTAACGTATTAGTGATAGTTATATTGGGTATACATGATCATATAACTTTAAAGTGAATTACACAGCTTGCATGGATTTGCTCGGGTCGCAGTGGGTTCCCTCAATCCCCTTTCGTGAGAGCGTTTAGTAGGGGTTCTAGCTTTCACATTATGACCGTAATAAAACAAATATGTTTTTAGGTTAATAGTACCTCTGCATGTCATTATAAACGACATCAGGGTACTCACTTCTCCCATTACTTTCATAAAGTGTCGGTAACACTTGAAGGTTAATCTATTTCTCTTCGAGATGGTTATCAACTAGGGAGAATATACTTTATGTATGACAAAGGAACAGTCGAGTGTTGGTAGAAGGCTACTTTCAAAACAGTTGAGTCTTGGTAGAATACTACTTTCAAAAGAGTAGACTCTTGGTAGAAGACTACTTTCAAAACAGTTGAGTCTTGGTAGAAGACTATTTTCAAAACAGAAGAGTCATGGTAGAAGACTACTTTCAAAACAGTTGAGTTTTGGTAGAAGGCTACTTTTAAAAGTTAGGACCATGATTCTAACTTTATGATTCCTTAATGTATACACCATAGAATACGTATATGCCAATAGATTCCGACAGCTAATAGGATGTGTGCCTTCACTTCATTTCCTGTTCTCGTTTGATGTGGTCTTGAACTGAGTTCCCGCAATCTATTATTTACCCGAATCTATATCTATTTATGCTTAGTATACATTAAGTCATCATAAGGATACCAGGTATGGATCAGGTTATGGGACACAGGGTCAATGTAGAGTTTTTCTAGTGCAAAACTTTCGTTTCAAAGTTAGGACTTTTGGTATACAAAACTAGCGATTTTCCCAATTAAGGGCTTAATCCATTTTATTAAGCCAGTACAGTTTTAAAGACTTTAAGTGAGTTAACTCTATAACACCTTAGTTTATAGACCATGTTTATATATACAACTAGTATCTGACAGCTAGTAAGATGTGTTCTCTTCGATGTACGTCCTATTCCCATTGGATATGGGTTTACACCGAGGTCACCCAATCTACTATCTACCCGATATCAAATTATATATAGCAGTATAAACAAAGCTATTATAAAAGTAATCACCATAGTCAATATTTTATTATAAGAAATATATGTTTTCTTAAAAAGGAACTCTCCATTTGATATAAAGGAACCATTACAAATAACTCCATGAGTAACAAGTGAATACACCAAGGTTATATATGACAACGATCTAACAACCAATGGAAGGTGTGCTATCCGCCTTACTTACTGTACCCTATTGGGTTGTGAGTTGAGGGCAGATGCACAAAATCGATTGTTTGTTTACTCCAAGTACATATAACTTGTACCCACTTATTACCCTATTGGGTGTGATAGTAAACTCTATGTGTTCTTAATCTTTTTAATGTTTAAGGTCCTAAACACTTCAAGGAAGTGATCTAGACTAGTATCCACGGCTAAGGAAGGGACTAGGGCTCACTTTGCTCCCTCTATTTGGGTTTACAGCTCAAGAATATGTCTTGGCCGTAAACTCCTTTGAAATTGTATTTCTTGATGATATCTTGGTGTAAACTAGTTGGCTTATGTATAGAACAAGCTAAGACAAGAGTGCTTATAGTATAGAAGCTTGTAAGGGTGCTTAAAGTCCAAGAACACTAGTGTGTGCTCTTGGTGAAAATTGAAGATCTATGAAAACATGATTTTCACGGATGAAATCATGATAGAATGCTAGATTAAGAGGTGTATCAACAAGTCAAGGAAGAATAATTACTAGTTTTGAAGATTTAAGATAAAGATCCGGATGATAGTTGAGAGGGAAATCAGGTTTTCTCTAGCATGGAAAGTGAGAAATGAGGTAAAAATGACTAAGTGTCATATATATACTTCTTAGAGTTTACAGCCGTAAACTCCATGTTTGGGCCATAAACTCCAAACGCTTGGTGTTTTGGGACTTCAATGTTGCACATTTAAACCTGGAGTATACATCCTATGATTACCTATGATGTATTAAATCTCAGAATGCTCAAACGGACACCAAACGGGCTACAAGTTAGTAGAAATGAGTTTGACTTTCAATAAAGTGTTTGACTGTACAGGATAGAAAATTTCGGGTTGTCACATAATCTTATTATTCTGGCACTCGAAACATGCAAAAGTGAAACAACAGTAAACAATTGACACAAGATAGTAACTTTACTCATAAATAAAACTCTTTTATTCAATCATCAAATGTCAATTTTATTTTTATCTATTACAAGTTTCTAAAAAAATATCTAATCACTAAAACTAATATCGTCCTTAAGACCAATGCTTCTCGCATGTTAAAAGCGCTTAACCCTGCTTAGACCCTTTGTGAGGGGATCTGCTGGGTTCACTTCTAACGATACCCTCTTCTACCCGATGTTTGATGAAGTGGTATTTTCTATCGATGTGCCTGGATATCCTGTGATCCCTCGGTTCCTTGGTCAAGGCAACCACTCCTTATTTATCGCAGAAAATCTCCATAGGCTCCTTTTTGGTCGATACGACTCCAAGTTCTCTAATGAAGTTCTTCAACCATATAGCCTCCTTCGATGCTTCACTCACTTCTATGTATACTTATTCGTATGTTGAATCAGCCACAGTCTCCTGCTTGGAACTTTTCCAAGTCAATGTACACTTATTCGCTGTCCGTTTCCATTTTCCACTTTGCAGACTCAGGGCCTGCCATGGCTTCCTT
This sequence comes from Lactuca saligna, assembly GCF_052625555.1. Lineage (NCBI taxonomy): Eukaryota > Viridiplantae > Streptophyta > Magnoliopsida > Asterales > Asteraceae > Lactuca > Lactuca saligna. The sequence continues at coordinate 53,906,100 of NC_136418.1, read as the reverse complement.
TTAGTTGTTAGGTTCATCCATATTTATTTGTGTAATATCACTAATAAACGTATCACCCTTAGTAGTTACATGGAAACCATATAATACGGGAGGAACACTAACTCTCCTCGCAACAAAGACAACATTGTCACTATGTCTGTACAAGAGATATCCAAATGATTTATACGGGTAGCCGGTGAAAATACAATGCTTACTAGGAGGTTCAAGCTTGTCATGAGTCTCTCGTCTTACGAAAGCGTCGCAACCCCAAACCTTGATATGTTCCAATGAGAGAACCTTCCCTGTCCACTTCTCATGAGGTGTTTTGGCAACCTTCTTAGTTGGGACTAGATTAAGGATATGGGCGGCATTCTCCAAGGCATACCCCCAGAATGAGATAGGTAATGAAGATGGACTCATCATGGAACGAACCATGTCCAACAAGGTTTGGTTGTGCCTCTCAGCCACACCATTCACCTGAGGTGTCCTAGGCGGCGTCAATTGTGAAACAATTCCATGATTCTTAAGATAGTCACGGAACTCGATACTATGATACTCACGACCTCGATCAGATCAGAGCATCTTTATCTTCCTGCCCAATTGATTCTGCACTTCTTGATTAAACTCTTTGAAAATTTCAAAGGTTTCCGACTTGTGATTGATTAAGTAGATATACCCATATATGCTATAATCGCCGTTAAAAGTTACATAGAAGCGATTAGCATCCCTTGTGGTAGATCTGAAGGGCCCACACACATCGGTGTATATGAGATCTAACAAACCCTCACCACTTTCCAAGAAGACAAGATTCACACGTGTCATCCGACTTTAGGTTAAATGACTCCAATACTCCATCGTTTTGGAGTTGGGCTATGTGCTTCTTTTTGACATGTCCAAGATGACAATGCCACAAGCATGCCTTCTCCAAACCATTGGACGAATCAATAAGCAACACATTATTTCCTAAGTTGTCTACAACCATCACAATTTCATATATACCATTACATGGCAATGATTCAAAATAAGATTTACCATTATAGAAAGATTAATATAAGCAATTTCATTATTAAACAAAAATCTAAAACCTTGTTTATATAAACCATGAAAAGAAATAATGTTTCTCGCCATTTTTGACGAGTAGCAACAATTGTTCAACTCTAACCCTAACCAAACACTAAGCAATAACGAATAAACTCTAATCTTGGTGACAAGTGACACTTTCCTATTCCCGATGATCAAGTTTATCTTCTTACACTCAACATCCCTACTTCTTCTTAGACCTTGAAAATCATAACAAATGTTAAAACCACATCCTACATCAAGGACCCAAGAACTAGCATGTGATGAGTTATTAGACTGAATAGTGTAAATAGTTGCGAAGGTGGACTTTATCTTCCCCTCCTTGATGTCTTGTAGATACTTCGGGTAACTTCATTTCTAATGCCATTTGTTGTGATAGTGAAAGCACTCTGCTTCTTTAGGATTAGATGAAGGAGCAGCAGAACCACCTTTGGTTCCACTTGAAGAAGAACCATCAGGAGACCTCCCTTGTGGCTCTTAGAAGGAGCTTTCCTCTTCTTCCCCTTCCCATGTCGAATTGCCACGAAAGGGACAACAATAGTAGCATTTGGTGCGACAACTTTTCCTTTAAAGCTGGTTTCAGCAGTTCGTAACAACCGTTGAAGTTTGCTCAACATCACCCCATCCTTGTTCATATGATATGACAACACGGAATTTTAAACCAATGTAATGACATTCAATCAAACCCTGTAACCCCGCTTTTTTTATAGTTAATAAAATAGCTTCGAAAATAAAATGTTCAGAAAGTCTCAATTGGGATGCCTAAATGATAGATATCGTGTCAAGGTTTTCAGGAATATTCAGAACACTCAAATCTAAGTTATAACAAGGAAGTTATGACCAACCGAAGATTCGTGTGAAAACCGGTAAAACCCTGATAAACGTAAAAAGTGAAATTTCGATAAAATAATTTTCAGCCTTAGGTATCTAAACGAAAGTCGCAGATTATACTAAATCGTGAACGTGCATAAAAAGAACGTCTAAATCTGACTTCGTATGAGAAAGTTATGATTTTTCTATGTTTCGGACATAGCAGTAAACAATTAAAAACTCGAAGTAAAGATCGATAGATTTTTGGCTGAAAAAACCTAAACGATAAACAAAGTCCTCAACAATAGTAGCACAATGGTGAATTTTCATGTGACGGCCTATTAAAAATAAATAATTAAACATAAAGTCAAAACTAGCCGACGGAGTCTAAATGAAAGTTGTAGAGTATAGTTTCACCTACGCATGCATATAAAGAACGTGGAAAACGGAGCACGTACGCGAAAGTTATTCAATTTAGAATTTTGGAAATTTAAACTACGCCCCGCATACCAGAGGACAGGAGCCTCGTCCCACAGCTATGCATGGGATGACGACTCACTACGCCCAGCGTAACTAGGGTGAGTACGCCCCGCGTACGAGGGGGTTTCAGCCCCTATAAAAAGGGTGCAAGGGTTCGGGGATTACTTGCTCATTTCTTCTCTTTCTCGTGCCGAAGCTCTGCGAAAAAACCCTCGGAGCCATCCCGAAGTCCCAGTTTTCATATTCAAGTTCGGAAGGAAGTCTTACGCTCCCGAGATTCCCTAGAATCCTTAGAAAATCATTTTTCTCTAGTCGAAGTTCTACTTGATTTTCGTCTAACCCTCTTCAAACAACCAAGTGAGTTCATACCCCAATTTCCATGCTTTTAACTGATTTTAAATGCTTTCTAACACTTTACCGGGGGGAGGGGGGGGGGGATACAAGTAAACACACGGTTAATCCCGTGTGCAAACATAAATCTTTTATTATACACTTCATGTTGTCTTTATAACTACTACATGGATTTTGTTAACATGCAAACATCTTATACTACCATACCCTCTCGGGATGAAGCTTAATTATGAATATTTGAAGGTTTATTTATATGTTATCATGTCAAGGGTAACGATTTTTACTATAACCTTCGTAAACATGCAAGAACATACAAATCATTATTATACCTTGTCAAAAATGTAGAAAACGATAATTATTTCAGAGACAAACATATTCATTCTAATACGTGACTTAATTGAGAATTCGTGAGTCGTTTATCTTCAAAATACCTTTTAAGGTACCGTTAGAAGTCCTGTTTATACCCAGAATCTCCCGTCCGGAGAACGTGACAAGTGTGTATAGATCTATATAGGACTAATGATCCCGCTCGCTGATTGCTAGCTATAGTCTCCGGGGTGAAAAGTGTCATCTTATTTCGACACCTGAAGAACGTTGCTACAGGAAAATTATGATAGTACGCTTATAAAAACTCACTGGGTAGACAATTATTATGGTATTACGTTCACACGAGAAAAGTAACAGATACAATTCTTTTCACATTCAAACACGATATTTTTATAGTTTTGTTTTACAATAAGACTATACATCATCTTTTGAGCATGTCATAATTGCTTACAGGTTACGGTCTACGACATTTGAGATTGCATTTCACTTTTAGGAAAATATACGATTTTCTTGGTTGAAATACCTACAATTTATACAACAATCATTCATACTCATTTCATACACTTATAAGAAAATATCGGATATTCTGGAAAACATACACGAACTTTCGAATGGCATTCATTTTCTCAAACCACTACTTATGAACTCACCAACTTTGTTGTTGATACTTTTTCTATGAAATAACTTGTATTCTCAGGAAACCGCTAAACCAGGTATCAACTACTTTTGAAGAATAACGCGCTGCCGTTAGTAACATATTTTGGATCACCATATTGTATTTGATTTCCTTTGCAAACATGTAACACATACGATCATGTAAAATTATGGTGGTGTGTACTTTCTTTACTATTCATTTGTCATGATACTTGGCATGACGTCCTCCGCCCCTAAACGGTTCTGTCATTCAGGTTTGGGGGTGTAACAAATTGGTATCAGAGTATTATTTATAGTGAACTGTGTATATCAAAACCATTTTTGATATACAACTATAAACAAAACTAGGCAAAAACACTTTGAGTGAGATTTATACTTTTAAAATGAAACTTTTATAAAGTATACATGCATACATTATATAACAGGGTCAATATCGTAATAAAAACAATATAGAAGTATTATAGATTAGTTGTGCAACACAGGTATGCCTTGGAATATGTAATCGGGTCTGGGATGGATATAGCCTGATCAACTATATTTGTCCGAGAGCCGACCAACATATGCTAGGGGATAGTTATAATGGATACCAAGTCTAAAACTTACCTAAACTATAAACTTTAGAATCAAACCTAATATCTAAATACTATATGAGTATTTTGTAAATACAATAGTTTAACTTACACGTTTAGATTTACATGTTTTAATTTTTAAACAATTCTCATATCTTTATTCTCATGCAGTCACAATGGCTAGATTCATCAACCAGGGGACCCCTTCTACCCAAATCAAGGCAACGAAGGGTGGGTAGAGGATGACCCAGAAGAGGAGGAACCCATGAAAGAGGAGGAAGAGGATGGCCCGGATGGGACAGACTCATAGCCAGAGGTAATCAACCCACCAGCCGTCCGACCTCCTGCTGTTAGAATGGGTTTTCAGGGACCAACTCCTATTTGGGGAAGCCACATTCACCACTAGAGTCAGCAACAAGGAGTGCGTCCTCCCTACGGCATGTGTCGAAACTTCCATAACGTCAGTAATGGAAGTTCAACTGAATGAACACTCCCAATCATTGTAGGCAAGCTAGCTAACCAATCCTACCAATTAGAAGTCTCAGTGAACTGGATTCGTGAAGTCAACATAGAGGTACAAGGTAGCGCTGCCGACATTCGTCGCCTTGACAGGTTACAGGAAAATGCCCAACTCCACATCGACCCACTCCAAAATCAAATGAATACAATTCTCACTGAGGTAAGAGAAATGAGGGAGCAGCAAGCCACCTTTGAAAGGTTCTTAATGGGAACCAAGCAATCAAATGCGGAGTCAAGCTCCAACCGCAACCCACCTCGCAAGTTGTTCTTGCCTGACTCCCAAAATTTTGTTATAGAATAGGATCTCGGCTAAAAGTCTTACTTTTTTCTAACTTTTGTAATAGGACACCTTTAGAAAGGTCAAAATTTTCCTGGCTCTAGAATGTAACCTGATATATGTTTAATATAATGATTTACTTCCTTCATATGTTAATTCCTTGCATACCACTCAAACTCATAAGTCTATCTATAAACTCTTATTATGAATCACACACGAAAACCTTGTTTAGGTCAAAACTAATTAATGAAATGTTGAAAATAGTTAACCCATTAACACACGAATTTCAATTATTTAAGACTTATTGTCTTTCATTATTTCTTTGACAGCACGATGCCTCATCATAGGTTAGCTCGCAGGAACGCGAAACCAACACCGCCACCACCACCCCCAACTTACGATCCCGCTATGGTACAGGCTGCCATCACCATAGCAGTAGCAGCTGCGCTAACCCAAATAAACACTAATGGAACTGGGGGAGCGGGAGTAGTACCAATCATCAGAATGATGGCACTGGCCATGGTCATATTAGGGAATACACCTACAAAGAATTCTCAAACGGGAAGCCAAAAATGTTCAACAACACTGAAGGAGTCATTGCACTTATGCAATGGTTTGAAAAGACTGAGACAGTCTTTGAAATTTGTTCATGCCAAGAAATAAGCAAGGTCAAGTTTGCTGCTTGTACCTTGACAGACCGAGCCCTCACATGGTGGAAGGGCCATGTGAAATCCATATCTCTTCCAGTCGCCAAAGCCATGAGCTGGTAGGACTTGAAGGTCATACTGTTAGAAGAATATTGCCTGAGGGGTGAAATTCAAAAACTAGAGCAGGAACTATGGATCTTGAAAATGGTTGGTTCTAACCTAGCCGCCTATATGGCCAGGTTCAATGATTTGTCAGCCTTATGCCTAGGAATGGTCAACCCAGAGCCGAAGAAAGTGGAAAGGTACATCTGGGGGTTGTCAACCCAGATTCAAGGGCATGTTTTGGCATCCAACCTAGTCACATTCAACAGTGCGAAACGCCTGGCTCAACAACTAATCGATCACGAGGATGAACGGGGTACTATCGTCGTTATTGCTAACCCACCAAAGGAGGTAGAGGACCGAAGGAAACCCTGGAACAAGAGAAAAGGGAAAGCCCCGCAAGAGAACCCCATGAAGCAGCAGTTAGTGACAGCTCACGCTGTTACTGTCCCTACCACCCCCGCACCAATAAAGTCGTACGTCGGCAACCTGCCGAAGTGCAATAGGTGCAACTTTCATCACCACGGACCCTGTCGTAAGATGCATTGTACCAAGTGCAACGTGAAGGGACACACTGTCCGCTTTTGCAAGGAACCAACCCAACCAGCCGCTTTGGCAGCTAATGTGGGAGTAGGTCGTACTTGTTATGAGTGTGGAGCAAGGGGACACTTCTGAAGGGACTGCCCAAAAGCAAACAATGGGAATACTGGTGGAAGTGGTCGAGTATTCGCAATGGGCCAGGAGGAAGCCGTTGCAGACCCCACTAGTGTTACGGGTACGTTTATCCTCAATAACTCATATGCATATATGTTATTTGATAGTGGAGAAGAGATGATTTTTGTGAGTCACAGTTTTAAAAAACTACTCAAACAAATCCCTCAATCATAGTGAAACTTTTATAGTAGAAATGGCTAAAAGGAAAACAGAAAACGCTAAGGAAATATACTAAAATTGTACCTTCTCGTTAAACAATTAATCCTTTCCAGTCAACCTCATGCCAGTCTCAATAAAACGTTTCGACGTTATCATAGGCATGGATTGGCAAACTAATCATCATGCGGACATTTTTCGTTATGATAAGGATGTTCGCCTTAATCTGCCAAATGGAGAAGCCCTCGTTATTTATGGCGACAAACCTCGTATAGTCTCTTGCATCAAGGCTCAAAAATATATGCGCAAGAAATGACACGCGTTCTTGGCACATATTGTGGATGTGAAACGAGGAGTAGAAGACATCAATAGTGTGCCTAACGTCTGTGACTTTCCCGTTGTCTTTCCTGAGGATCTTCTGGGAATACCTCCTACAAGGCAAGTCGAATTCAGAATCAACTGATTTCTTGGAGCCACCCCTATAGCCAAAGCGTCGTATCACTTAGCCTCAGCACAGATGGAAGAACTATCCAGTCAACCGAACGAAATTCCCAGCAAAGGATTTATCCGACCAAGCTTCTCACCTTGGGGAGCAGCAGTGTTGTTCGTGAAAAAGAAAGACAGATCGTTTAGAATGTACATCGACTACCGAGAACTCAACAAACTTTCCATCAAGAACCAATGCCCCTACCACGAATAGACAATCTGTTCGACCAACTCCAAGGAGCAAACTATTTCCCAATATCGATTAGAGATTGGGATATCACCAGCTACGAGTCCTAGAAGGTGATATTCCCAAGACGGCTTTCCAAACAAGATACGATCACTATGAATTTGCAATGATGTCGTTCGGACAAACCAACGCCCATGCCGTGTTCATGGACTTAATAAATCGAGTATGTCGTTCCTTCCTGGAAAAATTTGTGATTGTGTTCATAGATGACATACTCATATACTCAAAGAGTAGAGATGAACATGGGCATCACCTGAGACAAGTCTTAGAGACATTACGAGCTGAGAGACTTTATACAATATTCTCAAAATGCGAATTCTGGATTAGGAAAGTGGACTTCCTAGGGCACATGGACAGCGAAGAGGGAATCCACGTGGACCCTTCTAAGATCAAGGCTATCAAGAATTGGGCTACGCCCACAACGCCAATCGAGATTCGTGAATTCCTAGGTCTCGCTGGCTATTACTGTAGGTTCATACATAACTTCTCCAGCATTGTGAAACCTCTTACCTCCCTAACTCAGAAGGGTGTAGCCTACAAATGGGGAGAAAAACAAGATACCACATTTCATACCTTGAAGCAAGACCTGTGCATTGCACCCATCTTGTCCCTTCCATAGGGGACAGAAGACTTTGTAGTATATTGTGATGCTTGCAATCAAGGGCTGGGTTGTGTGGTAATGCAGTGAGGAAAGGTTATTGCGTACGCCTCATGACAACTGAAAACACATGAGGCCAACTACACCATTCACGACTTAGAACTTGGAGCAGTGGTGTTCGCTCTGAAGATCTGGAGGCACTACCTATACGGTACGAAGTGAACTATCTTCATAGACCACAAGAGCCTCCAGCACATATTCGATCAGAAGGAGCTCAACATGAGCCAAAGACGTTGGGTTGAGCTAATCAACGACTACGAATACGAGATTCATTATCATCCGGGAAAAGCCAATGTGGTGGCAGATGCCCTTAGTCGTAAGGAGTACTCTGGTTGAAGAGTGAAGTTATTATCCTTGATGATCCATTCACACTTGTCAACACAAATCAAGGAAGCTCAACTGGAAGGCTTGAAACCCGAAATCATGACAGGTGAAGCACTTAGAGAGATGGACAAGAATTTTGAGATCAAGAGTGATGGAGTTCGTTACCTCATGAACCGAATCTGGACACCGAAGTTGGGTGGGTTCAGAGAAATGGTTATGGAAGAAGCACACAAGACCCCATATTTCGTGCACCCAGGTTCAGATAAGATGTACCTGGATCTCAAGAAACTCTACTGGTGGCCAAACATGAAAGCAAAAATTGCTACCTATGTGGGAAAGTGCTTGACTTGCGCCAAGATCAAAGTAGAACATCGGAAGCCCTTAGGTCTACTCCATCAGCCCGAAATACCTGAGTAGAAGTGGGAGCAGATTTCCATGGACTTCATAACCAAACTACCCAACACGCAGGGTGGTCATGATACCATTTCGGTGATCGTCGACATGTTAACCAAATCTGCCCACTTCTTTCCTATCAAGGAGACCAATAATATGGAGAAACTAACAAGAAGCTACATCCGAGAGATCGTGGGACCTCATGGATTACCAATATCTATCATCTCAGACCGAGACAGTAGATTCACGTCAAGGTGTTGGCAGACACTACAAAAACCCTTGGGAACTATACTCGACATGAGTACAACCTATCACCCACAAACTTACGGACAGAGTGATAGAACGATCCAAACACTATATGACATGTTGTGAACATGTGTAATCGACTTTGGTAAAACGTGGGACATCCACCTACTATTAGTTGATTTCTCTTATAACAACAGCTATCACACTAGCATCAAGACTACTCCGTTTGAATCCCTTTACACCCACAAGTGCAGGTCTCCTCTGTGCTAGGCGGAAGTGGGTGACACGCAGTTGGCAAAAGAACTAGTGCTAGATAGCACTCTCACTGGTCCGAAAATCATAAGAGAAACGACTGAAAAGATGGTTCAAATTCGAGAACGACTGAAAGCCTCAAGAGATAGGCAAAAGAGCTATGCCGACAAAAGAAAGATGCACTTGGAATTTCAGGTTGGTGACCGCGTTCTACAGAAGGTCTCACCCTGGAAAGGCATGATACGCTTCAAGAAGCGTGGAAAACTAAACCCAAGGTACATTGGACCTTTCGTAATTACTGCACGGATAGATTCAGTACCTTATAGACTCCAACTTCCAATCAAACTTAACAAAGTACATCCGGTGTTTCACGTGTCTAACTTGAAGAAGTGTCTATTTGACGAAACTCTTGTAATTCCACTCGAGGAAATCGAGCTGAATGAAAATCCTAACTTTGTAGAGGAACCCATCGAGATCATGGATATGGAAATTAAAAGAACTAAACAGAGTCACGTACCAATAGGGAAGGTTTGTTGGAATGCTAAGCGAGGACCTGAATTCACTTGGGAGCAAGAAGATCTGATGCAACAAAAGTACCCGCATCTCTTCCCTAGTCCGTAAACATTTGTCCTTGTAAATACTTTTGGGACGAAATTTCTGTAACAACCCGAAATTGTTCGTCGCCAAAACCCGTTCTACCTGAAAAGTCGTCGTTATCAAATTCGTTCCGTTTTCTCTTTGGAGTTAATAATATAAACTTATATGTTTATTTTAATTTAATGAGTATCTAAATCACTCAGGAACTCACGTAATTAGCCCGAATATAATTATTTAATAAGTTTTAAAAATGTCCCCGCCGGGTGACGGTAACTTAATCGGGTGCGACCAAAAGCCGCGTTTAACGTCGGTATCGGGTAGAATTCCACCACGTACAAGTTTTAAGACCTATATAAACGTGTTCTAGCATCCATTTGAAGCTTTTACCTTCTCTCTCTACTCGCTCTCTAACATCTCTCCTAAATCCAAGTTTAAGGGTCCAAAACTCAAATTTAGAGCTTCAAATATCTAAGGTACTTTCCTTAGCTTGTATTGTAACCTCCTTAGCCTTCAAATTCAAGTTCAAAACATGATTTATGACCATATTCATGAGTTTACGGCCAAGGAGCATTCATTGGCCGTAAACTTATATTAAGTGGGTTTTTGAGCCCTTAAACCCCCTCCTTGACAAGTTTGGGACTTAGATATGGCTAAATGGCTTCAAGATATGGACTCTAAACAATTAAAACAAGAACTTTGTGATGTTTGAAGGAGTTTACGGCCAAGGATCATTCTTGGGCCGTAAACTCATATATCTAGGGTTTTCATGCCCTTAAACCCTTCCAAATCACTTATATGTCTTAGTTATGAATTATATAACATTGATAATTGCATTTAGACACTTGAAACATCATTTTTGGGGGAAAAATAAGAGTTTACGGCCAAGACACGTGCTTGGGCCGTAAACTCCTCTAAATGGGGGATTAAGTGTCTTTAAACATATCCGAATGCCCTGAAACTCAACCAATGTCCTTGTGGTAAGTCCTAGAATCATCTAAAAATGGTTTGGAGACCTTAAACACATCAAATGAATCACATATAGGAGTTTACGGCCTAAGCACATAGCCTTTGGCCGTAAACTCATAAAAACATGTCAAAATGTCATTAAACCACCCCTAAAGCCTTGGAATGAATTTTAGAAGTCCATACAAAAAAGTTTTTGGCATTAAAACACAAGGATTTACTCTCTATGAGAGTTTACGGCCATGAGAAGGGTCTCATTAGCCGTAAACTCCAAAAATCCCTTCAAAATTACAAACAAATGCATATAAGACTTTGGTACAATTTTAGCAATCACATGTGATTAGTTTGGGATCCAAAAACACAACTTTTCATGGATTTATAGGAGTTTACGACCATGAGACCATGCTAGGCCGTAAACTCCCTAAAATGTGTCATTTTTATGTTAAAAATCCATTCCATGACTTTGAACCAAACCTAGAAAAATTCCCCTAAGTGTTTTAAGTCACTTTTGCCCATATTTGACCCCACCATGAGTTTACGGCCGTAAACTCATGGAGAATGGGTCTTGTGGCCGTAAACTCCCTAAAGGGGGTGTTCCTTTGAAGTCCCAACTCATTTCCTAAGTCCCTCGCATCATTCATGTCCCTAAACGCCACCCGGGTCCCTCCAAACACTTGTATCGGAGTGTTTTCGCGACTTGAAGCAATTGTCCCTATCCAACAATCAATCTAAATCCTAATTAGATACAAATGTGTATCTTTACATCATAATTAGGAACCTCGTGTGTTTTCAAGTCCCGGATCAATACTTAGCATCCAAACCGTCACATATCTCGTCCGGTGAGTTCATACCCCTACGGCTTTTTCACTGTTTTCAATGTTTTCAGGGGGGGAATACAAGCAAACTACAACTGTTTCCAAATCAAAACATTGATATGTTTCAAATTATATCTGACAAACTTATAAACTCTTTTACGCCTTATGTATTATGCTGAGCATAAGGAATGACTTATCAATTACAACTAAAAGAATTTTAGTTAAGGAAACAATCAAACTAATCAAATTATTATGGGAATAATTTGGGGGTCTTTACTGTTCTTTCTATCATATGTCGATATCTATATCAAGTTATTAGATAAACTATGTCTGATTCAGTTTATCTCCGTATCATTTGAATGTATTGTCAGATAATTTCATTGTATGTATCTATATTTACTGTACTATGTTTCATAATCTTCTGTATGTCGATATCTTATGAGAACCCTGTGAATAGTTTAGTACTGGTTTGTGAGATAGTCACTACCCTTTATGGATGATCAGTAAATTCTCCCCGGAAGTGTAACCAGAGTCTCCTGGAGGGAGAGCGCGGAATTTGTGAATAGATCTATTCGGGACTGACAATCCCACACCTTAACTGCTAGCTAAAGTTAGGCGGGCACGCCTGGGGTTACAAATTTCTGGATATCGTTTCGACGTCTGACAAACGTCAAGGAGGTCACGTTGTCGTATTAGTATGGTTACCCGACTCACAACATGTATTAATATTAGCTTATTCACAGTTTGGGTTTAGAATCTATATCTCTTTCGGGATCGTGATCCCATGGTATTATCAAACTATTTTACATCTAGTACGGGATAGTGATCCCATGGTTTTGTATCTATATCTTATACGGGATAGTGATCCCATGGTTTTGTATTTATATCTCATACGGGATAGTGATCCCATGGTTTTGTAACTATATCTTATACGGGATGGTGATCCCATGGTTTTGTATCTATAACTTGTGCGGGATGTCTTTCCCCATGGTCTTTAACTATATCTTATACGGGATAGTAATCCCATGGTTTTGTATCTATAACTTGTGCGGGATGTCTTTCCCCATGGTCTTTAACTATATCTTATATGGGATAGTGATCCCATGGTTTTGTATCTATATCTTATACGGGATAGTGATCCCATGGTTTTCCAAATCTGTATCTTATCCGGGATAGTGATCCTATGGTTTTCAATCTTTATTTCCATATATACATCAAGTTATCTAGTGTCTAGTCCAGGATGATAGTCCCATGATCTTAAATCTGTACTTTCATATGTGTCAAACTATCTTATATCTCTTTCGGGATAGTGATCCCAAGATTTTCATTATATAGTTTTGTGTGTTAAACTATACTTTGTGATATACGACTGATCTTACAATTAGGAAAATATGGGATTTTCCTGGGGTAAAACACACCACGTAATCGAATTGGTAATGAATGATAACTAAACCAACTTCAAATAAGAAAATATGGGATTTTCTTGGATAACAAGTCTTTTCGGAAACTAAAGGAAGTCGATACATTTTCATAAAACAAAACCGCTTATGAACTCACCAGCTTTATGCTGATTTTCAAACCGCTTGTATTCTCAGGTCCAATTTAGACAGGTACCCGGTGATCTCTTTTGATGAAGACGGAGTGCGTGAAGACTCGTCTGAACTTTTGTTAATATGATGCATATGTATATTTTGTATAACTGTACTTTTGAAACAAATATAAACTTTCATACATATGTACTGTAATGTTTGTTTACTGTGATTACTATGTACATTGGATTTGATACACAATGTGGTAGTCCACCTCGGAAATGTTTCCGCCTTTGATTTTCGGGTTGTGACAGATTGGTATCAGAGCCCTTGTTTATAGTGAACGGAGTATACCAAACCTTACATGGTATAAAACTATAAACACTAAAGGGCCTCAGTGCTCTGAAATAAAAGTATCTTCAAAACTATAAGTATTTTCAAAAGTATACAAGTATACCGAACCGCCGAAATCCGTAACTACAAGTAGAACAAAACATAAGTAAATGGGTGTTGTACATTGCGGTTAAACCTGGGCAGTTATGTAGTCGTGTCTAGGATCAATATAGCCTGGCCAACTATATTCATTTGAGACACGGCCAACATGTGCTTGGGAGTGATTGTGGTACGCAGCATGCCTAAAACTTACCTAATATCTCAAACAACAAATCGTCGCTGCAGCGAACCATGAAATACTATGGGAGTATTTCTCGAGCCAAATCCTTCGTAGAAAATCCTTGTATACGCGATGTTACTTGATCATTCCGCTAGCGATAAAATGTTCTGTCTTGATAACTCTTTCCTGCTTTATCGCTTAGTATGATGCTATATCTATCTTGATGAGATATCCCCTGTTCCATATCGCTTGATTCAATTCAGAGGACTTATAATCCTCTCTTTCCTGATCTTTTTAGATCAAGATGCCTCTGAGAAAGAGACCCAGCTCGAAGAACAACGATAATCCTCCTTCGCCACCACCTTCTCCTCAATTTGATCTCGCATCACTTCAGACAGTTCCGACTGCTGCAATGGTGGCAGCTATGTCTCAAATGAATCCCGGTGGCTCCGGAGGTGATCCCCAGCCCCAAAATCCAGAAGACAGCCAGGAACACCGAAGAGGGGGTTCCTACAAAGACTTCATAAACGCGAAACCCACAACCTTTGATGGCACTGGAGGTGTCATTTCCCTGACTCGATGGTTCGAGAAAATCGAATCAATCTTCGAAATATGTGCCTGTTCGGAGTCTGACAAAGTCAAATTCACCGCCTGCACTTTCCTTGACAAAGCCCTGACTTGGTGGAACGGCCGAGTCAAATCCTTAACCTTACCTATAGCAAATGCCATGGGTTCGGAAGCTATGAAGGAGCTTCTTCTTGCAGAATACTGCCCTCGGGGTGAAATTCAGAAACTAGAACACGAACTTTGGAACCTTAAGATTAAGGGTTCCAACATAACTGCTTATACTTCAAGATTTGATGACCTGGCATTACTCTGTCCGGGAATGGTTACCCCGGAGAGTAAAAAGATCGAGAGATTCATCTGGGGATTAACCCAGCCAACCAAAGGGAATGTCTTGGCTGCAAAGCCAGACACGTACGACAGCGCTAAATGCCTTGCGAAAATATTAATCGATCTCGAAGACAACTCTGATGATGAAGCTACCACTCCCGAGTCGGACACAAGTGGAGGTGAAAGCAAAAAGAAATCTCGGAACAAGCGGAAGGCCCCGAGTACGAAAGGGTCTTCTAAGAAACAGCAAACGGTAGCAGTCCATGCTGCCACTGCCCCTATTGCTTTCTCAGCTGTTGGATCCACAACCCAAATTCCCACCAGTGGATACACTGGTACCCTTCCTTGGTGTGGTAAGTGCAACTACCATCACCGCATCCCTGGTCCATGTCGCAAAAGGATCTGCGACAACTGTGGCAAGAAGGGCCATCTGTCTCGAACCTGTAGAAAACCAGTCAAACCAACGAACCAATCATCGTGGGCAGGAATCAGTCCGGCCTGCTACAATTGTGGTGAAACAGGGCACTTCAAAAGGAACTGTCCCAAAGCAGCTACCACCACTGATCCCTCTGTTGCCGCAAGTATACTTCTCTTTGATAACTCTTATACCTGCAACTCTTTTTGATTCCAGTATTTAGAGGGGAAACCTGTTATCTATCTATTCAAACGTTTTCTAAGCTCAATTCCTCGTATGTGATCGAAATGCGCATCATCGAGACGACTAACCAATGAGATTGAGAACACTAACTTCGTACCTATAGATTGAATCCTCGGTCCAGAGGACTATTCTGTTCCATTTGGTTAAATGAGAAACCTTTCACGAAAATACTTTGATGCTACGTTTAACATGGAATGACTAAGTCTCATTCGTGTTGTCATCTTGGTTTCGAGAGGGTCGCCTATCTATATCTTTTTCCTCGACCTAACTCTCATGATCTTCTGCATCAAACTTTCGTATTGTTTCATGCTTTAAAACTCAAGAGTTTTCCTGATACGAATTACCACATCCCTCGTTTCCATGATCATTGAGAAACGAGAAGTTAGTAGCTCCTTCTACTAAATGTCTGTCCCGAAGAGTTTCCGGGAATTTCATTCGAACATCAAGTTTAGTTCCATGCCATACTCTTCGAGATCTTTGTAGAGATTGATTCTACAACCTTCAGGGTTCAGATGCTCATAGAGCTTGTCAACATCTATCCAGTACATCATGTCTCGAATCCTTAGAAGCTTCTACTCAAAGAAACCCTAGTGATTCCTTGAGGAAACCGAAGTCATCAAGGGTTGGAATTTCCATGAGAAAACCGATTCATAACATAGATTGAGAGAGAGTCAAGATACGAAACGAAGCACGCCCCGATAGTGAGAATTCACTAGAACGCCGAGTAGAGACCCGATTCCACATGAGAAAGTGAAGATCCAAAGTAATAAACTCATTCGTGTCTCATTTCAAACTCATGATCTATATCCTATTCTTTGCATTTCCGGACGAAATTCCCTCTAACAGGGGGATATTAATGTAACAACCCGAAATTGTTCGTCGCCAAAACCCGTTCTACCCGAAAAGTCGCCGTTATCAAATTCGTTCCGTTTTCTCTTTGGAGTTAATAATATAAACTTATATGTTTATTTTAATTTAATGAGTGTCTAAATCACTCAGGAACTCACGTAATTAGCCCGAATATAATTATTTCATAAGTTTTAAAAATGTCCCCGCCGGGTGACGGTAACTTAATCGGGTGTGACCAAAAGCCGCATTTAACGTCGGTATCGGGTAGAATTCCACCGCGTACAAGTTTTAAGACCTATATAAACGTGTTCTAGCATCCATTTGAAGCTTTTTACTTCTCTCTCTACTCTCTCTCTAACATCTCTCCTAAATCCAAGTTTAAGGGTCCAAAACTCAAATTTAGGGCATCAAATCTCTAAGGTACTTTCCTTAGCTTGTATTGTAACCTCCTTAGCCTTCAAATTCAAGTTCAAAACATGATTTATGACCATATTCATGAGTTTACGGCCATCGAGCATTCATTGGCCGTAAACTCATATTAAGTGGGTTTTTGAGCCCTTAAACCCCTCCTTGACAAGTTTGGGACTTAGATATGGCTAAATGGCTTCAAGATATGGACTCTAAACAATTAAAACATGAACTTTGTGATGTTTGAAGGAGTTTATGGCCAAGGATCATTCTTGGGCCGTAAACTCATATATATAGGGTTTTCATGCCCTTAAACCCTTCCAAATCACTTATATGTCTTAGTTATGAATTATAGAACATTGATAATTGCATTTAGACACTTGAAACATCATTTTTGGGGGACAAACAAGAGTTTACGGCCAAGACATGTGCATGGGCCGTAAACTCCTCTAAATGGGGGATTAAGTGTCTGTAAACATGTCCAAATGCCCTGAAACTCAACCAATGTCCTTGTGGTAAATCCTAGAATCATCTAAAAATGGTTTGGAGACCTTAAACACATCAAATGCATCACATTTAGGAGTTTACGGCCTAAGCACATAGCCTTTGGCCGTAAACTCATAAAAACATTTCAAAATGACATTAAACCACCCCTAAAGCCTTGGAATGAACTTTAGAAGTCCATATAAACAAGTTTTTGGCATTAAAACACAAGGATTTACTCTCTATGAGAGTTTACGGCCATGAGAAGGGTCTCATTGGCCGTAAACTCCAAAAATCCCTTCAAAATTACAAACAAATGCATATAAGACTATGGTACAATTTTAGCAATCACATGTGATTAGTTTGGGATCCAAAAACACAACTTTTCATGGATTTATAGGAGTTTACAGCCATGAGACCATGCTAGGCTGTAAACTCCCTAAAATGTGTCATTTTTATGTTAAAAATCCATTCCAAGACTTTGAACCAAACCTAGTACAATTCCCCTAAGTGTTTTAAGTCACTTTTGCCCATATTTGACCCCACCATGAGTTTACGGTCGTAAACTCATGGAGAATGGGTCTTGTGGCCATAAACTCCCTAAAGGGGGTGTTCCTTTGAAGTCCCAACTCATTTCCTAAGTCCCTCGCATCATTCATATCCCTAAACGTCACCCAGGTCCCTCCAAACACTTATATCGGAGTGTTTTCGCGACTTGAAGCAATTGTCCCTATCCAACAATCAATCTAAGTCCTAATTAGATACAAATGTGTATCTTTACATCATAATTAGGAACCTCGTGTGTTTACAAGTCCCGGATCAACTCTTAGCATCCAATCCGTCACATATCTCGTCCGGTGAGTTCATACCCCTACGGCTTTTTCACTGTTTTCAATGTTTTCAGGAGGGGAATACAAGCAAACTACAACTGTTTCCAAATCAAAACATTGATATGTTTCAAATTATATCTGACAAACTTATAAACTCTTTTACTCCTTATGTATTATGCTGAGCATAAGGAATGACTTATCAATTACAACTAAAAGAATTTTAGTTAAGGAAACAATCAAACTAATCAAATTGTTATGGGAATAATTTGGGGGTCTTTATTGTTCTTTCTATCATATGTTGATATCTATATCAAGTTATTAGATAAACTATGTCTGATTCAGTTTATCTCCGTATCATTTGAATGTATTGTCAGATAATTTCGTTGTATGTATCTATATTTACTGTACTATGTTTCATAATCTTCTGTATGTCGATATCTTATGAGAACCCTGTGAATAGTTTAGTACTGGTTTGTGAGATAGTCACTACCCTTTATGGATGATCAGTAAATCCTCCCCGGAAGTGTAACCAGAGTCTCCTGGAGGGAGAGCGCGGAATTTGTGAATAGATCTATTCGGGACTGACAATCCCACACCTTAACTGCTAGCTAAAGTTAGGCGGGCACGCCTGGGGTGACAAATTTCTGGATATCGTTTTGACGTCTGACAAACATCAAGGAGGTCACGTTGTCGTATTAGTATGGTTACCCGACTCACAACATGTATTAATATTAGCTTATTCACAGTTTGGGTTTAGAATCTATATCTCTTTCGGGATCGTGATCCCATGGTATTATCAAACTATTTTACATCTAGTACGCGATAGTGATCCCATGGTTTTGTATCTATATCTTATACGGGATAGTGATCCCATGGTTTTGTATTTATATCTCATACGGGATAGTGATCCCATGGTTTTGTAACTATATCATATACGGGATGGTGATCCCATGGTTTTGAATCTATAACTTGTGCGGGATGTCTTTCCCCATGGTCTTTAACTATATCTTATACGGGATAGTAATCCCATGGTTTTGTATCTATAACTTGTGCGGGATGTCTTTCCCCATGCTCTTTAACTATATCTTATATGGGATAATGATCCCATGGTTTTGTATCTATATCTTATACGGGATAGTGATCCCATGGTTTTCAAATCTGTATCTTATCCGGGATAGTGATCCCATGGTTTTCAATCTTTATTTCCATATATACATCAACTTATCTCGTGTCTAGTCCGGGATGATTGTCCCATGATCTTAAATATGTACTTTCATATGTGTCAAACTATCTTATATCTCTTTCGGGATAGTGATCCCAAGATTTTCATTATATAGTTTTGTGTGTTAAACTATACTTTGTGATATACAACTGATCTTACAATTAGGAAAATATGGGATTTTCCTGGGGTAAAACACACCACGTAATCGAATTGGTAATGAATGATAACTAAACCAACTTCACATAAGAAAATATGGGATTTTCTTGGATAACAAGTCTTTTCGAAAACTAAAGGAAGTCGATACATTTTCATAAAACAAAACCGCTTATGAACTCACCAGCTTTATGCTGATTTTCAAACCGCTTGTATTCTGAGGTCCAAGTTAGACAGGTACCCGGCGATCTCTTTTGATGAAGACGGAGTGCGTGAAGACTCGTCTCAACTTTTGTTAATATGATGCATATGTATATTTTGTATAACTTTACTTTTGAAACAAATGTAAACTTTCATATATATGTAATGTAATGTTTGTTTACTTTGATTACTATGTACATTGGATTTGATACACAACGTGGTAGTCCACCTCGGAAATGTTTCCGCCTTTGATTTTCGGGGTGTGACAATTTCCTCTAACGGGGGGATGATGTGACAACCCAAAATATCAAACTAATATAATGACATCCAATCAAACCTTGTAACCCGTTTTTTTATAGTTAATAAAATAGCTTCGAAAATAAAATGTTCAGAAAGTCTCAATTGGGATGCCTAAATGATAGATATCATGTCAACGTTTTCAGAAATATTCACAACACTTGAATTTGAGTGATAACAATGAAGTTAGGACCAACCGATGATTCTTGTGAAAACAGGTAAAACCCTGATAAACGAAAATAGTGAAATTTCGATAAAATAATTTTCAGCCTTGGGTATCTAAAAGAAATTCGTAGATTATACTAAATCGTGAACATGCATAAACAGAACGTCCAAATTTGACTTTGTATGAGAAAGTAATGATTTTTCTATGTTTTGGACATAGTAGTAGACAGCTAAAAACGTGAAATAGAGATCGAGAGATTTTTGGCCGAAACAACCTAAACGATAAACAAAGTCCTCAACAATAGTAGCACAATGGTGAAAAGTTTATCGAAAAAGGACATTGGATAAAGAAGTTACGGATTATAAATGGACTAGCCGACAGAGTCTAAATGAAAGTTATAGAGTACAGTTTCACCTACGCATGGATATGAAGAACGCGGAATACAGAGCTCGTACTAGAATGTTACGCAATTTAGAAGTTTGGAAATTCAAACTACGCCCCACGTAGCGAGTTACGCCCAACGTACCAGAGGATAGGAGCCTTGTCCCATCGGCCATCATGTCCGAGCTACGCATGCGATGATGACTCATTACACCCAACGTAACTGGGGTGAGTACACCCCGCATACGAGGGGGTTTCAGCCCCTCACTACTAGAAAAATAGCCTTTTATGACGCGCAAACAATGACACTCATTAATATATGTTACGCAACCGAGAGTGACATTAAAAACGTGTTATCTATTCAGAAAATTTAAGGATTTAGGTCACGCATTACTGCGCGCCCTTAAATTATTGTCAGAATAAAAAAATTAAAAAAACACGGAAGGCGCTATATCTTAAATGCACGCCCTCTGTATGTGTCGCTTTATAATTTTTATGAACGCGCGTTCTTTAGTTACAAGCGGGAAAAGAAAAGCCGAAAAAATTAGAAAAGCCCGCTACCTCTTTGACCTAAGCGTTTTGACGCATCTTTTATTCTCCTCACACTGTTGCGCAACCTATTTCAAGGTTACGATTTCATCTCCATCTCTCGACTTCATCATCTCAATGAAGAAAAAAAGCTTCTGATTTTCATTATCTGCTTCATCTCTGCTGTGATTTCACCTACTTCATCTCTGCTGTTCTTGAGAAAAAAGGCCACCCAAGTATTAACTCTTCAAGATTCAGGACCCCAACACCCCATTTACATCTGACCACCAACACCACCACAAACAAAGGTTCAAATCCCCCTTTCCCACCAGTCAAAAATCGCTTCTCCTTACAAGCCCAACATCCGATTGACGGGTTCGATTCTTCTCTTATGGTTATATAAAGGTATGTTGTGCTTACCATCGTTCATCTACCTTTTCTCCATCCACACTCGGTATCTTTTTGTATTTGGATCTGTTAACAGTATACATCTCTTCTTCTTCCTCTCATACCGACGAATTAGGGCAAAATCTTCACCATCTTCAGTCAACTATGGAGGCCAACAACACAAAGAACTATGAGATCTTGCGTGTTCAAGTCCATCGATTTCTTTGTTGGTGTTTCTTCAATCTTGGGTTAGAGAATTGAAATGGATCTGACTGAAGAGATCGAAAACAATGGTGGCATATGGGCTTTGGAGCAGAAGATCGATCAACCAATGGACGAAGAGGCTGGTAGTACAGGTTTAGGTTGATGATGCTTCATCGCCTGTGAGTTCTGTTCTGTAATTCTTTCGTGGTTCTGTTTCTCTTATTATAACTGCTTCTTGGATTTTATTGTTTTGTTAGGATGATTTATTGTTTAATCGGCAGAATAGGGCTAATTATTTATGTTTTTGTTTGAAATCGATGCTTGAACTTGGGTCGGTTTGCGAATTTACTATTGTTGATTGGAAAATTGTACAGGTTTAGGTTGTAGGCTTCTTTATAATTCTTCCCTTACTTCAATTTTGAGTTCTTGTTGATCTTTTTACTTGAATTTTTTTCCCCATTTTGGTTCGACCAGTATGTTATTTTGTTTTAGTGTAATTGACAGCTTAGGGCTAATCATGGTATGCTCAGTTGTAATAATCTCAGTGCAATTCTCTCTAGTTGAATTCTACTTTTCTATTTGTCTACGTGAACTGCCTTGTAGCTTTTGACCTGTGTGTCGTTCATTATGAGATGGAATGAAAAACTACATATTTTCTTTGACTAGTTGATAAAAAGTTTATGAATTTTCTTTGTATGCTTTTGGAAAAAGAAGTTATTAGTTTAATACTTATTCTTCTTTTAACATCATTTGCTGCACAGACTAACAAAATTAGAGCAGGAAGAAAAGAATATAGTAGAAACGAGGAAGAGGAAATTCTTTGCAGAAATACTTAATGCAATAAGGGAACTCCAGTTGCAAGTTCAGGCCTCTCAAAAACGTAGGAAGCAAAGGAATGATGTTGTTCAGGTATGTAAATTATTTCCCTATATTTATATCTATGTATAATCTATAATGTATCTAGTTTTATACATAACCTGATTAGTTCTACTGCCATATGCTTCTATCATGTTGCTATTAAAGTGTATTGAGCTTATTTGGTTTTCTTTTAGATAAGCCTTGATGTTATCTTTTTTGTTGTTACAGGCTTTGGTGCCACTATTGTTGAAAATTCTTGTGTCTGCCCCTCAAGTTATATTTGGATGCTATCTTATTTAGCGTATATAGATGTAACCGAGTGTCCTTTTAATATGTTAAGAACCAAGTTTTATTCAGTTACGTTATCTATAGCACCAACCAATATTGTTCCTCTGTTTTTTCTTGTTTCTGCTGTTCTAATCCCTCTTTTCTTCTCCCCTAGTTCTTCTGTTTTTCCTTGGTGAACAAGGTACACGTACAACTGCGAATATCACCCATTACATATTCAACAAAACTAAAGGAAAAAAAGTAATTGGTAGGTTGAAATTGAGAAATTCGCCATGATTTCATTTGTCATATACTTACTTAAGTAATACCTCCATCTTATTAGATGAATATCCTGATTTAAAGGAAAATGAGCAGCTTGCCATGGCTATTCAAGAAAGCTTGAACATCAACATGAACTCACCACCACGAAATAAACATGGAAGCATGTTTCCTCGTTTGCCATGTTTCTTTCCAAGTGTATACAGGTAGTCTTTTTTAATACTTATTTTTTCTTCCAATATTACCCTTTGCAATCCATCTGAAACATGTGGAATGTAGGATATGTGCAGGTTGCAATGGTGAAATTGGTCATGGGAGGTTTTTAAGCTGCATGGGAGGCGTTTGGCATCCAGAATGTTTCCGTTGTCATACTTGCAATATTCCAATATCTGATTATGAGGTCCAACTCTACTCCAATTCTTTAACAAGGTGTTCCTATATTCCTTCTAAATCGACACCATAAGGTTTATAATTTAAAGACAAAAAAAACATGTCGGATTTGGATTCAGAAGTCCATGAAAATCACAACATTTCTTGTTTCTTGAAAGTTTTAATTTCAAAATTTTACCTTTTTACCCTTTATCATCTATGTAGTTTTCCATGTCTGACAACCGTCCGTTCCACAAATCATGATATAAAGAACATCCTCACCCAAAATGCGATGTTTGCAATAACTTTGTAAGTTCCTTGTTTGTTATTCACTTTTGAATCCCTAAATACATATCCTAGCTCAATCATCTTCGCATAAATCTCCCAGAGATAACTAGTAATTTGATTTTATTGTAAATTAAAAAATGGTCCCTATGCCTCCTGTTTTGACCACGTTTAGTCCAAAATTAAATTCGTTTTCAGTTTCGGTCCTTATCTCAAGTTTTCATATCGATTTTGGTCCTTATTTCAAGGTTTTAAGAACCAAAATCAATATGAGAGCTTGAAATATAAGGACTGAAGTTGAAAAAGTTGTCAAATTTAGACTAAACACTATAAAATCAGAAAGCACATGGACCCTTTTTGTAACTTAAAGTTTATATATGCATCTGAAAGTTTAGATTTGAATAGTTATTTGAGACCTTTCCACATGTGATAAATTCTTCCCAAGTTTTCTATTTTAATGTCAAATCTTTAACATAACTTTGTTCACCTCATCAACTTCCAATCTAAATCAATGCAGCAAAGATGTAGGCTTAGTGAAAGAACTCATGGATGATTGTTTGACTAGTCAACTCTCCAATTTCCTTCGTCCACACGATGTTGTTTCTGCATTGGGCCCCATGTATGAAGGTCATGACAACAGTGGATGCAAAAAATTGCAGTCTCAAATCAACCACTTGGAAGAAACTAAAGGTTTGACTTTTTTTATTATTCCGAATAGCTTTTATTAATCCTTGTAATTATACTTTTATCTTTTTTCTATCAGATGTGCATCCTCAGTTCAGTCCTTGATAAGTGCCTAAGGCTGCTTGGTTTTGAGTCGGCAGCACCTTGCGATACCTCTTGCAAACTCAGGTATGTAGCTTTATTATTCCGAATAGCTCTTGTTTTCTAGTATTAGAAGATCATATGTCTTGATTTCATGCATAACAATAGAGAGATATTGCAGCATCTTTAATAGAGCTATGTAGCATTATAATCCTTCAAATGTGATGGAAACATATGAGGTGCAGTGGATAAGCAAAGAAAACTCTTAATCCCAATGATATCAATAATCTTCCAGAAACTAAATTTAGAAGGAAAACTCTCCATTGTTTGTACGATGCATGATATATTTGCATCCCATGCTATATTATTTAGATGATTTAAATTTCATTAATTGGTTTGAATGTTGGTGTTTAGTAATCAAACTCAATTTATTCCTCTTTTTATTAACAACTTTTATTTATTCATGATCTTCAGCTATCTTCTGCTTGTGGGCGGCTTGTAATTTCAAGTGATGGAGTCTGGGATGCTCTTTCCACTGAATCAGCTCTGGAATGCAGTCGTGGATTGGCTCCGGAATCAACAGCAGCACAAATTGTCAAAGTACGGAAACAAAAAAATGTTAAATTTGTAATAAAATATTATGCAATGGATTCTATTTTTGTATGACATTAAATTTTATGAAATGGATTATATATTTTGTATATGATATTCATTTTTCTATTATGATGCATTAAATGCAAATTTAATTTGAAAATTAGTAAATCTATAAACAAATATATTTTTTTAAACATTTAAAATTATGATACGCAAAAATGTGTGTCATCTTCATTTATGACATGGCCATTCTTGACAGGGGCTTTCTTGATACGCATTGCGTGTCATTAACACGCGCGTCGTAAGGTTACGACACGCGAATGCGTGTTGTCTTCCTTTATGACAGGGCCTTCCTTGATACGCAATGCGTGTCGTAAAGGCGCGTCGTAATTGCACGTCGTAAATGAGCATCGTAAATGCGCGTCGTCTATAGACAACGCGCAAAAGCGTGTCGTCTCTCTTTATGACAGGGGCTTCCTTGACACGCATTTGCGCATCGTCTGAGCCATTTACGATGCGCAATGAGCGTCGTAAAAGGCTGTTTTTCTAGTAGTTCCTATAAAAAAGGGTGCAAGGGTTTCGGGATTATTTGGTCATTTCCTCTCTTTCTCGTGCCAAAGCTCTACGTTTAAACCCTCGGAGCCATCCAGAAGTCCCGATTTTCAAATTCAAGTATAGAAGGAAGTCTTACGCTCCAGAGAATCCCGAGAATCCAGAGAAAATCAGTTTTCTCTAGTCGAAGTTCTGCTCGATTTTCGTCTCACCCTCTTCGAACTAACAAGTGAGTTCATACCCCCATTTCTACGCTTTTAACTTATTTTACATGCTTTTGAACACTTTAGGGGGGGGGGGGGATACAAGTAAACCCACGGTTAATCCCGTATGCAAACATAAATCTTTTATTATACACTTCATGTAGTCTTTATAACTACTACATAGATTTTGTTAACATGCAAACATCTTATACTACTATACCCTCTCGGGATGAAGCATAATTATGAGTATTTGAAGTTTTATTTCTCTGTTTGCATCATATCAAGGGTAACCATTTTTACTATAACATCCATAAACATGCAAGAACATACAAATCATTATTATACCTTGTCAAAACTGTAGAAAAGAGTAATTATTTCAGAGAAAAACATATTCATTTTAATACGTGACTTAATTGAGAATTTGTGAGTCATTTATCTTCAAAATACCCTTTAAGGTACCGCTAGAAGTCCTGTTTATAACCAAAATCTCCCATCCGGAGAACGTGACAAGTCTGTATAGATCAATACGGGACTAATGATCTCGCGCCCCTACTGCTAGACAGTCCCCGGGGTGACAAGTGTCATCTCATTTCAACGCCTGAAGAACGTCGCTACAGGAAAATTATGATAGTACGGTTATAAAAACTCACTGGATAGACAAGTATTATGGTATTACTTTTTCATGAGAAATGTAACAGATACAGTTCTTTTCACATTTAAACACGATATTTTAGAGTTTTGTTTTACAATAAGACTATACATCATCTTTTGAGAATGTCATAATTGCTTAAAGGTTACGGTCTTGGACATTTGAGACTGCATTTCACTTTTAGGAAAATATAGGATTTTCCTGGTTCAAATACATACAATTTATACAACAATCATTGATACTCATTTCATACACTCATAAGAAAATATCGGATTTTCTGGAAAACATACACGAACTATCGATTAGGATTCATTTTTTCAAAAAAATACTTATGAACTCACCAACTTTATTGGTGACACTTTTTTCTTTGAAATAACTTGTATTCTCAAGAAACTACTAAACCAGGTAGCAACAATCATTGATACTCATTTCGTACACTCATAAGAAAATATCGGATTTTCTGGAAAACATACACGAACTATCGATTAGGATTCATTTTTTCAAAAAAATACTTATGAACTCACCAACTTTATTGGTGACACTTTTTCTTTGAAATAACTTGTATTCTCAAGAAACCACTAAACCAGGTAGCAACTACTTTTGCAAAACATGTAACACATACACTCATGTAAACTTTTCAAATATATTTATATTATGGTGGTGTGTACTCTCTTTACTATTCATTTGTTATGATGCTTGACATGACGTCCTCTGCCCCCGAACTTTTCCGCCGTTCACGTTTGGGGGTGTGACATATGATAAGTCATCTTGAACTGTTCATAACAAGGACGTAAAGATTAAAGGATAATATCAATGGCTAACTCTTCATCAAAGTTGACATTCAACTTGATTAAACGATCCACACATCTTTGCATTATTTGCAAGTGGTTCGTGATGGACTCTCCATCCTTCATTTTGGTTTTTATTAACGAGGAAACTATCTCATACCTCTTTTGATGTGCACTTTGATAGTACTTTTCCATCAAATCTTGGTGCATTTTGATAGGGCCAATAATCGTTGTAGAACTTTTCAAGCTTGGGAGTCATAGTGCCTACCATGATGCACGACACCTTTGTTTCTTCTTTGCATCGAGCCCTATACTCGGTGATTTCTTCTGGAGTAGCAGTGTTTTCATTGATCTAGATGAGTTCCTTATCGAGAATCTTTTCCTTATCGTCGTATCTTAGGGCCATGCGAATGTTGCATATCCAATCGTTAAAAGTGTATCCATCAAATGTGACCCTCCCACAAATACCCTAGAGAGAAAGTGGGTTCCAGGAGTTGGTGTTGTTGTTGTAGGAGTTTCAGCTAGACATCTGAAAAAGAAAAGAAACAAAGTTTAGATTATATAAGAATGTCACACCCCTAAACAAGAACGGCAAAATCGTTCGAGGGTGGATGACTTCATGTAGTATCATAACAGTTGAGTAAATAGTAAAGAAAGCAAACACAACCATCATAAATATAATTTTAAAAAGTTACATTATTGATTGTAATACATTTTTCAAAAGAAATTACATTATGAGGATATAATAAGTTTGAAATTTGACACCTTAGCATCCCTTCCCCAAAAGTTGTTGTTTACCTGTATTACTGAATTCCTAAGAAATACAAGTAGTTTCGAAAAAGTAACAACAATTAAGTTGGTGAGTTCATAAACATTTTTGTACAAGAATTGTATGCCTTTTTGTTTAAAGTCATTGAGTTTGGTTCTACAAAATCCAATAGTTTCCAACAACCGGAGTGCATAAGTATTTTCCATACTTATTATAGTGTAAGTAGATTTATATATGTATATATAATCACTAAGGAGTTTGATAGCCCCGCAAACCAAAATGTTTTAATAGTTAATATGAGTTTTATAAACATACTATTGACCCAGACTGCCCGTAACAACATTCTTCAGGCGTTGGTTTGTTATGACGTTTGTCACCCCAGACCTGGCGGTCTAACTGTAGCTAATAGTTTAGGTGCAGGATTGTCAATCCCGTATAGATCTATACACAAGTATCACGCTCTCCCTAGATGAGATTATGGTTTATAATACAAGACTTGAAATGTGAAATTGAAAGTGCGTGAAGTCAAATGTCTCACAAAAGTTAGTATCAAATAGGTTTACGTATGAAAAGTCCATGTTTCTTGTAAAAGTAAGTATTTCCTCTTATTAGTGTTTAAAGTATGTAAAATATCGTGAATATCTCGTAAACTATACCTATTATTGTTTTTCAAAAAGTGTGTTTCATTTGAACGACAAACCTTGGTGTATTACCAACTTTGCATGTAAAGTATAACATTTGTAATAATGTTATTTTACTTATTTAACATTTATACACAAAATGTAGATAAATCATTAAAACTGTATGTAAGGATTTGCATTTTAACATAAGTTTTTCCTGCGTTTCACTTGTATTTTTCCCCCTAAAATATAGTAAACATGTAAAAAAAATATAGGGGTGTGAACTCACTTGGTACGAGTGATGGTTTGAAGAAAATGATGTTTAACCCGGGAAGCACTTTGACTAGAATGAAGCAAGTTTCTCGGGAACTTCAGGACTCCGGGCTTCCGTCAGGGTTTTGATATGTAACAAGGGCATCGGGGTAGTGTCGGGATGCTTAACACTGAGTAAAAGTAGGAAGGGAGAGTAGAATTGAGAACCTAAACCCGAGACCTTCGGTTTCTATTTATAGGGTGCATTTGTGGAGCTCACATCGTGAGCATGGAGTGGCTCACATTGTGAGTTCGATCTTATCCCCTTTCGTAGACCTGACGTATGATAACCCGACTCTAGAACCCATCAGTCACTAGCTCACGTCATGAGCTTCAGGCTCACACCGTGAGTCCTCTGTTAGTGTAGGATTTCGTGTACCGAACATCAGAAATTCATATCTCTCACATACGAGTTCTGATTTTTACGTTTATATCTGCAAGTAGGTGAGAATATACTCTATAACTCTTGTTTAGAGTTCGTCTGCTAATTTATAATTTTATTTTTAATATTACATTTTTAACAGGCTGGGACAGGAAAAGTCCATTAAAAATTCATAACTTCTTCATGCGACGTCCGTTTTCGTCTGTCTTTTTACTGTTGTACTACAATTGTTGACATCTTCAATTCTCGTTTA
Source organism: Lactuca saligna (assembly GCF_052625555.1). Taxonomy (NCBI): domain Eukaryota; kingdom Viridiplantae; phylum Streptophyta; class Magnoliopsida; order Asterales; family Asteraceae; genus Lactuca; species Lactuca saligna. The sequence continues at coordinate 53,876,706 of NC_136418.1, read as the reverse complement.
GGTTGTGTCGGCTAAATATCGCTCGATCTTTATTTCGAGTTTTAGCTGTCTACTGTTATTCTGAAATTTAGAAAAATCATAACTTCCTCATATGAAGTTAGATTTGGACGTTATTTTTATGTACGATCATGGGTTAACCTAATCTAAGACTTTCATATATATTCCTAAGGCTGAAAATTATTTTATTGAAATTTCACTTTTCACACTTAACAGTGTTTTACCGGTTTTGACGCGGATCTTTAATTGGTCATAACTTCTTCGTTATAACTCGGATTTGAGTGTTCTCAGATAAGTATGTATAGAATAGGGAAAATATATAGGTATTTTTGTTTCATCTGATCTTCACGCTCCCAGGTGTATTCAGGTCCTCACTTTGCATTCTAGCGGACCTTTACAATGGGTATGCGACTTTGTTTTGTTCTTATAATTTCATTACCCATGATTTCTACTGGTTCTTCTACGAAGTGGAGACTTTCTTTGATTTCGATTTCATCCGTGGGAACTGCTAGGTTCTCATCCGATGATACCCTCTTTGGCACGAGGAGTCCTTCTATTCGATGTCTGATGAAATGGTAATTTATGTTATCGTGTCTGGATCCCTGTCACACCCCAAAACCGACAACGGTGGAATACGTTCTGGGGTGGAGGATGTCATGTAAAGTATCATAACAATTGCATAATAGTAAAAACAAGCGACAACAGCCATTGCATTTATATAGTAAATTTAATTACAAACATGTTCTGTAAAGTTTAATAGACACCAAAACTATAACAAAATAAAAGAAGGGTCTTGTATGTGCTCCATCTTCTCCAAAAGCTACACCTGAACCTGTCTATCTTTGACCTGAGGATACAAGTTATTTTCAAAACGAGTATCAGCATAAAGCTGGTAAGTTCATAAGAATTTAGTGTCGTTGTTGTGTAAAAGTGTTTACAAACTTTTAGTATAAAAACTGAAATTTATGTTTATGAGTAGTAGAAATCCATAGAAAATCCTATATTTTCCAGAAAAGTACATTGTATGTTAACTCCTTTGAGTTGTGTGTAAGTATTATCATTGAAAACCTTCAGTTGTAAAAGTACGATAATAAATATCATATGAGTAACATAGATAAAGAAAAGTTATGCCTGTTAATAGCAGTAGTGGTGCAAACTTCGATTAGTAATTGACATTTACTTACTTCGGGATGCTAGCTTAGACTTAAGTCTTAGTGTATTAATTTAAATAAAGGTTTAACCCGTCATATAACCAGACTGAATGATAATAGAGAACCCGATGACCTTCCCGGTCATGCCACCCCTAGGCCTGGTCAGCTCAGACTGTAGTTAACAATCGGGATGTAATAGTATTCGCCCTGTATAGATCTATACATGTAGTGTTGCCTTCCTTCCGGAAAGCCCTGGTCACATTGTGTAAGCGCGGTAGAGTGTCTTATAGAGGGATAGTGTGTTATACTTTGGATTAGTGTATCCCCTTGTATTATAGTATAGTAGACTTATAGTTCATAGCATATTCTCTTATACATGTATTAACTTGTAATAATTGCGGTTATAGTGCATATAGTAGTAGTAGAGGTAACGAGCAGTAGTCTTAACTATACCTATTATAGTTAACTTGATTTTATGATTTCCTGCCTTTGAATAACAAAGGTATTCAATAAGATGAAGACTTTCATATCTAACTCAAATATATATGATATATAACTAAGAAATCAACGACACTCGGACAGATAACAGATACCCTAAGACCACATCAAACAAGAACATGAAGTAAGGCTTGCTATCGGACCTAAGTCCTTCAAGTCTTACTTATATAATTATATTGGTGTAGATACAAAAGAAATTTAAAGACAGTTTCGAAAATAGTTTAACAACAGTTTAATCTTAAAAATGCATTTGATAATCAATTAAAACATTTTTATTAGTAAACAGCTAAGAGTGTAGAAAAATCCCTTTTTGATGGTAAATTATGAATCACATATGATTTGAAAATAAACTCGTAGCAGTATACTTGTATCGCTCCCCCCCCCCCTAAAACATGTAAAAACATTTGAAAAGGTTCATTAAGGGGTATGTACTCACCTGCAATGAGTAGATCGAGCGGATGTGTCGGGTGACCGTTTGGTGTCAAGTAAAGACTTGAACACCCTTTAAGACCCTAGTAACATATGAACACATATGTTTACAAGTGATTAGTGATTTAAACTCTAATTATACACATATAGGCATCCAAACGTGATTAAAAGCCTTATGGTTGAGTGTTAGAACGCTACAGAGTTGCAAAGAAAGACTATAAGACCTCACCATGGAGTTTACTCTTTTAAAACTCATCTTGAGTGACTTTACGGTTGGGAGACCACATCCCCCATGAGTTTACGGCCGTAATCTCATGGGAGGAGTGTAAGTGAGTGATTTCAATCCCCTTGTGGTTCGAGAAGTGATTCTAAGGTAATATACAAGGCTATAGGGGTGTTTAAGGTTCCAAAAGAGTACTCCCTTGGAGTTTACGGACCAAGGACCACTCATTGGGAGTTTATGGCCATAAACCCGATGGTTTACGGTAGTAAACTCTTGGACACCTTCAATTCTTTGATTTCAAGGTCCTTAGCTCAATCCTAACAAGTTCTAGTGAGGCTGTAAGGCTTTTTAGGGGTTTAGAGGGTCATTTGGCATGGTTTGAGGGAGTTTACGGTCTAAGCATATGCCTGGGCCGTAAAATCTAGTTTAGCCTTCAAATGTTGATGTTTAGGTGTTCCAAGTCCGAAGTAGCAAGTCCCTAAGCCATATCTTAAGCCTAAATGTGGTTTGGAAGTGTTTTGGGCTTGGTTTGCAAGCTTAGAGGGTGTTTACGGTCTAAGGATGTTCTTGGACCTTAAACCCTCTTTCAGGCCCTAAAAATTGTTGATTCAAGGTTCAAACACTTCTAGGATAAGTCCAAAACTAGTTTCCAAGCTTAAAGGGGACAATTTAGGCACTTTTGCAATCATCATAGGGGTTTACTTCCTAAGGATGTTCTTAGGCTGTAAACTCCTCTTTTTCAGCCTCTTTGCATGATTTTTGAGTTAAAACAATAATCAATGATGTCTAGAACAAGTTAGGGTAAGGGAACTTACGTTTTGGAGGCGGAAACATGCGGTTTTAAGGTGAAATCGGACTTGAGGAGGGACAGTACAGAGAGAAAGTGGGTCTAGTGTGGTAAAAGGGTTCTAAGGAGTGTCCACCCTCCTTTATATAAGGTTTGCGTGTTGTACCCGGTATACGACTATCCGATACTTATGTTTAACGAGGTTTAAACTTTTTACCCAGTTAAATGGTCGTAATAAAAATAAACTTTTTCCAACTAAATGGAAATGTAATTTACGTGCTGTTATTTATTTTATTACGACGATAATAACATAAAATACAAATAAATAAAACATTTATTTATTTATCGACCCCAATTTAACGGAACTTTTATAAAATAGAATATTCTATTAACGGAAATGGGTTATAATGACGGAATAAATTTTTGGGTTGTCACATCATCCCCCCGTTAAGGAAATTTCGTCCCGAAATTTACAATTCAAGCACTTAAGTTATTACAGTACTACAAAGCAAAGAGATGGGGATATTTGAGTTTCATTTGATCCTCGCGCTCCCAATTGAACTCCGGTCCTCGTTTGGCATTCCATCGAGCCTTGACAATTGGGATGCGGCTTTGTTTCATTCATTTTACTTCCCGATCCATAATCTCCGTAGGCTCTTCCTTGAAGTTGAGGCTCTCGTTGACTTCGATCTCATCGAGTGGCATTACAAGAGTCTCGCCGGACAGGCATTTCTTCAAGTTTGAGACATAGAAGGTAGGATGTATGTTACTTAGCTCGTGGGGTAGGTTGAGTTTGTAAGCTACAGGGCCGATTCTAGCGAGAATCTCGAAAGGCCCTATGTACCTTGGGTTCAGCTTTCCACGCTTTCCAAAGCATATTGTGCCCTTCCAGGGTGAGACTTTCAAAAGGACATGGTCTCCCACCTGAAATTCCAAAGGTTTTCTTCGTTTGTCTGCGTAGCTTTTCTATCGATCCCTAGAGGCTTTTAATCGTTCGCGAATCTGTACAATTTTCTCAGTCATTTTTCAAATGATTTCCAGACCCGTGAGAGTGCTGTCAGGAACTCGTCCTTTAGCTAACTGAGTGTCACCCACCTCAGCCCAGCACAGAGGGGATCTGCACATCCGGCTGTAGAGGGCTTCAAATGGAGCTGCCTTGATGCTCGTATGATAACTATTGTTGTAGGAAAACTCCACAAGGGGTAAGTGTGTATCCCACGCTTTACCAAAGTCAATCACACAGGCTCGCAGCATATCCTCTAAGGTTTTGATCGTCCTCTCACTTTGTCCGTCAGTCTGCGGATGGTAGGCTGTACTCATATCCAGCCTCGTCCCTAATGCTTTTTGCAGTGATTGCCAAAATCTTGAAGTAAACCTACTATCTCTATTAGAGATAATAGATACAGGGACACCATGCATTCATACTATCTACTTAATGTATGTTCTTGTGAGTTTCTCCATCTTGTTTGTTTCTTTGATGGGTAGGAAGTGCTCAGACTTGGTCAATCTGTTGACGATGACCCATATGGTATCCAACCTACCCATTGTCTTGGGTAGCTTAGTTATGAAGTCCATAGTGATCCACTCCCACTTCCACTCCGGTATCTTCGATTGTTGGAGAAGACCTGATGGCTTCTGGTATTCGACCTTGACCTTTGCGCAAGTAAGGCACTTACTTACGAAGGTAGCAATATTTGCTTTCATGTTAGGCCACCAATATAGCTTTTTAAGATCCAGATACATCTTATCTGAACCTGGGTGAACGGAGTGTTGAGTGTTGTGTGCTTCCTTCATGACTAAGTCTCTAAGACCACCGTGGCGCGGAGTCCAGATTCGGTCCATGAGATAATAAGCTTTGTCACCGTAGACCTCCAAGTTCTTATCCATTCCATGCGGGGATTCTCCCTCCACATTCTTAGGCTTTAAGGATTCAAGCCGAGCCTCCTTAATATGTGCGGATTGATGCGAATAGATAGTTATTGTTAATGACTTGACTCTTCGACCGAAATACTTTTTTCTACTTAGGGCGTCTGCTACAACATTAGCTTTCCTCGGGTGATAACGAATCTCGCAGTCGTAATCGTTGAGTAGCTCGACCCACCATCGTTGTCTCATGTTGAGCTCCTTCTGGTTCAGTATGTGTTGGAGGCTTTTATGATCAGTGTATATTATGCTCTTCGTTCCATACAGGTAATGTCTCCAGATCTTTAGAGCGAATACAACCGCCCCTAACTCGAGGTCGTGAGTGGTGTAGTTAACCTCATGTGACTTTAGTTGTCTTGAGGCATAGGCAATGACCTTACCTCGTTGCATCAAGACACAACCGAGCCCTTGGTTCGATGCATCGCAGTATACCACAAAATCTTTTGTCCATTCGGGAAGGGATAATACCGGTGCAATGCATAGATCTTGCTTCAGGGTCTAGAATGCCTTCTCCTGTTTCTCTTCCCAATCAAATGTTACGCCTTTCTATCTTAATGTGGTAAGAGGTTTCGCAATCTGAGAGAAGTTTTGAATGAATCTGCGGTAATAGCCAGCGAGGCCGAGAAATTGATGAATTTATGTAGGCGTCTTTGGTGCTGACCAGTTCTCGATGGCTTTAATTTTAGATGGGTCCACATGGATTCCTTCCTCACTAACCATGTGTCCTAAGAATTCCACCCTTCGGATCCAAAATTTGCACTTAGAGAACTTCGCGTATAACTTCTCCGATCGTAGGGTTTCTAGGACTCGTCGTAGATAATTCCTGTATTCTTCCTCGCTCCGAGAGTAGACGGGTATATCATTAATAAAGATGATGACGAACTGCTCTAAGTATGGATGACATACCCTATTCATCAAGTCCATGAACACTGCGGGTGCGTTAGTCAGTCCAAAGGGCATCACTACGAACTCGTAGCGTCCGTAACAAGTTCGGAAGGCTATTTTCGGAACATCCTCCTCAAGCACTCGTAACTGGTGATACCCAGACCTAAGATCAATCTTGGAAAAGTAACTCGCCCCTTGCAGTTGGTCGAATAGGTCCTCTATACGGGGAAGAGGGTAGCGATTTTTGACCGTGAGTTTGTTGAGCTCCTTATAGTCGATGCACATACGGAACGATCCATCTTTCTTCTTCACGAATAAGACCGGAGCTCCCCATGGTGAGAAGCTCGGTCTTATAAAGCCCTTGCTGAGCAGCTTGTTAAGTTGGCCGCATAGTTCTTGCATCTCAGTAGGCGCTAAACGATAGGGCGACTTAGTTGCGGGGGTAGCTTATGGGACTAGGTTGATTCTGGACTCAACCTGACGTTTGGGAGGTAAATCTAGAAGCTCCTCTAGAAAGACATCAGGGAAATCGCATACAACAGGGATGTATTTTGGATATCTCTCATTTTGGCTCGTGTCGAAGACGTGTGCAAGGAAGGTGCGACATTCCATGCGCAAGTATTTCTGGGCTTGAATACTCGAGATGATACGAAGGCTCTTACCGGGTTTGTCTCTGTAGATTAACAGAGTTTCGTGATTCGGTGGATTTAGGCGGATGGCTTTGTCGAAGCATAAAATATCAGCGCGATGAAGACTCAGCCAGTCCATGCCAACAATGACATCGAAACTCTTGATCGAGACTGGTATGAGATCGATGGGAGGTAAATGATCGTCTAACGTAAGGGTACAACCTATCTAAATTTCGTTAGAGCTTTCTATCTTTCCGTTAGCCATTTCTACGATGAATGTTTCTTTTAGTGGTTGAGGGGATTGCTTAAGTAAGTGTTTAAAGTTTTGGTTCATGAAGCTTCTTTATGCACCACTATCGAATAAGACACAGGCATAAGAGTTGTTGAGAAGGAATGTACCCGTGACTACTGCGGGATCCACTACTACTTCGTTGTGGCCAATAGCGAGTAGTCTTCCTGTTCCTCCTTCATTTCCGGCCTTCGGACAGCTTTTCTTGAAATGGCCAGCTTCGCCGCAGCCATAGCAGGTCTGGCTCACTCCCGAACTGGGGACTTGAGAGATAGGTTTGGGTTGGGATCTGCAAAACCGGAAGGTATGCCCTTTCCGGCCGCAGTTGGTGCATTGCAATTCACGGTAGGGGCCGTTGTGATGGAAGGGGCACTTGGGGCACTTGCGCAGGTTCCCAACATAGGTTTTTGCTGGTACCGGGGTAGCAGGAGTGGTGGCAGCATGGACAACCACGATTTGTTGGTCCTTGGAGAGGGTTTGAGTTTTCTTGCCCTTTTTCTGATCCCAACGCTTCCTTTTTTTTCGGTTGATTTGGGTTGCACAGTGGCATTTGTTGTTGTTGTTGGAGTGGAGGAAGTTTCATGATCAATCAACCTGTGGGCGAACTCCTTGGTACTGTCAAAGGTTGCAGGATTTGAAGATAGAACATTTCCATGATACGGGGGCACTAAACCCCAGATGTATCTTTCGATTTTCTTGCTCTCAGAAGGGATCATGTTAGGACAGATAGCAACCTGGTCGCAGAATCTGGCTGTATACGCCACAACGTCTGTCCCCTTCATCTTGAGGTTCCAGAGTTCCTCTTCAAGCTTCTGAACCTTCACTGTAGGGCAGTACTCCCTTCTCAGTAGGTCCTTTAGATTGTCCCAGCCCATGGCATTGGCTGTTACTAGAGAGAGTGAACTGACATGGCCATTCCACCATGTCATGGCCCTTTTAGTGAAGGTGGCAGTAGCGAACTTGATTTTTCTATCCTCGGGGCATGAGCACATTTCGAAAACAGCTATGGCTCTTTCGATCCATTGGGACAGAGCAAGGATTCCTCCGGTCCCATTGAAAAATGTGGGTTTACAATTCATTAAATCTTTATAAGTACACCCCTGTGTACGTGAGGGAATTTCACCATGTCTGGATTTTGTGCCCATTCGGGCTCCACTAGCATCGCTAGAATTCATTTGGACCATGGCTGCCGTCACGGCTGCGGTCACCGCTGTTTCAAACAACATTGGATCGAACTGCGAAGGACGAGGTGGTGGAGGTGGAGTTTGAGTCGCTGGTCTGACTCTGTTTGGGCGCTTTCGAGGAGGCATCTTTCACTGAAAGTTAATAGGGATGATGACAATAGTAAGAGTCTATTGTAAGTATGACAAGAGTGTTTCATGAACTAAATCAACATAGTCCGAAAATGAGAGAGAGAGAGAGTCATAGGAATAGAGTAGTTAATTGCCAATTTACTGGTATTAATGATGTAATACAAGTTCGGGAAAAGTGACCTAACAGTAGGTCTTACATCAAACCAAAAGGAAAATGTTGGCAGTCTAGAGGCCTAATTAGAGTACTTTCAAAGTTAGGAATGTTTACAGAAAAGTTCTCTACAGAGCATATAAAAGAAAAGGCTAGTCCTTAAACCAAAGAGTGAGATGTTTCCACATCTTCTATTGGCGACGGGTCCCCATTGGGCGAACCCTCAGATCTACTAGTTGACGCATAACTTCCTGATGATGTCATTCATGAATCCTTTGACATGCTCGGAGTTCCCTAACTTCGGTTTGGGATGTAGCTAATTGTTGCTGCAGAGCCTCGTTGGTCCTCCTTGTCCTATCCATAGCTTCTTCAAGTTGGTGGATGCGAATAGTGTTGAGATTTGAGTTGGCATCCACTTCTACAACTTGACCAATGGCTGCTTGACCTTGCTCGATGTTCCTGGAAATTCTTCGGACCATGATGGGCAGGACTTGGTCTGCTGATCCTCCCTCGCTTATGTTGTAGAAGCTTCGGTCACCATTGTAAGGTAAAGGCTGACCCTGCTCCTCACTCCATCAGTTCAAGGTTATTGCCCACATGGGAGTGGGACCTTGAAATGTTGGACAGGGGTTGGGGTTTGGAGCTTCAGGGGGTAGGTTGTTAACTTCTGGCACGGAGCTGGCGCTATATGAAAAGCCTTCTGCATGATGATCATCTAAAGGGATCGGGTGACCATCTTCTGGCTCCTCATCGAGCCATCCTACGTTGCCTTGGTTTAGGTAATACGGATCATCGGCGTAGTGGAAGCCAGCCATGCTATCTACGCGAGAATGGGGAGAGAAAGGTTACTAGACGTACTTATCTAGGATACTGATGAGATGGATCGTTATTGGTCGACCCAATATTTGCGTAGTGCATACCAATTACATGTAACCGAAGCAAGATAGTCCTTTGAATTAGCAACCCTAACTTCAGATCTCCAATCAAACAAGAATAGGAAATGAAGCAAAGGTCACAGATTCTGAGTCTATAGCGCCCTAGTCACATGTAACCGTGGTGTATCCACTTAGCAACTATTATCCTACCAGTAACGACCCTTTTAGTTATCACATATGTAGTTAGTAGAATGCAAAATTTCCTATAGTATTCTTGTTCTAACGTTCTTGTGGTAGTGTTGGTAAGTTTTTAGACTTGTTGCAAAACCACAATCACTCTTAGGCACATGCTAGTCACTCTTGGAAAAATGTAGTTGATCAGGCTACATCCACCCAGATGTGACTATATGTCTCTAAGCTTAATTGTGCTGTTCAACAATCTTAATACTTTTGTTCTGTTCTAGTATGATATTGACCCTTTTGTAGTGGTGAATGTATACATACATACATATATATATATATATATATATATATATATATATATATATATATATATATATATATATATATATACTTAATTAAATATTTTAGTATTTATAAGTATTTATTCTTGATCAGAGTGTTTTAGTCCTAAAGTGTTTATAGTTTGTATATCCTTTATAGGTTGATATACTTGATTCACTATAAACAATGGCTCTAATACGAATCTGTCACACCTCAAAACCGAGAACAGTAGAATACGTTCTGGGGTGGAGGACGTCATGTACAGTATCATAACAATTGCCTAATAGTAAAAACAAGCGACAACAGCCATTGCATTTATATAGTAAATTTAATTACAAACGTGTTCTGTAAAGTTTAATAGATACCAAAACTATAACAAAATAAAAGATGGGTCTTGTATGTGCTCCATCTTCTCCAAAAGCTGCACTTGAACCTGTCTATCTTTGACCTGATGATACAAATTATTTTGAAAATGAGTATCAGCATAAAGCTTGTGAGTTCATAAGAATTTAATGTCGTTGTTGTGTAAAAGTGTTTACAAACTTTTAGTATCAAAACTGAAATTTATGTTTATGAGTAGTAAAAATCCCTAGAAAATCCTATATTTTCCAGAAAAGTACATTGTAAGTTAAGTCCTTTGAGTTGTGTGTAAGTATTATCATCGAAAATCTTCATTTGTAAAAGTACGATAATAAATCTCATATGAGTAACATAGATGAAGAAAAGTTATGCCTGTTAACAACAGTAGTGGTGCAAACTTCAATTAGTAATAGATATTTACTTACTTCGGGATGTTAGTTAGACTTAAGTCTTAGTGTATTAATTTAAATAAAGGTTTAACCCCTCATATAACCAGACTGAATGATAATAGAGAACCCGATGACCTTCCCGGTCATGTGCAGTGTAGTGATGTAGTGCCACCCCTAGGCCTGGTCGGCTCGGACTGTAGTTAACAGTCAGGATGTAATAACGTTCGCACCGTATAGATCTAGACATGTAGTGTTGTCTTCCTTCCGAAAAGCCCTGGTCACATGGTCTAAGCGGGGTAGAGTGTCTTATAGAGGGATAGTGTGTTATACTTTGGATTAGTGTATTCTCTTGTATTATAGTATAGTAGACTTATAGTCCATAGCGTATTCTCTTATACATGTATTAACTAGTAATAATTGCGGTTATAGTGAATATAGTAGTAAAGGTAACGAGCAGTAGTCTTAACTATACCTATTATAGTTAACTTGAGTGTATGATTTCCTGCCTTTGAATAACAAAGTTATTTAATAAGATGAAGACTTTCATATCTAACACAAATATATATAATATATAACTAAGAAATCAACGACAGTTGGACGGATAATAGATACCCTAAGACCACATCAAACAAGAACAGGAAGTTAGGCTAGCTATCGGCCCTAAGTCCTTCAAGTGTTAATTGTATAATTATATTGGTGTAGATATATTTTAAAAAGAAAATAAATTTAAACACAGTTTTGATAATAGTTTAACAACAGTTTAATCTTAAAAATGCATTTGATAATCAATTAAAACATTTTTATTAGTAAACAACTAAGAGTGTAGAAAAATCCCTTTTTGATGGTAAATTATGAATCACATACGATTTGAAAATAAACTTGTAGCATTATACTTGTATCCCCCCCCCCCTTTAAAACATGTAAAAACATTTGAAAAGGTTCATTAAGTGGTATGAACTCACCTGCAATGAGTAGATCGAGCGGATGTGTCGGGTGAGCGCTTGGTGTCAAGTGAAGACTTGAACACCCTTTAAGACCCTAGTAACATATGAAGACATATGTTTACAAGTGACTAGTGATTTAAACTCTTATTATACACATATAGGCATCCAAACGTGATTAAAACCCTTATGGTTGAGTGTTAGAAGGCTAAAGGGTTGCAAGGAAAGAGTATAAGACCTCACCATGGAGTTTACTCTTTTAAAACTCACCTTAAGTGAGTTTACGGTTGGGAGACCACATCCCCCATGATTTTACGGCCATAAACTCATGGGAGGAGTGTAAGTAAGTCATTTCAAGCCCCTTGTGGTTCTACAAGTGATTCTAAGGTAATATACAAGGCTATAGGGGTGTTTAAGGTTCCAAAAGAGTACTCCCTTGGAGTTTACGGTCCAAGGGCCACTCTTTTGGAGTTTACGGATGTAAACCCCATGGTTTACGGTAGTAAACTCTTGGACACCTTCAATTCTTTGATTTCAAGGTCCTTGGCTCATTCCTAACAAGTTCTAGTGAATGTAAGGCTTTTTGTAGGGGTTTAGAGGGTCATTTGGCATGGTTTAAAGGAGTTTACGGTCTAAGATATGCTTGGGCCATAAACTATAGTTTACCCTTCAAATGTTGATGTTTAGGTGTTCCAAGTCTGAAGTAGCAAGTCCCTAAGCCATATCTTAAGCCTAAATGTGGTTTGGAAGTGTTTTGGGCTTGGTTTGCAAGCTTAGAGGGTGTTTACGGTCTAAGCATGTGCTTGGAGCATAAACCCTCTTTCATTCCCTAAAACTTGTTGATTCAAGGTTCAAACACTTCTAGGATAAGTCCAAAACTAGTTTCCAAGCTTAAAGGGGTGAATTTACGCACTTTTGAGATCATTTTAGGGGTTTACGGCCTAAGGATGTTCTTAGGACGTAAACTCCTCTTTTCCATCCTCTTTGCATGATTTTTGAGTTAAAACAATAATCATTGATGTCTAGAACAAGTTAGGGTAAGGCAACTCACATTTTGGAGGCGGAAACTTGCAGTTTTGAGGTGAAATCGGACATAAGGAGGGAGAGTAGAGAGAGAAAGTGGGTCTAGTGTGGTAAAAAGGTTCTAAGGAGTGTCCACCCTCCTTTGTATAAGGTTTGGGTGTTGTACTCGGTATTCGACTATCCGATACTTATGTTTAACGAGGTTTAAACTTTTTACCCGGTTAAATGGTCGTAATAAAAATAAACTTTTTCCAACCAAATGGAAATGTAATTTACGTGTTTTTATTTATTTTATTACGACGATAATAACATAATATACAAATAAATAAAACATTTATTTATTTGTCGACCCCAATTTAACGGAACTTTTATAAAATAGAATATTCTATTAACGGAAACGAGTTATAATGACGAAATAAATTTTTAGGTTGTCACAATCCCCCATGATCTCTTGGTTCCTTGGCTAAGGCAACTGGACATTCACTATCACATGAAATTTCCAGTGGCTCCTTTATAGCTGGTACAACTCCAAGGTCTCCAATGAAGTTCTTCAGCCATATCGCCTCCTTTGCTGTCTCGCTTGCTGCTATATATTCTGATTCGCAAGTTAAATCAGCCACTGTCTCTTGCTTGGAAATCTTCCAAGTAATTGCTCATCCGTTTAAGGTATAGACCCAACCTGACTGAGAGCGGAAATTATCCCTATCAGTCTGAAAGCAAGCATTACTATACCTTACAACTCTCAAGTCATCACTCCCACCGAGGGTAAAGACCCAGTCCTTAGTCCTTCGCAGGTACATGAGGATATTCTTTGCCGCAGTCTAGTGTGCCTTGTCGGGGTTCCCATGATATATGCTAACCATGCACAAAGCAAATGCTACATCATGTCGAGTGCACGTTATAGCATACATGATCGAACCTACTGCAGAAGCATAAGGTACTCGACTCATTTCTGCTATCTCGGCCTCAGTACTCGGGCCCTGAGCTTTACTCAGTCTGGCGTTACTCTGGATGGGTAACTCTCCTTTCTTGGAGTCCTGCATGTTGAACCTCTTTAGCACCTTCTCGAAGTAAGTACTCTGACTACGTCCAATTAGTCTTTTACTCCGGTCTCTAATAATCCTTATCCCTAGAATATAGGCCACTTCTCTTAGGTCTTTCAGAGAGAAAAACTTCCCAAGCCAGAACTTCACTTCCTGCAGGGTTGGGATGTCATTTCCTATGAGCAGTATGTCATCCACATACAGTACCAAAAACTAGACTATACTCCCACTAGCCGTTACATAGACGCAAGATTCATCTTCACTCCTCGAAAAGCCAAATTCTTTGACTTTCTCATCAAAGCAAAGATATCATCTACGAGGTGCCTGTTTCAATCCATAAATGGATGTCTTGGGCTTACACACTTTATTAGGGTATTTTGTACTGACAAAACTCTCTGGCTGACTCATGTAAACATCTTCAACCAAACTTCCATTATGAAAGATGGTTTTGACGTCCATTTGCCACATTTCATAATCATGAAATGCAGCGACGGTTAACAGAACCCTAGTGGACTTAATCTTTGCTACTAGTGAAAAGGTATCATCATAATCAACTCCCGAAGTTTGAGAAAAGCCCTTTGCAACCAGTCGCGCCTTATACATGTGTACATTACCATTCATGTCGATCTTCTTCTTGAAGATCCATTTGCACCCTACAGTCTTACGACATGGTACATTGTCAACCAAGTTCCAAACATGATTGTCATACATGGACTGTATCTCGCTGTCCGTTGCCTCTTTCAACTTGGCAGACTCAGGGCCTGCCATGGCTTCCGTGTAACTGTTAGGTTCATCCAGACATACCAATGTATCATCACTGATAAGTGTCTCACCTTCCACAGTAATATGGAAACCATAATAATGATCAGGTGCACTCCTAACCCTTGTGAAACGCTTCAGAAGTACATACCTATCAATTGGCTCAACAGGAGTTTCCTCCTCAGGTTGAGTGCTAGGGTTTGAAGTTCCATCACCACTCGGCTCTTGAATTTTTTCAAGCTCAATTTGCCTCCCACTGTTCCCTTGTCTTATGAACTCTCTCTCTTTCTTGAAAGACACCCCTCCTTGCTATAAAGACAACATTGTTACTAGGTCTGTAGAAGAGGTAACCAAAGGATTTCTTTGGCTAGCCGATGAAAATAAACCTCTTACTTCGAGGTTCGAGCTTATCATGAGTATCGTGTCTCACGAAAGCTTTGCAACCCCAAGTCTTGATATGCTCTAGTTTAGGAACTTTAACAGTCCAAATCTCATGAGGATTTTTGGCAACATTCTTTGTAGGGACCAGATTAAGGATATGGGCGGCAGTCTCTAAGGAATACCCCCAAAATGAGATTTGTAGCAAAGCTCGACTCATCCTGGAGCGAACCATATCCAACAAGGTTCGATTGTGCCTCTCAGCCACACCATTAAGTTGTGGTGTCCTGGGAAGTGTCAATTGTGAGATAATCCCACATTCCATAAGATAGTCGAGGAACTCTCTACTATGATACTCACCTCCAACGATCGGATCGAAGCATCTTAATATTCTTGCCCAATTGATTCTTTACTTCCTGTTTAAACTCTTTAAACCTTTCATAAGTCTCTGACTTATGCTTGATTAAATAGACATATCCATATTAATTATAATCATCAGTAAAAGTCAAATAATAACGATTAGCATCCCTTATGGCAGATTTGAAGGGTCCACACGCATCCGTGTGTATCAAATCCAACAAACATTCACCCCTAGCACAAGATCCAATGAAGGTAGATTTTGTCATTTTTCCAAGTAAGCATGATTCACAGCTATCATCTGACTTTAGGTCAAATGACTCCAAGACTACATCCTTTTGGAGTTGGCCTATGCATTTCTTGCTCACATGTCCAAGATGATAATACCAAAATGATGCTTTATTAAAGCTATTACTATCTGAAGAATCAATACAAAACACTTTACTTCCTAGATTATCTACAACAGATACAGCTTCATACACACTGTCACAAGGTAATGCTTTAAAATAAAGAACATTATAAAAGAAAGCATTTATTCCACCAATTTCATTATCAAAAGAAAAGGTAAACCCTTTTTTGTACAAAGCATGAAAGGAAATAATATTTCTTGCCATTTCTAGCGAATAACAACATTTATTCAAATCTAAAGTAAGCCTACTACATAACTGCAAAGAATAAACTCCAATCTTAGTGACAGGTGAAGCTTTCATATTCCCCATGATCAAGTTTATCTTTCCATGCTCCCCATTCTCACTTCTTCTTAGTCCCCTATGAATACCATAACCACTAGAATAGTGTAAATACCTGCACGGTTGGGTTTAACTTTCCCATCCTTCACATCTTGCTGGTACTTTGGGCAGTTCCGCTTCCAATGCAACTTTTCATGGCAATAAAAGCACTCAGACTCTTTTGGGTCAGAAGAAGGAGTGACGAAACCTTTCTTGGTTCCACTTGAAGAAGATCCATCAAGGGTCCCTACCTTGGTACCCTTCGAAGAGCTCTTCCTCTTCTTCCCTCTACCTTTCCTGATTTTCAAGACAAGGGCGGAGTTTGGAGTAAGAGTAAGAGTGTTAACTACAAACTTACCTATAAGACCTGTTTCTGCGGTCTTTAGGAGTCCTTGAAGTTTGACGAGTGCGACTTCTGCCTTATTCATGTGGTATGTCATGTGGAATTGATCACAACACGAGGGTCAAGATTTCAAAATAATATCTATTGCAAGCTCCTCGGGGAAGTTCACATTAAGCTTCAGTAAATGATCCACATACATTTGCATTTTCTGCATGTGGCTCGTGACGGATTCTCCATCCTTCATCCTGGTTGTTATCATGGAGGAGATTATTTCATATCGCTCTCGACGAGCACTCTGATGGTATCTTTCCATCATATCTCGGTGCATCTCAAAAGGGTAGTAGTCTGCATAGGAATTTTGGAGTTCAGTTGTCATGGTGGCCATCATGATGCATGTCACTTTAGTGGCACCTCTTTTATGAGTCCGGAAGTCAGCGATCTACTGTGGAGTAGCAATGGACTCATCGATCTCCTTTAGCTCCTTGTTGAGGACATATTCCTTGTCCTCGTAATGAGTCACCATCCTGATGTTCCGAATCCAATCCATGAAGTTGGAACCATCGAAGATGACCCTCCCACATAGGTTCATGAGGGAGAAGGATCCAGTAGGGTTTGAGCCAGAAGTAGTGTTATTGGAAGACATCTGAAAAAGAAGAGAACAAGTTTAGTTTAGATATCAAGATAATAATAAAACACCCAAATGTAATATTAAGGCTACGATCCAATCACAATATTAAGGTACGTGAATGATGATTCACCAGTTTCCACCAAAAAAGAAACATGAACTATTAGGTTTTTAATTGGTTCTTGGAAATTCCTAGATTCTTTTGAGATTCAATGAACTTTTCAAAGGCATGTTTCAATATGGAGTGTGCCCTCCAAGTTTTGTGATTGGGATACCGACGATCACAAAACGAGGTGTGAAGTAACCATGCAAATCACTTGGTACCCTTAAAGTTTATCACTCGATCGATGTTCCGGTTAACCACACGCGCTCCACCGATACTATAATACACTTTAAGTCACCCATTACCTACCTTGTTAAGTCCAGGTTAGTGTGCCGGTTAACCACACACGCTCCACTAACTATTTAATCAAAGTGTAAAGTGTAATTTCATGGATTAGTACCTTATTCACATTTTTCCTAAAGTAACTAAGATTGGGAATTTAATAAAACATTTAGTTACTTTATAATAATCATCATACTTTTAATGAGAATTTATAAGTCCTTGTCCTACCCGTTCGGCTAATGACCCTCCACCTATTAAGGAAGCGGTGGGTGAGAGTCGACACCTATTAAGCTGCCATTTTATAGGCAACAACCTTATACACCCTTTATAGTTCGGCTTCGTGAATGAGTCCTACTTATGGTAAGACTTTTTGCTCTTATACATATATATATATATATATATATATATATATATATATATATATATATATATATATATATATATATATATATATATATGTATATATATTATTAACTTATAATATTATGAAGTATACGATTGATTTTTAGATTTTAAAAATCTAGGGATTGGAACTAAAGTTTATTAGGTGACTTTACATGTTCCAAAACTTGAGGGAAAGTTTTGTAACTTAACAAAACTCTTTAATTCATAACTTATGAGTTATTAAAATGAAGACTCTTCATTTTATAACTTATGTGTTCTTTTAATGGTTTTTAACACAAAGAGTCTTTTGATTATCCATAACTTGAGGACAAGTTATGGACTCCATTAAAACACATAAACATCATGAATTAACATTTAAACAAGTAATTCCTATGATCTATCAAAAACTCATAAGAACATGAATCTTCATATCAAAGTTTCAAGAACATATGAACACATAAGATAATGAAAATTTGATATTAGCCATTGTAAATGGATTAGAACAACCATTACACCATCTAAAACAAGTTTTACAACATCAAAACGGTTTAGGGTAATGTTTCTAGTCCATTTCTAGCATCAAAAATCGAAATTCTGCACCCTGCCTAGCCAACTTGTCGAGTGCATGAACTGACTCGCCGAGTTGGATGCATTTTCACTTAGACTCGCCGAGTCCCCTGAGCAGACAGCTCAAAAATCGATTTTTTCACTATTTTGCATCAATTATTTAACAAACAAACCTAGGCTCTGATACCACTGATAGGTTTTGTGCATTCTAACACTCCTAAGTGTACATGCAACCCTAGAAAACCTTCGATCTATTTTTGTCTAACATACATGCAAAATCGGATTTCCAAGGTTCATAATCCTATCTGGCATACATGGGGAACTTTTAATCTAAAAGATAGCTAGAATTACATACCTTGTACTTGATTTGATTCCTTGAAAACTTTGAGAGCCTAGCACCCCAAGTGTGATGCCTCAAATGCTTCACACAACACCAAATGATTTGGAATAACTTTATAGTATGTATAGCACTTGTGTAAATTGGCTTTCCCTCTGTTGTTCTTTGTGTGTAGCCGATTTTGGTGAGTATCATGTTCCTTATATAGTGTGTCACATCTAGGGTTACACCATGTAAACCCTAATGTGACATGACACTTCATTTCCATGACCCATGTGTTTGTAACTCCCATGGAGCATCCTATGGGTTTAACCCAACTTGATAATCCATGGAGCCTTCTATCCCACTACACAAGTTATGGATGATTTACATTATCAACCCATATATTTAATTATTTATCTTTTAATCACTTAATTAATTCCAAATTAATTCTTGATCAATACTAATTAAATAACACTATTAATATATTAGAAATTATAGTATATTAATAAACCACAAGTGTTATTTCTCTCATTTAGTCTATCCAAATACATGATGCCATGCAACCCGAATGGACCATGCCGTGTCAGGTCAACTACATATTAAATATAGTTATGGACATAGACACCTTACACAACACATACTTGGTTAATTTAGTCCAGGAACACCACTAGTGCATTTATGATTCCAAAGGGCATCAATAGAAACTCATAGTGACCATAACGTGTTTGGAAGGCCGTCTTCGGAACATCTCCTTCCAGGACTTGCAACTGATGATACCCGGATCTTAAATTGACCTTTTGGAAGTAGCGTGGTATAGGATATGAGTTCTTGATTGTGAGCTTGTTTATTTCTCGGTAGTTGATGCACATGCGAAATGATCCATCCTTATTATTTACGAATACGACTGGTGCTCCCCAAGGTAAGTAGCTCGGCCTGATGAATCCATTATTGAGTATCTCGTTTAGTTGGCTGGATAATTCCTGCATTTCTGTCGGTGCTAGAAGGTAAGGTGATTTTGCTACTGGGGTGTCTCTGGGAATCAAGTCGATTCTGAACTCGACTTGACGTTCTGGTGGAACTCCTAGAAGATATTCAGGGAAGACATTGGGGAAATCGTAGATTTCTGGAATATCTGTGATTTCTTTCATTTCTTTTTCCTTAACTACTATGTGGGCTAGGAAAACAAGGTATTCCTTACGCATGTATTTTTGGGCTTTGATGTAAGAGATGATTTGTAATTTGATTCCGGGTTTGTCACCATAAATGATAAGAGTTTCGCCATTTGGCAGATTAAGGTGAACGGCCCTTTCAGCATGGTGAAGGCTTAACCAATCCATACCGATGATGACATCAAAGCTTCTTATAGTGATCAATATTAGATCGATTTGGAACGAGTGTTCATTTAAATCTAGCGTGCAGCCTAGCTACATATCGTTTGTGCTTTCTGTCTTTTCATTTGCCATTTCTACTGTAAATATCTTATTAAGTGATTGGGGGTTTTATTTAAGTAAGTGTTTGAATTCATGGATTATGAAACTCCTCTCCGCACCACAATCAAAGAGTATGCATGCATAAGCGCTATTGAGGAGAAACGTACCCGTAACTATTGTGGGAGCATTTATTGCTTCGTTCTACCCTATTGCCAACACTCTTCCTATGCCGCCAACGTTCCTTGATTTAAAGCAATCTCTCTTGTAGTGCCTAGCTTCACCACACCCATAGCATGCCTGGCCCACACTGACTCTAGGAGAATGGGTGATTGGTTGTGTTGTTTCCTTACAGAATTTGCTAGTGTGCCCTTTCTTGTTGCAGTTATTACAATGCATCTCCCAACAATTTCTATTGTGATGGAAATTGCATTTTCCGCACTTTGGTAGGTTTCCAGCATATTGCTTTGCTGTTGTAGGGGTAACAGGAACAATGGTGGAAGTAGTAGCGGCACGAACCGCCACGATCTATTGTTACATGGAAGGTTCCTGCGAAGATTGACCCTTCGTCTTATTCCAAAAATTCTTGTTGTTGTTGTTGTTGGTATTGTTATTGATGTTGTTGCTTCCTATGGGTTGCTTTCGAACAGTAGTCATGAATCCTTGGCATACAACATGGTCAACGACGGACTGTGCCAGCAGTTTGGCACTTTCGAAAGTAACTAGCTTGGAAGCTAGTACACTTCCTTGAATCTCGGGTGACAGTCCCTAGATATACATCTCGATCTTCTTGCTCTCTAGAGCAACCATTCCCGGAAAAGTATTGTTAAGTCACTAAACCTATTGGTATAGGTCGTAATGTCCGAGCCTACCATAGTAAGGCCACAAAGCTCTTACTTGAGCTTCTGTACTTCGCCTCTCGGACAGTACTTGTAACAACTCGTTATTTTTCATGTCAATGTAACGATCTAAACATAACTATTGTAACCTATATTTGAAATAATAAGAATAGCGATGAAAATGACATGTTCAAAAATCTCAATTGGGATACATAGAGTGATAGATATCCTAACAAGGTTTTCAGAAATATAAACAACACTAAAATCCGAGTTATAACTAAGAAGTAATTATCCATCAAAGATCCACAAAAAAACCGGTAGAACACTATTAAGCAGAAAACGCGAAATTTCAATAAAATGCTTTTTAGCCTTAGGTATCTACATCAAAGTCGTAGATATCATTAAACTGGAAACGTATATAAAAAGAACGTCTAGATCTAACTTTGTATGAGGAAGTTATGATTTTTCTACGTTTCAGATATAGTAGATTAGTAGTAGATAGCTAAAAACTCGAAATAGAGTCGGGTGACTTTTAACCGAGACAACGTAAACGAGAATCGAAGATCCCGACAATAGTTGTTCAATGCTAAAAAGACAGACGAAAATGGAAGTCGGATAAAGAAGTTACGAATTTTTTACGGACATTTCCAGTCCCGAGCTGCTAAAAAAATATATAATAAAAGGTAAAGTCAAAATTACGCGATGGAGTCTAAACGAAAGTTATAGAGAATAAAATCACCTACGCATGGATTTAAAGAATGTCAAAATCGGAACTCGTATGCGATAGATATGAATATCCGAAGTTCGGGGCACGAATTCCCTCCTTGCCAGAGGACTCACGACGTGTGCCACTCCATGCTCACGACATTAGCCAGGGATGGATATGATTTCCATCGTTGGGCTATCAGAATTCGAGTCAGCAGGTGGATAAGATCTACCTCACGCCGTGAGTCACTCCTTGCTTACGATGTGAGCTCCAAAATCACTCCCAATAAATAGAAAAAGAAGGTGTCGGGTTTAGGCTGCTCAAGTCTACTTCCCTTTCTACTTTTACTCTGCGTTAAGAATCCCGATACTACCCCTAATCCCCGCTTACATGTTGAAGCCCTGACGGAATCCCGAAGTTCCCGAGATTTCCGAGAAATCGACGTCTTTGCAGTCGAAGTGCTGCCCGAGTAAAGTATCATTTTCTTCAAATAGTCATTTCTACCAAGTGAGTTCATACCCCTAAACTTATCTTTTAATGATTTTAAATGCTTTTACCGGGGGGGGGGGGGGGGGGGTGGGGGGGATACAAGTAGAAAACATTATAGTTATATAATCAATCACATGTGATTTATAAGTATCAAACCAAGGATGTTATTTTTATACTTCATGCTATGTTATCAAACAAACTGTTTTAAATCACTTTATAAACTAACATCAAGTCATCAAAATTTAGTCAAATAGTTAAACTCTTTAAATGTTATAATAAACTCTTTTAACCTTATAATTGCCAAATTATGTTTATATATTTATAAATATATAAATAGGATTTGAAGGGCTGAGGACTAATGAATTACCTTAATTCCTTCTTCTTGTTTGGCTGTGGGATTAAGGTGGTGTTATTTGTCCGAAGGTCGTTTCCTTCTTAGTTATATATTATACCTATATCAACATAAAAGGTTACTTCATTCGGTATCATTGCCTTTGTATCACGCTGAACAAAGGTTTTCACCCATGAGAAATAATACTAATCAGATAGAACACATAAATTATATTATGTATAATTTATGAGTCAATCCATGCTTTTATCGTAAATATAAATAAATAAAGACTTGTATTTTTATTTACTAAAAGGTTTTTCACCGTATTACTCGTTGTTAGCGTAACATTTTGTGAGACAATAGCTTTGCGTAGTACCCAACGAAAGTCCCCACTTATAACCAGAGTCTCTTGGAGGGAGAGTGTGATACTTGTTTATATATCTATATCGGACTGACGACTCCGCACCCTGACTGTTAGCTACAGTCCCCAGGGTGACAAATGTCAACATCGGTACTGACGTCTAGTATGGTTATAAAAACTCGCACTCTAAGACAATGACTCATGCACGTACTAATATGCTTCTTAAATGAATTTAAGGAGTAGAATCTTTATGCTTATTTTATATATATAACTCATTTGTATTAAGTAATCCTAATAAGGTATTATTAACACGTTCAGAATCTAGAGTGAGCACATGTTCAACTAGTTTTATTTGATTATAAAACTATAAGTTCAAGCAAAGTATGACATATTTACTTACACTTTTCGGTCTCGGTTCATATTAGACTACAACTAAACTCCTGGAAAATATAGGATTTTCCGGGGACAAACATCATAATTTTACTAGTGAGTGATTTACAAATTCTCTATCTAGAAATAAATAAGGTTATCTATTCAAAGCTTCATTCTTTAAGTAATAGAACTTTTATAATTTTTGTCTTAAGGTCTAAGACTACATTCCATTCAACTAATAAGAAAATATACCATTTTCTGGAGAACCACTGTAACACTTTCAAACAATCAAGAATGTACCCCTTTCTAACACAAAAATGCTTATGAAGTCACCAACTTAAATGTTGATACACTTTAAAAATCGCTTGTATTATCAGGGTAAACAGTAGACATGTACATGCGCAGATTCTGTGCAGACGGAGCATTGTAGCGTTAAGTATTTGTTTTGTTATTTATTTTTGGAGTCTATCATGTGTAATTTGAATACAATGTAAATACTTTAATATTAATACAATGGATATCGTTGCTTGTTTTCCTATTTTACATTTGATGTGATACAGTACATGACGTCCTCCGCCCTCGAACGTTTCTGCCATTCTGGTTTGGGGTTGTGACAGATTGGTATCAGAATTTGATTATAGTGAATCGAGTATATCAACCCATAAAAGATACACAACTATAAACACATTGGGATTAAAACAGTCTGACTAAGACTTATACTTAAAATATAACAATATTTGATAAAAGTATACATACTAGCACTCATACTAGGATCAGTGTCATACAAGGATTGAACAAAAGTATTGCAGTTGTTGAACAACACAATTAGGCTTGGGGACATATAATCAGATCTGGGAGTGATATAGCCTGAACAACTATATCTTTTCGAGAAGTGATTAGCATTTTCCTAGGAATGGTTGTGGTGTTGCAGCAAGTCTAAAAACTTACCAACACTAGTATAATGAAAAATTTAGAACATAACGTAAACATAAAATACTATAGGAGTATTTTGTGTTACTATAATGACTTATTTTAGATCTAAAGGTCTTATTAGTAGGTCAATAGTGGCTGAGTGGATACACTGAGGTTATATCTGACTAAGGTGTCATAAACTTAGAATATGTGATCCTTGCTTTATTTCTTGTTCCTTGTTTGGTTGTGGATTTGGAGTTAGGGTCACTTATTCGAAGGTCTATCATGTTTTGATTACGTATGACTGGTATGCACTACGCAAGTATTAAAATAACTGGTAAGGATAATCCTATAATTACCTTAAGTAGTACGTCTATTAATTATTTCTTTTACCCCTATTCTCACGTAGATAACATAGCAGCATTCAATCTCCCTGGTGACCCGTACTTTCCCGATCAAGGACTCGGAGGATGGCTCGAAGCTAAACCCGAGGATGAAAACCTGGTGGTCCAAGCAGTAGAAGACCCCGAAGGGAGTTCTGATGATGAGGACGAGGAGGAAGTCCAAGAAGACTCAGAATCAGAATCGGAGGCCTGCAATCCACCCCATGTTGCTAAAAATCCTAAACCACGTCCGGGTTTTCAAGGACAGATGCCTCTGTGGGCGGTGAACTTGGTTAGGTGGAACCACGAGCAGGGACAAGCACCTCCCTACAACGGAGACCGGAGTTACTATAACTTAAATGAGGGAGGCTCAGCAGATAGAGTCCTTCCTATGTTGGTGTGGTGTATATCTCGCAATGTTGAGCAGGTAAGAGCGAACTTCGACCAAGTCATGGAGACCCGTGCTAACTACGGAGTCAAAATAATTTGATTTCATCATCTGACCGATGACCAGGACTTTGAAAGGTCTCGCACTGATGCCCTACAGGTAGACTCGAATGCCTGTCGTTCTGAATCAAAGGATCTTCGTCACAACCTAATGAAACTGCAGAGACAAGTTTGAGAAACGAAACAATAGCTAGCTGAAGCCATAGCTAAATCAAGTACCAACAAGAACCACTCCCCTCGCGAGAAGAGTCTACTCTACTCTTTCTTTTGGATATAGTTAGTTCTATGTATAGACTCTAGTACTAACTTCCTGCTTAAGTTAAGACCTTGGACTTTCAGTCTATTAGGTCTTGGTACTGTCAAAATTTTCTTATTCTGGTTTGATGTAAGACCTACTCCTAGGTCATTTTCCTGAACTTATTACATCTTTAATACCAGTAATAGTTTTTAAAAATCAATAAATCGAATCACGAAATCTCAATCCAGAGTGATTATTTCTAAAAATTCATAAGTCTATTTTAGGTAGACTATATTATGTATCACTATGAAATCTTCTCAAAAGTAGGAAGCATAATACCTCCAACCAAAGATGACTTAGTCGGATGGTACTCGTCTCATAACTATTCTAGAAACTTACTCCTACTCTTGACTAGGACTGCATCGTAGGGATGTAGGTCGAATCATCGAGAAAAGTATAACAAAACGAAAAACTTACATTCGCATGAATGATTAGAATACATCTAGAGCCAACCTTAATCACTCACAAAATCATTTCCTTATCTTATAACAGAATAATTCCTCCAAGAAACATAACCAAATCGCCGAAAAAACACCAATCCTTCAGATACGTTGAGCTATGTTTCAAGCTGCAGTCGCAGCAGTCGTAGCAGCAGTTATGGCTTACCTTAATCCTAACAACACAAAGGTTAGTGTAAATGTTATCAACAGCCCCAATCATGATGATAACCCAGTACAGCAACAAGTGCCTGTTTGTAAAGACACTCTAGACCTCCGTCCTAATATACTGAAACGAAAGTTCGAGAGTGAGAGAGGGAACAGTTCAACTCAAGGACCTTCGGAAGGGCATCATGTTGGGGCAGTAAATATCCCCATCAGCCCTGCTATCCCAACACTGACCGCACCGTACCTAGAAAACCTCCGACACTGCGGTAAGTGCAACTACCATCATTATGGAGTGTGCCGAGAACCGTATTGCAATAGATGCAATAGGAAGGGGCACATTGCCCGCATCTATAGAACTCCGGTCGAGTTCATCACTTCAATCACAAATGTTGGGATCAGTATAACATATCATCATTGTGGTGAAATAGGACATTTCAAGAGGGACTGTGCAAACGAGAAGAAGGACATGGGAACAGGAGGAGTCTGACCCCATAACATAACAAAGTACCCTGGTATAATTTTGGTACGCTTCCAAACCCCAATAAATAATCATGATGGTACTTACTCTCTCGTTCAAAACAAATCATAGTACTCATATAAAAATTTGTAACCCTAAAGGTAAGCTATAATGTCTTAACGTTTGCATTAGGGCCATTCATAATTAAGATGGTATGCATGACATGTATACATCAAGCGGTTATACAGAGAGACCCAGTGGGGATCATTTCATGAAAATTCAATTTTTTTCAAATTATCAGAAACCTCGTTTAGTTGTACTTGTAATTTGTGGTACAATAGAGTTTGTAGTAATAATACCAAGTTTAGTTATTCGTCCTAGTAATCAATTCTTCTTCCAGATCAACATAATATCTAATTCATCAACAATTTCCGACACCGTCGTTCGACATGGTTTGGATTCGTCCTAACCGTGCGAAATTTCCATTTCTATGTAAAAAGAACTCTCCCCTTAAATCAACCGCCAGATGAAATTCTTCTGATTCATAAACACCAAACCTTATATCACTTCTCACTTCAGAACTTCAGAAGTACCCATGTGAGGGGTACCACGCCCTTCTAACCTACCCAATAAATAATAACCTTGAAGCAAAAAATACCAAAGAAGTCTTAGAAGTCAGTAACCACCCGAAGTATAACTAGTAAATCTCCAAGAAAGACCACTTGAACCGCAGGTCATGTTCGAAAATAGAGATTAAGAACTCATAGGTTAATCAATCGTTGCTAAGTGTATACGCAAGAGTGGTATATAATTTAGATTTAACAAGATTTAGGATGTGTGATTCTGCCCTATCTCATGTTCCTTGTCTGGTTGTGGACTTTGGGCAGAACCACCCACTCGAACGTTTTGTCAATCTAAATTATATACGACTTGTATACATGAGGTAATGGTGGATGACCTAGGTATAAGTCTCATCATGAACTTTAGAGGAAAAGCCTACAGGCTTACTATAACAACAGGAGATACCTGAATGGAAGTGGGAGCGGATCACCATGGACTTCATAACCAAGTTGCCAAAGGCAACGGGTGGTCTCGATACCAATTGGGTGATCGTAGACAGGTTAACAAAGTCAGCACACTTCCTGCCTAACAAAGAAACATATAAGATGGAGAAACTAACTAGAACCTATATTAGGGAGATTGTACGACTACATGGTGTTCCCATATCCATTATCTCTGATAGAGATAGTAGATTCACTTCAAGGTTTTGGCAGTAGTTGCAAAGTTCCCTAGGAACTAGGCCAGTCATGATGCATAGCCTACCATCCTTAGCACAACAGTCATAATGAGAAAACGATTCCATCATTAGAAGTGCAAAGATCATATGTAATAGACTTTGGTAGAACAAGAATACCCATTTGACAAATAGTTGAGTCCTTGACCATGCTAGCATTTAAAGTTGCTCCAAATGAGACCCTCTTTAGTCTCAAATGAGGATCCTCTCTGCACTAGATTAATGTAGGCGACACACAACTAGCTAGAAGTTCAAATTTCAGACAGCACCTTCGCTGGTTCGGAATTCATCCGAGAAACTACAGAGAAGAGAGTACGAATCCTGGAGTGATGTGAAGCTCCCAGGGTCAGGCAGAAAAGCTAATGCCATCAATAAGAGAAAACCCTTGGAAATTCCAGGTTGGTGACCTCGTCAGGTGAAAGTCTCATCTGGAGGGGCAGAATACGCTTCGAAAAGAGTGGAATGCTAAATCCAAGGTACGTAAGATCATTTTAGATTCTTACTAGAGTTGATCTAGTAGCTTATAGACCCCGAATACCTCGAAAATACAATAACATGCACCCTACTTTCCACATTTCAAACATGAAAATGTGTTTGTCTGATGAGACTCTTGTAATCCCACTCGACGAGATCGAGATCAACGAGAGACTCAAATTTGTGGAAGAAACCATTGAAATCATGGAAAGGGAAATAAAACTAATAAAGCAAAGTCACCAACCAATAATGAAGGTTCGCTGGAATGCTAAGTGTGGACCTTAATTCACTTGGGAGCGAGAAGATTAGATGCAACATAAGTACCCACATCTCTTCCCTAGTCCATAAATACTTATTTTAGAAATAATTTCAGGGATGAAATTCCCTCTAATGGGGGGATGTTGTAACAACTCGATATTTTTCAAATCAATGTAACGATCTAAAGTCAACTATTGTAACCTATATTTTTAATAATAAGAATACCTTCGAAAATGAAATGTTCAAAAATCTCAATTGGGATATATAAAGTGATAGATATCGTAACAAGGTTTTCACAAATATAAAGAACACTAAAATCCGAGTTATAACGAAGAAGTTATGACGCATCGAAGATCCACAACAAAACGGTAGAACACTATTAAGCAGAAAAGGAAAATTATAGACCATAAAATCACCTACACATGGATATAAAGAAGGTCAAAATCAGAACTCGTATGCGAGAGATATGAATTTCTGAAGTTCGGGACACGAATTCCCACCCTATCAGAGGACTCACGACATAACCCACTCCATGCTCACAACGTGAGCCAGGGACAGATAAGATTTCCAGCGTTGGGTTGTTAGAAGTCGATTCAGTAGGAAGATAAGTTCGACCTCACGACGTGAGCTCCAAAATTACTCCCTATAAATAGAAACCGAAGGTATCGGGTTTAGGCTGCTCAACTCTACTTCCCTTTCTACTTTTACTCTATGTTAAGAATCCCGAGACTACCCCAACGCCCCAGTTACGTGTCAAAGCCCTGGCGGAAGCCCAAAGTCCCGAAGTTCCCGAGATTTCTGATAAATCGACGTCTTTCCGGTCGAAGTGCTGTCGGAGCAAAGTATCGTTTTATTCAAATAGTCACTTCTACCAAGTGAGTTCATACCCCTAAAATTATCTTTTAATGATTTTAAATGCTTTTACGTTGGGGTGGGGGTGGGATATAAGTAGAAAACATTATAGTTATATAATCAATCACATGTGATTTATAACTATCAAACCAAGGATGTTATTTTTATACCTCATGTTGTGTTATCAAACAAACTGTTTTAAATCACTTTATAAACTAATATCAAGTCATCAAAATTTAGTCAAATAGTTAAACTCTTTAAATGTTATAGTAAACTCTTTTAACCTTATAATTTCCAAATCATGTTTATTTGTGTATAAATATATTAATAAGATTTGAAGGGCTGAGGACTAATGAATTACCTTAATTCCTTTTTCTTGTTTGGATGTGGGATTAAGGTGGTGTTATTTGTCCGAAGTTATTTTCCTTCTTAATTATATATTATACCTATATGAACATAAAATGTTACTTCATTCGGTATCATTACCTTTGTATCACGCTGAATAAAGGTGTTCACCCATGAGAAATAATACTAATCAGATAGAACATATAAATTATATTAAGTAAAACTTATGAGTTAAACAATGCTTTTATCGTACACTTATATAAATAAAGACTTGTATTTTTATTTACTAAAAGGTTTTTCACCGTATTACTCGTGAACTCGTTGTTAGCATTACATTTTGTGAGACAATGGCTTTGCGTAGTACCCAACGAATGTCCCCACTTATAACCAGAGTCACTTGGAGGGAGAGCGCGATACTTGAGTATAGATCTATACGGGACTGTCGATTCCGCACCCTGACTATTAGCTACAGTCCCCGGGTGACAAATGTCAACATCTGTACTAACATCTAGTATGGCTATAAGAACTCACACGTTGAGACAATGACTCATGCACGTTGTAATATGCTTCTCAAATGAACTTAAGGAGTACAATCTTTATGGTTATTTTATTTATATAACTCGTTTGTATTAAGTAATCCTAATAAGGTATTATTAACACGTTTTATTTGATAATAAAACTATAAGTTGTTCAAGCTAAGTATGACATATTTACTTACACTTTTTGGTCTCGGTTCATATTAGACTACAACTCAACTCATGGAAAATATAGGATCTTCCGGGGATAAACATCATCATTTTACTAGTAAGCGATTTACAAATTCACTTTCTGGAAAGAAATAAGGTTATCTGTTCAAAGCTTCATTCTTTAAGTAAAAGAACTTATATAATTTTTGTCTTAAGGTCTAACACTACATTCCGTTCAACTAAAAAGAAAATATATGATTTTCTGGAGAAACACCGTAATACTTTCAAAAAATAAAGAATGTACCCCTTTCTAACAGAAAATTGTCTATGAACTTACCAACTTAAATGTTGATACACTTTCAAAATCGCTTGTATTCTCAGGGTAAATAGTAGACAGGTACATACAAAGATTCTGTGAAGACGGAGCATGGTAGCGTTAAGTCTTTGTTTTTTTATTTACTTTTGGAGTCTATCATGTGTAATTTGAATACAATGTAAACACTTTAATATTAATACAATGGATGTTGTTGCTTGTTTTACTATTTGACATTTGTTGTGATACTGTACATGACGTCCTCCGCACCCGAACGTTTCCGTCGTTCTGGTTTGGGTGTGTGACAGTACTCTTGCCTGAGAATTTGTTTCGGGTTTTCCCATCCTTTGGAGTTAGCCACTACCAGAGTTAGTGACTTGATGTGGCCATTCCACCACGTTAGGGCTCGTTCAGAGAAAGTGCAGGCAACAAATTTTACCTTGCTCCGTTCTTGGTGTGAGCAGATCTCGAATACTGCTTCACTTTTCTCTATCCATTGAGATAGAGCCATAAGTCCTCCAATCCCATTAAAGGATATGGGTTTGCTGTTGCTGAATTCCTTGTAAGTGCATTCCCCAGAACGACCCTGGTGTTGGCCATTGGTAGAGCTATTTATTCCTCCTCCCGACCCGTTGTTACTCATTTGTGCCATCGCTGCTGTAACAACAGTTGTTACGACAGCCTGAAAAACAGCATTGCCCATTAACGGGGTGGTGGTGGAGGAGGTGTTGGTGTTCCTGTAGTATTAATGTGTCGGGGATTCCTTCTTGGCGGCATGATTCTGCCATAAGATAAAAGACGAATTCCTGATAAGTCTTCTTATTAATTATATGCATTACGTTTTGGACATTATCGAATTTGTAAGTTAATTGCGAAATAGGAACTTACAACAATAAGTACATGAACTTAATGAAATATCCAATGAAATATTAAATGTGTGTCAATCTCATTGATATTAATATTCCTTACATCAATCAGGAAAATTAAACCTTAACACAGGCCTAGAGTACATCAATGAAAATGGGAAAATTTGACAACATTCAAACCCTCTAATTGTGTATTCACAATCTGTCGGGTTTACATACGTAAAGGAAAGAGTAGCACCAACGTTCACTTGATAAGTCTATACATAGCGCAAGAAGTACGCGTTTTACTTCGAGCGGGTTGTACACTATAGACCATGGTATGTTTTTGTGGAAGTTTGAGCTCGAGCTACTTGACGTTTAGCCTCGATGATGCGCCTCTCTATTGCGGCTTAGTTTTTCTAGAACTCCCTCACCTCGGATCTAGCAGCGGTAATGTCATTCTGAAGGGAAAAGGTGTGCTCTATTGTTCGATCATGTTAATCGTCCAGGCAACGAAGATGTACTTTTGTAATTTGGTCAGTGGCACCAACGTCCATGATTTGGTTGGCGTTTACCTTAGCTTGCTCGCCTTGGTTGGCGATGCGACGAACCATGACAAGGAGTGCTCTGTCAGCCAAACCTTTGTTACTGAGGTTATAAAAGCCTTGGCCCATGCCGTAGGGTGGACGTTGTCTTTGTTCCCTGCTCCATCGTTTCAGATCTATAGCCTAAAGGGGCGCCAGGCCCTGAAAGTTCCATCAGTGGTTTGGGGCCTTCTGGGAGGATTGTAGACCTCGAGTTCTGAGTCAGTGCCCTCTTCATCTACGTCCTCTTCTTCTTCCTCTTCCTCTTCTTCAGGATCCTCTTCTGGATCTTCCTTGGGACCTCTTTGGGATCCTCTTCTGGATCCTCCTCGAACCAACCTCCGGTACCCTTGTATGGGTAGTACGGATCTCCAGGGATATGAATTTCATCTGATCGAGAATACAGATAAGAGAATTATATATAGAACTTGAGTGTAAAAATAAATTTTTATGATAAGACCTACACCAAGTCCTCTTATAATTACCTAGTGTATACAAATTACATACAATTGAGGTCGGATGGACCGTTCGATAAGTAGCTTCCCTCTAAGCCCACATCCAAACAAGGAAAAGAACCTAAAGCGAAATCATAGATCCTAAGCCTATGCAACCTTAATCATATGTAACCTTAAAGTATGCACTTTGCAATTATAGACCTGTTAGTGAAGGCTTTTAGTTTTTAGAAGCTTAATTTTATTTAGTTGACAATCCTAGTTCTAACGAAATGTCGGGGTTTACTCGTTTTTTATAGTTTTTATAGTGTCATAAATACTCCTATAGTATTTAAATTTGTAATTTTGACTCTAGTGTTACTTTGGTAAGTTTTTGACTTGTTCCTCATTACGACTATTCCCCGACATACCTTGGTCATCTCTCAGATAAATACTCGATCAGACTGTATTCATCCTAGATCTGATTACATATTCTGAGGCCTAGTGATAGTGTCCAACTTTTCTTAATACTTTTGTATAGCTCTAAATATGACATTAAGTTGTTGCATGCATGTATTTGACATTTATGAAACTAACATTTTAATTTAATGAAGTATGGTTGGTGTGAAAACATTTTGTCAGATAGTTTTAGTCCCTTTGCATTTATAGTTTGTATATCTAGTGTGGTTCGATATACTTAGTTCACTACAAATAATGCTTTGATACCAATTTGTCACACCCCCAAATCAGAATGGCTGAATCGTTCGAGGGCGGATGACTTCATGTAGCATCATAACAGTTGAGTAAATAGTAAAGAAAGCAAATGCAACCATCATAAATATAATTTTAAAAAGTTACATTGTAGATTGTAATACATGTTTCAAAAGAAATTACATTATGATGATATAATAAGTTTGAAATTTGACGCCTTAGCGTCCCTTCCCCAAAAGCTATTGTTTACTTGTATTACTGAATCCCTAGGAAGTACAAGTAGTTTTGAAAAAGTGTCAACAATTAAGTTGGTGAGTTCATAAGCGTTTTTCTATAAGAATTGTATGCCTTTTTGTATAAAGTGACTGAGTTTGTTTCTAGAAAATCCAATATTTTCCATAAATAAGTGGTAGTTTTTAAAAGTTCCAACAACTAGAATGCATAAGTATTTTCCATACTTATTATAGTGTAAGTAGATTTATATATGTATATATAATCACTAAGGCGTTTGATAGCCCCGTAAACCAAAATGTTTTAATACTTCTTGTGTGTTTTATAATTGTACTATTGACCCAGACTGCCTGTAACAACGTTCTTCAGGCGTTGGAGTGTTATGATGTTTGTCACCCCAGACTTGCCGGTCTAACTGTAGCTAACAGTTTAGGTGAGGGATTGCCAATCATGTATAGATCTATACACAAGTATCACGCTCTCCCTAAAAGAGATTATGGTTTATAATACAGGACTTGAAATCAGTACTTGAAAGTGCGTGAAGCCAAATGTCTCACAAAAGTTAGTATCAAATAGGTTTACATATGAAAAGTCCATTTTTCTTGTAAAAGTAAGTATTTCCTCTTTAAAGTATGTAAAATATTGTGAATATCTCGTAAACTATACCTATTATAGTTTTTCAAAAAGTGTGTTTCATTTGAACGATAAACCATGGTGTATTACCAACTTTGCATGTAAAGTATAACATTTGTAATAACGTTATTTTACTTATTTAACATTTATACACAAATTGTAGATAAAGCATTAGAACTGTATGTAACGATTTGCATTTTAACATAAGTTTTTATTGTGTTTCACTTGTATTTTTCCCCTTAAAATGTAGTAAAGATGTAAAAATATAAGGGTATGAACTCAATTGGTACTAGTGACGGTTTAAAGAAGATGATGTTTAACTCAGGCATCACTTCGACTGGAATGAAGCAAGTTTCTCTGGAAATTTGGGACTCCGAGCTTCCGTCAGGGATTGGACACGTAACCGGGGCGTCAGGGTAGACTCGGGATGATTAACACTGAGTAAAAGTAGGAAAGGAGAGTAGAATTGAGTACCTAAACCCAAGACCTTCTGTTTCTATTTATAGGGTGCATTTGTGGAGCTCACATCGTGAACATGGAGTTGCTCACGTCGTGAGTTCGATCTTATCCCCTTACGTAGACCCGACGTATGATAGCCCGACTCTGGAATCCATCAGTCACTAGCTCAAGTCGTGAGCTTTAGGCTCACGTCGTGAGTCCTCTGTTAGTGTGGGAATTCGTGTCTCGAACATCAGAAATTAATATCTCTCGCATACGAGTTTTGATTTTTACGTTCTTTATCTCCACGCGTAGGTGAGAATATACTCTACAACTCTCATTTAGATTGCGTCGGCTAATTTTGACTGTTATTTTTAATATTACATCTTCATGCAACGTCTGTTTTCGTCTGTCTTTTTACCGTTGTAGTACTATTGTCGAGATCTTCAATTCTCGTTTAGGTTGTGTCGGCTAAATATCACTCGATCTTTATTTCGAGTTTTTTGTTGTCTACTGTCATTCTGAAACTTAGAAAAATCATAACTTTCTCATACGAAGTCAGATTTGGACGTTCTTTTTATGTATTTTCATGGTTTAACCTAATATAATACTTTCGTTTAGATTCCTAAGGCTGAAAAGTATTTTATTGAATTTTTACTTTTCACACTTAACAGTTTTTTACCAGTTTTGACGCGGATCTTTGATTGATCATAACTTCTTCGTTGTAACTCAGATTTGAGTGTTCTTTATATTTCTAAAAACCTTGACACGATATCTATCATTTTATGTATCTAAATTGAGACTTTCGAACATTTCATTTCTGAGGATATTTGTATTTATTTATTAATTCAATATTCGATTACAATAGTTGACTTAGATCATTACATTCACTTGAAGTATCGGGTTGTCACAAAGAATCCTTAATACAACAACCAAATGAAATATTATGGCTAGGACCCAACACAATATTCTACAATTCGGAAGAGGGATGCCATAATCCAATTGTAAAATATTAGAAGGTAGGTAAATCACGAATTACCAATCTCCACCATGAAAAACGAAAATGAACATTAGGTTTTAAATGAATTGAAATTCCTAGATTCTTATAGATTCATTAAAATTTTAAATGGCATGTTTAATATCGATTATTTCCTTCAATTTTGTGACTGGGATACCGATGATCACAAACAAGGTGTGAATAACCATGCAAAAGTTCTCGGTACACTCGATGTCATTTATCACCTAATCAATGTGCCTGTTAACCACACACACTCCATTGATTTATGATAAACATCGAGCTACCCGTTTCCACCCTCTTTGGTCCAACTTAGTGTGTCAATTAACCACTCATGCTCCACTAACGACTTGGCAGGTGCAAAGTGCAATTTCATGGAATAACAACATTTTCATATTTTTCCTAAAGTAACTAAGGTTGGGAATTTATGAAAAACATTTAGTTACTTTATAATAATCAGTATACTTATAATGAGGAATTAGTAGTCCAATCCTACCCATTCGACTAACGACCCTCCACTAGTCAAGAGTGCAGTGGATAAGAACGGATACCCAATGACGGTCATTTTATAGGTTGCTTTCTTAAATACCCTTATAGACCAGCTTCATGAATGAGACCTACTAACTGTAAGACTGACTCTCTTATACATATATATAAGTATTAAGCTTTTAATATTATAATAGTATTTCAAAACACTAGGGTTTAGGCTTTAATATTTCAAAATTAAAACTTTTTAATCAAAAATTAAATTCCAAAATTATGGGAAAATTTTGAAACATTTCAAAATCTTTATAGATCAAATTTAATAAAATTAAATTATTTATGTAAGTTTACCATTATGTAAATTTAACCTAATCCAATTTTATTTGCCAAGATAAATACAATTAAAAATTTACAAATAATTAGTTTATCATATAATCTAGTAATTATCTTAAAATTTGACCATTATCATCCAATTAGATTAGGACATCCATTACCATATTAGAAAATTTGGATTTTGACAAAAAAAAAACATTTTATGGTAATTATCCAAATCTAATTTAGGCTTAAATTCCGAAAATTCTGCAGTCAAACGAGTCAACTCGTCGAGTCGGGCTTCAGACTCGTCGAGTTACCTCAACTTGTTGAGTCCCAATATGGACTCGTCGAGTTCATCTGTAATATGGCAGAAATCGATTCTTTTCAGCTTTGAACAATTAATCATGACAACAAATACAACGGAAAAATAGTCAAGGCTCTGATACCACTGATGGGTTTTGAGCACTACAACATACCTATGGTGTACATGCAACTCTAACGCTTCAGGTCTATGTTTTTCTCAAGTTATACATGTAAATCAAATCATCCAAAGCATGAACCCTAACTAGCATATAATTTTCAGAATTTGTAAGCTAAAGCAAAGTTTGAAGAATACCTTTCACTAGTACCTTGTAGATCTTGACCTTCAAGAGCTTAGTGCCTCAATTGTTGCACCTCTAGTGAGTCAAAAACACCAAGTAGCAAGTTGGAAGAATATGAGAGAGGTTAGGAGGCTCAAAATTGGCTGGTACTTCCTCTTGGGTTCAAGTGGCTGATTTTAGGAGTCCTAGGGGTTCCTTATATAGCTGAGCTACTAGGGTTTCAGGTAAAACCCTAATCTGGTTTCTTAATCCTCAAGCAGCTTACAAGATCCTTCCAGAAGGCCCCTATGGATGAATTCCAAGTGGGCTACTCAAGGAAATTCATCCACCCCTTCCTAGGGATCCTTAAGCCCAACTTTCAATTCTTAGATAATTCCAATACCAGTCCCCTTAATTTAATTAGTCTCTTTTGATCACCAAAATAATTCCAAGATAACTTCTGATCAATGCTAATTAAATAATATAATTTCTCAATTAATATATTATTCTTATAATATATTAATAAATCACAATTAACCTCCTTCTCAATGATTCATCCAGTCAAGTTGCTATGGTGAAGACAGCCCAAAAGGACCATGTTATTATTGGGTCAAGTACATACCAATTATAGTTGTGGGCTTAGACTCCTAATCCAACAGGTGGTTGCCATCAT
The DNA here is from genome assembly GCF_052625555.1 of Lactuca saligna. NCBI lineage: Eukaryota > Viridiplantae > Streptophyta > Magnoliopsida > Asterales > Asteraceae > Lactuca > Lactuca saligna. Next base: position 53,839,662 of record NC_136418.1, on the reverse strand, counting down.
TAATGGAACTTAGTCTATAAAAATATAGAAAAATCTTTTGAACATGTATTTTATATCCAGGAAATACTAAGAGTATTATAAAATAATAAGTTATAACTTTACAAAAATAATGGGGATAAAAAGGATAAATCACTCCTCGAATAGGTTGATGTACCAAAACTATAAAACCAAAGTGAATACTCTAAAAGTATTAATTAAGGTTTGGGTAAATAAACCATATAATGACTAGTGAAACCTTGTGTAGGTAGATCCGAGTGTGGCTACTTTCTAGTCCACATCCTATAGAGTTTTTAGTGGTTTTCTTATCATGTGAAGTTCACTCTTCTATACATGATGCTATGTGTTTTCATGTGTATACTATACATTTATGGTTAATACGTATGTTCTGTATGTTTGATGTAAGACTATGCTTGGGTCCATAATATTTTCATTCTTAATGTAAGACTATCATTGGGTTCGTAGAATTTTTATGATTGATGTAAGACTATGGTTGAGTCAATAGCATTTTCATGCTTGATCTAAGGCTATATTTGGGCCTATAGCACTCTCATTTTGATGTAAGACCATAGTTAGGTCTATTACATGCTAGATGTAAGAGTGATGTAAGACTATAGTAAGGGTTATATCATTCTATTATGTATGTAATTGTGTGCCTCAATGCATGTATTGGAATGTGTAGATATTGTGAGCTGAGGTTACAATGCATTTTAACCTACATGTTTCTTATTATCATTTTTCAGGAAAATAACACGATTTGACTTGTATGAGCTATTGCATACACGTTTAAGGATTGTTAGTCTTAAATTAAATTAATTTAAGACATTATCACTATGTAACGTTGGTTTTTGATTTCCACATTTTGTTTTATTAGAAAATGTTGATTGCAATGTATCTAAATTGTATATAAAAAAAAGTTGGACGCTACACATTTACACATTTTGCTATTTTATAATATTTTTCATCTAACTGATTAATTATTAAGTAGCCTTTATTAAACATCATTTTATCGATTATCATCTTGCTTATAAACGATTATAGCTAGTCTTTTTAGCTGTTAGCTACTTTTTGAAGGACTCTCGCAAAACATAGCACACCAAAATTGGACTCTACTAAATCTATGACAATCTTTTTATAGGAGAAAATCTTTCATTTTTGGTCATCGAATACTTGATGGAACTATAGAAAAACATGAAGCATGCGCTCACATTGTTTTGTCCTATTTTGCATGGTATATTTTTCATTAGATTCTCACATTTTATATTTACGTGTGTTGATTACTTGAAAACCTAGAACACAACATGATTTCGAATTAATTCATTTATTTATCTTCATCACCGACAATGTTTTCAACCATCATCCTCCTCATTGTCATTATGGTGATCTTGTTTAACAAATTTCTTTGCAAGAAATATTCAATCGATACACTACCATTTGATCCAATTCCGCCTTTACCATTCATCCATAGGATGTACTATCCAGGTGCTCCTAAAGCTGACGTTTGGGTTATTTACTATATTGTATTAATGTTGCTCTACCAAAATAAATATAACAAATCCCCCCCCCCCCCCCCCCCCCCCCCTCACCCACCAATGTGGATGATATGATTAATTGATGCACCAAAAAAATTTGCATAAAAAATAGGGTTATTTATTGATCCGGTTCCAAAACCGCACTAAAAAATAGCCAAAACAACACAAAAAAAATAGCCTAAATTGCACCAAAAAATAACCAAAACCGCCTCAAAAATAGCTTGCAAAAACCAATTAACAGGTTCGTCATTGATGCACACCACACTCATTATGAAGCTTCATTTTCTTGTATTTAGGTATGTTCGGTGAGTGTTTTTCAATCAATGGGTCAATCGTAATACCATAATCTAGTTTTTAAACTTTCTACCTATGATTTCATCAACTTCGCTTTCCTCAACTGCAAGTCCATTGGAGGTTCTAGTTGTACCTTCTTTGATTACAGTTTCTCCAAAAAAAGTTGGTTTCAATCTTTGCAATTTCTTTTTTTCTACCAATTAAAAATTTATTCTTGGGAAATCACCTTTCATGGATGTTTTCAATTTCTTTTTTGACAACATCTTAAAACCTACTCTGCAAAAACTAGCTACATACCTATTGATTGAATGTCACTAAAGCAAACATTATAAATTTTTGGATCCTTTTTTGGAGATATATCACGGAAGAAAAGGCATTAGGACAAGAAAACATCGTTAAAACATAAAATCGGACATCCATTTACAATTAATAAGTGAAAAATGAAGTCAAAAATGGCATTAATGAAAAGAAGAAAAATAATGGACATACCTTACATGAGTGTTTTCAAGCATGGAATTGACTAATCTATAATTTTGAGAATATGTTGCATTTCCAACGTTATATAAAACATGGAAGATTGAATGAAAATTTTGAAAAACATGAAAGTTTTAAACGGAATTTGGAGGGATTTAGCGCGAAATGAAAATTTCGAATAAAATTTTTAGAGGAAAGATTAATGGTGCAGTTGAATATTTTTTAATACGAATTGTTTTTTGGTGCGATATTCAATATTTTTTAGTGCAAATTATTTTTGGTGTGGTTGTAATTGTTTTTTGGTGCGGTTTCTACATGATTTTTTGGTGCGGTTTTGGGAAACTACATTAGAAAATGCTTTAATGGTATCATTTTGATAAACCACACTAACAAAGCTATTTTATGGTGCGGTTCTCTTATTTTTTGATGTTATAGATGTTTAATAAGATGGTGTCTAGAAAGGACCGCATCAAAAAATAAAAATCACTCACATTGTTAAATGACTTGTGTACAAGCGATTGGAACATGATGTATATGTAACTAAAGTTTCTCCTAATATGATATTTTGACTATAAAGTCTTTAATATTTTGCCCAACTAATATCTTAAGAAACCAATTATGCTGTTCATTCTTTCGGTATTTAAACCTTCCATAACTTAACAAATTTATCAGTGAACTTCATTAATCTTCATCACTAATAATGTCTCCAACAATCATCGTCCTCATTGTCATTATGCTCATCTTATGTGCCAGGCTGCTTTACAAGAAATCTTTAAGCAACCCACACCCTCTGCCACCTGGTCCAATGTCTTTGCCATTCATTGGATGTACTATCCAAATGCTCCTAAATCAGCCGACTTTTAGGTGGATCCACAACCTCATGGATCAGTTCGACACCCAAATACTTTGTATCCGACTAGGATCTTCAACTCATGTCATCACTGTCAGCTCCCCAGAGCTAGCATGCGAGTTCCTAAAGAAACAAGAGGCAATATTCATTTCAAGGCCTGACTTCTTTTCAGCATATCTGATGAGTGACGGCTATCACACAGTTATCTTTTCCCCCCCTGGAGACCAATGGAGGAAGATGAAAAGAATTATAACCCACGACATGCTCTCGTCCCAAGCGAACAAATGGTTCCAACCCAAACGTCACGAAGAAGCAAACCAGTTGCTTGGGTACATATGCAATCAAATACAGAAAGGAGATAACATAACTGATGGGGGGTTAATAGACATTCGAATGGTGGGCCAACATTTCTGTGGAAACTTAATGAGAAACATGATTTTTGGAAGAAGATTCTTTGGGAAAGGAAGTGAAGATGGTGGACCTGGTGAAGAAGAAACTGAACATGTCGCTGCTATATTTAACATCCTAAAGTATCTTTATGCATTTTGCATTACAGATTATCACCCATGGTTGAGAGGGAAGACTGATTTTGATTGCCACGAAATGAACATGAGGTCGGCACTCAAAATTGCTCGAAAGTATCAAGATCCATTGGTCAATGAACGGATACAGATGTGGGAAAATGGAGATAGAATGGAGAAACATGATCTTCTAGATGTTCTTATTCAACGTGACAACCCTAAGGTTACAATAGTGGAGATCAAAGCCCAGATTATTGTGAGCCTCTCCCAATCTCTCACTATTTACCTTTACATGCAACTCCTAATCAAATGATATTCTATTGTCGTCGCTACGGTATACAATTCGATATACATCGGATGAAATGCTGGCGACTCTTCGGATATTGCTCTATATTTACAAATCAAAATATACTCACTATTTACCTCTTTGGATATTAGTTTATATTTACACTTTCAATTGTATCTGCATGAAAATTAACTTTCTTGTGTTTTTCTGCCTTGCCTAATTTTAGGAAATAATGATTGCCGCAGTTGATAATCCTTCCAACGCAGTAGAATGGACAATGGGAGAGATGATGAATGAACCCACCCTCTTAAAACGAGCGGTGGAGGAGATGGACCATGTTGTAGGTCGCAATCGGCTAGTCCAAGAGCAAGACTTACCCCAACTCAATTACCTAAAAGCGTGTATCAAGGAATCCTTTAGGTTGCACCCTTTTACAGCTTTTAATCCACCCCATGTTTCGACCATGGACACTACTGTTGCCGGTTACTTTATACCAAAGGGTAGTCATGTGCTGCTTAGTCGACGTGGGTTAGGAAGGAACCCTAATGTTTGGGCGGATCCATTGCGGTTTAATCCAGATCGTCATCTACAAGGGGAAGAAAAGCAAGTGGTTCTTACAGATAATGAGTTGAGAATGATTTCATTTAGCACCGGGAAACGTGGTTGTCCTGCAGTGGTGTTGGGCTCTACCATCACTACAATAATGTTAGCCAGATTGCTTCAAGGGTTCACTTGGGAGCCGATATGTAAAGAGCTGTCGATTAAGCTCGTTGAAAATCATCATGACCTTAGCTTGGCTAAACCACTTGTGCTCATTGCCAAGCCACGACTGCCTCAACATCTCTACCCAAAATTTTGAAAAGAATTTTGGTTTTCACGCTTGATTATCATAAATAGGATGATGTTTATGCTTTTAGAAAAAAACTAATAATGTCATTTACATTCTGTGTACCATATATCTATATCTATATTCATATTATTGTATAAAATATATTAATACATTAAGAAGTACAAGTTAATAGGCACCTATTCTTCTTTCAAAATCCTATTTGTACGCCTCCATATGTTTTTATTTATTTAGGCTATTGGAATTTGGTTTAGATTACTATATATGTATCTATTTTTTTTTTAGTCAGTAGGGCTATATATTATTATTATTTTTTTAATTATGTTTTTTTTGACGGTTACCATTTTAGGTTGATCCAAAAAGAAAACGCATACCAATACGAGTAAAGATTATGTTTTTTTTCTCAAAGTAACCAAAGGTAAACCTCGAAAGAGAAAAATCCGTAAACCCAAGCATTTGCTTTGTTTTTTGCAGGTGACATTAACAATCTCATATCCTAATTCCCAAACTTACTTGATTTTTTAATTATATACAAATCTATAGATTTCAATTTTGAAATGTGTCTCCCTATTGCAGCCACTCAAGTAGCAACGGACATATCTTGATACTCATATTCTATAGGTGATCAAGAGATACAATCTTATTTCTTACTCTTCTAGGAAATCAATAAATCTCCATGAAAATATAATATTCGGTATTAGATTTACGAACATAGACATTACTATCCAGTTCCAAAGAGAAGGACCAGATTTGACTGCACTGAATCCCCTAAAGGTTTTCTCCGCATTGATTATAAATATCTTACTGTGATGTTTGAGTGATACCTTTTACTATGACTGGTTTTTATACAAATATTTTTGAGGATTTGATGGTTTGAAAATTAATATTTTTATTAGTAATTTTGGGAGGTTACAAGTTGGTATCAGAGCCTTAGTTTGAGGGATTTGGACACAGTCTCAGTTGTGTTTGAGCTCAAACTGAAGAATTGATAATCTTTTCGAAAGAAAAATAAATTTTATAAAAAAGACATTTATAAAGAAAATGAGTGTGATATGTGTAATCAATCGAGCTCAAAGTGATTCTGTAACATCCTAAAAATTTCATGCCAAATTAAAACTTTTTCAAAACATTTAAAACCATTCATCATTACAAAGTTTGTTTTCAAAACATCTAATATCAGAGTTTTCCCATAAACATAAACAAATCATGAGGAGCTCTATGATCATGCCTTCGCCTTACTACGATCCCTGATGTACCTGAAACAAATAATTGAAACTGTAAGTCCGAAAGCTTAGTAGGATCCCCCAAAATACCAACGCCATACAAATATAACCACATCATATAACAATTACAGAACAACATGCATAATAAGCCTTCAGCCTGACTGGACCGCCTCACAGGGCCTACAGCTTATCTGGACCGCTCCCGAGCCTTCGGCACGACTGGGCTGCCTTACAGGGCCTACAACCTATCTTTAACATCCAAAAACCTAGGTATACCTTGTGAGCCCTAATCCTTGAAACATTTGTCCATATTGGTCCTTGATAAGAAAAGGGGTGGGGGGGGGGGGGGGTAGACGGGTACGCACGACGTATTGGAGTGTACGCTCAGCGTACTTGTGCACTTGTTTGATGGTGGAGGGCCGCCTAGTACGTCGGGCGTACCAAGGTGTACGCGGGGCGTACCAGGCCTAGTTTATCACCCTAGTATTTATTGAGTCCCATATTTAAATAGTGTTATGGCCTCCTTGTGCCCACCATTTCCAAAGACTTATCCTCCCCAAAACCCTAAATCTCATTCTTGTAGCAAGAGAGTGCCTTTGAGAGCTTGTGGGTGTGTTCTTAAGCATTAGAAGTGGAAAGGAAGCTTTGGAGAAGAAGGAGTTAGAGCCCAAGCTCTTGGATCTGAGCTTTGAAGTGACAAAAGCTTCATTTGGAGGTAAAAAGCTCCAAGCTTTCCGACTCTTTTGTTTGTGTTCATATGTGGGATGTTTTAGGGTTTTTGTCCCCAAAATTGATAGCTTTATGATTTGAAAAGCCCCTAGAACCTGAGATCTGTCCCATGTTGGCTTAGTTTGTGTTATTGAGCCATAAAAATCTAATCATGGTCATTAAGAGTTCAGCATGCATGATTTATGAGTGTTTTAAGGAAGGAAATGGCATGATTTAGGGGTTGGTGACCTTTAAAGCCATGCAAAGGCTTAAAGTCACTACTTTATGGATTAAGAGGCATGAGAGTAACTACATCTAGGACTTGAGTCTTTATCTTAGCCGATTTAGACCAAAAACCACGAGAAGTGTGAAACTAGGACTTACGTCGGGCGTAATCCTAGTACGCATAACGTATGGGGTCGAGTTTCCCGTTTTTGGTTAGCCACGGAGTACGTCTCACAAGCAGAGCTGGTACGCGTACTCCTGCTGTTGACTTTTGTTGAATTTTTGGGTTTGGTCAATATGGAGGACTATAAAGCTTGGGAGGGGTAGAATGGTATTTTACCCTTCTGTGAGTTGTACAAGGGTTAGTCTAGCTTCTTGAGGGCCAATATTAGTTAGGGATAATTATTATGTGCTAGGAGGGATCTAGACCCAGGAGTAGAGATCACAATCTCGATTGGGAGATTTTCATTCATTAGCTTACGAGGTGAGTCGTCTCACTATACTTATCTTGAGTGGTAAACCTTATGTGTGACCAGAGGGTCTTATGTGCATGAACTGTGTAATGAAATATCCTGCTATTTACTTGTGTTATGCTTTATGAGTATTATATTGTGATGCTGAGTTCAGGGACCAGAGGGTCCATATGAGTTGTGGGACCAGAGGGTCCCACTAAGAGACATTGACCAGAGGGTCTAATTGAGTTACAACCTCGAGTGGCTAATGTGTTGTGTGTGGTTTCTTGGGGAACTCTCTAAGCTTTTATGTTTACCGTGTTATGTGTTATCTGTTTCAGGTAGTTCCAAGGATCACAGCAAGGCACCGGCATGATTGTACACACCGACAAGAGACTGTTCTTATGATTCTGGGATTGTGTTTTCTTTTGTTGACATTTGATACATATGTGTTTTGAGAATTATGTTACAAGTTTTCATTGTGTTAAATATGAAAAAAAATTGGTTTAAGAAATTATGTTGTTACACTATCCGGACTGCTCACCGGGTATGTTGGCCTACAGAACAAAGCAGGACCGCCTCAACCCAACCCCTAATCAACAAAAAAACATGTGCACATTAATATATCATACGCTAGCTCATATCATATAACAGTCAAAACGATCTATCAGATCACTAATCATAACAACATCCTAAATAACTGGGATATTGACCAAACCGGTCACTAATATAGCATCATCCTATAACCGGAACATTGACCTAACCAGGTTACTACGCATAAGCATATCACCATCCTAACTACCAGGATGTAGTCAATAAACATATCATGCCATAACCAAATACAATCCATAAAGGGCCTGCCTTGGTGCCTTAGACCCTGTTAATATAGTGAGGATAACTCACCTCGTACTGTCGACTCGAAGATAAACTCAAGCTCTTGGATTATTGCCACAAACTCCACCACCAATATTCATTGTAAACCATACTTGTAAATTTCCAATCTTTCCAAAATGTCCTCCAAAAGTCAATTGGTTAACCCATGGTCAAATTCAAAGTTAACTGTTAAGGTCAACAGTCCATGTTAACCTCAACTCGTCAAGTACCCTCAGCTACTCTCCGAGTTTTTTGCAATACTTGTCCGCTCTCCGAGTCACCAGAATGACTCGTCGAGTTCCTAAGGCTCGTAGTCGAAGCTCCATGTCCACTCATCGAGTTTTCCCCCTTGCAACTCAACAAGTTCACATGCATCCAACAGTTGGGAAAAACCCTAACCGACTTGTCGAGTCACTCTACTCACTCGCTGAGTCTTCGACAATCTTCATTGGACTCGCCGAATTGGTCATCTAACTCGTCGAGTGCAGGACCATCTTCATATGACTTACCGAGACAACCATGCGACTCGCCAAGTCCCTTTAACCCTTCATCCATACATATGCTTTTTAATCCATGCAAGGCCTTCAAATTACAGATCTAAGCTCTTACGAAGTGTTTATCATGTAAATTTGCAAACTTTACGGGCATGCAAGATGATAATGGCCCAAAACAAGTTAAAGAAGTGGCTCAAGGAAAGGAAAGGTCATAGCTTGTCAAGGACTGAAACTTTATGACAAAGAGGGGCTAAAGGAGTCCAGATCTAAGGTTGCAACCTCAGATCTTGACCCAAATCCGAGAATCACCACACAAAACCCTAAAAGAGCCCCAAACCCATAAATGGAGAGATCTAACTAAAAGAGAGTCAAGGTAACAACTTGTTACCTCCAAAATGATTCCAAGACAGAAAAGAATCCGGATGTACAACAACCCCTTACTCCAAACTTCTTGAACTGCAAGCTTTTACTCCAAAAATCCCTCTTCCAAGCTAAGAAGCACACAAATATAGGAACCAAACACGAATTAGGGTTTCTGAACTCAAGGGAAGTAAGAGAGGATAAGGGGGATAAGTGGTCCTTAAATAGGGTGCAAAACCCCGGAAATCAGGATTTCATCCTCTAGCTCCTACTCGTCGAGTCCCTTCTTGGACTCGGAGAGTAGGTTACTAAAACACGCGGACCAACCCGTTGCTACTCGACGAGTAAGGCATCCAACTCGTCGAGTAGACCTTGAAATCAATACAATTGTCACAAAACCAATACCTGAAAAATCGAGGCGTTACAGATTCCCAAAATACACATATATGTGTATTATGCTTAATATGTTATTATGTTAGTTGCATTCTTGATTAGGGCTATGGATACCTTTTTGAATTTCATGATAGAATTTCCTAATTTTTGTGATGCCTTGTAGCTTAGGAGGAATTAGATGTTTTATAGTACTTACAATCTATATTGGAAAAGTTAATTGTTAAGTGTATGTATAAAATTTGTATACGATTAAGATCACATGGTCTTAGAACGATTGATTTAACATTATTTTTTTTTCCTTGTCTGGTTGTGGACTTAGGATAGAATCATTTATTCGAAAACTTATTTGATATTGTTTTGTGTATAATTTGCATGCATAAGGCAACCAACGATGTTGGTAGACCTTACTAGTATTACAGAACAGGTGAGATGAGGACTCCTTAGGGAGCCTGGGGAGTGATGTAGCAAGATATGCATGTTGTTTAGCATAGGGCTCATGAGAGTTGCCATGATGGAGTGACTTAGATGATTCTGGATGATTCTTGAGGAAAGTATGTATATGTGTGAAAGGTAGTATTGGGCCCGTATTACTGAAAGCACAAAATTCGTACTCGAATCATGGAAATCAAGGAGATCCTAAGGAGCTTGAAATGTCAGAGTTCCCTCGAGTATGTTCTGACCATTTAAATGTTTTCCTTTCAGTATGGTGGTGAGAACTCGAGGAGGAGGTTCTGGTTCAGTTTCTAGTTCAGTCTCTAGTGCTAAGCCAATTGATGAGAGGACACACAAGTTTATTTCATTAGAGATCACTCAGGATATTTTGGATGCGACTCCTATAATAGTTGGTACCGTCAACAAGGTGATGATGGAGTTGTTGGATGATCGCTTAGGGGCCTTCCGTGAAGAGATTGCAGTTTGTCATTCCAGGGCACAAACTCTCTAGGGAGATCAAGGCTTGTAGGGCCCCAAAGTTCTTTGGGTAATTTCCAACAAATCGTAGATCACAGATATGGAGCATGCTCAGCAGAAGAGTTTCTACCCTGAGGGATCAAAGGTGGGACTGTCATCTTTCCTTCTGAGGGATGGAGCCCACAACTAGTGGGAGGAGGTTGGTAATGCCTTGGGAGCTAAGGTCGAGGCAGACATGATCGGACGGTCAGGAGGTTACGGACCGGAAGGTCGATATGGGTAGGACCGGAAGGTCTACCGGGATTTGGGACGGAACTCCCCTGAGACAGTTGGACCGGAAGGTCCCACAGAGTTATGTCCTGGAAAGGTGTATGTGTTGTATGTGGTATTTTGGGGAACTCACTAAGCATTTATGCTTACAGTTATTGTGTTGGGTGTTTCAGGTACTAGTGAGGACCGTGGGAATGCACCGACATGATCCGTACACACTTAGAGGACTTATGTAGTATCCAAGTGCTCATTGACTATGTTGTATAATTAATGTTGTGGTACCAAAATAACTATAAAATATCTCCTCCGATGTGAATGCTATTAGATTGGAACATGATATTATACGATACTAAAGTTTTTCCTAATTGATATCTTGACTATCACTACAAGAATAACAGGCAATAGCGATGACACCTTTAGCAGCAACGGTCACTTTTAGCAGCGACATCAAACAAACGTGTTTTTTGTCGCTACTAAAAGTGTCCGTCGCCGCTAAAAGTGTCGCCGCTAAAGGCTTATGTTGGCGATCCACGTCATTTCAACCCTAACCGTTGATTTAGACGATGATCCAACGACTAGGAGGACATAGAAAACCCCGCGTTATTTTCCCTCCGGTGTGTTGCCGCTATTGCCTGTTCTGGCGATCCGCGTCATTTCAACCCCATCCATCAATTTAAGCAGTGATCCAACGATGTAGGAAACCCCAGCTAGTTTTCCCTCCGATGTGTCGCTGCTAAAGGTCGCCCGTCACCGTTAAAGAGCATCAACAATAAAAACATCTTTGTATTCACTTTCTTCCCTGATCTACTTCTGTGTTTCCCCTCTTCCTCTCCATTTCCCACCTTCTTGCCGGAGTATACCGCCACCACCACTGTTCATGACGAAAATTTGATATTTTAGATGTGTATTTGTATGTGTATTTTGTGTTTGTAGATGTGGATATGTATTTGTATTTGCATTTGTATCTATATGTGTATTTTGAGTGTATTTTTATGTATGTATATGTGTTTTTGTATGCTCATTTATATGTATATGTGTATTTTGTATGTAAATTATGTATCTGTATGTGTTTTTAGTATGTATACGGGTATTTTGTATGTGTATTATGTATGTATGTGTATTTGTATGTATAGAAATACATATAAATAGCGGCGACACCTTTAGTTGCGACAGATAGTATTAGCAGCGACGCGTCTTTAGTGGCGACAGAAGGCAATAGTGGCGACCAAAGAAGCATTAACGACGAACCAATAGCAACGACCCTTTAGCGGCGACGTGTCGCCGCTAAAGGTATTAGCGGCGACATTTTTGACCTTTAGCGGTGACGCCCGTCACTGGTAATACTCTAATTTCTTGTAGTGTATAAAGTCCTTAAATATTTTCCCAAACTAATTTGTTAGCAAACCAATTATGCTGTTCACATTTACATCCCTTTAGTACTTAAACATTGTAGCATACAACATTTTCACCAGTTAACTTCTTTATGTTCATGCGACCACCGCCCCGGCCACCTCGATAATTACGACTCCCTCGTCCACTATGGTGATTAGAAGTGTGGTTTGAGTTCTCAACGTTTAGGGCATTTTGAGACGAAGCATGATCCACATGAGTGAGAGATGCCTCTTTCTTTTCTTCTTGTATCATCTCCTGTTCTTCAAGAACCAAGATAGAACGAGCATCCCAAAAGGAAAACAGTGGCTCACAATGTCTTATTTTTATTGCCACATGTCGATACTTTGAAGTGTGCCCGTTCAGCATATAGGCAACTAGATTAATTTCTAGAAATTTGGAACCCATATGTTCAAGACGATCAGCAAGTGACTTGATCTTGTTACAATATTCGATGATTGTCGAGTTTTGGATTGAGATGTTACGAAGCTCCCTGTCAATTTTTTATGAGCTTTGGAGTCTTGTTGTCATGAAAAACTTTCTCGAGGCTTTCCCAGATCTGAAGGGTTGTTGCTTGTTTCTTAAAAATCATGTTCAAGACACTACTAGAAAACAAAAGGGTTTGCCACAGAAAAATAGGTACGGAAAATTTCTGTAGGTAATTACCTACACAATACATACATAATACCTACGGAATGAGAAACCCTAACTTAGTAATGGAATCGCTACAAAATAGCTACAAAATAGTTACAGACGATAATCCGTAGGTATTCCGTTAGTAATTAGCTACACAATTGCTACGGAATAACAACGAAACTAAATCCCTAGATATTCTGTAGGTAATTCGCTACAGATTAGCTACGGACTATCGACGGAAGAGGTTGACTACAGAATACCTACAAATTACCTACAATCTTTTTTTATTTTTCTATTTTTCAAGGATCAAATATCATTTTTTTTCATTTTTTTTTCACAGCTTAATTATACTTTGATTGCTTTGTTTTGACCGATTTATACATAACATAAACTTACATACAAACGTATGCCTAGTTAGAAACCATTACTATATAGTGAATAAACAAAAAGCAATCTAAATTCATATTTAGTTTTTCTAATGATGCATGCGTTTGTTTGTAAGTTTATGTTATGTATAAATTGGCTAAAACAATGCAATTAAAGTATAATTAAGTTGTGAAAAAGAGGCGCAAGTAGATTTTGTGAATCAGACATCTAAAGGATTTTCACTTTCTGATGACGGGTGCATATTCTTATGAGTCAACTTCAGCTTTTGCTGACTTTGCAAAGTCACAACAGGAGGTACTATTATTTACATAATATATTATAGAGAAAAAAATCAAATAAAGAGGTACTTAATATGGATGAAAAATATATGTTCATATTGGTAAGGTACATTGTTGTTACGGGTGAAAATTGAAATATGTTGTCATTATAAATATTAGGTAAAGTGCATTGTTATTATGGTTGAAAATGATACTTTGTTGCTATTATTAAATTAGGTAAAACATAATGCTATAATGGGTGACAATTATAGTATGTTGCTATTATTGATATTTGGAAAAGTAAATTGTTGTTATTAATAAGAATTTAAATATATTGATATTATGGATTGGAAATGTAAAGTACAATGGTATAATGGATAAAAATATAGTATGTTATTATTATGCATATAAAAAGTTATTATTATAGATGTTAAAAACAATGTACATTTTTATTAGCAATAGTGTGTTTTTATATTGAATTAAAAGTAAAGTACATTGCTATCATGGTTAATTTAAAGTTGAATTACATTTACTAACTGCATGTGTTTGTCTTGCTATATTTAGGTAAATGAGTTGCGACAAAAAATGTCAAACATGGAACAAGCCATGGAAGAAAAACTAAGTGAAATGAATTTGCAAATGCAAAAAATGCGAAATGAAATTGAATTGCAAGTACAACGATAATTAGCGGCCTTTATGAAACAAATTAATCCGTCCGACAATCCACCAAGTAGTTCTTAATTTTTATTTTAGAACACTCAATTAATGTTATGTTATTGACTAGTTCTTAGTTTTTGTAATGGTATTTTGAGTATTTGAATGTATGAATGGCATGTTAGTGACTATTTTAATGGTAATGAATGTAATGGTATTTGACTATTATTTTAATTATTTATTTGGTTTTCTTTAGCAGAAAATTTGGATATTTTTTATATTATAAATCTGTAGGAATTATAAATTTAATATAGCAATAAAAACTGGTAAAAAATTCATAGAAAATATGTAGGAAATAAATATTCAGTAGGTATTCGGTAGGAAATAAAATCCAATAAAATCTGTAGGTATTCCGTAGGAAAAAATGTTTGTAGATAATCTGTAGGTAAAGTAGTTGGTAGGTATCTGTAGGAAAATCAGTTGGTAGGTAATCCGTAGGTAAAGTAGTTGGTAGGCATTCCGTAAGAAACTCAGTTTGTAGGTTATCCGTAGGTAAAGGAGTTGGTAGGTATTCTGTAGGATAATCATTTCGTAGGTATTCTGTAGGAAAATAATCCGTATGTATTTTGTAGTAGTTCTGTAGATAAATAACCCGTAGGTAATCTGTAAGTACTCCGTAGTTAACGTGTTCCGTAGGTATTCCATAGTTAAATTTGTAACAGAATATTCTGTAGGAATTGCGTAGGAACGTTTGTAGCTAATTTGTAGGAAAATATTACCCACGAGGGTTTTCCCTATAACCCGTTTTTTGTAGTAAATCTGTAGGTAACACCTTGTTCCTACAGATTTACTAGCAATTATGTTGTAGGTAATTACTTAGTTTTCTAGTAGTGAGAGAGAGATGGAGAGAGTACCATAGAGCCAAGATGTCACACCCCGAAAACCAGAGGCAGAAACGTCTCCGGGGTTGACTACCACGTTGTGTATCAAATCCAATGTACATAGTATTCACAGTAAACAAACATTACATTACATATATATGAAAGTTTACATGCGTTTCAAAAGTAAAGTTATACAAATATACATATGCATCATATAAACAAAAGTTGAGACGAGTCTTCTACGCACTCCGTCTTCGCCAAAAGAGATCACCGGGTACCTGTCTAACTTGGACCTGAGAATACAAGCGGTTTGAAAATCAACATAAAGCTGGTGAGTTCATAAGCGGTTTCGTTTGTGAAAATGTATCGGTTTCCTTTAGTTTCCGAAAAGATTTGTTATCCAAGAAAATCCCATATTTTCTTATGTAAAGTTGGTTAAGTTATCATTTGTTACCAATTCGGTTATGTATTGTATTTACCCCAGGAAAATCCCATATTTTCCTAATTGTAAGATCAATGGAATATTACAAAGTATAGTTTAGTACGCAAAACTATATAATGAAAATCTTGGGATCACTATCCCGAAAGACATATAAGTTAGTTTGAGATAATCGAAAGTACGGTTCAAGATCATGGGACTATCATCCCGAACTAACACGAGATAAGTTAATGTTTGTATGTAAATATAGATTTGAAACCATGGGATCACTATCCCGAATAAGATACAAATTTAGAAACTATGGGATCACTATCCCGTATTGATATAGATTTAGAAACCATGGGATCACTATCCCGTATAGATATAGATTTAGAAACCATGGGATCACTATCCCTTATAGATATAGATTTAGAAACCATGGGATCACTATCCCGTATAAATATAGATTTAGAAACCATGGGATCACTATCCCGTATAGATATAGATTTAGAAACAATGGGATCACTATCCCGTATAGATATAGATTTAGAAACCATGGGATCACTATCCCGTATAGATATAGATTTAGAAACCATGGGATCACTATCCCGAATAGATATAGAAAACCTTGGGATCACTATCCCGTATAGATATAGATTTAGAAACCATGGGATCACTATCCCGAATAGATATAGAAAATAAACCATGGGATCATTATCCCGAATAGGACATAGAAACAATACCATGGGATCACTATCCCGAAAGAGACATAGAATATAGATACAAAACCATGGGATCGCTATCCCGAACGAAATAAAGATCTTGAACCCAATCTGTGAATAAGCTGGTATTAATACATATTGTGAGTCGGGTAACCATACTGATACGACAACGTGACCTCCTTGACGTTTGTCAGACGTCGAACGATTCTAAAAATTTGTCACCCTAGGCGTGACCGCCTAACTGTAGCTAGCAGTTAAGGTGTGGGATTGTCAGTCCCGAATAGATCTATTCACAAATTCCGCGCTCTCCCTCCTGGAGACTTTGGTTACACTTCCGGAGAGGATTTACTGATCATCCATAAAGGGTAGTGACTATCTCACAAGCTAGTACTAAACTATTCACAGGGTTCGTATAAGAAATTGACTTACAGAAAGTTATGAAACATAGTACAGTAAAGTATAGATACATACATGAAATCATCGGATAACACATTCAAATGATACGGAGATAAACTGAACAGACGTAGTTTATCTAATAATTTAGTATAGATATCAGTATACGATAGAAAGCACAGTAAGGACCCCCAAATTATTCCCATAATAATTTGATTAGTTTGATTGTTTCTTAACTAAAATCCATTTAGTTGAAATCGAGTAGTCATTCCTTATGCTCAGCATAATACATAAGGAGTAAAAGAGTTTATAGGTTTATCAAAGATTGTTTGAAACACATCAATGTTATGATTGGAAAACAGTTATGGTTTGCTTGTATTCCCCCCCTGAAAACATTGAAAACAGTGAAAAGCCGTGGGGGTATGAACTCACCGAACGAGGTACGAGACGGTTTGGATGCTAAGAGTTGATCCGGAACTTGTAAACGCACGAGGTTCCTAATTATGAAGTAAAGATACACATTTGTATCTAATTAGGACATAGATTGATTGCCGGATAGGGACAATTGTTTCGGGTCGCGATAACACTCCGATACGAGTGTTTGGAGGGACCCGGGTGGCGTTTAGGGACATGAATGGCACAAGGGACTTGGGAAATGAGTTGGGACATCAAAGGAACACTCCCATTAAGGGATTTTACGGCCTAAACACCCTTCCCCATGAGTTTACGGCCGTAAACTCATGATGGGTGTTCTATGGTGCCTTTTGGACTTCCAACACTTAGGGAATGATTTCTAGACTTGGTTTAAGGACTTGGAATGATTCAAAACATCAATTTGACCCTCTTTGATGGGAGTTTACGGCCAAGCAAGCTCCATGGCCATAAATTCTAATACATGGTGCTACAAAGTGTTTTAAGGCCTAAAACATGCATGAATGGACTTCTAAAATTCATCTAAGGGCCTTAGGGGTGTGTAGTTTGCATTCTAACACCAAAAATCTTGGAGTTTACGGCCCAAGAACATGTCTTGGCCGTAAACTCTTAGAAACCTCATAAATGTTGTGTTTTTGGCCCTCAAAGTATTTTTGGTTGGTCCCTTGATTTATTCCAAGGCTTTTGGTGGTGTTGGATGGCTTTCAAGCACCTTAGAATGAGATTTATGTCCACTTTTGTGGAGTTTACGGCCCAAGAACTTTCCTTGGCCGTAAACTCATCTAAGTCCCCCATAATCCATGTTTCAAGTGTCCAAATGCAAGAATCAAAGTCCCATAATTCATATCTAAGCTGTAGGGGTGATTTGGGAGGGTTTAAGGGCTTAAAAACCCTCATTATATGAGTTTACGGCCCAAGAATGATCCTTGGCCATAAACTCCTCTAAACATCACAAAAATTATGTTTTACATGTTTAGATTCCATATTTTAAAGTCTCATAGCCATATCTAAGGTCCAAACTAGTCAAGGAAGGGTTTAAAGGCTCAAAACCCATTATCTTTGGTGTTTACGGCCTAAGCACCTTCTTAGGCCATAAACTCACATACATGGTCCAATTTCTTGATTAAATCCCGAATTTGAAGGCTAAAGGTGCTTTAGATTAAAGCTAGGGAGGTACCTTAAGGATTTGAAGCCTTAAATTTGAGTTTTGGACACTAAATCTTTGGATTTTGGAGAGAGGTTAGAGAGAGAGTAGTGAGAGAGGGAAAAAGCTTCAAATGAAAGTTGAAACACGTTTATATAGTTCCCAAAATTTACACGCGGTGGAATTCTACCCGATACCGACGCTAACCGCGGCTTTTGGTCGCACCCGATTGAGTTTCCGTCACCCGACGGGAACATTTTTAAAACTTATGAAATAATTGTTTTTGGGCAACTAGCATAAGATCCTGAGTGTTTTAGACACTCATTAGGATAAAATAAACATATAATTTATATAAATAATTTCCAACGAGAAATCGGAACGAATCCGATAACGGCGACTTTCCGGGTAGAACGATTCTTGGCGACGAACAAATTTCGGGTTGTTACACAAGATTTGATGATTGAATCCATACGATGCTATGCATCCTTAGCCGATGTTGACTCTATTGTTTCCTTTCCTTATGGTGCTTTGACTAGTTCAACAGGAGGCCGGAGATGATCGTCTACCCCATAACCTATGCAGCGAATCTCAAAAGCTCTCTCCATATGTCATAGTTCATCTACTCCAGGTCAAAAACAAGGGGTACAATGTTTTTAATGTTAATGGTAGAGGTAGGTTTATTAGACAAGTTATTTCCTTACATCTTGAGAACACGTATAGCAGAAACAGACTAGAACCAGAAGATTAGAATAGAAGATATAACTGACAATACAGAAAGGAGAAAAGGTCCAAGGACAAAAGAATAGCCATCGAGTAGGGTTTACAGGGAAATTGTTATTGCTCTGATACCATGAAAGTATTTGAATTTTCCCTTAAAAAGCATCATCTATTAATTCACAATATATATATATATATATATATATATATATATATATATATATATATATATATATATATATATATATATATATATATATATATATATATATATATATATATATATATATATATATATATATATATATATATATATATATATATATATAACGGAGGAGGCCAATGGGCCGAACAAATATATCAATAAAAGGCTATTATACAATACACAATAATAATAATAATAATAATAATAATAATAATAATAATAATAATAATAATAACCCGCTAACAATATGGAGGCGTACAAATGGGATTTTGAAAGAAGAATAAGTGCCTATTAACTTGTACTTCTTAGGTTCCGTTTGATAGTTGCTGACTGAGAAAGTGATGACTGAGAAAGATCAGTCTATGTATGAAATTCTGACTAAGTAAGACATTTTGTTGTTTGATAACCATTTTACCTTTCTGTTATATATAGTGATGTATACATGCATCAAGAAACGTTTTGTCCTCACTTTCGTTCCAAACCAACACCCTAAAACATTAATATTTAAAATAATTTATCTTAACTTTTATCAAGATTAGAACAATTTTAACATTAAAACAATTTTCTACCATTGAAATTAACATCATCCTAAATAATAATAGAACAATTAAGGTCAACATTGCCAACATAGCTTATACACATATATATATATATATATATATATATATATATATATATATATATATATATATATATATATATATATAAAGAAAAAAAATTAAGATTTCATTCCAAACCAACAATATCATCACACCTTTCAGTTTTCCATTTTATTCTGTTTTCTTTTTTCTTTTTATCTGTTTCTACATTTAAATTAGTACAAGTCACTTTTACATTAATTTTTTTATGTAACTTTAAATTTAAACTCATTACCTAATTCTCATATTAGTTAGTGTACATTAGTAAAAGTAATTATAAATTTTATATGTCCTTTTGATAGGAACCATGAAATCATTATGGTAATTTTTACAGGAACCACAGAATGTAGAAGACATTATTAGTTTTTTTCTAAAATAATAAACATCATCTTATTTATGATAATCAAGCGTGAAAACCAAAATTCTTTTCAAATTTTAGGGTAGAGATGTTGAGGCAGTCGTGGCTTGGCAATGAGCACAAGTGGCTTAGCCAAGCTAAGGTCATCATGATTTTCAACGAGATTAATCGGCAGCTGTTTACATACCGGCTCCCAAGTGAACCCTTGAAGCAGTCGGTCTCCATTGGTCTCCACGGGGGGAAAATATAACTGTGTGATAGTCGTCACTCATCAGATATGCTGAAAAGAAGTCAGGCCATGAAATGAATATTGCCACTTGTTTCTTTAGGAACTCGCATGCTAGCTCTGGGGAGCTGATAGTGATGACATGATTTGAAGATCCTAGTCGGATACAAAGTATTTGGGTGTTGAACTGATTCATGAGGTTATGGATCCGCCTAAAAGTCGGCTGATTTAGGAGCATTTGGATAGTACATCCAATAAATGGCAAGCACATTGGACGAGGTGGCAGTGGGTGTGGGTTGCTTAAAGATTTTTTGTAAACAAACCTGGCACATAAGATGAGGATAATGACAATGAGGACCATGATTATTGGAGTCATCATTAGTGATGGTCGAAATAACTACAACAACTACCACAAAAATGGTAATAATTTTAATGGTGGCTCTAACTTTCTAATGCAGGTGGTCAACAGAATCATAATCGCAATGGAAGTGAATGGGCTTATGGGTGCTTTCAAGTGAACCAGCCCACTCACGGGTCTTCTCAACCGGGTCTTCTACCTAGTCTACTAGTCGCTCCATTTCAGTCCAGCACTAGGCCCAAACAGCTTTACACCCAGCACATATTAGCCCACCAGCATCTGTTTTTTAGCCCACCTATAATCCCTGTTCAGCAGGCCTTTCACTCGGCACATCCAGTTCACCGGCCACATAATGAGCCTACTACATTGCCTCAAATGTTCAATACGATGACTCTAAATGACTCGGGGCAAAGTGAGTGGTACATGGATATCGGAGCCACATCGCACCTTCACTCCAGTGCATGTATACTCAAATTTGTTTCTGATAAAAATAGTAATTTTCCTTCATCTGTTATAGTAGGGGACGGATCATCTATGCATGTAATTAAAATGGGACACACCACTCTTCCCCATCAAAATCCGTATCTCACTCTCACACTTAAAAATGATTTGATTACTCCATCTATTATTAAAAATCTTATTTCTGTCCATCGTTTTGTTCGTGAAAATATCTTTACCATTGAGTTTGACCCGTTTGGATTTTCTATGAAGGATTTCCGCACCAAACAAATTCTCATGCAATGTGATAGCACTGGAAATCTCTATCCTGTTACAACCCCGACTCCTCAAGCTTGTGTCTCCATTGCTCCGTCTCTTTGGCATCAACGTCTTGGACATCCGGGACATCACATTTTTTAGCATTTGGTTAATAATGATTTTATTTCAAGTTTTCTAATAAAGACTCTAGTCTATGTCATGCATGTCAAAAGGGAAAACACATTAGATTGCCTTTTAATTCTGCCAGTTTTGTTTCATCTTTTCCTTTTGAATTGGTACATTCGGATGTTTGGACCACTCCAATTGAGAGCATAAGCGGTCTTAAATATTATGTCTTGTTTCTAGATGATTTTTCTCACTAAGTTTGGGTTTATCCATTGCGTAACAAATCTGATGTGTTTGATAAATTAGTGATTCTTCGTGCGTTTATTAAAAATCAGTTTCAAACAGATATTAAATCACTTCAATATGATAAAGGAGGTGAATTCATCAACAAAAAAAATCATCAATTGTTCGATCAAAAGGGCATCCTAATGTGTTTTTCATGTCCTTATACATCCTAACATAACGGAAAATTTGAGTGCATGATTTCCAATTTTAACAATGGTATATGTGCTCTTCTTTTTCATGCTCGACTTCCTCCCACATTTTGGGTTGAAGCTTTAAACATGTCATCACATCTTATAAACATTCGTCCTTCAACCACTCTTCACCATGACACCCCCATTCATAAACATTACAAAACCCAACCAACTTATGATCACTTACGGGTGATTGTGTGTCTATGTTTTCCATATATTGGTACACCTCATAAATTACCACAACGCTCCACTCCGTGCATTTTTCTTGGTTACCCGACTAATCACAAGGGTTATTGGTGCCTTAATCTTGACACCAATGAAATCATTATCTCGCATCATGTGGTGTTCGATTAAACAGTACTTCCTTTTGGCTTCATGACACCTAATATCGCACCCTCATACTCACTTCTCGACAACGAAAACAACACCTCATCCCATCTCTTCCTTATCATGTCTTGTTTCCATCATTCTGTCATGGTGACACACCTCCCTCGACTCCACCAGCATCTCCTTACGGAGTCATTGATCAAGCAACTCTCGATCAGTGTAGCAAGTTTGATTCCTTTACCAGTCCTCCAAGCCCAATTGTGTTTGGTCCATCTGCTGCTGTGTAAGTCCCTAATCTGCCCATGTATCAATCAGATCCATTTAATGGTGCGGAATCCCAATCAAACAGATGATGCCAGATCAAATAGAAGAGAAGGAGAAGAAGAATAATATGAATCTTGAATGTATTGATAATATGAATTAAGTTCCTTACACAAAATATTCACCCACACATGATGCTCTCTGACCGTAAACTCTCTAGGGTTCATCAATCTATTCCTTACACCCTAACACCTATATTTATACTAGGGAACATGGGTCGGAAACACATGGGCCGTAAATGAGTTTACAACCGTAAGGTGTTTACGGCCGTAAACTTAGCCGTAAACTAGACCATAAATTCATAAATATTGCAGAAAAATATAATTTCCAAGAAAAGTAAAGTATAAACCATATTTTGACCCAACAATCTCCCCCTTGGTTTATAACTTTCTTTTCTTAATTGACCCAGCAAGGTCCCCCTAAAAGGTAGCTAGCTCATCTTGTCAATCTTCAATGGGATCTTGGCTTCAGCCTTAACCTTCGATTTCTTCACATCATCAGGATGAACATATTAATCTTCAGTGAATGACTTCATCTTGAGCACTTGAGGTTTTCTTCAGAATTTGGCATTGAACGCACATTGGGTGAGGAGGCTTGACGTACTAATTCTTGAAAGATGGCGCTTTCAGCTTGAGAATCTTCAGAGAGAACATCAGAGAGAACAAATCTTCTAACTCTTATTCAAGTAAGAAATAATTTTTGTAATTTATTTTATCGGTTTATTGGCATTCTATGTGGTGATTTATGAGATTCAAGCGAAATTGAGGAACCGTGTATACTAGTCCTAGTTTTCAACTTTGACTTAAGTTCCTACGAGACTCGGACCTAATTTATACCACTAATTCAAGTGCATGATGTTTGTAAATGCTTCATGAAAAGGTGTTCGAGTCAAAGTGTGATCCGAATTTGGATAGTCACTACAGTTAACGTGACAACTGTCACTTCAGGTCATTCTCGGACTCATGCATCTTTATAAAAACCATTCATGCACAACATGCCATGGCCTAGTAGTATAAATTAGGTCTAAATCTTGCATAAACTAGGATCCAACTAAGATCTAGGACTAATATACTTGACTCTTACGATTCTAGTAAGTTACTTAACTACAATAGGAAATGCCAATACCATAATTAAAATGAAACTTCAAACTTTGTTACAATTGAAAAAGGGTATAAAACCCTAAAAATAAATTAAAATATTCTAATTTCATTCCAATATGATAGTGAATATCAAACAATGTTCCAAAAACCATAAAGAGCCAAAATCCAAATTTATAAACCTTAAAGCTTAAAAACTTTATAAAATTTGGCTATAAACTTTCTAATATCAAATTTTTATTAATCAAATTATGGATTATAATCAATGAAATAGAAATTTAAATTATCATACATTAATCATAATTTATTAGTTAAAAACAAGATTTTTAAATAAATCAAGAATTACCTTAATAAACACTTTTATAAAAATTAGGGTTTTATAAAAATTAAGGAGGGAGTTTTATAAAGTTTGAATTTAGTAGAGAGGAGGCTTTATTGCTCACAAAATCCGGCCATCCCCTCTCACCATGCTCTCTCTCTTCCCAAAAGTCAATCATTAAAACTTTTCCCCACTCTTCCACTTCTCTCTTCACTCTCTCTCACACTCCACCCTTTCAACTCTCAAACTCTCTTCCTCTCTCTCTAAACTCACGAAAATTTTCAGTCAAGAACACCTCTCCACACTCAAATCTTCATCTTCCAAGGCTAATCTTCAAGGTATACACGAAAATCTTTCACCCTTCCTTACTTTTCCTTCTTGTTTTAAAAGGGTTTTCTTGTATTTCTCTTCCTTCTACACTATTCTTTATGAAAATTCATGAACATGTTCATGAATGTCGAGTTTGATGATGATGGTGGTAGGGTTTCACCGAAGAACAACATGCATGTTGTTTAATGGTGAAATCCAAGGACCAAAACCTATGTCAAACACTAAAGTTCGGATTTTTACAAGTTTTAAAGGTTCATACACCTTATGCATTCAAGTAATTCCTTTAAAGACATCACTATGACAAACATATGTCCATGCATGGTTTTCAAACCGTGATGCATGTGATGAACACCATGCTAAAGAGCTTGATGATCAAAGTACATTGTTAATAGTGCATTTAAATGATTTTGTCTATAAAAATATCTAAAAGTTCTTTTCTGTTCAAATCGAAATTTTTCCAGATTCCCATTAAGGTAATATGAACATTTGGAAAATCCCAAGAGTTTTTATCATGTCCTTGATTTACTAAAATTGTTGCAAGAAAAAGGGCATAAATCACATAAAATACATTTAGAGGTCTATAAATTCGGAATAAATTCGTGAATGACCCCTATGATGAATAATGAACTCTCATTAAATTTCATCGATTTATGTTGCTGTTTAGTATGATTTTCGATTTTCTTTTTGTTTGGGTGCAATAAATCACAAAACCACTTTAGATAGTGTGACAATTGTATCTAACAATTTTCTCAGCTCTTAACTGTCGTGGGCGACTCAGAAAAATAATTTCAGAAGTTTTCATCATGCCTTTCTATTTTTTCCAATTTTTGGTAATTATAATGGCCTAAACATAGGAAAAATAGTTCTGATTATTCAAAATTCATGAAAATTTACGAAAGCATCATGTTGTACATTAGGAGGTTACAAAATTTTTTTGATGATTTTTCTCTACTATATACTATTTTTGTCGTATTTTCTAAGGTTAAATACACTTAAATACTCTTAAATACACATAAATACCCAAAACTGGATTATACAATATGAAAACCACTTTTGGTATTTTTCCGAGATTACTTACACTGTAATGATGTTACAAAAAATTTTCGTAGTTTATTTTGACTTTCTATTATTTATTCTTCAATTAATGATTATTTAAGTGGATAAAACAAAGAAAAAAAGAAATACCCACTGAAAAGTATCTTTTATATTTTTCTCAGCCTAGTTTTGTATAATAATAGTTAAATAAAAAGTTTGGGTAATTTTGAAAACTGTTTTGTATTTATTTCATTTTTTTATTGGAATAAATGCTCAAAAATGATTAAATATAATTAAACAGCTTGGAAATCCATTTTTATATTTTCCCCTACTTAGTAATGTGTAATAATAGTAAAATAAAAAGTTTGAGAATTTTTATCCTTCGAATGCAATTTTTCGTCAATTTATTTTGTTATGAAGGCTAAAAAAATTTGGAAAATAGTTAACCATATCAAAAATTCAAGGAAAATTTTCTGGAAAACCTCTATTGTATTTAGAATGAAAATACAAGGTTTGACAATTTTTGGAAACTGTTTGATAATATTTTACATTTTTAGGAATTCAAAACACCTTTAAATGAGTTGAAACACCCTTAAATTTATATTACTAAATCTGGAAAATTACTATCCCAAAGTTGTATTAATCACATGACTTGTAGAATTTCATCATTTCAGAAAAAGTGTAACCACTTGATATAAATCCAATATTAGAACATAAATTGGCATTTCACTATATGTAGAGTTAAGTATATTAGCATTAGATTTCGACATGGAAACTCACTAGTGTGTGTTTGATGTCGTAGGATCCCGGTATTAAGATGTTGGTGTATTCCGAGGCACCACTTGTATCTACTTGAAACATTGTGAGTATTCACGCACTCCCTTATTTTCAGTTTTTATGTTTTGGGGTGGAAAAGCATGTCTAGAAAAACTATTATTTGCATGTTGTATTTAAATTGAATTGTATCAAACATTATTGCTATTGTATTGCTATGTCTCTCTATGTATGTCTATGGAACATGGAACATGAGAACTTATCGTACTAAGGCCCTTCCCTTATCTCTAACCATTAACTCTTTGAGCCAATGGTCATTATGGATAGCACTATTAGGAATTCACAACTCCTGACTCGCCCTATTGCTGGAGTGCATGATACCATATTCATCTATGGAACGATAAGCATAGATCTCGATAGGGCTTCAGTCATAGGTTTGGTTGAGACTCATTGTTTGCTCATACACATACAAACTCGTTTCTCATTATAGCAATAAACTTGTAATCAATAATAGCAATCAAATTTGTTTCTCACTAAAGCAATGTACTTGTATTTATGAAAAGCCATATTCCAAATCTTGATTTTATAAACTTGTGAACTCACCAACTATTTTCATAGTTGATGCTCGTTTTACATGCTTTTTTAGGAAATAATTAGTAAGTGAATATAAAGATTCATCATCATAGAACATGCTGCATCGTGTTGAATTTATTTTGTAACATCCCGGAATTTGCAAGAGTAGAGTTGAAGGGCTAAAAGTGTAAGTTTCGGAGGGCGACTCGGCGAGTCCATGGATGGACTCGGCGAGTCAGGTCGCGACTTTGGTCGCGTATCAAGTGGCCTACTTGGCGAGTCCAAAGATGGACTCGGCGAGTAGGTTCTGTGTGGAGAAAAACCTAATTCTCGGGGTTGAGCCCTATATAAAGAGCATTATGTTTCCTCCCCAGCCTCTTAATCACCCCCTTTAGTCCCAAAAACCCTAAAATCGTGGAGAAGCACCATTGTTGAGTGGATTGAAGCTTGGAGAAGTAAGTGTTGAAGAAAGTTTGAAGGTGTGGAGCAAGGGGCTATGCTTGGTTTCGAGTTCCTTGCAGATTGGGGCATCCTTTGAAGGTAAAATCTCGTTCTTGAGCTGCTATTGTCTAGATTCTTCATTTTTGGGGATGATGAGATCACACCTTTTGGTGTTTTGAAGTCTAGAGGTTAGATCTGAGGTTGCTACCTCAGATCTGGAATGAAGAAGGGTTGGAATGCCTGCAAGTCCCTGTGATTGAGTATGTAGTGAAGCTATCTTATCCCAAACCTTAGCCCTAATGTGTATAATGCTTAGATCTTCATGGATTCACGTAAAGTTTGCCACTTTACGTGATGGATGGGTTGTAGGAGGCTAGATCTATGTTTTGGATTAATTGCATGGCCTGAGATGCTTCTGTATGGATTCAGACCGGTGGTACTCGACGAGTCACATGGGTGGACTCGACGAGTTGCTTGAAGATGGCCTGGAACTCGGCGAGTTGGAAGAACAACTCGGCGAGTAGGTTTAAGATAGCCTTAGACTCGGCGAGTCTGTTCTTGGACTCGACAAGTCTTGTCGAAGAGTCCCAATATTTCTTGGTTGAGTCGAGAATCGGTGAGTCAAGGGATGACTCGGTGTGTTGGGTGCGAGTGAACTCAGAGTGGTTGGACTCGACGAGTCTCGGGTGACTCGGCGAGTCAGGTCGCGGATTGAGGGAAGTTCTGAGCTTGGGGACTCGGCGATTCATCGGATTGACTCGGTGAGTAGAGTCAGTCAGGGGTTGACCAGTTGTCTTCCAGGGGTATTTTGGTAACTAAGGGTATTTATTGAGTTGAATGTTTTGATGTTCAGTGGAGGAGTTCGTGTCAGAGTTCGGAGCAGCGGGATCTTATCCTTTCAGCCGGCAGTTTCGAGGTGAGTTATCCTCACTATATCAACAGGGTCTAAGGCACCAAGGCCGGCCCTTTATAGGATTGAGATTCGGATATGGTTATTATGTTATTGTTTGATGTGTCTGCATCCTGGTAGCTAGGATGGTACATGCTAGGAGACCTTGTTAAGGTCAGTTTCCCGATATGTAGAGTGATGCTATGCTAGTGACCGGTTAGGTCAGTAACCTGGTTAGGGTAATGATATGCTATGTGATCTGCTAGATCGGCTTGTTTGAATGTGAAATGTTATATGATTATATGTTTATGTGTACATGGTTGCTTGGACTGGAGATGGGTTGAGGCGGTCCTGCTTTGTGCTGTAAGCCAAGATACTCAGGGCGGACCGGTTGTTCCGAAGGCCCAGCGAGCGGTCCGGATATGCTGTAGGCCCCACGCGGGCGGACCAGACGTGCCGAGGCTCGGAGAGTGGACCAGGCCGACTGAAGGCCCGATGTGGGCGGACCAGTCATACTGTAGACTCAGAGAGTGGACCAGGTGAGTTGAAGGCCTAGTGCGGGCGGACCAACCACACTGTAGACTCGAAGAACATGACTAGACTCGGAGGATGGATCCGGTGAACTGAAGGCCAATACGGCGGACCAGTCACACAGTAGACCCGATATGCATGATTGTTCTATGTTCTGTTCTGTTATGTATGTTTTATATGTTACGGGCCGGAAGGCAATATGTTTTGGACCGGAAGGTCGTAGCCTGGAAGGGCGTATATGTGGTTGGTATTTTGGGGGTATCTCACTAAGCTTTCGGGCTTACAGTTGTGGTTTAATGTTTTTCAGGTTCTTCAGGAGACTGTGGCAAGGCGAAGGCGCGATCGTACCGCTCCTCATGATTTTGTAGCAATGTGATTCTGAGAATACTCTAAATGATTTGTATTGAAAACCTTTTTGTAAACAATTTAATGAAAATCAGGTTGTTTTTGAAAAATTTAAATTGGTTGTATTTTTCGGTTGTTACATATTTATGAAGTTATATTTTGAACAATGTTATTTTGGAAAAACTTGTACTTGTTTCTTTTAAGCTATGGGTTATAAACTTCTGAATATTGCTGTGGTGATGTATCTTTATCTTTTGCAATGGACCGTTATCGCTGTCATATCTTGCGTTTCCGCTTTAGTGGGGTGTGATAGAAGTTGTATCAGAGCTAAAGTTATAGAGAACATCAGTTTTTCTTTAAGAAAACACAACCTATAACCAAAACTTGTAAAGAAATACTTTTTACATCAAACATATTACTAGTATAATTAGGTCGGGAGTTGTATCGTTGGACCTCAATTAAACATAGCCTGATCACCTATGTTTAATTAAGGGAAGATTTATACAAAGCCTGAGTTAATTATAATGGGAATATGTTCAACAAAAATATTTGAGAAAACTTTGTTTCAAAAATTCAAAAGGTTAATTTTGGTGTGTGTAAGCATTGCATATTATAGGCATGCATTGTCATTTATTTCATATCTCATTGAAACTATGTCTCAGTCCACTATGTCGACATCGTCATCTTCTCACGCTACCGCCTCAACTGATGAGTCCGGCTACATCACTGTTATCGCTCGACGTGATCCCCCCCCCCACCTCGTGGAGGAAGACCCCTCGGAAGACACGGAAGATACAGGGAACTTGGTGGAGATCAGCAATGACAACGCCCCGAGTCAGCAACGCGAGACATTGCCTACATCGGTGTTGCCACAGCCACCACTTTATGGGCTTCGTATTCGGAGGACGGCGAGGAAGAGTTTTCACATTCCAGGAAGGATAGCCACCAGCACAGCAGGACTTGGCACGGCAGTACCTAGCAAGGTAGGACCCAGCACTGCAGGACTGAGAGCACCCCCACCACAGTGAGTCATATGGATACCTATCAGGCAACCGGGTATGACCCCGGAGGAGTCCCGGAGGATGCATTCGATGGCAGCGGACCTACGTCACAACCTCGCTGTGATAGCTGGGCATCAGGAGGTATTGAATGAAGTGATGACACGGATGGAAATCTTGTTTCAGCATTCAATAGAGGCTACTAACACTACTAGTGCTGCTAGACGAGAGGCAGGTCATGCGATGACGACATATTATGTGCTTGGAGGGCTATTACTGATTGTGGTGTTCATGTTTCTTGTTGGGATAACGATTAGCATTTGGCTCTGATTTTAGTATTTTATTTTATTTTGTCATGAAACGAAAACCCATGTTGGGTGTCGTTTGGGGAAAAACATGTAAAATTTTATTTTGGGAATTCATATATTGTTTTGATTTTAAGATTATTTCAAATGGTGATGAGAAGTTTATTTTGTGTTTGAAAACTTTTTCTATGAGGTCAAACCTTAGAATTTACTTAGTCAATGGTCTAAAAAAAAGAATTTTCTTTTCTTTCCTTTCTAAAATCTATAGGCCTAGTATTGATGCAAACCATTAATTTGACAACACTTACGGTTTTCAAAATAATACTGAACTAAATATTATACATTATTTTATGTATTTATATGTATTCCTTCTATTGTGTCTTAGAACCATGTCAGGAAGGCCTAATCGCAGGCTCCCATAGAACGAAACACCCGATGTTGCTCAAGTTGTAGCACAACAACTCATGGAAGTAATCCCAAACATTGTTACTCAAGTAACTGCGGGACTTAATGCTAACCAAGGAAGTAGTGGAGGAAACCGGGGAAACAATGAAAGAGAATGCAACTACAAGTCCTTTGTGGCTTGTAAACCTAAGGAGTTCCACGGAAAGGAAGGTGCGGTCGGGTTGCTGAAATGGATTGACAGCATGGAGTCGGTCCTTCACATTAGCAAATGCCTCGAGCGCAACAAAGTTGAGTATGCAACTTGTCTACTCTAAGATAGGGCATTGACCTGGTGGAATAATCTAGTGCAAACCCGAGGCCGTCCAGCGGCATATCGGCTAACTTGGGAAGACCTAAAGAAGCTACTGATAGAGGAGTATTGTCCCAAGGATGAACTCCAGAAGCTTGAATCTGAATTCTGGAACCATTCTATGGTTGGAACACAGATAGAGAAGTACACAGTCCGATTTCATGAACTAGCAAAACTGGTACCTCACATGGTTACTCCTGAGGAGAAATGGATAGATCGTTACATCTGGGGTCTGGCACCAGAGATACGGGGAATGGTTACTTCCGCAAATCCAACTACTATTCAGAGTGCAGTAAGTCTAGAAAATTGACTAACAAATGATGTGATAAGGATGGGAGCATCGACAAAGGAAAACTCTAGTAGCAAGAGGAAACCAGCAGATCAGGGAGAGAATGTCACACCCCCAAACCAGAACTACGGAAATGTTCAGGGGCGGAGGACGTCATATTCGTTATCATAACAGCTCATAGAAAGGAAAGTACACACCACCATATATATTTAAAGTTCCCAAGATGTTTACATAATTGTATTCATTACATGTTCAAAAGGTAAATACAATAACATATTTCAAAAGCAGTAATTAACGCCAGCACGTTAATCCCAAAAGTTGATTTCCAAACCTGCTTAGCGATTCCCTGAGAATACAAGTTATTTTCAAAGAGAAAGTGTCAACAATTAAGTTGGTGAGTTCATAAGTGGTTTAGAAAAATTGAATGCCATTCCAAACTGGGTGTATGTTTTCCAGAAAACTTAGTAATTCAAAATGTAAAGAGTTATGACTCGTTGTGTTGAAAATGAACGTATTAGATCCAGAAAATCCCATATTTTCCCTAATGGTTGTTATATGAATTGTTGTGTTTGTCAAGAAAATCCCTTATTTTCCTATCATGACTGGCAGTCTCTAGGACCGAAAGTTGCAAGAAAACGACGTTCTTAAAAGTTGTGTCATAGTTTTATATAATAAAGCTATACGAAGATCGCATTTGTTAGATGAAGAATAGTTTTAATAGCTACTCATTCCTAAAGGCACAATACCATACCTATTGTATATCCGATGAGTTTTATAACCATACTAAACATAATATGCCTGTAAGGACGTTCTTCAGGCGTCGTAGCGTTATGACAACTGTCACCCCAAAGGACGGACTGTAGCTAACAGTCAGGGCGTGGGATCATGACTTCCCGTATAGATCTATACACATTTGACACGTTCTCCGAACGGGATACTCTGGTTTTAGACAGGACTTGCAGCATTACTTTCTAATAAAGAGAAGTAACGTTTGAAGATATACACGTCTCATGGATTTTCAACTAAGTCCGCATTAAAATGATAGTTTTGTATGCAAAGTTTATCCTTTTTCAAAATGTTTGACAAAGCATAAATCATAAGTTTTTTTGAATGTATAAAATGACTTAGCAATGAAAAGTACTTTGAAATCATTATATACTTTGTATAAGTCTAATGCACACAAAGTATGACAAGAGTTTTCCATAATAGTAATGAGTTCCAAGTGATTTATTCCGTAAAACAAGTGAAGTGAAACTTTATAAAATACACGATAATAACCGTATGTTTACTTGTATTCCCCCCCCTAAAAGAGCATAAAAGCATTTAAAATGTATTTAAAGTGTGTTTGAAAGGGGTATGAACTCACTTGGTTGAATTGGTTGATTTGAAGTAGTCGGAAGAAGAATCGAGCAGAACATCGACAGGAAGAGTTGAAAACGGGGAAAAATCTCGGGATTCTCGGGAATCTCGGGAACACAAAACCTTCCTTCGGGAATTGAAGGTGAAAACCAGGGCTTTGGGAGGGCTTTGGGAGCTTAATCGCAAAGTTTCGGCACGAGAGATGGAAGAATGGAGCACCTAAACCCGGCACCCCAAGAGTTCTATTTATAGGGGCTATTCTGGTGTGCCACGTCGTGGCTAAGGTTGACCACGTCGTGGGGGGCAAGACTTATCCTCTTCCATTGATTGGACGCTCTCAACCACTTGCCGGGTCGAGACCAAGCTGTGCCACGTCGTGGGGGCCTGACAGCCTCGGGTTTTGGACCCCGAACTTGTAAAATCCATAACTTTCACGTACGACCTCCGTTTTCGACGTTCTTTATATGCACGCGTAGCTAAAAACATGATCTACAACTCTCGTTTAGACTTCGTTGGCTAATTTTGAATTTATTTTTAATTATTTATTTTTAACGGGCCGGGACACGAAAATTCCGTTAAAAATCCATAACTTCTTCATCCGATGTCCGTTTTCGTCAGACTTTTTGCCGTTGCGCTACTAATGTTGAGACCTTAGATTCTCATTTAGGTTGTTTTGTTCAAAAGTATCTCAAGCTCTATTTCGAGTTTTTAGCTGTCTACTGCTATACCCGAATCTTGGAAAAATCATAACTTTCTCATACGAAGTCAGATTTGGACGTTCTTTTTATGTACGCTCACGGTTGAGGTTATCTATAACTTTCATTTAGATACTTAAGGCTAATAACTATTTTATTGAAACTTCGCGTTTTTCGTTTAATCGGTGTTGTCGGTTTTGTCGGAAATCTTAGAATGGTCATAACTTCTTCGTTATAACTCGGTTTTTCGTGTTCTTAGTATTTCTATAAACCTTGACACATTATCTAACATAATAGACATCCCTATAGAGACTTTTACACATTTCATTTTTTTGAAGTTAATTACATTATTTCAAAATTAGCTACAATAGTTGACTTTTTGGCTCATTACATAGAGTTGAAATATTGGGTTGTCACATCATCCCCCCGTTAGAGGGAATTTTGTCCCAAAATTTTAACACAAAGGAAAAGTCTTAGGGGCTAAGGAAGAGGTGTGGATACTTCTGTTGCATTTGATCTTCTCGTTCCCACGTGAACTCAGGTCCCCTCTTAGCATTCCATCGGACCTTTACTTTTGGAATGCGGCTCTGTTTAGTTCGTTTAACTTCCCTATCCATGATCTCGACGGGTTCTTCCACAAAGTTAAGATTTTCATTTAGTTCGATCTCATCGAGTGGAATTACAAGTGTCTCGTCGGACAAACACTTCTTCAGGTTTGATACGTGGAATACTGGATGTACTTTGTCAAGCTCGGTTGGAAGTCGGAGTTTGTAGGCCACTGGACCAACTCTTGAAATGATTTCGAAGGGTCCAATGTACCTAGGATTTGGCTTCCCACGTTTTCCAAAGCGTATCATGCCCTTCCAGGGTGAGACCTTCAGTAGTACACGATCGCCAATCTGAAATTCCAAGGGTTTACGTCTTTTGTCGACATAGCTCTTTTGCCTATCTCTTGAGGATTTCAGTCGTTCTCGTATTTGCACGATCTTTTCTATAGTTTCTCTAATGATCTCCGGACCAGTGAGGGTGCTATCAGGGACTAGACCTTTTGCTAATTGGGTGTCACCCACTTCCGTCCAACACAGAGGTGATCTGCACTTACGGCCGTAAAGGGCTTCAAATGGAGTAGTATTGATACTAGTATCATAACTATTGTTATAAGAGAACTCGAACAAAGGTAAGTGAACATCCCATGCCTTAACAAAGTCGATTACACATGCTCGCAACATGTCCTCCAAGGTTTGGATCGTCCTTTCACTCTGTCCGTCAGTTTGGGGGTGATAGGTTGTACTCATGTCCAATCTTGTTCCCATGGATTTTTGCAATGATTGCCAGAATCTAGACGTGAATCTGCTGTCTCTATCTGAGATGATAGACATTGGCACTCCATGGAGTCGTACGATCTCTCGGATGTAGATTCTCGATAGATTTTCCATTTTATCAGTTTTCTTGATTGGTAGGAAATGAGCGGACTTGGTTAATCTATCGACGATTACCCAAATAGTATCTTGGCCACCCTGAGTTTTGGGCAGTTTCGTTATGAAGTCCATGGAAATCTGCTCCCATTTCCACTCAGGAATTTCAGGTTGTTGGAGAAACCCTGAGGGTTTCTGGTGTTCTGTTTTTATCTTGGCACAAGTCAAACACTTGGTCACATATGTAGCGATTTCTGCTTTCATGTTTGGCCACTAGTAGAGTTGCTTGAGATCTTGATACATCTTGTCTGACCCGGGATGTACGGAGTATGGAGTCTTGTGTGCCTCGCTCATAACTACCTCTCTAAGTCCACCAAACTTGGGTGTCCATATTCGGTTCATGAGGTAGCGTGCTCCATCACTCTTGATTTCTAAATTCTTGTCCATTCCCCTAAGGGTCTCACCTGTCATGTTTTCGGGTTTCAAGGCCTCTATTTGAGCTTCCTTGACTTGTGCTGACAGGTGCGAATGGATCGACATGGCTAATGACTTCACTCTTCGGCCAGAGTACTCCTTACGACTAAGGGCATCTGCCACGACTTTTGCCTTTCCTGGATGATAGCGAATCTCACATTCGTAGTCGTTGAGCAATTCTACCCAACGTCTCTGTCTCATGTTCAACTCTGTCTGGTCGAAGATGTGTTGTAGAATCTTGTGGTCTATAAAGATAGTGCATTTGGTACCATATAGGTAGTGTCTCCAGATTTTAAGAGCGAAGACCACCGCCCCAAGTTCTAAATCATGAGTGGTGTAGTTGACCTCATGCGTTTTCAGTTGTCGTGAGGCATATGCAATAACCTTTCCCCTCTGCATTAGTACACAGCCCAGCCCTTGCTTCAAAGCATCGCAATACACCACAAAATCTTCGGTCCCTTCTGGAAGAGAAAGGATGGGCGCACTGCAAAGGGCCTGTTTCAAAGTCCGAAATGCAGCATCTTGCTTTTCTCCCCAATTGTAGGTCACACCTTTCTGGGTTAAGGCGGTAAGAGGCTTTGCGATGCTGGAGAAATTCTGAATGAACCTTCGATAATAACTAGCAAGGCCTAGAAATTGGCAAATTTATGTTGGTGTAGTTGGTGCAGACCATTTTTTGATAGCCTTGATTTTTTATGGATCCACGTGGATTCCTTCCTTGCTGACCACGTGACCGAGGAAGTCCACCTTTCTAATCCAAAACTCACATTTTGAGTATTTTGCATACAGTCTCTTAGTCCGTAACGTCTCTAAGATTTGCCTCAGATGTTGACTATGCTCTTCTTTATTCTTTGAATAAATGAGTATGTCGTCTATGAATACTATCACAAATTTATCCAAGAATGGACGACATACCCGATTCATTAGATCCATGAATAAGGTCGGGGCATTGGTTAGTCCGAACGGCATTACTACGAACTCGTAATGTCCATATCTCGTTCAGAAGGCCGTCTTGGGAACATCACTCTCCAGGACTCGCAGCTGGTGATATCCCGACCTCAGATCGATCTTGGAGAAGTAGTTGGCTCCTTGGAGTTGGTCGAATAAGTCATCGATTCAGGGTAGGGGGTATCGGTTCTTGATGGTAAGTTTGTTGAGTTCTCGGTAGTCGATGCACATTCTGAATGATCCATCCTTCTTTTTCACGAATAACACGAGTGCTCCCCATGGCGAGAAGCTCAGCCTGATGAATCCTTTTCCAAGTACCTCATTCAGTTGGCTGGATAGCTCTTGCATCTCTGCCGGGGCTAATCGATAGGGTGCTTTGGCTACTGGGGTAGCTCCGGGAACCAGATCGATTCTGAACTCAACTTGTCTTGCGGGAGGTATCCCCGGAAGGTCCTCGGGAAAAACGTCGGGAAAATCGCATACATCGGGCACATTCTTGATGTCCTGGACTTCGCGTTTCACATCTACAACATGTGCCAAAAACGCGTGACACTCTTTGCGTAGGCATTTTCGAGCTTGGATACTTGAGATGATATGAAGAGTGGTACTGGGTTTGTCGCCCAAGACAATGATGGTTTTGCCGGTTGGCAGATTAAGGCGAACGGCCTTATCGTAACATAAAATGTCCGCATGATGAGAACTCAGCCAATCCATGCCAATAATGACATCGAAACTCTTAATCGAGACTGGCATGAGGCTGATTGAAAAGGGATTATCGTTTAATGTTAGGGTGCAATTTAAGTATATCTACTATGAATGGTTCACTTAATGATTGTGGTATTGATTTTAGCAGGCCTTTAAAGTCGTGACTAACAAAACTCCTTTCCGCTCCACTATCAAACAAAATGCATGCATACAAGTTATCGAGAAGAAACGTACCCGTAACCACAGTAGGGTCCGCAATGGCTTCATATTGTCCCATTGCGAAAACTCGGCCCCTTCCGCCAGTATTCCGGTTGTTTGCCTTTGGGCAGTCCCTGCGGTAGTGCCCCGTGTCTCCGCACTCAAAGCAGGCGCGGCTTACCCCGGTATTAGCAGTGGGGACGGATGGTTGGGTTGGCTCTTTGCAATAGCGGGCTGTATGTCCCTTCTTATTGCACTTGGTGCCTTGAAGATCATGACAAGGACCGTGGTGGTGGAAGTTGCATCGGTTGCACTTAGGAAGTTTCCCATTATATGAGCTTGTGGGGGTAGGGTTGGTAGGTACAGTCATAGCGTGGGTCGTTATTACTTGTTGTTTCTTGGGGTTTTCCTAGAGGTTTTTCCCCTCCTTTTGTTCCAAGGCCTACTCTGGCCCTGAGCCTCCTTAGATGGATTTGCGGTTGTTGCAATGGTACCCTGTTTTACTCCGTGGTCGATGAGTCGCTGAGCCAGGCGTTTAGCGCTGTTGTAGGTAACAGGGCTGGAAGCTAGGAAATGCCCTTGAATCTGGGGTGACAAACCCCAAATGTACTTTTCAACCTTTTTTGATTCTGGGTTGACCATGGTACGACACAGTGCAGCGAGGTCGTTGAACCTAGCTGTGTAGGCGACTAGGTCAGACCCAGTCATTTTCAGATTCCAGAGCTCCTGCTCAAGCTTTTGCACTTCGCCCCTTGGGCAGTATTCTTCCAGTAGTAGAACCTTCAGATCGTCCCAACTCATGGCGTTGGCGACAGTGAGCGTCACCGAATTCACATGGCTTTTCCACCAAGTGAGGGCTTGATCTATGAAAGTGCAAGCAGCGAACTTGACATTGCTTGCTTTCAGGCATGAGCAGATCTCGAAGACCGTTTCGGTCTTCTCGAACCATTGCATTACTGCAATGACTCCCCCAGTTCCATTAAAAGTTTTTGGCTTAGCGTTAGAGAACTCCTTGTAAGTACATTCTCTTACTTGGCCATGACCAGTCCCATGATTTGGATGATTTGTGCTGCTTCCTGCCCCTCCATTTCCGTGGGAGTTTATTTGCGAGAGGGCTGCAGTTACTACTGCTGTGATAGCAGCCTGGACCATGGCTGGATCATAAGTTGGTGGTGGAGGTGGTGGTGGTGTCGTGCCCGGCCTGGGCCTTAGGTTTGGACGAGGAGGCATCGCGCTGCCAAAAGAAAATAAAAGATTTATAAGTTTTGGTAGTTCAGAGTTGAATGATATTGAGTTAACTTCCAATAGTTCTAAGAAATTGGGTTTGACTGACACAAGGTTTTGAGCTTGAAAATAAAGTTTGAATAGATGTACGTATGAATTGAACGAACTACGCATGATTAACAATAAGAAAAGGGATATACCCTTATATATATTAAACATATAGTTGTGTTACAGCGGGGTCTAGACAAAAGTTCATGACCTTTCTAAAGGCATCCGATTACAGAACAATTTCAAGAAAATAATACTTTTATCCGAAGTCCTAATTTATAACAAAATTTGAGAGTCGGCAAGTTCTACTTGTGGTGCGGTTTGTGTCTGGAGCTCGACTCCGTGTCGGACTGCTTCGACTCCATGAGGCGCCTATCCAACGCAACTTGTTGTTCCCTTAATTCTGCGAAGGCTGCATTTGCTTGTGCTTGAAATGCTTCGGTGCGAATGTGGATGTCATTCTGCAACATCTCTAAGCGGTTGATATCGGCCGTGTGGATTTGTACTTCCACATTGACCTCTCGGATTCGGTTGGCTTGCACTCCGGATTGATAGCACTGGTTGGCGATTTTGCCAACCATAACCGAAAGTGCTCGGTCGGCTGATCCCTCGCCTCTTACATCATAGAAGTCTCGGCACATGCCGTAAGGAGGGCGTAAGCTTTGTTGTTGGCTCCAATGATGGAGGTGACTTCCCCACACAGGAGTGGGTCCTTGGTGGATTGATAATTTCTTGTTCTGAATCCGTGCCAGAGTCATCCCCTCCCTCCAACTCTATTGGCTCTTCGTCTTCTTCAGGATCTTCTTCGATCCATCCCCCATTACCTTGGTTGGGGTAGTAGGGGTCATTGGGGTGATGGAATCCCGCCATTTAGACTGTACGAGAATAGGGTTAAAATTTTACTATAAGCTAGAGCACATGAAAATTACCCTTAAGTTTAAGGGTTGACGGCAGCACAACAACTCCCTTAGTATTATGTAATGATGTGCTTTTGGTAAGTTTTAAAATCGTTGTCCACTTCAGACACTCCTTGGCATACGTTAGTCTGCTCTTGGACAAATATAGTTGATCAGGCTATATTCTTCCCAGTTCCGATTACATGTCCCAAGGCGTACCTGTACTGCACAACTTATTTATAATACTTCTAAAGTTATTTACTATGAAACTTTTATTAGTATAAAATGAGTGCATGCTTACATTAAAACTAAATAAATTTAATTTCAAACGTATGACTTTTCTCTGAGTGTTTTTGCCCAGTTGAGTTTATAGTTGTATACCAAAAAGAAATGGATTTTATATAGTTAATTCCCTATAAACAAAGCTCTGATACCAATCTGTCACACCCCCAAACCAGAACGGCGGAAACGTTCGGGGGCGGAGGACGTCATATTCTGTATCATAACAGCTCATAGAAAGGAAATTAGACACCACCATATATATTTAAAGTTCCCAAGATGTTTACATAAATGTATTCATTACATGTTCAAAAGGTAAATACAATAACATCTTTCAAAAGCAGTAATTAACGCCAGCACGTTAATCCCAAAAGTTGATTTCCAAACCTGCTTAGCGATTCCCTGAGAATACAAGTTAATTTCAAAGAGAAAGTGTCAACAATTAAGTTGGTGAGTTCATAAGTGGTTTAGAAAAATTGAATGTCATTCCAAACTGGGTGTATGTTTTCCAGAAAACTTAGTAATTCAAAATGTAAAGACTTATGACTCATTGTGTTGAAAATGAACGTATTAGATCCAGAAAATCCCATATTTTCCCTAATGGTTGTGATATGAATTGTTGTGTTTTTCAAGAAAATCCCTTATTTTCCTATCATGACTGGCAGTCTCTAGGACCGAAAGTTGCAAGAAAACGACGTTCTAAAAAGTTGTGTCATAGTTTTATATAATAAAGCTATATGAAGATCACATTTGTTAGATGAAGAATAGTTTTAATAGCTACTCGTTCATAAAGGCACAATACCATACCTATTGTATATCCGATGAGTTTTATAACCATACTAAACATAATATGCCTGTAACGACGTTCTTCAGGCGTCGCAAATTGTCACCCCAAAGGACGGACTGTAGCTAACAGTCAGGTGCGGGATCATGACTTCTCGTATAGATCTATACACATTTGACACGTTCTCCGAACGGCAGACTCTGGTTATAGACAAGACTTGCAGCATTACTTTCTAATAAAGAGAAGTAACGTTTGAAGATATACACGTCTCATGGATTCTCAACTAAGTCCGCATTAAAATGATAGTTTTGTATGTAAAGTTTATCCTTTTTCACAATGTTTGACAAAGCATAAATCATAAGTTTTTTTGAACAAAGCATACAATAGTTGACTTTTTAGGTCATTACATAGAGTTGAAATATCGGGTTGTCACAGAGAAGAAGTATGGAGGCAAGTCAGGGAGGAAGCCAAAAGTCACAAGAAACTTTATGGTAAGAGCCCAGGAGCAAGAGCTAGTGAAAACTCAGGAACAGGAAGTCATGGAAGTGAAGGAGCGAAAGCAGTACTCAGGACCGCTTCCGAAGTGAAATAAGTGTAACTTCCATCACAAGGGAGCTTGTCCAGTGTGCCAAAACTGTAAACAAACAGGCCATTACTCGAAGTATTGTAAGCTGAATAACGAGGGAAAAAGGGCATGTTACAAGTGCGGGAGTACTGATCATCTCCGTAGAGCATGTCCCAAACTGAACAAGGGGCATGGTAACAATGGACAAGGCCAAGCCAGGCAAAACTTCCAAGGAAATCAAGGTGGACGACCAAGAGGTGTAGCCTTTGTGATTGGTGCAGAAGAAGCTCGTCAGAACCCTGAGGTGATAACAGGTACATTTCTCCTGAACAACCATTTTGCATTAGTAATATTCGATACAGGAGCAGATAGGAGTTTTGTTTCTTTAGCATTTAGA
Organism: Lactuca saligna; assembly: GCF_052625555.1. Lineage (NCBI taxonomy): Eukaryota > Viridiplantae > Streptophyta > Magnoliopsida > Asterales > Asteraceae > Lactuca > Lactuca saligna. The sequence continues at coordinate 53,798,526 of NC_136418.1, read as the reverse complement.
CCGTTAATTGACTTGAAATCGAGAAAGATGATGAATACTTATGCTATTGAACTTGCTGATGGGTATGAAATTAGGGCTAATGAAATAATTCCTGGTTGTACTCTTAATTTAGCTGATAAACTCTTTAGCATTGACCAAATTCCTATAGAGCTAGGTAGTTTTGATGTGATAGTAGGAATGGATTGGTTATCCAAAAATAGATCGGACATTGGTTGTTACGAGAAATTCATTAGGGTACCTCTCCCTAATGGAGAAACCCTTATCATACATGGTGAGAAGCCAGGAAGAAGTTTAAACATTGTATCAAGCATGAAGATTCACAAGTACCTGAAGAAGAATTGTATTGCATTCATGGCCCACGTGCTAGAAAGAGAACCTGAAGCTAAGAAACTCAAGAAGATTCCAGTGGTTCAAAAGTATCCCGAAGTGTTTCTGGAGGAATTACCCGGTCTACCCCCTCACAGACAGGTCGAATTTCGGATAGACTTAATTCCCGAAGCAACACCAGTAGCAAAAGCACCATATCGCCTTGCACCATCCGAGATGCAAGAACTATCCGGACAACTTCAAGATATCATCAACTAAGAATTCACAAAGGGGACATTCACAAAACAACATTTAGAACCCATTATGGACATTATGAGTTCTTAGTCATGCCTTTTGGACTAACGAACGCACCCGCTGTTTTCATGGATTTGATGAATAGGGTGTGTAGACCATACCTAGACAAGTTTGTGGTTGTATTTAATGATGACATACTTGTTTACTCGTAAACCAAAGAAGATCACAATAGACATTTGAAGCGAGTGTTGGAGCTGTTGAAGGAGTAGAAATTGTATGCTAAGTTCACAAAGTGTGAATTTTGGATTCGGGAAGTACATTTCCTTGGTCATGTGATCGGTGAAAGAGGAATTCATGTAGATCCAGCTAAGATTGAGGCAATCAAGAAATGGGAAGCCCCCAAAACCCCGACAGAAATACGACAGTTCCTAGGATTAGATGGGTACTACAGACGCTTCATTGAAAATTTCTCTAGGATTGCTCAACCATTAATATCTTTGACCCAAAAGGACAAAGAATTTCTCTGGGAAGAGAAACACGAAGAGGTGTTCAAAATCCTGAAAAACAAGCTGTGCAATGCACCAATTCTGGCTTTACCAGAAGGATCAGAGAACTTTGTAGTGTATTGTGATGCGTCTCATCAAGGACTAGGATGTGTGTTAATGCAAAAATATAAGGTCATTGCGTATGTTTCCAGACAACTCAAACCGCATGAGAAGAATTATACCACCCATGATCTAGAACTAGGAGTAATAGTTTTCGCTCTAAAGATATGGAGGCATTATTTGTATGGAACCAAGTGCACCATTTATACCGATCACAAAAGCCTTCAGCATATCCTAGATCAGAAAATGTTAAACATGCGGCAGAGGCGATGGGTAAAGTTGTTTAGTGATTATGACTGTGAGATACGATATCACCCAGGAAAGGCTAACGTAGTAGCCGATGCTCTTAGTAGGAAAGAAAGAGTGAAACCTTCCCATGTGAGAGATTTGGGAATGGTAATTCAGACAAGCTTGAAATCTCAAATCATTGATGCCCAGGAGAAAGCATTATTCAAGGAAAATCTTCCAGGCGAAACCTTACATGGTTTAGAAGTGAGATTTGAAACCAAACCTGATGGAGTTCGTTATTTTAAGGATAGGGTCTGGATTCCAAGGGTTAACGATCTAAGAGACATAGTACTAGAGGAGTCTCATCGATCTAAATACTCAATCCACCCTGGAGCGGATAAGATGTACAAGGATCTTAAAGAGTACTATTGGTGGCCTGGAATGAAAAAGGATATTGCCTATTATGTTGGGAAGTGTTTAACTTGCTCAATAGTCAAAGTTGAACAACAAAAACCATCTGGCTTATTGCAACAACCTGAAATTACCCAATGGAAATGGGAGCAGATATCCATGGATTTCGTTACCAAACTTCCTAGAACTGCTAAAGGTCATTACTCAATTTGGGTCATAGTGGATCGGCTGATGAAATCTGCTCACTTTCTCCCCATTCGGGAAGATTTCAAGATGGAAAAATTGGCCGAAATCTACATCGACAAAATTCTTTATCTGCATGGTGTACCCCGATCTATCATTTCTGATAGAGATAGTCGTTTTACATCACGATTTTGGTGGATGTTAAAGAAGGCACTAGGAACCAAGATAGATTTGAGCACAACTTACCACCCTCAAACATATGGGCAAACAGAGAGAACAATACAATCATTAGAAGACATGCTACGAGTGTGTGTCATTGAGTTCAAAGGAAATTGGAATACTCATTTGCCTGTAACTAAGTTTTCCTACAATAACAGTTACCACACGAGTATCCAATGTGCTCCATATGAAGCATTGTATGGACGCAAGTGTCGTTCGCCCTTATGCTGGACAAAAATTGGAGACAGACTACTGACTAGACTCGAACTTATCCAGAAAACATCTGACAAGATTGCTATCATCAAAGATACACTTAAAGCAGCCAGAGATCGCCAGAAGAGTTATGCAGATAATCGTCAAAAACCATTAGAATTCCAAGTTGGAGACAAGGTACTTTTAAAAGTGGCGCCTTGGAAAGGGCTTGTATGTTTTGGTAAGAAAGGAAAACTAAGCCTGAGATATGTTGGACCCTTTGAAATCATTGAAAGGATTGGTACGGTGGCGTATAAACTCCAATTGCCCCAAGAGTTAAGTGCCATTCACGACACATTCAACGTCTCCAATCTTAAGAAATGTCTAGCCAACGAAGCATTGATAGTACCCCTGGAGGAAATTAAGATCAATGATAAGCTAAACTTTGTTGAGGAACTGATAGAAATCCTTGATAGGGAGGTAAAACAACTCAAGAGGAGTAAGATTCCGATTGTGAATGTTTGATGGAACTCAAAACGCGGTCGGAGTACACCTGGGAGCGTGAGGACTTCATGAAGGAAAAGTATCCACAACTTTTCCCATGCGATGACAAACGATGACATAGAATGAATTTCAAGACAAAATTCTTTTTAAGTGGGGGATATTATGACAACTGTTAATTCAGGTCATTCTCGGACTCATGCATCTTTATAAAAAGCATTCATGCACAACATGCCATAGCCTAGTAGTATAAATTAGGTCAAAATCTTGCATAAACTAGGATTCAACTAAGATCTAGGACTAATATACTTGACTCTTACGATTCTAGTAAGTTGCTTAACTACAATAGGAAATGTCAATACAATAATTAAAATGAAACTTCAAACTTTGTTACAATTGAAAAAGGGTATAAAACCCTAAAAATAAATTAAAATATTCTAATTTCATTCCAATATGATAGTGAATATCAAACAATGTTCCAAAAACCCTAAAGAGCCAAAATCCAAATTTATAAAATTTAAAGCTTAAAAAGTTTATAAAATTTAGCTATAAACTTCCTAATATCAAATTTTTATTAATCAAATTATGGATTATAATCAATGAAATAGAAATTTAAATTATCATACATTAATCATAATTTATTAGCTAAAACAAGATTTTTAAATAAATCAAGAATTGCCTTAATAAACATTTTTATAAAAATTAGGGTTTTATAAAAATTAAGGAGGGAGTTTTATAAAGTTTGAATTTAGTAGACATGAGGATTTAATGCTCACAAAATCCAGCCATCCCCTCTCCCAATGCTCTCTCTCTTCCCAAAACTCAATCATTACGACTTTTTCCCCACTCTTCCACTTCTTTCTTCACTCTCTCTCACACTCCACCCTTTCAACTCTCAAACTCTCTTCCTCTCTCTCTAAACTCACGAAAATTTTCAGTCAAGAACACCTCTCCACACTCAAATCTTCATCTTCCAAGGCTAATCTTCAAGGTATACACGAAAATCTTTCACCCTTACTTACTTTTCCTTCTTGTCTTTAAAGGGTTTTCTTGGATTTCTCTTCCTTCTACACCGTTCTTTATGAACATTCATGAACATGTTCATGAATGTCGAGTTTGATGATGATGGTGGTAGGGTTTCACCCAAGAACAACATGCATGTTGTTTAATGGTGAAATCCAAGGGCCAAAACCTATGTCAAATACTAAAGTTCGGATTTTTACAAGTTTTAAAGGTTCATACACCTTATGCGTTCAAGTATTTCCTTTAAAAACATCACTATGACAAACATATATCCATGCGTGGTCTTCAAACCGTGATGCATGTGATGAACACCAAGCTAAAGAGCTTGATCATCAAAGTACATTATTAATAGTGCATGTAAATGATGTTGTCTATAAAAATATCTAAAAGTTCTTTTCTGTTCAAATCGAAATTTTTCCAGATTCCCATTAAGGTAATATGAACATCTGGAAAATCCCAAGAGTTTTTATCATTTCCTTGATTTATTAAAATTGTTGCAAGAAAAAAGTGCATAAATCACATAAAATACTTCGACAGGTCTATAAATTCGGAATAAATTCGTGAATGACCCCTATGGTGAATAATGACCTGTCATTAAATTTCATCGATTTATGTTGCGGTTTAGTATGATTTCGATTTTCTTTTTGTTTGGGTGCAATAAATCAAAAAACCACTTTAGATAGTGTGACAATTGCATCTAACAATTTTCTCAGCTCTTACCTATCGTTGGCGACTCAGAAAAATAATTTCAGAATTTTTCATCATTCTTATCTATTTTTCCCAATTTTTGGTAATTATAATGGCCTAAACATAGGAAAAATAGTTCTGAGTATCCAAAATTTATGAAAATTTACGAAAGCATCATGTTGTACAATAGGAGGTCACAAAAGGTTTTTGACGATTTTTCTCTACTGTATACTATTTTTCTCCTATTTTCTAAGGTTAAATACACTTAAATACTCTTAAATACATATAAATACCCAAAACCAGATTATACAATATGAAAAGCACTTTTGGTATTTTTCCCAGATTACGTACACTGTAAATGATGTTACATAAATTTTTGGTAGCTTATTTTAACTGTTTATTATTTATTCTTCAATTAATAATTATTTAAGGGATAAAACAAAGAAAAATAGAAATACCCACTGAAAAATATCTTTCATATTTTTCATAGCCTATTTATGTACAATAACAGTTAAATAAAAAGTTTGGGTAATTTTGAAAACTGTTTTCTATTTATTTCAATTTTTATTGGAATAAATGCTGAAAATCATAAAATATAATTAAACAACTTGGAAATCCATTTTTATATTTTTCCTTGTTTATTAATGTGTAATAACAGTAAAATAAAAAGTTTGAGAATTTTTATCCTTTGAATGCTATTTTTGGTGAATTTATGTTGTTATGAAGGCTAAAAAAATTTGGAAAATAGTTAACCATATCAAAAATTCAAGGAAAATTTTCTGGAAAACCTCTATTGTATTTAGAATGAAAATACAAGGTTTGACAATTTTTGGAAACTGTTTGATAATATTTTACATTTTTAGGAATTTAAAACACCTTTAAATGAGTTGAAACACCCTTAAATTTATATTACTAAATTTGGAAAATTAATATCCCGAAGTTGTATTAATCGCATGAATTGTAGAATTTCATCATTTCAGAAAAAGTGTAACCAATTAATATAAAATCCAATATTAGAACATAAATTGACATTTCACTATATGTAGAGTTTAATATATTAGCATTAGGTTTTCACATGGAAACTCACTAGTGTCTGTTTGATGTCGTAGGATCCCGGTATTAAGACGTTGGTGTATTCCGAGGCACCACTTGTATCTACTTGAAACATTGTGAGTATTCACGCACTCCCCTATTTTCATTTTTTATGTTTTGGGGTGGAAAAGCATGTCCAGAAGAACTATTATTTGCATGTTGTATTTAAATTGATTTTTATCAAATATGATTGCTATTGTATTGCTATGTCTCTCTATGTATGTCTATGCAACACGGAACATGAGAACTTATCGTACTAAGGCCCTTCCTTTATCTCTAACCATTAACTCTTTGAGGCAATGGTCATTATGGATAGCGCTATTAGGAATTGACAACTCCTCACTCGCCTATTACTGGAGTGCATGATACCATATTCATCTATGGAACGATAAGCATAGATCTCGATAGGGCTTCAGTCATAGGTTTGGTTGAGAATCATTGTTTGCTCATACACATACAAATTCATTTCTCGTTATAGCACTAAACTTGTTATCATTAATAGCAATCAACTTTGTTTCTCATTAAAGTAATGTACTTGTATTTATGAAAAGCCATATTCCAAATCTTGATTTTATAAATTTGTGAACTCACCAACTATTTTCATAGTTGACGCTCGTTTTACATGCTTTTTCAGGAAATAATTAGTAAGTGGATATAAAGATTTATCATCATAGAGCATGCTGCATCGTGTTGAAGTTATTTATGAAGTTATATTTTGAACAATGTTATTTTGGAAAAAATTATACTTGTTTCTTTTAAGCTATGGGTTGTAAACTTTTGAATATTGCTATGGTGATGTATCTTTATCTTTTGCAATGAAATCGTTATCACTGTCATATCTTGCGTTTTCGCTTTAGCGGGGTGTGATAGTTAAGTAGTTGTAGAATCCACATATCAATGTGAAATCTAAGTATACTATCCATCGATTCTACTTGTTTCCTAGTTTTTGTAGATTATAAATTATAATCTACTTACAAAGTCTAGTATGTTTCGTGCCTATATGTGCAACTAAGTTTATTCAAATCTAGAACTCTCTGAAATTTGACAGTTGTCACACTAGAAAAACCAAACTCTTTGACTTCTTCATGGAAATAAAGATTCCACTTGTGAGATGCTTGTTTCAATCCAAACATGGATTTCTCAAGATAACATACTATATTTTGAAATTTTGCATCAAAAAAACCCTCTGCTAACTCACATAAACATTTTTAGCCAACTTCCCATTAAGGAAATCGGTTTTGACATTTATCTGCCAAATTTCATAATCATAAAGGAAGCTATGGCGAGCATTATCCTAAACGATTTTATTTTGTCTAGTAGTGAAAATGTCTCATCATAGTAAATCATTGGGGTTTATGTAAAGCCCTTTGCAACCTGTCATACATTGAATGCATGCACATGTGCGTCCAAATCGGTCTTCTTCTTGAGGATCCATTTACAACCAAATATCTTTCGACCTGGTTCTTAATCAACCAAATTCCAAAATGTCACAACTAGCATTTCAGGGATAGAAATTTCAATCCATATATAACTAGCATCCCTTGAGTAACTATGTAACACTATGTGCATTATAAGTTACATTCAATACGATATGAATTTATACATCCAGAACTTTGTTTCAAGTTGAAACCTTCCCGTATAAGCCCAAAAATCTAATCCAATAATTTATGTGCATTCAACTTTGGGCCTTAACTCAAAACTCTCTTATTGGGCCTAATGGGTCGATACTCCATAACTTGGTTCTTTTGGACCATAAACCTCCTAATAGGCCTTATTGGGCCATGAGGAATGAACTCAAGACCTAATTGGGCTAATACACTTCATGGATCATTTATTGGGCCAAAAACCCATTTATTGGGCCGAGAACCCATATATTTTGGGCTTTTAAAACTGAAAAATTCCTAATGCGCCAAGGTATTCTTGGTTACACTTAAAACCCTAGCCCAAAAACTTTGTTTCCTTCTTCCCTCTCCTATTCTCGGTTTCTAATAAAAAAAGGAGATATAATGAAGATGAATGCTTGTGACACCTCATTATTGTATCTTATACAACCAAGCAATTATATTGCATACTTCCATGCACCAAAATGTTAACCTCCATGCAAAAATCACTCTATCTCCTCTCTCCTCTCCTTATCTCGGCCAATCACCCACCACCCTCATTCTCACTTCACTCTCATTTTTCTAAATGTCATTATGTCATATTTCTCTCTCAAGCATCCAAGAAAACTCTCTCTTCTTCCCTGAAAATCGTGTGAGTGTTAGCATATGCTCAAGAGTTCCTTACCAAAGATCCTAACTTGGTAAACTTCTAACAAACTTAAGGTGTTCCATATACATTTTATACCAAGATTACTCCTCAAACCCCAGTTTATTTTCATCATATGCTTCTAGAAACCATCTTGGGTTTGAAAACTCTCCTCAAGAAGCTAGGCAGGGCTGAAACTCACCCCATTCTTCCGCTTCACAACCAAGAAAACTCAAGGTGAGCTTCATACCCCTTTGTTTTTATTATGTTCCATCTTTAGGGGAGATACAAGTTTGGTTTTATGTAAAATCTTTGTATTTATGTTTGCATGTGTGTATTTTCATGATATGTTGTGTGATATGTTATGAAACTCTGTTAAACACTCATACACTCGAAATATCCTCCAGGATTTGAAGATCTTAGGAAACAAGTTACTTTAAGTAACCCAATATGATGCTTGGAAAGATTAAACATGGTAAAAATTACTAAAAAAACCAAATAAAGTATACAAAGGGGCCATACTTGACAATAAAGATAAACATAATGAGTTTTATTGGACATTCATGGTTTTATGGGCCAAAAGTGTCTTTTTTTCATTAAAATGGGCTTTTATTGGACATTCACGGTTTTATGGGCCAAAAATGTCATTTTTCATTAAAATGGGCTTTTATTGGACATTCACGGTTTTATGGGCTAAAAGTGACATTTTTCATTAAAATGGGATTTTATTGGATATTCACGGTTTTGTGGGCCAAAAATATCATTTTTCATTCAAATGGGCTTTTTATTGGACATCCATGGTAATTATGGGCCAAAAATGTCATTTTTCATAAAAATGGACTTTTATTGATATTCTTGGTATTATTGGGCCAAAAATATAATTTTTTTCTAAAATGGGCTTTATTCGACATACACGGTTTTATTGGGCCAAAAATGTCATTTTTAATTAAAAGTGGGCTTTTTATGACATTTCATTTACAATGAGCCAAAAACAAACTATTTAACAAACTTGGGCCAAAATGAATTTTTATATAAAATGTGCCAAAAGTTGGATCCCTTAGTAAAATGGGCCACCTATAACAATTTGGACCAAAAATTGGGCCTTCTATCACCCTTCTACCCTAATTGGGACTTATGTGCCTCCTTTGATGTTAATTAGGCCTTAGTGTGAATTTTATATAAATTGGGCCTCCCGCAAACATATCGTTAACAACTGACTATTTTGATAACAACGATGAAATAATGAACTACCATAAGACTCTCGATAAAAATTACTACATTTTTACTATTTATGAGTTATAGTAAAATAAATATATATACGCTTGTAACATTATTTTAACGCTAAAATAATGAAACACGACATTCACGTAAAAATGTTGTTAAGGCTCTTGTGAGACACACCTTCACCGTACCTACCTTAGTGTACACCGTAAGTCCTGTAGTTATAACTAGAGTCTCCTAGAGGGAGAACGAGAATTTGTGTATCGATCTATCCGGGGTTGACACCCCACACCTGAGCTGCTCTCTATAGCTAGATAGGACAGTCTAGGGTGACAAATGTCTTCTAAGAAACTAACACCTAAAGAATATCAAGACAGGTACTCTGTCATATTTGTATGGTTATAACCACTCACACAGAGAATAACAAAGCTATTATAAGTTTTACGCTGAATATACATACCACTCAGTTTTGCAAAGTATAAACACTGTGTTGATTATTTATGCTATCCACCTCACTCTGGTCTTTAGGTTTAAGACCACATTTTCTCATGACACAGAAAATATAATATTTTCTGGGAATCACTCTCTATACATTTTACAAACAAGATATAACAAGGATACACATGCTATAATACTAGATTTGAAACAAAACTTACAAACAATTTTTACAGAAAATTTCGTATTTTTTGGTGTTTACAAATCAAATACAAAGTTTTCATTTAAACATGCTTATGAACTCACCAACATTTTAAATGTTGATGCTTTTCAAAATAACTTGTATTCTTAGGAACTCACTGGGCAGGTTGGCTGCTTTGGACTTTTAGGATGTTTTTGTATTTTGTTTTCAACATATAATTTATATTTTTGGGATGTAATTTTATCAACAAACACAATGATGTATACTATATGTTTTGTTATATTTAATGCATGTTGATGACGATGTTTATGTTTCATTTATACACTTGCTAAGATATTACAAGATGAAGTCATCGCCCCCGAACGTTTCTGTCATTCCAGTTCGGGAGTGTGACACAAAATTAGTTGTAATACATGGACTTGATCTCACTATCCATTACCTCTTTCCACTTTTAAGCCTAGGGGTTTTCCATCACTTCCTTGTAGTTAACTGACGCATCTAAATTTATCGTTGTGTGATCATTGATAAACATATCACCATCTAACATTATATGGAAACCATAGAAGGTTGGTGGCATTCTAAATCTACTGGAACGATGAAGAGGTAATGAATTGCCAACTGGATCTACTGGAACTTTTTCCTATGGTTATGTGCTAATGTCTTTTATGGTTCCTTAATTTGTTGACTTTTGAATCTCTTCAAGGTCAATTGTGCTCCCACTTTCCTCTTTTCATATGAGCTCTCTCTCGCGAAAAACTCCTCTTTGTGCTACAAAGACCACGTTCTCACTAGGTCTGTAGATCAAATAACTAAAATACTTTAGTGGGTAGCCAATGAAAATACATCTTTAGTTCTGGCTTTTAGCTTGTCATCAGTCACTTGTCTAACGAAAGCTTCACAACCCTATACTTTGATATGTGCTATCAAGGGAACTTTCCATGTCCACATCTTGTGAGGTCTTTTGGCAACATTCTTAGTAGACACAAGACTGAGGATATGGGTGGCTGTCGCTAACTCATACCCCCATAAGGAAATGGGAAGAGTGATTCGATTCATCATGGAATGAACCATGTCCAACAAGGTCTGATTGCACCTCTCAGCTACACCATAAGTTTTGGTGTCCTTGGAGGAGTCAATTGTGAAACTATTCTACATTCCTTGAGGTAGTCTTGGAACTTGATACTAAGATAGTCTCTTCTTTTATTAGATCAGAGCATCTTTATCTTTCTGCCTAATTGATTCTCAAGTTCATGATTAAACCCTTTAAACTCATTAAAGGTTTTTGATTTATGTTTGATCAAGTAGATAGAACCATACTTGATATTATCATCTATGTGTATTAGCTCCAACAATCCTTCATCTCTTTCACAAGATCTAGTGCAATGTGATTTTTTTCATCTTGCCCAAAAGACAAGATTTGCATTCATCATCGGGCCTTATGTCAAATGATTCCAACACTCCATCCTTTTATAGTTGGGCGATGTGTTTCTGGTTAATGTGTCGAAGACGACAATGCCACAAATATTCCTTGTCTAAACCATTAGACATATCAATGTGAATTACATTATTTCCTAAGCTATCAACACAAGTCAACGTTTCAAACACACCATTACAAGGTAAACCTTCAAATATAAACATGTCATTTTTATAAACCTAAACCAAACCATTCAAATCATTGAACGAGTAACGAAGACCTTGTTTGAACAATTCATGAAATGAAACAATGTTTTGTGTCATTTCTGATGAATAGAAACAATTAATCAAATATAAACTAACATCACTACTAAGCATAAGATGATAAGTCTCAATCTTGGTAACAGGAGAAGATCACCTAGTCTTCTTCCATGCTCCACCTCTTTACCTTCTCTTAGTCTCTGCAAATCAGAACAAATGTGAAAACTACATCCTGTATCAAGGACCCAGGAGCGAGTAGATTGTGAGTTATTAGTTTGAATAATGTATATACCTGTTGACAATGGTTTCACCTTCCCATCCTTGATGTCTTGCAAGTACTTGGGGCAGCTCTTCTTCGAATGGCCCTTTTCATTGCAATAGTAACAAGCAGCCTCTTTAGGGTCACTAAAAGCTAGAATGTTTGAACTGAGCTTCACCTTTGCGCCTTTGCTAGATGACCCAAAATCAGCCTTGCCTACCAAGTTAGCTTTGGGAGCACCCTTTCTTTTCTTCCCATTTCTTTGACCAATGGCGAGATCAAGAGCATTAGTAAAAGGGGTTGGATTATTTCCCTTCATTCCCGACTCAATAGTTTGTAGCAAGTGTTGGAGTTGGGCTAATGTTGTTTATGTGTCGTTCAAATGATAGGCCAAAATGAACTAATCATATCAACTTGGTAAGGAGTTCAAGACCATCTCAATGGTTAACTCCTCATCGAACTACACATGAAGCCAAACCAACGGGTTCCATGTAGCTTTGCATTCTATTTTCGTGGTCACACACAAACTCTCCCTCTTTCATTTTGCAAGCCATGAGAGCTTTGACAACTTCATATTTCTCCTGACAAACTCTCTTTTGGTACTTTTCCACAAGGTCATTGTTCATCTCATATAGACAGTAGTCCTCATAGAACCTCTACAATTTGAGAGCCATCTTAGAGACCATGATGGAAGAAACTTTTGTTGCATCATCATAGTGTTTCTCGTAGGAGGCTAGTTGTTCTGTAGTAGCAGTGGCTTCATCGATTTAAACAAATTTTTCTTCAAGGACATATTGTTTTCCCTCGAATCGAAGAATCATCTTTATGTTACTCAAAGATCTTGTATAACCAAGAGTCATTATATAATGATATTGCCAGTAACATATGGTCCTATAGGGTCACACTAACAACAACTTGATGAAAATATATTATTTATAAGAATTTGATTCTTGATAAATAAATACATATCTAGTAATTAATTGGAAATTATTTATTTCATGGAAATATTAATTTTCAATGTTAAGTATCAAAATATATCATAATATATCATAAGGTATGGTTTATTATGTCATGTACATATTTTTGGATCAAAAGGGGTTTTTGTTTTATATGGATTTATATATTTTATAAGTTATAAAAATTAGAAGAGTTTTATAGAAGAACTAGCTTCTTCTTTTTATAAAATATTAAAGGAGACAATAAAGTGAAAATAATACATGCTTGCATTTATTTAATAAAAAAGCCATGTTCTTAAACTTATATTCGTTTATTGCTAGATGCATGGTATATTAAAGTATCAAGGATTAATAGGTAAGGACTTGGATTAAGATGATGAAGAGTCTTGCATGTATTTCTTCTTTTACAAGCTAAAAGCCACGAAATTTTGTGTTTCCTATCTCTATATTGTCTTTAGTTTTTGTCTCTTAAAGTATTAAGAACATAAACATGAAGATGATACTTGAATACTCTCTATGAAGACAAACTAGTTTCGTTGTCTTAAGAGCTTAAGAGATTCTTTTATTACAAGAAGAAGACTAGCATCTTATCAAGTTCATATATTGTTGGTGGATATCTCTAGAGAACTTCTACCATGAAGTTTCATGTCATACTACATCAACTGCCAGTCTCCCATGAGAATCAAAGTCTTCAAAGGTTGTACCACTTTTCTTTTTATGGTTGTTTTTATACTTCTAAGTCTTGCAAAAGTTCCTTGGTAGGTTAAAATGGTTTTAGTTTTATTCAACAATTTTAAGGCTTCTATTTTCGTTTTTTTTGGATTAGGTGTCTTATCCCATAACTATAAATTGGTATGTACTTGACCCGAGAGTAGCATGGTCCATTTGGGTTACATATCACCACGACAATTTGATAGGATGGACGTCTGAGAAGAGGTTATTTATGATTTGTTAATATATTATAAGTTCTAATATATTAATATGAAATCATATTATTGAATTATTATTAATCAAGAATTAATTTGGAATTAATTTAGTGATCAAAAGAGACTAATTAATTAAATGTAAGGGGATAGATTTGGTAAATTAATCATTCTTATGGTGTGGGCTTCTGGTTATTTAGGATGGGCTAAATCAATATGGATATTATATGGAGGTTTTAACCCATGGATCCTAAGTAAGATGAAAAGGCATTCACTTTAGGGTTTACATGGATGTAACCCTAATCCTAGCCACACTATATGAGAAGACCCTAGGCTACTAAAATCGAGACCTAGTGACATTTGGAAGACTATAACCGATTTTTAGTGTGTATAAACTCTCTCAAAAGTCATCCTTTGTCTAAGGAGTGTTGTACACCATTTGAGGTGTCACACTTGGGGTACTAAGTTCTTAAAGGTCAAATACAACAAGTTCTACAAGCTACATAAAGAGGTAAACTCCTAACTAGTACTTTATCTTGTTTATGTCAATTGTATGCTAGTTGTAGGCTTAATGCTTTGGAAACAATAATGCATCTATAATTAGAGAAAACATAGATCCAAAGCATTTAGGATTGTATGTGCACCATTGGATGTTGTAGTATACTAAAATCCAACAGTGGTATCTGAGTCATGGGTTGTTTTCTGTTATATTGCTGCAAATGTTTGATTTTCAAAGTTGAAAAAAAAAATAAATAAATAAACATGAAGTTTGTCAAATTTTATGATAATTACTTGATATTATGAAGAAAAAAAAAACTAATTATTTGTAAATTTTGAGTCATTTTACTACAAGAGTTGACTTAGGTCAATTTATTAAAAGATAGAATGATATGATTATTTTATTTGTTTTTAAAGTTTGATCTAATGCTTTTAAGGATTTACAAATTTTGTCATAAACTTTTGGAATTCAAAAGTCTTTTTTTAAATGTTATGATATTAAGAGTTTTGAAACTTCCATAAGTTATGGATGTGAAAAGTCTCATTCATTAACTCTTTAAGTTATGAATTTCAAGAGTCTTTAAAGGTTACAAAATTTGTTACAAATCGCTTTGAAAAGTTTCATAAGTTGTCCTCAAGTTATGGAACTTTGAAAGTCTCTTTTATGGAATTTTAAAAGTTTTCAAGATTTTACAAAACTTTCCCTCAAGTTTTGGAAGTTTTTTTATGAGACATTGAATTCTAAAACTAAAGTTATTTGAAAATTTTTCAGAACTGTAACTCATGGGTTCATAACTTAATAATAAATTAAAAAATTTTAATTTTGTTTTATCATCTTGATGTTTTTGAATAATTCATATACATCTTTATGGACTCTATTAATAGTTAACTAAAGTGTTAAAGTACAAGAGAATTAATAATTAATAATAACATGATTTAAGTTTAATTAAATTAAGAGTATAGTTTAATTAATAGATTAAACAACTTAGTATTTTAAAAGTTTAAAATACACCCTTATACTATTATATTTTTAACACTTTAATATATTATATGTATAAGTAAAAAGTTAGTCTTACTGTTAGTAGGCCTCATTCACGAAGCCGGTCTATAAGGGGGGTATAAGGTTACTGCCTATAAAATGGTGGTTTAATGGGTCTCCACTCTCACCCACCACTTCCTTGACTGGTGGAGGGTCGTTAGATGAACGGGTAGGATAGGATATTAATTCTCATTAAAAGTTTAATGAAAATACCAAATAACTAAACACATATAAATTCCTAATCTTATTTACTTAGAAAAAATGTGAATTTCGTGCTAACCCATGAAATTGCACTTTACACCTTGTTAAGTCGTTAATGGAGCACGTGTGGTTAACCGACATACTAATCTAGGACTGACAATGTGTGGAAAAGGGTAGTTTTATATTAATCATAGATCAATGGAGCGTGTGTGGTTAACAGACACAATGATTAGGTGATCTGTAACATTAAGTGTACCAAGCTAATTTGTATGGTTATTCACACCTTGTTTGTGATCCTCAGCATCCCAGTCACAAACATGAAGGGCACAATCGATATTTAAACATGTCATTGAAAAGTTCAATGAATCTCAAAAGATCTAGGAATTTCAATTCAGTTAAAACTTAATAATCAATTTCGTTTTTCATGGTGGAAGTTGGTAAATCGTCATTTACCTACCTTCAAATATTTTGCAATTGGATTACGACATCCCTCTTCCGAATTGAAAAATATTGCGTTGGGTCCTAGCCTTAATATATTCATTTTGGGTGTTATATTAAGGACTTAAATCAACTAACTTGAATTTCTCCCAAATAGATATCTAGTTCTGACAACTATGGTCTTCTTTATTCTTTTGGAAAAAGCTTTCCTAATAAAGATGATATCCCACATGGTGATCAAGGTGAAAGATTAATCCCTGTGTCGTGCATTAGTGGGATTGGAAATCATACTTCACTTCCTCCACATCCTCCAATTATTCCCCTTAACACACATGTTCAAAGACTTGAAAAGTTCACGGTCATTCAAGCCCTATTTGCAAGAAAACACAAAGATGGAAACTATGTATGTTCTTACATCTTGGAGATGAAGTTACATATTGACAGGATGGGAGAGTTGGGTGTCAAAGTCTCGAGGAAGTTGGTTATTGTCCTCGTTCTTTGGTCACTTCCCGAGTCATATAGCAGGTTCATTAAGGACTACTATATGAGAGACCACAACATGACCCTTATTGATCTTACCTATTTGCTTATTGCTATTGAATGAGAAACGCTTAGGCACACTAGTAAAGCAAAGTTGATTGGAAGATTTACTTCCCAAATTTCCATGGACAACCGTGACAATCCAGAAATGATTTCTTCTCTTAGGAGAGAGAAATTGACTCATGTGCCAATGTGAAGGAATTCTACTTCCATTTAGAGGGACATTGGTTGCAAAGCTGCCATATATACCTGAAAAGATCCAAGGATGGTAAAGTCAGAATATTTGACTCCACTTCAGGTAAGCCCACTATATAACTCTCTTAAGTTCCTATTTGGAGATTCTTAATACATGATGTAATGTAATTACATTTTGATGTTTTGAAGGATTGACGGAAATAAAGGAAGCTTAATGGAAGAGTAAGTTGATTATGATCGCGAAAACATGGACTTCAATCGCATGGCTCGATGATCAGAATTTGAACTGCCACTTAAGAGTTATGATATATTGCTTAGGAATACATAAAAACATAGTTTTCATTTGTATTTGCATTGTAAGTACAAGTTTTATGCATTTTATAAATAAATAATATTTAGTTTTTTTGTTTATTATATCTCCTTGCAATGGATTTTTGAAAATTCATGTTTGTATGTTTCTATGTTAGCAATATGAATTTGATTCCTTTGTTTGTGGTAGTGTCGAGAATTTACTAAATAAGGAAAGATTCTCATCACCCAAGTTTCAATTGGATAGGAACTTGGAATCATGCCACTTGTATTGTGTAGTGAAGGAGAATTTTCGTCTTTAGGAAATTAAGATTGTTTACTTGTTCACACGTATATGTGAGTCAAGTGAAGGACTAGGGGTTTGGGTACACTGAGTGTGCACTGGTCAGGTCCACCACAGTGAATGATAAGACTATTCATCATGATTGACTAAAGTTTAGTAAATATGGTTATGTTTACAAGTTTAAGTATAATTCTGAATCATTGAAAAAGTTTCAATGTATGGCAGAACGAATGAGATGAATCAAATTAGGCAGAAAAATAGAAGTTTCTCAAATCTAAAAAGATAGGAGAGTATTTGAGTATCGTGTTTTATGATGATCTTAATGACTATAAAAAACGTATCACAATTGATCCTCTCAGGACATCTTAGTGCATTTGTGTGGCTAAGAAAAGGAATCTTGAATTGTTAAAATGGTTAAATCTAGAAGATGAGTCATACTTCGTTCCAAAAACAAGTCTTCGAGTCATGCTCCAAGCTTGTGCCTTAAGTGACACTAAATTAAGAAGGTTTATAAAACTCATCAAATGTAGAGTAAAATGTTTCTTGATCTTGTACATTTGAAATTGGTAAGTTGTGATGTTTTTGATAAAACAAAGACCAACTGTGTGAAGTGTTTGTCTTGATAAGAATCCACACTAACTCTTGAATATTTGTTTGTCAAGTGATGTCTCTTGACAAAGTGAATCTTATATGTCAAGAGGTCAGTAGGAGTTTTGAAGATCTAGAATAGTTTCAAGAACTAATCAAGAGTGAACCTAATGTTAATCACTAGCACACGACTTGAGGTTTATAACCTATCGTGTTGACATATATTTTGTTTCAGTGCCCATTCCAGTTAAAGTTGACTATGTATGTGAGTTCATAGAGTTCTCAATTGTTTGCATACAAACTTGGAAGCAATGGTAGGCCCTTGTGCTACCATGTGGCAAAAAATTAAGAGTGACCAAGTTCAGTCAATATGGGTTTGGATTTGTCACTAACCATGTCTTGTGATTATGGTTATGACAAATTCACATTGATAGGAACACATATACCATAAAATCTAAGTGTTATAAGGTTTCTCTCCAATTCATGAAAATGATTCTGAGTAAACGCTTTCACTAAGAAGATTTTAAGGAGATAGCAATTGTGTTATTTGCATTCTCAAATTCGATTATGATTATGACATCGCTATTCATAGTTCGAAATGTGAGAAATGGAAAAGGTCTAAACATTTGAGACTTATTGTTGTGAGTTCTAAACTTGTTTAGACACACATGTGAGCTATCTAAGGAAAGGTGTATGAGTTTGAGAAACCTAGATAAAGTCTTATCAAAGCATCTCATATCAGAAATCTGAACTTTGGAAAGGAAGTCAATAAGTATTGATTTCTAGAAGTCCAGCTGATTTGTGAATACATGTCAAAGCTAGTGGGAGCATAAGTGTTCTTCAAGAAAGAAAATAATTATGATGCTCGTGAGAGCATAATTATTATGGAAAGTGTTGCAAGTTAGCAATGTTAATTATAGAAAAAAGAAACGGTTTCAAATCGCAATGTTGCAAGGCTTGAAAAGTTGTTTTGCTATAATTAAGGGAGAGGAGATTATACTTCATTTCAGAATCTAAAAACTTAGATTGAGTTTTTATTCAAATTCAGTCAAATATATATGAATTTTATGTTGGAATGGTTAAACATAAGGAAACTCTATATATGGAAATGTTAATTGCGTTCTCAAAATTTGATTATGATTATGACATCCCTCTTCATAATCAAAATTATGAGAAGATGGAAAATAGGTATATTGTAGCAAAATACTGGTCAAGTATCATGTCTTTATGAATCGTGTGCAATATGCTTCGAGTATAGGATCGATTACATGTGCTAATATTCATCCGTTCTAAATTTTCCAAATGCCTAGGGAATTAAGAGGGAAAAAGGAATAGAACCGCATATGACTAAAGTGGTTAAACAACTGTGAAGGAAAATCTAAGGTTCGCCAAAGATTGGTTGCTTATGGACATTTGGAAGTATATTTTGAATTTTGAAAGGACCATATTGACATACTCTGAGAAGAGGCAACTCTTGATCATAAGTGATAGAAAAAATGGGAATATGGAAGTGTTTCCATAAGAGGAAGTTATTCTTTAAATCTATGTAAGATTAGGAAACTTAATGCAAGAAGAATGTTTAAAGGAATGTACTTTATATTTGAGACTTCAATTCAATGGAATTGCTCTCCATTGGAATACTTTGTAATGTCTGTTGCCAAGTCTCTGTGACTTTTGTGCATAGTTATTACAAGAGGATCATTCCATATAAGTTTAGAATGTAATAGATTACAGTAAATGGCAAGAATTTGATATTGTTACATTTACGGTAAGGATTTGGAATTGTGAAATGAACATCATTGAAATGTTATCAATTGATCTATTTCACAATATAAGGATCATAGATATACATAGTGTGCATGCTTGGAGCATGGGACAACTATTGTTTTAATTCAAGTATTAAGTTGATTATACGAAACATTATATAATGAATAATGAGTAATCAATATGGCACTCAAAAGTTTTGGGGCCATATAGGAGTAGTATTATTCTTGTCTTTAAGTTTGCATGTTTTGACTTCCCGAATAACTAGGTTATTCAAACCATCCATAGACGATCATACTTTCGAAGTAGGTATTAAGGAAAGAATGTCATGAATGGGTCTGTAGTTTGTTGAAATGTTTTAGACATAGCTGCAATGTTCATGAGTACTCCTGGAATAAGATTCGAGTATTGGATTCAACGCACGCTCATCTGAATCACTTTATGGATTTTAACATGAATGATTGTTAGACAATGATATCCTATATTCTTGAAATAGAGACATGTGAGTTGTAGTTTCAATTCGGTTGCACATTGACATATTTAAATGCACCAATAACTTGGTGTTATAAAACGTATTATTGTGTGTAATTTGATGAGTAAGTACAAGAAAGCATTGGTGGTGAAGTTTATATGTTCATAATACTCCATGTGGATAAAAGCGACATGTTTGGGCCCCTCGATGATTTAGTGATGACACCCATAAGTATTTGGCCAAGCTTGGACTGATTTTGATTTGTTCAATTAGTCGGTCATCATAAATCGGAAATCGGGAAACAATATATGGATAGAGAGATTGATTATAATACATGTCACAGTTCATATGATATCTAGAATGGAGGAATATATGATCCCTTATCTAATGGGCGCATCATTGACTATGTCAACGTTCGACAACGGCTTTTAAGAGCTACGATGGCTAGTCGGGATTTTGGAGTTGTACTTGTAATAACAGTTATTAGACTTATCCATGTGGGAGACTATTGGATTAGGTGTCTAAGCCCATAACTATAATTGGTATGTACTTAAGTCGAGAGTAACATGCTCCATTTGGGTTGCATATCACTAGGACAATTTGATAGGATGAACTTTTGAGAACTAGTTATTTATGATTTGTTACTATATTATAAGTTCTATATTTAATTAGTATTCATCAAGAATTAATTTGGAATTAATTAAAAGAGACTAATTAAATGTAAGGGGATTGATTTGGTAAATCAATCATTCTTATGGTGTGCGCTTATGGTTATTTAGGATGAGCTAAACCAATATGGATAGTCCATGGAGGTTTTAACCCACCAATCCTAAGTAAGATGAAAAGTCATTCACATTAGGTTTTACTTGGATGTAACCCTAATCCTAGCCACACTATATAACAAGACCCTAGGCTACTAAAATCAAGACCCAGTGACATTTGGAAAACTATAATGGAAGAAACGTTTTGCCCTCGAATCGATAAAAGAAACTTTTGTTGCATTATCGTAGTGTTTCTCGTAGGAGGCTAGTTGTTTTGTAGTAGTAGTGGTTTCATCGATTTGAATTTTTTTTTCTTCAAGGACATATTGTTTTCCCTCGAATCGAAGAGTCATCTTTATGTTACTCAAAGATCTTGTATGACCAAGAGTCATTATATAATGATATTGCTAATAACATATGATCCTATAGGTCACACTAACAACAACCTGATGAAAATATATTATTTATAAGAATTTGATTCTTGATAAATAAATACATATCCTGTAATTAATTGGAAATTATTTATTTCATGGAAATATTAATTTTCAATGTTAAGTATCAAAATATATCAAAATATATCATAAGGTATGCTTTATTATGTCATGTACATCTTTTTGGATCAAAAGGGGTTTTTTTCTTATATGGATTTATATATGTTATAACTTATAAAAATTAGAAGAGTTTTATAGAAGAACTAGCTTCTTCTTTTTATAAAATATTAAAGGGAGATAATAAAGTGAAAAGAATACATTCTTGCATTTATTTAATCAAAAATTCATGTTCTTAAACTTGTATCCATTTGTTCCTAGATGCATGGTATATTAAAGTATCAAGAATCAATGGGTAAGGACTTGGATTAAGATGATTAAAAGTCTTGCATGTATTTCCTCTTTTACAAGCTAAAAGCCACGAAATTTTGTGCTTCCTATCTCTATATTCTCTCTAGTTTTTGTCACTTAAAGTGTTAAGAACATAAAGATGAAGATGATACTTGAATACTCTCTATGAAGACAAACTAGTTTCGTTCTCTTAAGAGCTTAAGAGATTTTTTTATTACAAGAAGAAGGCTAGCATCTTATCAAGTTCATATATTGTTGGTGGATATCTCTAGAGAACTTCTACCATGAAGTTTCATGCCATACTTCATCAACTTCCAGTCTCCCATGAAAATCAAAGTCTTCAAAGGTTGTAACACTTTTCTTTCTATGGTTGTTTTTATCTTTCTAAGTCTTGCAATAGTTCCTTGGTAGGTTAAAATGGCTTTAGTTTTATTCAACAATTTTAAAATTTCTATTTCCGTTTTTGTTGGATTAGGTGTCTAATCCCATAACTATCATTGGTATGTACTTAACCCGAGAGTAGTATGGTCCATTTGGGTTACATATCACCAAGACAATTTAATAGGATGGACTTTTGAGTAGAGGTTATTTATGATTTGTTAATATATTATAAGTTCTAATATATTAATATGAAATCATATTATTTACTTAGTATTAATCAGGAATTAATTTGGAATTAATTTAGTGATCAAAAGAGACTAATTAAATGTAAGGGGATTGATTTGGTAAATTAATCATTCTTATTTTGTGGGCTTATGGTTATTTAGGATGGGCTAAACTAATATGGATAGTCGATCGAGGTTTTAACCCATGGATCCTAAGTAAGATGAAAAGGCATTCACATTAGGGTTTACATTGATGTAACCCTAATTCGAGCCACACTATATAAGAAAACCCTAGGCTACTAAAATCGAGACCTAGTGACCTTTGGAAGACTGTAACTGATTTTTAGTGTGTATAAACTCTCTCAAAAGTCATCCTTTGTCCAAGGAGTGTTGTAAACCATTTGAGGTGTCACACTTATGGAACTAAGTTCTTAAAGGCCAAATACAACAAGTTTTACAAACTACATAAAGAGGTAAACTCCTAACTAGAATTTTATGTTGTTTATGTCAATTGTATGCTAGTTGTAGGCTTAATGATTTGGAAACAATATCGCATGTATAATTAGAGAAAAAATAGATCCAAAGCATTTAGGGTTGTATTTCAACGATAGGATGTTGTAGTATACTAAAACCCAACAGTTTTTACCGTTTGTGAAATCAGATTTTTGAATAAAAACACAATAGTTATGCATCTAATCATTGTAGTTGGTTCCATCAAAGGTCAACTTGGACACGATAGAGAGTAGTGAGAAAACCAAGTGGTGGGTAGAAGACGATAGAGTAGAAGCATCACCAGGAGTAGACATTTATAGATAAAATGATAGTTTTTGTTAGATGACAAGAATACTTAATATTTTAACCCATAATAAACAATTAAGGCTAGGATCCAATATAACAATTCAAAACTAAGAAGAGGGATGTTGCAATCTTATTGCAAATTTATGAAGGTTGATAAAAGCAGTTTACCCATTTCAATCAAAATGAAATTCCTATAACTTTTGAGATTTATTGAATCCAAGAATGACATGTTTAATCTCATATTATATTCTTCTATTTGTGACTGGGATACCGAAGATCACAAAGAAAATGTGAATAACCATATAAATATGTTTGGTGCTATCGATGTCATTTATCATCTCATTTTAATATGTCGGATAGCCACACATACTCCAGTAACTAATCTTTATAGTCACTCTTAGTGTGTCGGTTAACCACACATGCTCCACTAACTACTATAAAGTTTAATGTGTTATTTTATGGATTAGCATGTTTTTCACATTTTTCCTAAAGTAACAAAGAGTGGGATCTTAAAAGGTGGTTTAGTTACTTTAATAACATTACACTTTTAATGAAGTTAATGTCCTATCAGATCCGTTATGCTAACGACGCTCCACCAAACAAGAAAGCGGTGGGTGAGACTGGACACCCATTCAACTACGTGTTTATAGGCATTTTCCTTATACCCCTTTTATTGTTCGTCTTCGTGAATGATGCATGCTAGAGATCCGACTGACTTAGTCTTTCACATATAGTAATTGACTTTTAATATTATATATAAGGTGTATTTTAAAACTTTTTCATAAATACTAGGTTTAATTACAAATTCAAAATTAATAAAATTAACTGAATTTTAATTAAACCAATATGGATTAAATGATTTATTTACCATTAAACAAATAATCAAATAAAATTTAATCCTAATCCAATACCCTATAATTTTGAATTAGGGTATGGGTTTTACCAAATAATAATTATACAATTTCAAGGCATTTAAAACTAATAATTATCGAAACAAGTAAACCCAATCAAAACCCTAGCATTTTCAAAAATGAAGAAGGAGGCTAGGGTTTCTAAAAACCCTTACCCAAATCAAAAACCATCAAAATAATTTTTGTTCTTAATCAAATTTTTGCAAGATCATAGAGAACAATCACTCTGATACCACTGATGGGTTTTATAGGTAACAAAAATCATATATTTAGCGGAAAACCTAAAACCCAAAGTTCGCATACACCCTAAAGGATTTATGTTCTCACTATGATATGCAAAAAACAATTTAAATTTAAGAACCCTAAAGTACATTACTATTTTTGATTTACGAGAAGGGATAATAGAAAACATACCTTTTAGTTTATTAATGTAAATAAACTAGTAATCCTTCTTTGTAGAACTTCAGAAAGTCAGCACCAAAAATCTCGTGCCTCTGATGGCTCACACCCAAACTCTAGCAGTTAGAGGCAATTTAAGAGAGAGGAGTAGAAGGTATAATTTTTGGCTCTAGAGATTCCTTGGAAGAGTGAAAACCAAAACCCTATGCCTTGGGGTATTTATAGGGCTTAAGGAGGTGCATCAAAGGCAGGTTTCTTTTTGGATAACTCTAACCCTTTTCTTTCCTCCCAAGCAACCATAAGCTTCTTAGAACTCCTAGAAATGCTCCTTAATTCCCTCTAGGATTGTCCCTGTCCTAAGGAGGTTTTAGAATCAGTCAATATTTAACTTTTGGACATTAACATTTTTAGTCCTTCTACTTTTAACTAAACCAATTAATCCCAAAATTAATTCCAATTAGTTTATGATTAATTCTTAATTAAATAATAATATTTTGAATTAATATATTTTTCTCAAAACATTATAAAATTGTTTATTTTGATTTATAATTAATTTATTAATCATATAATAAATTAATAAATCAGTCACTCTTACCAAATATGACAACCCAAAAGGAAATTATTCAAGTTTATAATAATTTAGTTAATGGATTAGACACCTAATCTAACACAATTCATTTCCAAGTTTTATAAGAGGTTCGATGAGGAGTTGGGTACTCTGTTACACTTTAGTACGAGTTTTCACTCTAGACCAATGGTTAGAGCGAGCATACTCTCCAAACCTTAGAGGATATGCTTCAGGCATGTGTGCTAGATTTTGGTGGTAGTTGTGATATGTATCTTCCTTTGGCTGAGTTTTCCTACAACAACATCTACCACACCAGTATTGATCGATCTCATTTTGTGATGCTTTACGTGAGGAAGTGCCAGACTCTAATTTGTTGGGTCGAGGTCAGTTAACGAGTCATGGGTAGCACAAAGGTGGTGCTCCGGACTACTGAGTTGATTTAGTATTTGCATGAGAGATTACAGACTATACAAAGTAGTCATAAGAGTTACGCTAATAAACGTTGGGCAAATTTGGAATTTCAGGTTCGGGATATGGTACTCTGAAGGTGTCACCTTGGAAATGTGTCATCCATTTTAGAGAGCAGGACAACCTGGGCCGCAAGTATATTGGTCCTTTTAGGGTTATTGCTCGGTTGGGAAGGGTTGCTTATCGCTTAGAGATCTCCGAGGAAATCAGTCAGATTCATAGCACTTTGAACGTCTCTCAATTGTGGAAGTGTTTAGTTCATGATTCTGCAGTAGTTCCTTTGGAGGATATCCAGGTGGATGAGTGCATTTATTACATAGAGATACCGGTTGCGATCCTAGAAAAGAGGACGAGGACTTTCCGAATTAAGGTGGTGGGTCTAGTGAAGGTGTAGTGGCAACACCGAAAGGTTCAGAGTGGACATAGGATCCTAAATAGGAAATGAGAGAGCACTACTCAAAATTGTTTGTGGAGGCAGATTTTGAGGACGAAGTCTGATTCAAGTGGGGGAGAATTTTAACGCCCGGGTTCCCAGGTAAATTTATTAAATTAAATATTTAATTATGGTGCATTGATCTTAAGTACGCTGAGCGTAATCAAGGTACGTAGGGCATACCTTGTGAGACCTACACACGGAGTTAAACCCCCTGCAACGTTGCGCTTTTGTAAGCCATGGGAAAACACTAAATTTTATGGTTTAGACCCTATTTAAACACATTATGTCTCGACATACTTTTATTACCATCATCTATTGTCCCCAAAAACATTGTCTCAAAACCATAACCCATTTTTAGAGAGATTTGATCCTTGTGTTTTTATTGGTGTGTGTTTAGTGCATCTTGAAACAGAAGAGCTCATTGGAGGAGGATTGGTTTGCTTAGAGCTTGATGATCTAGCACTTCCTTCACATTTGCAAGCTTATGGAGGTGTAAAGCTTTAAACGTTATGACTCCTTAGCTTAGATACAGATTTTGGATTATATTTGGCATGTTTTGGTCCATTGGTTTGGTTCTTGTGAGTAGGAATTACTCCAAAACATGTAATGGCTATTATTTTGTATTTATGGAGTTGTAGAATCACAAAAATGGTATCTTGATTGGTTAATCCCAACCATGCATGTGTTGATAGTCCTAATATGAAGTTAGAATTATAGAAATGCATGTTGGGTCTTTTTAGCCATGAAAAGATATCACGTTGATGAATTTACCGTTTAAGACATTCCCATAGAGGGAGATCTGCAGATTTGATGTTTGGACTTAAAGCATTAAGTGCTTAATGAGGTTTTAGGAATCTGGAGCGTATGTGGGGCGTACATAAGTGTACATTGAGCGTACATGTTTGACTCCCCGTTATCCCTTAGTGATGTAAGTTGTACGTCGGGCATACTTAGGTGGTACACTTAGCATACTCACTACGAACCTTTTTGGGCTTGAGGTCTTTTGGTTCATTTTTGGGTCTTAGTTTTTTGGGTGCTTGTTGGGCCTTAGGTTTTAGGATATTGTTGGGCCTTAGGTCTCTAGTGCCTTGCTGGGCCGTAGGTCTTTTGGGCTTCGGTCACGGGTTGAGGGGCCCATTAAGGGAAGGGTAAAATGGTTTCTTACCCCTTGGCATGTTAGATGGTAATCTGGAGCTTTTATAGGTTATTACTATGATTATTTATTAGGGTTAAATTGGAATGTTTAATATGAGGAGCCATAGTAGCAGCAACCCAGGATTATGGTTTGTCTATCTTCAAACTAAGGTGAGTTCCTTCACTGTACTTCTCGGTGGAAGGCACCAATGTTGGGCCACTGGATTATGTGTGTAGGATGATAGTTTTCTTGGTGACACTGACTGTTATGCATGTATGTGCCTGTTGTCTTTGTGACCCTTGATGATATGATTGTATGCTTAGCTATACGGGTGAAATAGACCTCATACAGGTTGAATGTCACACCCCAAAACCAAGAACGGCGGAAACGTTCTGGGGCGGAGGACGTCATGTAAGTATCACAACACAGTAAATGTAAATAAGCAAACAACATCATCCATTACATTAAATATATAATTTTAATACAAGTGTGTTCTGTACAATATAGACACCAAAAATAACGTATATCAAAATAATAAGATGAGTCTTGAATGCGCTCTATCTTCTCAAAAGCTGGCCTCGGTACCTGTCTACTGATGACCTGAGAATACAAGTTATTTTGAAAGAGTTTATCAGCATTAAGCTGGTGAGTTCATAAGTATTTTAGTGTCTGTATTTGTCATTCAAAAATGTTTGAACATGTATCAAGTATAAGTTTGTAAAATGTATGTAAAAGTTTGCAATCGTTTGTAAAAGTTTGAATCTCTCAGAAAATCCTATATTTTCTATCAAAGAAGCCTTCTACCAAGGCCTGACTGTTTTGTATGTTCGCTTGATGTAAAAGTGTGTAATTTCCCAAATGTAACTATCATTTATCAAAATATAGTTTGTACATAAATGTTTAAGTGAGGTTATCACTAATAATATGTAATGGGTAAATTAATGTAGTACT
This sequence comes from Lactuca saligna, assembly GCF_052625555.1. NCBI lineage: Eukaryota > Viridiplantae > Streptophyta > Magnoliopsida > Asterales > Asteraceae > Lactuca > Lactuca saligna. The sequence goes on along the minus strand of NC_136418.1, from coordinate 53,770,709 downwards.
GTAGCCTTTGTATTTTAAGAACTACTGCTGTACTAAACTACCTTAAACCGGATTTATATTAAGGCATTACGTGATAAATTGCACCATACTATTGACTAGTAACAACGACAAATGAATGGTCGTAATAACGGAATGACGTTTGGCACCCGCAGACCTGCAGGTCCGGCTGTAGCTAGCAGCAAGGTGTAGGATTGTCAATCCAGTATAGATCTATACGCAAACTCAACGCTCTCCCTTCAAGAGAATTCTGGCTACAACTCGAGCCATGACAGTTAAGTCATGCTCCGATTTAAATCACAATAATAAAGTGTTCATGTATATGTACTGTTTCTCGTTCTAGTATATGTATATGTATTGTTTCTAGCATCATTGTATATGTATTGTTTCTAGCATCATTGTATATGTATTGTTTCTAGCATCATTGTATATGTATTGTTTCTAGTATATGTATATGTATTGTTTCTAGTATATGTATATGTATTGTTTCTAGCATCATTGTATATGTATTGTTTCTAGTATATGTATATGTATTGTTTCTAGCATCATTGTATATGTATTGTTTCTAGTATATGTATATGTATTGTTTCTAGCATCATTGTATATGTATTGTACTGTGTTACCCCGATGGTAACAAACTATGGTGTACTGATAAATATGAATCTGGAAGTACTTTTTATGTCTATATATGTATATATTATATATAACTAATGTTGAAACGACCTTCGGATGGTCACCCGAAACTCCACCAGACCACATCCAAATCGAGGAAAAGGAAATAGGATAGGTGGCTTTCCTAAGCCTTTTAAACATTATTTATACATCTATACGTATATAGGCATGCAATTTATAAGAAGTATAACAAGTTTAAATAAAACATTTGATAAGTGAAAAGAGTTGGTAAAACGTTTGAAATGAAACAGTTTGATAAACAGTTGAACATTGGTAAAAATCGTTGTTTTCCTAGTTATTAATCACATGTGATTAAAGGCAATCACATGTGATTGAAGCAATAACTATAAGTATTTGACTTGTATCCCCCCCATAAAGTCTTTAAAACATTTAAAATCATTTCAAAGGTTGATTCAAGGGGTATGAACTCACATGTGGTGAGTCGCTTGAATTGAGGTATCGGGTACCGTGCTAAGTGTCAAACGGAGACTTGTTCACACGTACGAGCCTAGTTACCATATAATAAGCATATATATAACTAATTAGCCACATAATAACTTAACAAAGTAAGTTAACACAATTAGGAACATGTAAACACTCTTATGAGTGTTCAAGGTTCAAATGGTTGCATCTAAGTTGTTACGGGACAAGGCAAAAGGGTTTGAGACATCAAATAGCCTTGTCTAGGAGTTTACCACCCAACAGACCCACATCTTGGAGCTTACGGCTGTAAACTCATGGGTTTATGGCCGTGAACTCCATAAAGGGTTGTTAAGGGTGTTTTGTGGTGCTATCTTGGTCCTAGCTCACTCCTAGCTTTGTTGGAATAACATGTGAAGTAGTTTAAGACCCTAGAACACTCCATATGGGAGTTTACGGCCTAAAGGCATTCACCCTAGAGTTTACGGCCGTAAACTCTTGGAATTAAATTGTTTTGAGGCTCTTAAACATCAAGGATGGCTTCCATGAATTTATCTAAGGCTTATGGGGACAAGATGCACATATTTAGGGCACCACTTGGAGTTTACGGCCCAAGAGATGTTCATTGGCCGTAAACTCCTTTCAAGGAGTAGTTTGGATGTGTTCTACCCTCCTTTCTAGTCCCAAGTATGCAAGGTAAATTGTCTTAAGGCCTTAGGTGTGCTTGGAATGATTTTTACTTAAACTAGAGGGGTTTACGGCCCAAGATCCTTTCCTTGGCCGTAAACTCCTAAAACAATATCATTTTGGGAGTGTTTTCAAGTCCAAATCAAGCACAAGAACTAGTGGTTAAAGTCTCAAGGCTCAAGGAGGCAAGATAGGGCTTGTTTGCCCATTTGAAAGGGGTTTACGGCCTAGGTGATCTTTAGCCGTAAACTCCTCTAATCTTGATGATTTTGGACCTTTAATGATGTTATAAGGCATATAGTAAGCATTAAAACATGTTTAGGAAAGCAGACTCACAATCCGGGATGAAAACCCGAAGATCCGTCAGAGAGAATTGGCTTTTCTCTAGTTGGAATTGTAAATAATGAACTAATTTAGTTCTGAAAACTATTTATAGTCCTGGAATATTTTGACAGAAAATATTTTTATTCCGGAAGTCGGACTATAACATTGTGAAACTTATAATGTTCAAGTTTCACAATCATACGAGCATCCATTCTCCAGATATGTCCAGAAACGTAAACCCTAATGTACATAAACTTGTTCGGACAAGTCTGAAATTTACAGGAATTGGACTAGCTCCTATTGAATAGATGATGTTCGTACAAATGAAAATTTCGGGTTGTCACATTGAAGGAGACCGAAAGGAGTGGAACAGACTTAATACTGGTCGAAAGACACTGAAGATGGTGAAATAGACCCAATTATGTTTTGCATGTGATATATGTATGGTATAGGGTATTTTGGGGAAACTCACTAAGCTTTATGTTTACACCTTTATGTTTATGATTTTAGGTACTTCCAATTCGAAAGGAAAGGACCCGACATGATAGCACCATATCCATTAGCATTCCACATTATATGCCATGATTTGTACTCTAATAAGTATATTATACATTCTCATGTTTTGATGGGTTTTGAAATGAATGAATGATGTTTCTATCATTTTTTTAAATGAAATTTTTACTTAGTAATATTTTGGATTTTACATAATATAAGTGGAGACTAGCATTTTTGAGTGCCTTAATCTTGATGATGGATACATTAAATAGAAGGTCAAGCTTTTTGTTCTTTGTTGTCTTCATCAAGTCCTCAAAACCAAATAAGATCAAAGTCTTTAAATGTTGTAGTTCTAAACATCATATGGTTGTGAAAATATTTCTAGTTCATATATTTGAATCTTTTAGTTGGTTTTGTTAAAATGATCATATAATAAACTAGTTATTTTTAGTCTTATTTTTTCCATTTTGAAAACTGTTTTATAAAAAAGATATTTTTTAGCTTCTCAAAATTCCATGAATAAGGCGGTGGTTGTCATTATTGCAGCTTAGTCCAAAAAATATAGAAAAATCTTTAGAAGATGTATTTTCATATTCCCAAAATACTGCGAGAGTATTATAAAGTAATAAATAATAATCTTAAATAATAATGGGGTTAAGAAGGATAAAACAGTTCTTGAACACTGATGTACAAAAAGTACAACTAAAGTGAATACTCTAAAAGTATTAGTGACTAGTGAAACCTTGGATAGGTTGATCCAATTGTGGCTATTTTCTAGTCCATGTTGAATAGACACTACAAGAAGATTGGGCAACAACGGCGACACGTGTCGCCGCTAAAGGTTAGGCGTGTCGCCGCTAATACCTTTAGCGGCGACATGTCGCTGCAAATACGTCGCCGGTATTGTTTCGTCGCTAATACGCTCAATGTCGCCGCAAATACTAGAAGTCGCCGCTAATGCTCCCGTCGTCGCTAATATTTTGTCGCCGCTAATACGATGGTGTCGCCACAAAAGCTGTCGCCGCTAATACTCTTTTGATTTTTTTTTGTTTATTTATTTCACATTAAATTTATAATCAATCCAAATATTAATCCATATAGCATTTGAAAAATCTGATAATTTTATATAGAAATATTAATACATATTATACAATCAATCCAAAATATTAATCCATACCACATTTAGTATTGTTTCAAATTACAAAATGTTTCATAAAATCCTAAAATAACTACTCGTCCTCATCATCATCTCCATTATTTGGTGGCGGCAATGAGCGAAACCACTCTTCCAATGCTGCAGAACAGGCCGGGTCCTGTAGTATTGTTTGGAGCATTTGCAACTATAAAAAAAAAAACAAAATATATTAACAACATATCAGAATAACATTATAATTAATTATACCATTCCATTATAGCATTTACTAACAATTACTTGTGATTGTGGTTGTTTTTGTGTCATTGGTTGTTGCTGATCATACATAGACACAACGGTAGGGGGTTTACGCCCAATGCCTCTGATATGTCCGCATCGAACACCTACTATTCTTTCAAAACAATCTTTTATATCAGTTTGTGCTAGACCGCTTGCCTCATTTTAATTTATCAAACAATCTTTTAAACTAATTAGATTTTATAATTAATTTAATATTTTCTTTTTTGTTATTAGTTTAATTTATTAAACTAACTTTATTTTCATTTTAATTTATTAAACTAACTTTATTTTATTTTAATTTTAACATTAACTTTATTTTAAGTCACTAAAAGTATGTTGCTATTAAGTTACTTTTATAATTAATATAATTTGATTTTATAAAGGTAACTTAATTTGATTCTAAAGGTAAATTAATTAGATTTTATAATTAATTTAATATTTTCTTTTTTGTTATTAGTTTAATTTATTAAACTAACTTTATTTTAATTTTAATTTATTAAACTAACTTTATTTTATTTTAATTTTAACATTAACTTGATTTTACAACTAATTTATTATTTTTTTAATGTTTTTTTTAAATTAATTTAAATTTATTTTATAATTAAATTAAAATTACAATAAGTACGTTGCTATTAATAACCTAATTAAAGCTAAAGTTGTAATGACCAACATTAAGTTACTAAAAGTATGTTGCTATTAAGTTGGCCAAACATTAAGTCACTAACAAAATTAAACACTTTGAAACCATATACAATACATTACTAGAAGTAAGTTGCTATTAATAACCTAATTAAGCCAAATGTATACATCCAATTTGCATATTTCAATTTCATCCAATTTTATATAATTAAGCCAAATGTATATATATATATATATATATATATATATATATATATATATATATATATATATATATATATATATATTCAATTTCATACAATTTGCATATTCCAATTTAATTAAATTTGCATATTCCAATTTCATCCAATTTCATACAATTAAGTCAAATGTATACATTCAATTTACATATTCCAATTTCATCCAATTTCATACAAATATATACATCTAAGTTTCATGTTAAGGTAATGTGGTATAAGTTTCATCCAATTTCATACAAATATATACAAATATATATATCTAAATTTCATCCAATTTCATACAAATGTATATATAAATGCCAATTTTTTTTTCTTTTTTATACTTCAATATAATCTAAACATAAATTTCAAAATATACACAAAATGCATAATAAAATTCCCACAAATGTGAAAAAAACACACAATCCAATAAAATACATACAATCCAACAAAATGCATAACCAATTCATATATCAAAATACAAACATAATCACTCAACAAACTTGAAAAATACTCACTATTTATCATCTAAAACAGAAAAATCATAAAAAATATGAGAAATTCGACCTTGGTTGGGGCAATTTCGGAATTTTAGCTAAATGTCGACCTTGGTTGGGGTTGTGGCGGTATTGTGGCTGCCTTAAGGGAAGGAGAAGCTAGCACCGGTCCAAGAAGCAATGCCTAGTCCACCAAGTTGGAAAAATTGCGGGATATTGAAGAACGAAACGAGTGAAAGGTAAGTTGTGAATGACAGAAAGGTAAGCTGTGAAAGGGATATCTGTGTTTAGCATTAGCGGCGACGGCTATTAGCGGCGACATTGGGCAATAGCGGCGACATTAGGGCATTAACGGCGACAAACGGAGGGAAAACTCTGCGCGCCTTTCCGCTTTCCTTAGCAGCCGTTAGATTGAAAACAAATCGGACGGCTGGGTGAGAATGACTCGGATCGCTAAATGAAAGCCTTAACGGCGACAACCAGCAATAGCGGTGACACGTAACGCATCATTTACGTATCTTCGCTATTGCTGGCAGTTGCATCTAATGCTTTGTTTTCTTGTAGTGAGAGTTTTCAGTGGTTTTTTTTTATCATGTGAGTTTCACTCTTCTGTACCTGATGCTATGTGTTTCATGTGTACTATGACATTTATAATTAATATGTATGCTGGGTATGTTTGATGTAATACTATGGTGGGTCCATAGCATTTTCATGCTTGATGTAAGGCCATGTTTGGGTTTATAGCACTCTCATGTTGATTTAAGACCATAATTATGTCAATAACATGCTTGATGTAGACTACAGTAGGAACTATAGCATTCTATTTTTTATGTAGTGGTATGCCTCGTTGCATGTATTAGAATGGGTAGATACTGTGAGCTCACAAAGCATTTTCACTAACCCGTTTCTTATTATCATTTTTCATGACACGATTGGACTGCCATGAGGTCTAGCATACACGTTTAAAGAGTCTTATAGTCTTCAATTAAATTAATTGATTATATCACTATGAACAACCTGGGTTTTTCATTTCAGCATTTTGTTTTATGATAATATGTTTAATTGGAATGTGTCTAAATTGTATATAAAACAATTGGATGCTACACATTTTGTCATTTTATAACATTTTTCATCTAACTAATTAATTATTAATTAGGTTTTACTAAACATTATTTTATCGATTATCATCTACCTTATAAGTGTTTTTAGCTGCTTGTATGAGTGTTCATTTTAATGAATCAATTTGATCCGATTCAATCAGGTGAATCTAAATTAATTTTGGTTTTCAAAATATAAATCCGAATTGTTTATTCTAAATTTAAATTCGATCCGAACCAATCAAATTAAAATTCAGTTTGATCTGTTACAATTTGGTTTTCAAGAAGCAAGATGCTTAACAGTATATATATATATATATATATATATATATATATATATATATATATATATATATATATATATATATATATATATATATATATATATATATATAATCTACTTTAAAATAAATTGTTTGGTGGGAATTAAAATTATTTACAACTATTAAAATTATATTATAATTCAATATTTTATAGATAAAAAGCTTTTAAAAAGTATACATTGAAGTATTTTATTGGAACAATACTTTCTTTTAAAACACAAACTTTAGTAAATTAATAAATAACTAAAAAGATATTTGAAACAAATATATATAGAAATAAATCAATAATAAACTTTTATTCGATTTTTTTGGATTCTTTGGTTTGAATTGTATAAACCGTAATCAATCCGAGATCCAAAATAATAATTCGGTTTTACTGAAAACAAATCCAAAAATCCAAATATGAGAACCAAATAACTGAATCCAAATAATCCAATCCAAAGTAACTAAAGCATTGTTAGCTACTTTTTGAGGGACTGTCGTCAAAACATATCGCACGAAAATTGGACTCTACTAAATCTATGACGATCTTTTACAAGAGAAAATCTTTCATTTCTGGCCATCTAATACTTGATGGAACTATTGGAAAAAAACATGAAGCATACGCTCACACTGTTTTGTCCTATTATGCATAGTATACTTTTCATTCCATTCTCACATTTTATTTTTACTTCTGTTGATTACTTGAAAACATAGCACACAACCTGATTTCAAGTTCACGGATTTCTTTATCTTCATCATCACCAACGATGTCTTCAACCATCATCCTCCACATTAATTACCATTCATCCATAGGATTTACTATCGAGGTGCTCCTAAATTATCGTTTGGGTTGTTGACTATTGTATTAATGTTGTGCTACCAAAATAATTATAACATATCCCCCCACCCCACCCCCCACATGTGAATGCTATTAGATTGGGACACGAAGTATATGTAACTAAATTTTTTCCTGATATGATATTTTGACTATAAACCACTTATGCTGTTCATATTCACATCCGCTTTGAGTACTTATAAACCTTCCGGAACTGAAAATGTTTATCAGTTAACTTCATTAGCTTCATCACTAATAATGTCTCCAACAATCATCGTCCTCATTGTCATTATGCTCGTCGTATGTGTCAGGCTTCTTTACAAGAAATCTTTAAGCAACCCACACCCTCTGCCACCTGGTCCAATGTGTTTTCCATTCATTGGATGTACATTCCAAATGCTCCTAAACCAGCCTAGTTTTAGGTGGATCCACAACCTCATGGATCAGTTCAACACCAAAATACTTTGCATCCGTCTAGGATCTTCAACTCATGTCATCACTGTCACCTCCCCAGAGATAGCATGCGAGTTCCTAAAGAAACAAGAGGCAATATTCATTTCAAGACCAGACTTCATTTCTGCATATCTGATGAGTGACGGCTATCACACAGCTGCCATGTCCAATGGAGACCAATGGAGGAAGATGAGAAGAATTGTAACTCGCGACATGCTCTCGTCCCAAGTGCACAAATGGTTGCAATCCAAACGTGATGGAGAAGCCAACCAGTTGCTTGGGTACATATGCAATCAAATACAGAACGGAGATCACATAACTGATGGGGGGTTAATAAACATTCGAATGGTGAGCCAACATTTCTGTGGAAACTTACTGAGAAACATGATTTTTGGAAGAAGGTTTTTTGGGAAAGGAAGTGAAGATGGTGCGCCTGGTGAAGAGGAAACTGAACATATTGCGGCTATTTTTAACATCCTAAAGTATCTTTATGCATTTTGCATCACAGATTATCACCCATGGTTGAGATGGAAGTCTGATTTTGATTGCCACGAAAAGAACATTGATCGGCACTCAAAATTGCTCGAAAGTATCAAGATCCATTGATCGATGAACGGATACAGATGTGGGAAAATGGAGATAGAATTGAGAAAAATGATCTCCTAGATGTTCTTATCCAACATGACAACCCTAAGGTTACAATAGTGGAGATCAAAGCCCAGATTATTGTGAGCCTCTCCCCATCTCTCATTATTTATCATTACATGCGACTCCTAATAAAATAATATATATATATATATATATATATATATATATATATATATATATATATATATATATATATATATATATATATATATATATATATCGGATGAAATGCCAGCGACTCTTCGGATATTACTTTATATTTACAATTTCAATTGTTTCTGCATGAAAATTAACTTTCTTTGTGTTTTTCTGCCTTGCCTAATTTTAGGAAATAATGATTGCCTCAGTTGATAATCCTTCCAACGCAGTAGAATGGACAATGGGAGAGATGATGAATGAACCGACGCTGTTAAAACGAGCGGTGGAGGAGCTGGAGCATGTTGTAGGTGGCAATAGGCTAGTCCAAGAGCGAGACTTACCCCAACTCAATTACCTAAAAGCGTGTATCAAGGAATCATTTAGGTTGCACCCTTTTGCAGCTTTTAATCCACCTCATGTTTCGACGATGGACACTACTGTTGCGGGTTACTTTATACCGAAGGGTAGTCATGTGCTGCTTAGTCGACGTGGGTTAGGAAGGAATCCAAATGTGTGGGCGGATCCATTGCGGTTTAATCCGGATCGTCATCTACAAGGGGAAGAAAAGCAAGTGGTTCTTACAGATAATGAGTTGAGAATGATTTCATTTAGCACCGGCAAACGTGGCTGTCCTGCGGTGGTGTTGGGCTCTACCATCACTACAATAATGTTAGCCAGACTACTTCAAGGGTTCACTTGGGAGCCGATATGTAAAGAGCTGCCGATTAATCTCGTTGAAAATCATGATGACCTTAGCTTGGCTAAGCCACTTATGCTCATTGCCAAGCCACGACTGCCTCAACATCTCTACCCAAAAATTTGAAAAGAATTTGGTTTTCACGCTTGATTATCATAAATAAGATGATGTTTATGGTTTTAGAAAAAAACTAATAATGTCATCTACATTCTGTGTACCATATATCTATATCTATATTCATATTATTGTATAAAATATATTAATACATTAAGAAGTACAAGTTAATAGGCACCTATTCTTCTTTCAAAATCCGATTTGTACGCCTCCATATGTTTTTATTTAGGCTATTGGAATTTGGTTTAGATTACTATATGTGTATCTACTTTTTTTTAGTGAGTAGGGCTTTATATTATTATTATTTTTTTAATTATGTTTTTTTTTTATGGTTAATATTTTAGGCTGATCCAAAAAGAAAACGCATACCAATACCAGTAAAGATTATGTTTTTTTTTTCCAAAGTAACCAAAGGTAAACCTCAAAAGAGAAAAATCCGTAAACCCAAGCATTTGCTTTGTTTTTCGCAGGTGACATTGCGTCCTAATTTTGCCTGTTTTTCTTATCAATATCATATTCTAATTCCCAAACTTACTCGATTTTTTAATTATATACAAATCTATAGATTTCAATTTTGAAATGTGTCTCCCTATTGCAGCCACTCAAGTAGCAACCGACATATCTTGATACTCATATTCTATAGGTGATCAAGAGATACAATCTTATTTCTTACTCTTCTAGGAAATCAATAAATCTCCATGAAAATATAATATCCGATATTAGAGTTACGAACATAGACATTACTATCCAGTTCCAAAGAGAAGGACCAGATTTGACTGCACTGAATCCCCTAAAGGTTTTCTTCGCATTGATTATAAATATCTTACTGTGATGTTTGAGTGATACCTTTTACTATGATTGGTTTTTAAACAAATATTTTTGAGGATTTGATGGTTTGAAAATTAATATTTTTATTAGTAATTTTGGGACGTTACAAGTTGGTATCAGAGTCTTGGTTTGAGGGATTTGGACACAGTCTCAGTTGTGTTTGACCTCAAACTGAAGAATTGATAATCTTTTCGAAAGAAAAATAAATTTTATAAAAAAGACATTTATAAAGAAAATGAGTGTGATATAAGCAATCAATCGAGCTCAAAGTGATTCTGTAACATCCTAAAAATTTCATGCCAAATTAAAACTTTTTCAAAACATTTAAAACCATTCATCATTACAAAGTTTGTTTTCAAAACATCTAATATCAGAGTTTTCCTATAAACATAAACAAATCATGAGGAGCTCTATGATCATGCCTTCGCCTTACTACGATCCATGATGTACCTAAAACAAATAACTGAAATTGTAAGTCCGAAAGCTTAGTAGGATCTCCCAAAATACCAACGCCATACAAATATAACCACATCATATAACAATTACAGAACAACATGCATAATAAGCCTTCATCCTAACTGGACCGCCTCACAAGGCCTACAGCCAATCTGGACCGCTCCCGAGCCTTCGGCACGACTGGGCTGCCTCGCAGGGCCTACAACCTATCTTTAACATCCAAAAACCTAGGTATACCTTGTGAACCCTAATCCTTGAAACATTTGTCCATATTGGTCCTTGATAAGAAAAGGGGGGGGGGGGGTAGACTCGTACGCACGACGTATTGGAGTGTACTCTCAGCGTACTCATGCGCTTGTTTGATGGTGGAGGGCCGCCTAGTACGTCGGGCGTACCAAGGTGTACGTGGGGCGTACCAGGCCTAGCTTGTCACCCTAGTATTTATTGAGTCCCATATTTAAAGAGTGTTATGGCCTCCTTGTACCCACCATTTCCAAAGACTTATCCTCCCCAAAACCCTAAATCTCATTCTTGTAGCAAGAGAGTGCCTTTGAGAGCTTGTGGGTGTGTTCTTAAGCATTAGAAGTGGAAAGGAAGCTTTGGAGAAGAAGGAGTTAGAGCCCAAGCTCTTGGATCTGAGCTTTGAAGTGACAGAAGCTTCATTTGGAGGTAAAAAGCTCCAAGCTTTCCGACTCTTTTGTTTGTGTTCATATGTGGGATGTTTTAGGGTTTTTGTCCCCAAAATTGATAGCTTTATGATTTGAAAAGCCCCTAGAACCTGAGATCTGTCCCATGTTGGCTTATTTTGTGTTATTGAGCCATAAAAATCTAATCTTGGTCATTAAGAGTTGAGCATGCATAATTTATGAGTGTTTTAAGGAAGGAAATGGCATGATTTAGGGGTTGGTGACCTTTAAAGCCATGCAAAGGCTTAAAGTCACTACTTTATGGATTAAGAGGCCTGAGAGTAACTACATCTAGGACTTGAGTCTTTATCTTAGCCGATTCAGACCAAAAACCACGAGAAGTGTGAAACTAGGACTTACGTCGGGCGTAATCCTAATACACATAGCATATGGGGTCGAGTTCCCCGTTTTTGGTTAGCCATGGAGTACGTCTCACAAGCAGAGCTGGTACGCGCCGCGTACTCCCGCTGTTGACTTTTGTTGAATTTTTGGGTTTGGTCAAGATTGAGGACTATAAACCTTGGGAGGGGTAAAATGGTATTTTACCCTTCTGTGAGTTGTACAAGGGTTAGTCTAGCTTCTTGAGGGACAATATTAGTTAGGGATAATTATTATGTGCTAGGAGGGATCTAGACCCAGGAGTAGAGATCACAATCTCGATTGGGAGATTTTCATTCATTAGCTTACGAGGTGAGTCTTCTCACTATACTTATCTTGAGTGGTAAACCTTATGTGTGACCAGAGGGTCTTATGTGCATGAACTGTGTAGTGAAATATCCTGCTATTTACTTGTTTTATGCTTTATGAGTATTATATTGTGATGCTGAGTTTAGGGACCAGAGGGTCCATATGAGTTGTGGGACCAGAGGGTCCCACTAAGACACATTGACCAGAGGGTCTAATTGAGTTACAACCTCGAGTGGCTAATGTGTTGTGTGTGGTTTCTTGGGGAACTCTCTAAGCTTTTATGCTTACCGTGTTATGTGTTATGTGTTTCAGGTAGTTCCGAGGATCACAGCAAGGCACCGACATGATTGTACACACCGACAAGAGACTGTTCTTATGATTCTGGGATTGTGTTTTCTTTTGGTGACATTTGAGACATATGTGTTTTGAGAATTATGTTACAAGTTTTCATTGTGTTAAATATGAAAAAAAATTGGTTTAAGAAATTATGTCGTTACACTATCCGGACTGCTCACCGGGTATGTTGGCCTACAGAACAAAGCAGGACCGCCTCAACCCAACCCCCAATCAACAAAAAAACATGTGCACATAAATATCACACGCTAGCTCATATCATATAACAGTCAAAACGTTCTATCAGATCACTAATCATAACAACATCCCCAATAACTAGGGTATTGACCTAACCGGTCACTAATATAGCATCATCCTATAACTGAAACATTGACCTAACCAGGTTACTACGCATAAGCATATCACCATCCTAACTACCAGGATGTAGTCAATAAACATATCATGCCATAACCAGATACAATCCATAAAGGGCCTGCCTTGGTGCCTTAGACCCTGTTAATATAGTGAGGATAACTCACCTCGTACTGTCGACTCGAAGATAAACTCAAGCTCTTGGATTACTGCCACAAACTCCACCACCTATATTCATTGTAAACCATACTTGTAAATTTCCAATCTTTCCAAAATGTCCTCCAAAAGTCAATTGGTTAACCCATGGTCAAATTCAAAGTTAACTGTTAAGGTCAATAGTCCATGTTAACCTCAACTCATCGAGTACCCTCAGCTACACTCCGAGTTTCTTGCAATACTTGTCCGCTCTCCGAGTCACCACAATGACTCGTCGAGTTCCTAAGGCTCGTAGTCGAAGCTCCATGGCCACTCATCGATTTTTCCCCCTTGCAACTCAACAAGTTCACATGCATCCAACAGTTGGGAAAAACCCTAACCGACTCGTCGAGTCACTCTACTCACTCGCCGAGTCTTTGACAATCTTCATCGGACTCGCCGAATTGGTCATCTAACTCGTCGAGTGCAGGACCATCTTCATATGACTTGCCGAGATAACCATGCGACTCGCCAAGTCCCTTTAACCCTTCATCCATACAGATGCTTTTAAGCCATGCAAGGCCTTCAAACTACAGATCTAAGCTCTTACGGAGTGTTTATCATGTAAATTTGCAAAATTTACGTGCATGCAAGATGATAATGGCCCAAAACAAGTTAAAGAAGTGGCTCAAGGAAAGGAAAGGTCATAGCTTGTCAAGGACTGAAAATTTATGACAAAGAGGGGCTAAAGGAGTCCAGATCTAAGGTTGCAACCTGAGATCTTGACCCAAATCCGAGAATCACCACACAAAATCCTAAAAGAGCCCCAAACCCATAAATGGAGAGATCTAACTAAAAGAGAGTCAAGGTAACAACTTGTTGCCTCCAAAATGATTCCAAGACAGAAAAGAATCCGGATGTACAACAACCCCTTACTCCAAACTTCTTGAACTGCAAGCTTTTACTCCAAAAATCCCTCTTCCAAGCTAAGAAGTATAGGAACCAAACACGAATTAGGGTTTCTGAACTCAAGGGAGGAAGTAAGAGAGGATAAGGGGGATAAGTGGTCCTTAAATAGGGTGCAAAACCCTGGAAATTAGGGTTTCATCCTCCAGCTCCTACTCCTCGAGTCCCTTCTTGGACTCGGAGAGTAGGTTACTAAAACACGCGGACCAACCCGTTGCTACTCGACGAGTAGGGTATCCAACTCGTCGAGTAGACCTTGAAATCAATACAATTGTCACAAAACCAATACCTGAAAAATCGAGGCGTTACAGATTCCCAAAATACACATATATGTGTATTATGCTTAATATGTTATTATGTTAGTTGCATTCTTGATTAGGGCTATGGATACCTTTTTGAATTTCATGATAGAATTTCCTAATTTTTGTGATGCCTTGTAGCTTAGGAGGAATTAGATGTTTTATAGTACTTGCAGTCTATATTGGAAAAGTTAATTGTTAAGTGTATGTATAAAATTTGTATACGATTAAGATCACATGGTCTTAGAATGATTGATTTAATACTATTTTTTGTTCCTTTTCTGGTTGTGGACTTAGGATAGAATCATTTATTCGAAAACTTATTTGATATTGTTTTGTATATAATTTGCATGCATAAGGCAACCAACGATGTTGGTAGACCTTACTAGTATTACAGAAGCAGGTGAGATGAGGACTCCTTAGGGAGCCTGGGGAGTGATGTAGCAAGATATGCATGTTGTTTAGCATAGGGCTCATGAGAGTTGCCATGATGGAGTGACTTAGATGATTCTGGATGATTCTTGAGGAAAGTATGTATATGTGTGAAAGGTAGTATTGGGCCCGTATTACTGAAAGCACAAAATTCGTACTCGAATCATGGAAATCAAGGAGATCCTAAGGAGCTTGAAATGTCAGAGTTCCCTCGAGAATGTTCTGACCATTTAAATGTTTTCCTTTCAGTATGGTGGTGAGAACTGGAGGAGGAGGTTCTGGTTCAGTTTCTAGTTCAGTCTCTAGTGTTAAGCCGATTTATGAGAGGACACACAAGTTTATTTCATTAGAGATCACTCAGGATATTTTGGATGCGACTCCTATAATAGTTGGTACCGTCAACGAGGGGATGATGGAGTTGTTGGATGATCACTTAGGGGCCTTCCGTGTAGAGATTGCAGTTTGTCATTCCGGGGCACAGACTCTCTAGGGAGATCAAGGCTTGTAGGGCCCCAAAGTTCTTTGGGTAATTTCCAACAAATCGTAGATCATAGATATGGAGCATGCTCAGCAGAAGAGTTTCTACCCTGAGGGATCAAAGGTGGGACTGTCATCTTTCCTTCTGAGGGATGGAGCCCACAACTAGTGGGAGGAGGTTGGTAATGCCTTGGGAGCTAAGGTCGAGGCAGACATGATTGGACGGTCAGGAGGTTACGGACCGGAAGGTCGATATGGGTAGGACCGGAAGGTCTACCGGGATTTGGGACGGAAGTCCCCTGAGACAGTTGGACCGGAAGGTCCCACAGAGTTATGTCCTGGAAAGGCGTATGTGTTGTATGGGGTATTTTGGGGAACTCACTAAGCATTTATGCTTACAGTTGTTGTGTTGGGTGTTTCAGGTACTAGCGAGGACCGTGGGAATGCGCCGACATGATCCATACACACTGAGAGGACTTATGTAGTATCCAAGTGCTCATTGACTATGTTGTATAATTAATGTTGTGGTACAAAAATAACTATAAAATATCTCCTCCGACGTGAATGCTATTAGATTGGAACATGATATTATACGATACTAAAGTTTTTCCTAATTGATATCTTGACTATCACTACAAGAATAACAGGCAATAGCGGCGACACCTTTAGCAGCGACGGTCACTTTTAGCAGCGACATCAAATAAACACGTTTTTTGTCGCTGCTAAAAGTGTCCTTCGCCGCTAAAAGTGTCGCCGCTAAAGGATTATGTTGGCGATCCACGTCATTTCAACCCTAACAGTTGATTTAGACGATGATCCAACGACTAGGAGGACATAGAAAACCCCACATTATTTTCCCTCCGATGTGTCTCCGCTATTGCCTGTTCTGGCGATCCGCGTCATTTCAACCCCATCCATCGATTTAAGCAGTGATCCAACGATGTAGGAAACCCCAGCTAGTTTTCCTTCCGATGTGTCGCTGCTAAAGGTCGCCCGTCGCCGCTAAAGAGCATCGATAATAAAATCAGCTTTGTCTTCACTTTCTTCCCTGATCTACTTCTGTGTTTCCCCTCTTCCTCTCCATTTCCCACCTTCTTGCCGGAGTATACCGCCACCACCACTGTTCATGACGAAAATTTGATATTTTAGATGTCTATTTGTATGTGTATTTTGTGTTTGTAGATGTGGATATGTATTTGTATTTGCATTTGTATCTATATGTGTATTTTGAGTGTATTTTTATGTATGTATATGTGTTTTTGTATGCTCATTTATATGTATATGTGTGTTTTGTATGTAAATTATGTATGTGTATGTGTTTTTGTATGTATATGGGTATTTTGTATGTGTATTATGTATGTATGTGTATTTGTATGTATAAAAATACATATAAATAGCAGCGACACCTTTAGTTGCGACAGATAGTATTAGCAGCGATGCGTCTTTAGTGGCGACAGAAGGCAATAACGGCGACCAAAGAAGCATTAGCGACGAACCAATAACAACGACCCTTTAGTGGCGACGTGTCGCCGCTAAAGGTATTAGCGGCGACATTTTCGACCTTTAGCGGTGACGCCTGTCGCTGGTAATACTCTAATTTCTTGTAGTGTATAAAGTCTTTAAATATTTTCCCAAACTAATTTGTTAGCAAACCAATTATGTTGTTCACATTTACATCCCTTTAGTACTTAAACATTGCAGCATACAACATTTTCACCAGTTAACTTCTTTATATTCATGCGACCACCGCCCCAGCCACCTCGATAATTACGACTCCCTCGTCCACTATGGAAGCCACCATGGTGATTAGAAGTGTGGTTTGAGTTCTCAACGTTTAGGGCATTTTGAGACGAAGCATGATCCACATGAGTGAGAGATGCCTCTTTCTTTTCTTCTTGTATCATCTCCTGTTCTTCAAGAACCAAGATAGAACGAGCATCCCAAAAGGACAACAGTGGATCACGATGTCTTATGTTTATTGCCACATGTCGATACTTTGAAGTGTGCCTGTTCAGCATATAGGCAACTAGATTAATTTCTGGAACTTTGGAACCCATATGTTCAAGACGATCAACAAGTGACTTGATCTTGTTACAATATTCGATGATTGTCGAGTTTTGGATTGAGATGTTACGAAGCTCCCTGTCAATTTTTTATGAGCTTTGGAGTCTTGTTGTCATGAAAAACTTTCTCGAGGCTTCCGCAGATCTGAAGGGTTGTTGCTTGTTTCTTAAAAATCATGTTCAAGACACTACTAGAAAACAAAAGGGTTTGCCACAGAAAAATAGGTACGGAAAATTTCTGTAGGTAATTACCTACACAATACATACGTAATACCTACGAAATGAGAAACCCTAACTAAGTAACGGAATCGCTACAAAATAGCTACAGAATAGTTACAGACGACAATCCGTAGGTATTCCGTTAGTAATTAGCTACACAATTGCTACGGAATAACAACGAAACTAAATCCCTAGATATTCTGTAGGTAATTCGCTACAGATTAGCTACGGACTATCGACGGAAGAGATTGACTACAGAATACCTACAGATTACCTACAATCTTTTTTTATTTTTCTATTTTTCAAGGATCAAATATCGTTTTTTTTCATTTTATTTTTTTCACAGCTTAATTATACTTTGATTGCTTTGTTTTGACCGATTTATACATAACATAAACTTACATACAAACGTATGCCTAGTTAGAAACCATTACTATATACAGAATAAACAAAAAGCAATCTAAATTCATATTTAGTTTTTCTAATGATGCATACGTTTGTTTGTAAGTTTATGTTATGTATAAATTGGCTAAAACAAAGCAATTAAAGTATAATTAAGTTGTGAAAAAGAGGCGCAAGTGGATTTTGTGAATGAGACATCTAAAGGATTTTCACTTTCTGATGACGGGTGCATATTCTTATGAGTCAACTTCAGCTTTTGCTGACTTTGCAAAGTCACAACAGGAGGTACTATTATTTACATAATATATTATAGAGAAAAAAAAAATCAAATAAAGAGGTACCTAATATGGCTGAAAAAATATATGTTCATATTGGTAAGGTACATTGTTGTTACGGGTGAAAATTGAAATATGTTGTCATTATTAATATTAGGTAAAGTGCATTGTTATTATGGTTGAAAATGATACTTTGTTGCTATTATTAAATTAGGTAAAACATAATGCTATAATGGGTGAAAATTATAGTATGTTGCTATTATTGATATTTGAAAAAGTAAATTGTTGTTACTAATAATAATTTAAATATATTGATATTATGGATTGGAAATGTAAAGTACAATGGTATAAATGGATAAAAATATAGTATGTTATTATTATGCATATAAAAGGTTATTATTATAGATGTTAAAAACAATGTACATTTTTATTAGCAATAGTGTGTTTTTATATTGAATTAAAAGTAAAGTACATTGCTATCATGGTTTAAAGTTGAATTACATTTACTAACTGCATGTGTTTGTCTTGCTATATTTAGGTAAATGAGTTGCGACAAAAAATGTCAAACATGGAACAAGCCATGGAAGAAAAACAAAGTGAAATGAATTTGCAAATGCATCAAATGCGAAATGAAATTGAATTGCAAGTGCAACGGCAATTAGCGGCCTTTATGAAACAAATTAATCCGTCTGATAATCCACCAAGTAGTTCTTAATTTTTGTTTTAGAACACTCAATTAATGTTATGTTATTGACTAATTCTTAGTTTTTGTAATGGTATTTTGAGTATTTGAATGTATGAATGGCATGTTAGTGACTATTTTAATGGTAATGAATGTAATGGTATTTGACTATTATTTTAATTATTTATTTGGTTTTTTTTAGCAGAAAATTTGGATATTTTTTATATTATAAATCTGTAGGAATTATAAATTTAATATAGCAATAAAAACTGGTAAAAAATTCATAGAAAATATGTAGGAAATAAATATTCAGTAGGTATTCGGTAGGAAATAAAATCCAATAAAATCTGTAGGTATTCCGTAGGAAAAAATGTTGGTAGATAATTTGTAGGTAAAGTAGTTGGTAGGTATTCTGTAGGAAAATCAGTTGGTAGGTAATCCGTAGGTAAAGTAGTTGGTAGACATTCTGTAGGAAACTCAGTTGGTAGGTTATCCGTAGGTAAAGGAGTTGGTAGGTATTCTGTAGGAAAATCATTTCGTAGGTATTCTGTAGGAAAATAATCCGTATGTATTTTGTAGGAGTTCTGTAGATAAATAACCCGTAGGTAATCTGTAAGTACTTCGTAGTTAACGTGTTCCGTAGGTATTCCGTAGTTAAATTTGTAACAGAATATTCCGTAGGAATTGCGTAGGAACGTTTGTAGCTAATTTGTAGGAAAATATTACCCACGAGGGTTTTCCCTCCAACCCGTTTTTTGTAGGAAATCTGTAAGTAACACCTTGTTCCTACGGATTTACTACCAATTATGCTGTAGGTAATTACTTAGTTTTCTAGTAGTGAGAGAGAGATGGACAGAGTACCATAGAGCCAAGATTTGATGATTGAATCCATATGATGCTATGCATCCTTAGCCGATGTTGACTCTATTGTTTCCTTTCCTTATGATGCTTTGACTGGTTCAACAGGAGGGCGGAGATGATCGTCTACCCCATAACCTATGCAGCGAATCTCAAAAAGCTCTCTCCATATATCATAGTTTATCTGCTCCAGGTAAAAAACAAGGGGTACAATGTTTTTAATGTTAATGGTAGAGGTAGGTTTATTAGACAAGTTATTTCCTGACATCTTGAGAACACGTATAGCAGAAACAGACTAGAACCAGAAGATTAGAATAGAAGATATAACTGACAATACAGAAAGGAGAAAAGGTCCAAGGACAAAAGAATAGCCGTCGAGTAGGGTTTACAGGGAAATTGTTATTGCTCTGATACCATGAAAGTATTTGAATTTTCCCTTAAAAAGCATCATCTATTAATTCACAAAATATATATATATATATATATATATATATATATATATATATATATATATATATATATATATATATATATATATATATATATATATATATATATATATAACGGAGGAGGCCAATGGGCCGAACAAATATATCAATAAAAGGCTATTATACAATATACAATAATAATAATAATAATAATAATAATAATAATAATAATAATAATAATAATAATAATTACCCGCTAACAATATGGAGGCGTACAAATGGGATTTTGAAAGAAGAATAAGTGCCTATTAACTTGTACTTCTTAGGTTCTGTTTGATAGTTGCTGACTGAGAAAGTGATGACTGAGAAAGATCTGTCTATGTATGAAATTCTGACTAAGTAAGACATTTTGTTGTTTGATTGTACATCTGACTGAATGTGCTGAGGGATGAAAAATAACCATTTTACCTTTCTGTTATATATAGTGATGTATACATGCATCAAGAAACGTTTTATCCTCACTTTCGTTCCAAACCAACATCCTAAAACATTAATATTTAAAATAATTTATCTAACTTTTCTCAAGATTAGAACAATTTTAACATTAAAACAATTTTCTACCATTGAAATTAACATCATCCTAAATAATAATAGAACAATTAGCCAACATAGCTTATACACAATATATATATATATATATATATATATATATATATATATATATATATATATATATATATATATATATATATATATATATATATATATATATATATATATATATATATAAAGAAAAAAAATTAAGATTCCGTTCCAAACCAACAATATCATCACAACTTTCAGTTTTCCACTTTATTCTGTTTTCTGTTTTCTTTTTATCTGTTTCTACATTTAAATTAGTACAAGTCACTTTTACATTAATTTTTTTTTACGTAACTTTAAATTTAAACTCATTACCTAATTCTCATATTAGTTAGTGTACATTAGTAAAAGTAAATATAAATTTTATATGTCCTTTTGATAGGAACCATGAAATCATTATGGTAATTTTTACAGGAACCACAGAATGTAGAAGACATTATTAGTTTTTTTCTAAAATAATAAACATCATCTTATTTATGATAATCAAGCGTGAAAACCAAAATTCTTTTCAAATTTTGGGGTAGAGATGTTGAGGCAGTCGTGGCTTGGCAATGAGCACAAGTGGCTTAGCCAAGCTAAGGTCATCATGATTTTCGACGAGATTAATCGGCAGCTCTTTACATACCGGCTCCCAAGTGAACCCTTGAAGCAGTCGGTCTCTATTGGTCTCCAGGGGGGAAAAGATAACTGTGTGATAGTCGTCACTCATCAGATATGCTGAAAAGAAGTCAGGCCTTGAAATGAATATTGCCACTTGTTTCTTTAGGAACTCGCATGCTAGCTCTGGGGAGCTGATAGTGATGACATGAGTTGAAGATCCTAGTCGGATACAAAGTATTTGGGTGTTGAACTGATTCATGAGGTTATGGATCCGCCTAAAAGTCGGCTGATTTAGGAGCATTTGGATAGTACATCCAATGAATGGCAAGCACATTGGACCAGGTGGCAGTGGGTGTGGGTTGCTTAAAGATTTTTTGTAAACAAACCTGGCACATAAGATGAGGATAATGACAACGAGGACCATGATTGTTGGAGTCATCATTAGTGATGGTCGAAATCATCTTCGCAATGGAAGTTTCAAGTGTACCAGCCCACTCACGGGTCTTCTCAACCGGGTGTTCTACCTAGTCTACTGGTCGCTCCATTTCAGTCCAGCACTAGGCCCAAACAGCTTTACACCCAGCACACATTAGCCCACCAGCATCAGTTTTTTAGCCCACCTATAATCCCTGTTCAGCAGGCCTTTCACTCGGCACATCCAGTTCACCGGCCACATAACGAGCCTACTACATTGCCTCAAATGTTCAATACGATGACTCTAAATGACCCGGGGCAAAGTGAGTGGTACATGGATACCGGAGCCACATCGCACCTTCACTCCAGTGCATGTATACTCAAATTTGTTTCTGATAAAAATAGTAATTTTCCTTCATCTGTTATAGTAGGGGACGGATCATCTATGCATGTAATTAAAATGGGACACACCACTCTTCCGCATCAAAATCCGTATCTCACTCTCACACTTAAAAATGTTTTGATTACTCCATCTATTATTAAAAATCATATTTCTGTCCGTCGTTTTGTTCGTGAAAATATCTTTACCATTGAGTTTGACCCGTTTGGATTTTCTGTGAAGGATTTCCGCACCAAACAAATTCTCATGCGATGTGATAGCACTGGCGATCTCTATCCTGTTACAACCCCGACTCCTCAAGCTCGTGTCTCCATTGCTCCGTCTCTTGGGCATCAATGTCTTGGACATCTGGGACATCACATTTTTTAGCATTTGGTTAATAATGATTTTATTTCAAGTTTTCTAATAAAGACTCTAGTCTATGTCATGCATGTCAAAAGGGCAAACACATTAGGTTGCCTTTTAATTCTTCCAGTTTTGTTTCGTCTTTTCCTTTTGAATTGGTACATTCTGATGTTTGGACCACTCCAATTGAGAGCATAAGCGGTCTTAAATATTATGTCTTGTTTCTAGATGATTTTTCTCACTAAGTTTGGGTTTATCCATTGCGTAACAAATCTGATGTATTTGATAAATTAGTGATTCTTCGTGCGTTTGTTAAAAATCAGTTTCAAACAGATATTAAATCACTTCAATATGATAACGGAGGTGAATACATCAACAAAAAAATTCATCAATTGTTCGATCAAAAGGGCATCCTAATGTGTTTTTCATGTCCTCATACATCCTAACATAACGGAAAATTTGAGCGCATGATTTGCAATTTTAACAATGGTATATGTGCTCTTCCTTTTCATGCTCGACTTCCTCCCACATTTTGGGTTGAAGCTTTAAACATGTCATTACATCTTATAAACATTCGTCCTTCAACCATGTTTATAAACTTTACAAAACCCAACCAACTTATGATCACTTACGGGTGATTGTGTGTCTATGTTTTCCATATATTGGTACACCTCATAAATTACCACAACGCTCCACTCCGTGCATTTTTCTTGGTTACCCAACTAATAACAAGGGTTATTGGTGCCTTAATCTTGACACCAATGAAATCATTATCTCGCGTCATGTGGTATTCGATTAAACAGTACTTCCTTTTGGCTTCATGACACCTAATATCGTACCCTGATACTCACTTCTCGACAACGAAAACAACACCTCATCCCATCTCTTCCTTATCATGTCTTGTTTCCATCATTCTGTCATGGTGACACACCTCCCTCGACTCCACCAGCATCTCCTTGCGGAGTCATTGATCAAGCAACTCTCGATCAGTGTAGCAAGTCTGATTCCTTTACCAGTCCGCCAAGCCCAATTGTGTTTGGTCCATCTGCTGCTGTGTAAGTCCCTAATCTGCCCGTGTATCAATCAGATCCGTTTGATGGTGCGGAATCCCAATCAAACAGATGATGCCAGATCAAATAGAAGAGAAGGAGAAGAAGAATAACATGAATCTTGAATGTATTGATAATATGAATTAAGTTCCTTACACAAAAGATTCACCCACACACAATGCTCTCTGGCCGTAAACTCTGTAGGGTTCATCAATCTATTCCTCACACCCTAACACCTATATTTATACTAGGGAACATGGGTCGGAAACACATGAGCCGTAAATGAGTTTACAGTCGTAAGGTGTTTACGGTCGTAAACTCAGCCGTAAACTAGACCATAAATTCATAAATATTACAGAAAAATATAATTTCCAAGAAAAGTAAAGTATAAACCATATTTTGACCCAACAATCTCCCCCTTGGTTTATAACTTTCTTTTCTTAATTGACCCAACAAGCTCCCCCTAAAAGGTAGCTAGCTCATCTTGTCAATCTTCAATGGGATCTTGGCTTCAGCTTTAACCTTCGATTTCTTCACATCATCAGGATGAACATATTAATCTTCAGTGAATGACTTCATCTTGAGCACTTGAGGTTTTCTTCAGAATTTGGCATTGAACGCACATTGGGTGAGGAGGCTTGACGTACTAATTCTTGAAAGATGGCGCTTTCAGCTTGAGAATCTTCAGAGAGAATATCAGGGAGAACAAATCTTCTAGATCACTTCAGCAAGTACAACGATAGCAGCAGACTGATTGAGGAGGCTTCAATGCAATCCATTACATAATCTTCAATTTCTGCTTTACCTTGCTTCTGGGGTTGAAAGGTTGAATTTAAAACAATAATATTCATTTCTTACTCTTTCGAATGAGAATTCTTCGATGCTCACGCACGAGGCTTTGGCTCAGAAATCTTCAACACAAACTCCATGAGTCTTATCTATACCTGAAATCACTTTAAGACAAAACAAAACTAAAAGAAAACTTAGCACACAAATTAAAACAGAAACAAAAATATTTTTGGATTTTTGATTTTTTTTGAACAAGAAATTAAACAGAAATAACACTATTTTTGGATTTTTAATTTTTCTGATTTTTTTTTTTAATTTTTGAATTTTTTTATTTTCATTATTTTTAATTTTTAATTCTCCCCTAATATTTAAATTAGAAGAAACTATGACAAATTTAACAAAAATAAAAATGATATCTAACTTTAAGAGTGATTTGGGATCAAAGTTTTTAGACAACCTTTATCTACTTGTCAGTACCTTTCATATTCACATCTTTGTCTGGTCGATCGTCGGTTTTGTTGTCCACTTAAACACGAACAATTGTGACAAATTTAGGACATACTATTTGTTACAAGACAGGTGAACTTAAGTTCCTAAAAATTATATCTGATCCTAATTTCTTAGATACTATATCTTAAGGACCATTCAACTGACGACAAACAGGGATATTGTTGTCCACCTAAATCAAGCAGCGAGATCTATAGACAATCTATATGTGTTCAATTTTAAGTGTAGTAGAACATGTTTTCCACTTCCTGATATGCCCCAGCCATCAAGAATTTCCAGAGTACTCCTTACATTGGGTGAGCAGACAACCATTCAGAGAGAAGATAGATTCAGAATTTAATAACTTATCACTTTAGAGCGGTTGAGAAGTAAAAAGTTGCATATGTTGTGTACCAGGTCGGATTTGAGGTCACACAAAGGAGACAACATATGGTTAACAGATAGGAGGAATTTCATAGATGTAACATGCAGAGAAATAGAGTTGCATATGTTTCAATCCAGGTTGGATCTCTTCCAATCACGTAAAGGGTGCAACATATGACTAACAGACGGAAAGAAAGAAAACAATTTTCTACAAAGCTAATTTATCGGAATTTACCAGTCGCCCCATCCAACCGGAATTAAGGACAAAATCCGTACATCGAGGAAAAGTTAAACCACGGTTTCAAGTACGGGTTCAATTAATGTGACGAGTAGATTCCCATATATATCTCCCTACTCAACCTATCCGAGCGTCGTATTGTCAGGCTGAACGAATCTAACTAGGTCAAGATTTGTCAAGACTAAGAATTTCCTAAGTTCAACTCTACCTAGTCAAGTCCATTTAGAATTTTTCGTGCCTACCGACGCATCAAGTCAGAGCAAAGATCCTTCAACTTTGGGTACGTTACGCAGGCTCAGGTTGCCTGTTATCACTTGATAATATCACGTCCCAAAACATCTCCCTCAAGCACACTTCATAACCAACGTACATTTTTGTTTGTTTTTTTTTATTTTCTGATTTTCTAATGTTTTTGGATTTTTTTTTAAATTTTTCTAGTTTTTTGTTTTGTTTTTATTTCTCCCCTAAATTTGTGCATAGGAGAGAAACGAAAATAAATGCGCAAATTTAAACTATCCTAAAACAAAAATTAGTCTTTAAAGTGAACCAGCTTAAGAAAAACATAGGAGTATAGAGAAGAAAACGCAAACCGTAATTCAACGATTGAATCTGCATTCAGAAGGCCTGAGAACAACAAGCATAATCTCAGAACAGATCTGAAAATTCTTCATATCATTAAGCACTAACCCCATGTGATCCATTCTTTTCTTCCTTTCCCGCAAAAGGACACATACTCTCAACAAAGTTATGAGTGTTGTATATTTGAGAGATGTCCCCTATCATATGCCAGGAGCAGCCACTACCAACAAACCGAAGTTTGATGATATGCCTCCATAGCTGCTCCGACATAGAGCGGGATTAATTGGTCTTTGGAACCCAGTCCATTTTGAAACTGGGTCGACCTTTGTCATCAATGCAAGGTACTCTCTCCCATGACATATCCTTTGGAAAACATCTATATTCGAGTTTAACCCATTTCTTGTTCGATCCGATGGGTGTCTCAGCACTTGATTTGGAACTTGAAGCCGGCTGCCGGGATGACTTTGACCTAACTGGCCGTGGCTTCACTGGAGCATCTCTTGAACTAGACTTCTGGGCCGGAATTCCCTTCTTGTTCTTGGGAGTTGGATGCTTGGCGTTGTTCGCATTCCAGTCATCATGGTCTAAACGTGATCTTGAGGGGTTTCTTTTGGAGTATCTCCCTCTTGGTGCGTTTTGCCAGCCTTGTGCATAGTAAGGAACGTATGCGCGATTTGGACAGTTTCTGGCAATGTGTCCAGGTGTTCCATAGTGAAAACAAGTCCTTTTCTTCACTGGGAAATTTTTTCTTCCTGCCCCTAGTGGCGTATCCTTGCCTTGTCTCTTGTTATTCCCACATGCACACTTGCCACAAGAACTCTGTTGCGTTGGAATTGGTGGCCTGTATTTCTCAACGATAGGTTGATCAGAAGCAGTTGAGTTCGAAGCAACAGATTCAGAGTTCAAGGAGATGTTGGTTTGTTCAATGGTTTTCTCCTTGTTCTCATCTTCTGCTACCTTACCTGTACATGAAGCAGAAACATTAGTATTTTCAACATTAATAACTCATCCTGACACAAATCCAGCTCGTTTGCCATAACGAAGATGTGGCTCCCTATCAGTTTCATCGTGTGTCATAGGGATGGATGTGTAGTTATAATTATAAGGAGGAGGTACAATATCATACCCTAGACCCTTGTTTTGATTATCTTTGAATTTTAATTGGGTTTCAAACAAGGACTCGACTGTCTAACTTGACGCATTATAATTTTTGAAACTGACATCAGTTTTTCCACACTTGATTTTTAAAGCGTCAAGTTCTTCAGTTACAGCAACAAGTTGACTCTTAACATAATCATAATTTTCACACTTGTTGCTGTACTCTCCCTGAAGTTTCCTAAAGTCCTTGGTTTTTGTTTCTAACTCAGCCTTCAGGGGTTTCTATCCTTTCCTGAGTTGATATCCTTCATATCTCAGGTCCTCAACTTCTCTTTTAAATAAATCAATTTGATCCCGAAGAAATTGAATCGTATCTTCACATGATTGAGAACATGAAACTTCACATGAATGAGAACATGACACTTCATTGACCGGAAGGTTTACAGAATTCTTTAAAGCGTCAAGCTCTTCAATTACTTCATCAATACTAAGACGATTGAGATGTTTTGTCTTCTTGATGATAACTACATTCATATCACACGATTTTGGAAGTGAATTCAATAGCCTTTTGTTTTCTCAGATTTGGTCAAAAAGATCCCAACAATATTCATCTCAGTAGTGAGTGTGGTAAATCGTTGCAACTGAGCTTCCAGGGTTTCTCCAGAGATATGATCGATCATGTTGAAATTTTGTCTTAAGATATCCTGACGACTCTCTTTCATGTTTTCAACTCCCTCGAAGACCTTAAAATCAATTAAAAAAACACAACTAGAAGTTAAGATAAAAATTAAACGTCAAATTTAAAATGATTTTTAAATTTTTTTTTTTATAAGTCAACCTTAAAAGTCAAATTTAAAAAAAATCAAACTCAAAAGTCAAACTTAAAAGTTAAATTTAAAAATTTAAAAATTAAGCGAAAAAGTCAAAGTTTAAAGTCAAAGGTTAAACTTGAAAGTTAAAATCAAAATTTGAAATAAGAAGTCAAAAATAAAAGTAAAAAAAAAACAATTTTATTATTATTATTATTATTATTATTATTGTTATTATTATTATTATTATTATTACTATTATTATTATTATTATTATTTATTTATTTATTTATTTATTTATTATTATTATTATTATTATTATTATTATTATTATTATTTTTTATTTTGGGTGAAAATAGAATTTAAAACTAAAAGAAAGTGAATTTTGGGTTAAAAGTGTAAAAATGCGAAATAAGGGTCCAAAATGGAGTCTTTATGAATTAAATCTGGAAGGAAGATTTCATCTCTCAGGCTAGATGAGATGGAAAAGGCGCTTACTATTTACAGAAAGGATTCGGGTTTGATCCTTGCAGCCTTCAAAGCTATTCCCTTTTTATTGAAGCGCTTGCAGCTTGTTGCTGCTAAGCCGAGCCGTAATCCGAGCCAAGCCGAGGTCCGAACCGTATACTTCCAACCGAGCCGCAAGCTCGGAAACCCTAGCCGTAAACACAAACTCCGCCGCCGGCCGTGAACAATTTCCGGCCGTGAACAATTTCCGGCCGTAAACTCCGGCCGTGAAATGTTTCCGGCAGTAAGCTCCGGCCGAAAACCCTTCAACGATTACGTGAAAAACAACGATTTTTAGACTTCGAAGCTCCAAAACTCGATCAAAAACCATTTTTTATGAAAAACACGAAGAACAAACCCCCCTTATTTTTGTGAGATCTATCAAAAAACGCAAAAATATTTCGAAAATAAGATCAAATAATGCCCCAAAATAGGGTTTACGGCCCAAGAACTCGGTGTTTACGGCCGTAAGCTTGGACCGGAAACACCAATTATTCAGATTCCAGACGAAACAATAAATCCTTTTGACTGATACAACCAGGTTCTGATCCCAATTGTAAGTCCCTAATCTGCCCGTGTCTCAATCAGATCCGTTTGATGGTGCGGAATCCCAATCAAACGGATGATGCCAGATCAAATAGAAGAGAAGGAGAAGAAGAATAATATGAATCTTGAATGTATGATAATATGAATTAAGTTCCTTACACAAAAGATTCACCCACACACGATGCTCTCTAGCCGTAAACTCTCTAGGGTTCATCAATCTATTCCTCACACCCTAACACCTATATTTATACTAGGAAACATGGGTCGGAAACACATGGGCCGTAAATGAGTTTACGGTCGTAAGGTGTTTACGGTCGTAAAATCAGCCGTAAACTAGACCATAAATTCATAAATATTACAGAAAAATATAATTTCCCATAAAAGTAAAGTATAAACCATATTTTGACTCAACATGCTGATTCATCAGTTTCGGGCTTCTCTCCTCCCCACAACCCTTCTCAATCAGCCACCTTGTCTAATATGTCCGATTCCCCTCCGAGTGTCACACCTACTTAATCTCAACATCCCATGCTTACTCGATCTACATTGGGTATCACTAAACCAATCCGTAAACTCAATTTACACATAGATTGTACATCTCCTATTCCTAAAAATTATTTACAGGCTTTTAATGAGCCTAACTGGCTTAATGCGATGAAAGAAGAATATACTACTCTTATCTCAAACAATACTTGGGTGCTAGTTCCGCGACCACCCGATGTTAATGTTATTAATTGTATTTGGCTGTTTAAGAAGAAATTAAATGTAGATGGTTCATTGTCTTGATATAAAAGCTCGTCTTGTTGACAATGGAAGCAGTCAGCGACCTGGTATTGATTGTGATGAGACATTCAGTCCGGTGTTAAACCTGTTACCATCCGTACTGATTTGAGCATTGTTGTCACACGCAATTGGCCCATTCGTTAGCTTGATGTGAAGAATGCTTTTCTTCACGGCTACCTTCTAGGAAACTGTTTTGCGATGTTTCTCACACATATTGGTTTTGTGCATAGCAGGTGTGATTCTTCTTTATTAATTTATAGAAGGGGTTCTCAAATGGATCATTGAGACATCCCCAAAATCACGACCAGAAAAGACCGCTTTTGTTTATGCTTTATAAAAATCAAAGTACTTCATTTTATAAAAAGGTTGCGGAATTTGTTCCCAGAAAAACATGGTAAATACGTTATTAATGTTGGGTTTTGGTATCATACAACATCCTATGGTGCACATACAACCCTAAATACCTTGGATCTATGTTTTCACTAATTATACATGCAAATGGTTTCCAAGGCATTAAACCTATAACTAGCATGCATTTGACATAAACCATAAAATATACTAGTTAGGGAAACATACCTTTTATCTGGCTTGAAGTCTTGATGTATTTGTCCTTAAGAGCTTAGCACCAATAGTATGAAATGCCTCAAATGGAATCACAACACACCTAGGACAAAGGTGGCTCTTAAGAGAGAATTCGATGCACCAAAACACCTCCATATTTCTCTAAGAAAAGAAGTGGTGATTTTGGCTATGGAGTAACCTATTTATATGTAGGATTACAAGGGTCATGGGTATAACCCATAATCCATACCCATGGGTTTTATGATCCATGGTTCATGTGGCCCAACTCTTTATGTATCCATACATAAACTTGGTCCAACATGGATCATAAGCCCAACACATATAAATATAACTAATTTTCATAATTAGTCCCCATAGATTTAATTAGTCTCTTTTGATCACTAAATTAATTCCAAATTAATTCTTGATCGATACTAATTAAAACATATGATTTCATATTAATATATTATAACGTATAAGATATTAATAAACCATAAATAACCTTCTCTCAAAAGTCCATCCTAACAAATTGTCCTGATGATATGCAACCCAAATGGACCATGCTATTCTCGGGTCAAGTACATACCAATAATAGTTATGGGCTTAGACATCTAATCCAACGGTCTCCCACTTGGATAAGTCTAAAACTATTATTGCAAGTACGACTTCATAACCCGACTAGCAATCGTAGCTCTTAAAGCCGCTGTCGAACTCTGAACAAATCAATGACGCGTCCATTAGATAAGGGATCATATATTCCTCCATTCTAAATATCATATGGACTGAGACATGGATTATAATCATTCTCTCTGTCCATTTGTTGTTTCCCGATTTCCGATTTATGACGACTGACTAATTGAACAAATCAAATCAGTCCTGGCCCGGCCGACCACTTCCATTTGTCATCATCAAATCATCGAGGGGCCCACAGATATCGCTTTTATCCCGAAGGTAAAAGGAATGGACAAACTTCGACTCATATGGCTTGTTCTACTACTTGTTGAATCATACACAAAGGCACGTTTTATAGCACCGAGTTACCAAATGCGTTTTCGTGCAATCAATGTACAACCAACTCATAGTAACAACTCATATCTCTAGGTTTGAAGAATATAAGATATTATCGTCTCATGATCACTCGTGATAAAATCCATGAAGTGATTCCAATGAGCGCGGGTTGAATCCAATACTCAGAACTTATGAGCACTCATGAGTGTTGTAGCCCTTTGTCCAACATCTTAGATCTCTACAAGCCTACCCATGACAGTCTTGATTCATATCTACTTCCAACATATGACCGACTATGGATGGTTTGAATAACTTAGTCATTCCGGAAGAATAACCTAGTTTATTCTGGAAGTCAAAACATGCAAAATGAAACACAAGAAAAATTGAATCCAATATGGTATCAAAACCTATGAACATAAATAAAACACCTTTTATTTATCACCATATGATTACACATTATTCATTGTATACTGTTTCAGCTATCAACTATATTCTTGAATTTAAAACAATAGTTGCCCCATGCTCCAAGCATGTACACTATGTTTTCTAAACACTAGTCATGTCATACACCAAGTATGCATACTATGTTTGTCTATGATCTTTACTTTGTGATCTAGATCAATTGAACATAACTTCAATGATTCTTTTTTCACACTCCCAAATCCTTACTGCAAATACAAGAATTCCAAATTCATGTCATTTATTGAAATCTATTAGATTCTAAACTTATATGCATTGATCCTCTCGTAATGATTATGCACAAAGTCAGACAGACTTGACAACAACCATTACAGAGAATTCCAAAAGAGATCAGCTCCTTAGAAACATCCTTCTTGCATTAAGTTTCCTAATCTTAAACAGATTGAAAATTCTAACTTTGAAACATTTCCAGATTCCATTTTGACTATCACTTTTGAACAAGAGTTGCCTCCTTACAGTTTATGTCAATATAGTTCTTCTAGAATTATCACTATACTTCCAACTGTCCTTGAATAACCAATCTTTGGTAAACCTTAGATTGTCCTCGATAATTGTTTAATCCTTTTAGTCATATCCAGTTCTAAACCTTTTCCCTTCTTAATGCCCCAGGCATTTGAAATTTTTTATAAAGGATGAATATAGCACATGTAATCGATCCTATATCCAAAGCATATGGGACACGATTCATGATGTCAACATAAGGACTAAACCAGTCTTTTGCTATAACATTTCCATTTCTATTTGCCAAGTTCAAATTATGAAAAGGGATGCCGTAATCATAATTGAATTTAAGAACGCAAATAATGGACCCATATACAGAATTTCCTTATGTTGACCCATTCCAACATGAAATTCATATATATTTCCTTGACTAAATGATTAAAACCTCACGATCTAAGCTTATAGATTTGAGATGAAGTATAATTTCCTCTCCCTTAATTATAGAAAAACAACTTTTCCCAATTGAAACCTTTTTTTTTCTATAATTGACATTGCTAACTTGCAATACTTATCATAATTATCATGCTCCCACTAACATGATGATTATTAGCATAACACTTATGCTCCCACTAGCTTTGACATGTACCCAGAAATCAACTGAACTTCTAGAATTCAATACTTTATTGACTTTCTTACCAAAGTTCAGATTTCTGATACTAGATTTCCTTAATAAGACTTTATCAATATCATACACCTCTCTTAGATAGCTCACATGTGTGTCTAAACAATTATGAAGAGGGATGCCGTAATCATAATGTTTAGACCTTTTGTCATTCCCACAATTTCTATCTATTCAAAATCTACTTAGTGAAAGAGTTTCCTTACCATCATTTTCATGAATCGAAGAGCAACCTTATGACACTTAGATTTAATGGTGTATGTGTTCTTATCCATGTGAATTGTCAAAACCATAGTCACAAGACAAGGATAATGACAAATCCAAACTCATATGGACTAAACTCAATCTTAACTTCTTGCCACCTGGCAGCTCAAGGGCCTGCCATTGCTTCCAAGTTGTTGTGCAACACATTGAGAACTCTAAGAACTCATATGCAAAGCCAACTTTAACTGGAATGGGCACAGAATATGTCAACACGATAGGTTATAAACCTCAAGTCGTGTGCTAGTGAAGAACTTCAAGTTCTATTATTGATTAGTTCTTGAGACTTTCAAAACCTTTAAGACTCCTACTCTCCTCTTGACCTATAAGACTCCCTTTTCAAACATCCAATAGATAGTGTGGATTCTAACCAAGACAAACACTTCACACAATTGGCCTAAGTTGGTCTTTGTTTTATCCAAAACATCACAACTTACCAATTTCAAATGTACAAGAGTAGAAAACTTTTACTCTTACATTTGACAAGTGTTTTAAACCTTCTTTGAGACATGTCACTCAAGTTACAATCTTGGAGTATGACTCTAAGAATTGTTTTTGGAACGAAGTATGAATCATCTTCTTGATTTAACCAATTCAACAATTCATAGTTCCTCTTCTTAGCTATAAGAAAGCACTTAGAGGATGAATTGTGATAAGGTCTCTAAATCATTAAGATGATCATAAAAACTGATACGAAAGTACTCTCCAATCCTTTCAGATTTGAGAAACTTCTATCCTTCTGCCTAATTTGATTCTTCTTATTCGCTCTGCCTTACATTGGAACCTTTTTCCAATGTCTCAGAATTACACTTAAGCTTGTAAGTATAACCATATTTACTGAACTTTAGTAAATTATGATGAATAATCTTATTGATCTTTTGTGGTGGACTTGACCAATGCATAAGAATGTGTACTCAACCCCTTAGTGCTTTACTTGACTCACACATCCATGTGAACAAGTAATTAGTCTTAATTTTCCAATACTTGAAAGTTCTCATTCATCATGCTATACAACTTGCATGATTCCAAATTCCGGTCCAATTGAGACTTGGGTGATGAGAATCTTTCCTTATTTGGTAAATTTAGACATTACCACAAATGAAGGAATCAATTTCATATTTCCACTCTTGCTATTAACGGAATCATATAAGCAACAATTTTTCCTCAAATGCCATTGTAAGGATATTTTCAAATAAATAAAATCAAAAATTTTCTTTTATTTTAAAACTATGCGGAAAAACTTATCCTTACAATCCATATGAAAACTTGTTGTTATCTATTCCTAAGCAATATCTCATAACTCCTAAGAAGTAGCTCAAGAATCCGATCTTCAAACTACGCGATAGAAATCCATCTATGCGATCAGATTCAGCGTATTCTTTCTTTAAGTTTCTTCACTTTTCTTTGATTCTTAAAACATTACCATGTGACCCAGTCACATCATGTATCAGAAATGTCATAATAGAAACTTAACAGAGTTAGATAGTGGACTTTACCTGAAGTAGAGTCAAACTTGTTGACTTTAACCTCCTTAGGTAAATTTGGCAGCTTTGCAACCAATGCCCCTTCCTTTGGAAATATAAACATATGGACCCTTTGATAATGGTACACGGGACTATCACAGACTTAGCTTTTCTCTTTACCATTTGGTCAACCGAGTTGACTATGGCCGATCCCTTTCCATTGGGAAGAGAATGCTTTTTTGGATTTCCTGTGTCCCTATTGTCAATGTCCATCAAGTTTTAAGGAAGTTGATCTTAACAAATAGAGAAGATCATTAAGGGTCATGTCATAGTCTGTTTCATAGGTGTCCCAAAGGAACTCACTATGTGACTTAGAAAGTGATTGAACCACCAACTTTCTCAAGACTTTCACACCCAACTCTCCCGGCTTGTCAATATGTGACTACATCTCCAAGATGTGACCACACCTAGACCTTGCCTTGCCAATAAGGCTTGAGTGATCTTAAACTTTTCAAGAACTTGTGGGTTAGGGAGAATAATTGGAGGAGGTGAAAGAAGTATGATTTCCAAGGGACATCATCTTCATTAGGAAAGCTTGTTTCAAGAGATTTGGGAAGATCATAAATGTCTAAACTAGACATCTTTTGGGAGATATTCAAGATAGTTGATTTAAAGTCCTTAATATGACACCCAATATGAAATATTAAGGCTAGGACCCAACAAACTATTTTATAACTTAGAAGAGGGATGCTGTAATCCAAGCTATAAAATATTTGAAGGTAGGTGAATGACGATTCACCAATTTCCACCATGAAAAACAAAATAATAATTAGGTTTTAATTGGTTTTGAAACTCCTAGATCTTTGAGATTCATTGAACTGTTCAATGGTATGTTTCAATCTCGAGTGTGCCCTTCAGGTCTTGTGACTGGGATGCCGAGGATCACAAAACAAGGTGTGAAGTAACCATGCAAATTACTTGGCACCCTTAAGTGTTTACCCCTCAATCGATGTGGCGGTTAACCACACATGCTCCATCGATACTATGATAAACATTAAGTTACCCTTTGCCTACCTTGTTAAATACGAGTTAGTGTGCCGGTTAACCACACACGCTCCACTAACCGACTTAAACAAAGTGCAAAGTGTAATTTCATGGATTAGCACCTTATTCACATTTTCCTAAGTAACCAAGATTGGGTATTTATAAAAGGTTGAGTTTCTTAGTATTTATCATTAATACTTTTAATGAAGGGAGAATTATAGTCCTTGTCCTACCCGTTCGGCTAACGACCCTCCACCAGTCAAGGAAGCGCTGGGTGAGAGTGGACACCCATTAAACTACCATTTTATAGGCTGTAACCTTATACCTCCCTTATAGACCGGTTTCGTGAATGAGGCCTACTAACGGTAAGACTGACTTTACTCTTATACATATATATAAATATTATTAACTTATAATATTATAAAGTATAAGGGTTGAATTTTAACTTTTAAAATTCTAAGGTCTAGTTTGGAATTAAAGTATACATGAGGGTAACTTTACAAATTCCAAAACATGAGGACAAGTTTTGAAACCTTTCAAAACTCTTGGATTTTTCATAACTTATGAGTTTAATGAAAAAAAAACCAAGTTCCATAACTGGAGGACAAGTTATGGAAGACATTAAATCATTTAATGATGACATTAAAAATAGAGACTCTTCTATTTTCATAACCTATGAGTCTTAATGACACTTTAAAAAGAAAAACTCTTCACTTTCCATAACTTGAGGACAAGTTATGGAGTTCATAAAAACCATTAAGATCAAATATTCCAATTAACACAATAATCAAATAATTTTTCTATGATCTAGATTAAACTCATAAGTAAAGATAATTCATATCAACAATTTTCAAGAAATTAGATAATCATATAAACTAATACAAATCTTGAAACTTTGATAATTCTCCTTTGAAGACTCTTGGACTTCATAACCTAAAGAGTTAATAAATGAGACATTTCACATCCATTACTTATGGAAGTTTCAAAACTCTTAAGATCATAACTTTAAAAAAAAACTTTTGAGTTCCAAAATGTTATGACAAAATTTGTAACTCCTTAAAACCACTTAGATCAAACTTTTAAAACAAATAAAATAATCATATCATTCTATCTTTTAATAAATTGATCTAATTCAACTCTTGTAGTAAAGTGACTCAAATTTTACAAATTATTAGTTTTTCATAAAATCAAGTACTTATCATAAAATTTGACAAACTTCATGTTTTTTTTTTCCATCAACTTGAAAAAAAAATACATTTGCATCAAATATGGTAGAAAACAACCCATGGCTCTGATACCACTGTTGGGTTTTGGTATCATACAACATCCTATGGTGCACATACAACCCTAAATACCTTGGATCTATGTTTTCACTAATTATGCATGCAAATGGTTTCCAACGCATTAAACCTATAACTAGCATGCATTTGACATAAACCATATAATATACTAGTTAGGGAAACATACCTTTTATGTGGCTTGAAGTCTTGATGTATTTGTCCTTAAGAGCTTAGCACCAATAGTATGAAATGCCTCAAATGGAATCACAACACACCTAGGACAAAGGTGGCTCTTGAGAGAGAATTCGATGCACCAAAACACCTCCATATTTCTCTAAGAAAAGAAGTGGTGATTTTGGCTATGGAGTAACCTATTTATATGTAGGATTCCAAGGGTCATGGGTATAACCCATAATCCATACCCATGGGTTTTATGATCCGTGGTTCATGAGGCCCAACTCTTTGTGTATCCATACATAAACTTGGTCCAACATGGATCATAAGCCCAACACATATAAATATAACTAATTTTCATTATTAGTCCCCATAGATTTAATTAGTCTCTTTTGATCACTAAATTAATTCCAAATTAATTCTTGATCGATACTAATTAAAACATATGATTTCATATTAATATATTATAACTTATAATATATTAATAAACCATAAATAACCTTCTCTCAAAAGTCCATCCTAACAAATTGTCCTGATGATATGCAACCCAAATGGACCATGCTACTCTCGGGTCACGTACATACCAATAATAGTTACGGGCTTAGACATCTAATCCAACAATTAAAACATTTTCAAAGAAACGTATTTATTTCATTTTAAAATGTTTGGGATGTCATTGTTAATACTGAAACATAAGCATAAACAAAACTTACAATGATTTACCCTAGTGATCTACATCTCTTTTAAATCTCTCAGTGTAATGTCACTTCACTTCGTCACCTGTGATATACATAAACTGAGTGGGTCAGGTTGGGAAACCTGGTGAGTACATAGGGTTTTCAACCCACAATAATATAATTATTATATTCAATCAAACAATCAACCCAATTACCCATCCCCATTATCTTCTTTACTCTTTAAGGATTTAACCTAAGAGTCATCTATCCTACATTCGTTTATTCCGAAGTCCCTTACCTCCAGGGTTATAGGACTGACACTAAATCCATAGCTGCCAATGTTCGTTCATAAAGCACTAATTCCATAGCTACTATAGTCTATTCATCGGGTACTAAATCCATAGCTACCAGTCTTTATCTAATAGGTACTAAGTCCATATCTACCAATGTTCAACAGGTACTAAGTCCATAGCTACCAATTCCTACAGGTACTAAATCCTTAGCTACCAGCGTCTAACTAATAGGTACTAAGTCCATAGCTACCAATTCCCAACAGGTACTAAATCCATAGCTACCAACGTTTAACAGGAACTAAGTCCATAGCTACCGGTGTTTGTCCCACAGGCACTAAGTCTATAGCTGCCAATGTATACTCACATCATCTTCTATCTCTCATCATTCATCTACCCATCTCATACCCAACATATTTGTATATATAAAATACGTATACAGTTTAAATTCTTTAAAACATGTATAAAACATTCATCCAGCATAGACAACAAGTATTCAGATAATATGCACATATAGCACGTAGTTTATATAAAATACTTCATATCTATGTGTAAGATGAAAGGGACTATGCACTCACCTGAGTAGGTGGTGACTCAGCACTCGGATAGCGCTTCGATACTCTCAAAACGATATTCCTTCGATAAAACCTAGTACCAGTACCACTAGGGTTTAGTCTAACGATAACCGCGAAAAATTAATTAGTCTGACTATTATTAAGTGTTAATAACGCTTAATATAACTCATAATAATAGCCCAAATAATTATTTTAAGGACCTAATAACATTCATATAATTATTCGAAAGCTATATTAAAAATTGCGTAAGCGTAGCACACTTACAGCGAATTTTATCGAAAACCGGAACTTAATTGGAGCAGCGTTTCGAAACCGAAAAACTCCTTTTTCTCGGGACTCTGGGAGCCTCTGGGCTTCCCTAGGGTGCTAAGGGGCTTAACTAGGGTTTAGGGGTGGTTTGGGGTTGTAGAGAGAGAAAGTAGTGAGAGAAAGAGTTGATTTTTGGTGTGAAAAACTGGCTGCCCTCGCACCCCTTTTATAGGTGCGAGGCTGCGCACTACGCGGGGCGTTCAGAAGGTTACGCGGGGTGTAACTTCGGATAAGGGTGCCAGATGGCGAGACCTCGGTGGTGCGTCGTGGCTTCTTCTGGACCGAGAATGGCTAAGCGAACGCGGCGCGTACGAGACCGAACGCGGCGCGTAGCGAGGGGCAACGCGTCACTCATCCGAGGCGACTTCAGCGATCATCATCGGACGACTGGGAAAGCGCCACATCAGCGACTTCGTATCAGATCTCGCAAAATCGAGTACAATCTTTAAAAATTCGTATCTTTCGCGTACGATCTCCGTTTTTGACGTTCTTTATATCCACGTGAAGGTGGGAACGTACTCTACAACTTTCGTTTAGACTTTGTCGGCGAATTTTGGCTCGATTTTAAATTTTATATTATTAACGGGCCAGGACACGATTGGTCCGTTAAATCCTCATAACTTCTTCATCCGACATCCGTTTTCGCCCATCCTTTTCTCATTACGCTACTCTCAACGAGATCTTCGATTCTCGTTCAGGTCGTGTTGGCTAAAACCCGCTCGATCTAATATTCAAATTTCGGGTTGTACACTGCTAGTCCGAAACTTCGAAAAATCATAACTTCTTCATACGAAGTCAGATTTGGGCGTTCTTTTTATCGATGTTCTTAGTTTAACATATTCTACGACTTTCATTTAGATCGCTAAGGATAAATCTCGCTCTATCGTAAATTCACTATTTACGCTTCCCGGTATCGTGTTGGTTCCGTCGCGAAACTTCAATGGGTCATAACTTCTTCGTTATAACTCGGATTTCGGCGTTCTTTATATGTACGGAAACCTTGTGACATATACTACAACTTGGTTAAGATTATTTATTCTAAATAATCTTTTGTCGAAAAGTCTTTTTCGACTCCTATTGCCTCTAATTAGACTAGCCCGGATTTGCGGGCGTTACAATTATCTCCCCCATAGGATGATTACGTCCCGGAATCATCAACGAAACAGGGTCGTATAATGACTCCATACATCATCTCTTCATCCTAGGTAATAATTATAACTTCTACATTCCTTCAATTCTATCTCTTAAACTCATTGATTGTAAGAGTACTCGATTGTGCACCTGCTCTCTACCTCAGGGTAGACTCCAAATTATGACCTTCAAGTCACAATCTCGATCCTTGCTGGATACAGACTTGGGATAAGTTTTTTTATTACTACTATAGATCGATATGTTATGTTCTAATGACCTATCATCATATGCTGCAACACTTAGACTTAGGTCTCTTAAAATAGACTATGCCTTCCTTCATGTTCTAATGTGATATAATCAGACTTTAACATTAGGCATTTCTAGCTACCAACTTCTTTAACAACGAGTGCGATACTTCTATTGATCGCTTTGATTTCAACCGTTTGGTTTAAGTCGGACGCTACATCAAACTTGGTTCTCTGAACCACGTAACCTACTCATCGTAGCCGGACTCAATGGGATATGACCACTAGGGTCGGGATAACAACAATCTTCTTAGTCATTACCGAAAGGATGGTAACGACACACTAGAATAAAACGAAATCAATTACTAGCTTCTTGGTAACCTTGTGACTTTCCCTAATCCAAGTGTGAGTCCTGTGCTTCTGGTAGTATAGGCCTCTACTACCATTCACACCTACTCATATTCGTCCCAAGTATTGTATCGCAGTTTCCCAAGTCACCATGCAACAATTCATACAATCATTCAACACATCAGATAACAAAATGAAGGTTTTGTATCATTTCTTGAAACGATTACATAGGTGTTCAAGTTTACCCTAGACTATGCCTCTACTAGGCTACATCATACGAAACTATGACTACTGCATAATCCGATCCTCGGGTAAGAAGTCCTCATTCTTGATTCCTCGCATGGTTCTCTGCTTCGTCGAGGATCATGTGAAATGCCCATGGCCTTGGTGGCGTTTCTGGTCTTGCTGCTTTATTTTTCCTTGGGCAGTCTCTGGACATGTGCCCCTTGCCTCCACATCCGTAGCATACTTTATCATCATGTGTGCAATCCTTGGAATAGTGACCAGTCCTCCCACACTTGTAAAAAGTCACTTCCTCGTTGCACTTCCCACCATGCTTCTTCTTGCATTTATCACACCATCTCGCTTCGCCTCCATCTCCTCCTCCAAGCTTTGAGAATTTGCTTTCCTTATTGGACCTTGACGATCCTTCAAACTTCCGCTTCTCTCCTACCTTATCTTTTTCTAGACCCTTTTCTCTTATCTGGGCCTCTACATTCTTAGCTGCCCTAACAGCTGCTTTCAAGGTAGTTGCCATTTTGACCATTGGGCCAAAGTCAGTGGGCAGTCCGTTAGCAAACCTATCAATCTTAGAGAGTTCAGTAGGCACTATGTAGGGGAATAGCTTCATCCTCTCGGTGAATGCGGTGGCATACTCATCGACACTCATCTTCCCTTTCTTTAGATTCTGAAACTCATTGTTTAGGTCTATCAGATCTACCTCCGAGCAGTACTGCATTTTCAACTGTTCCAAAAACTCTTCCCACGACATCCTTAAGGCTTCTCCTCGTGGCATCGTATCTGCCAATAGATTCCACCAGCTCAAGACTCCAATTTTCAGCTGTCTTACTGTGAAGACAATCTTCTGTTTCTCGTTACAGCTGCAGCTCTCAAACGCCATCTCCATCTCAGAGATCCAATCCATAATCTCAACCGGATTCGGGCTTCCTGAGAGACTTGGTGGTTTCACACCCAATAAATTCTTGTACATCTGCCCATCCTTGTTGTTTCTCCCTTCTAGGCCATCCCTTTGCTCACCTTGAGTCCCTACTTGACTCATTTGGCGGCTGTAGTTCCCTTCCTCGGATTGCTCGGGAACTGGCTCCGTCGGTTCAACATTTATGGTAGGTTCGTCCCTATTCAACATCCGTCTCATTTCTTCCCTTTGTTCAGCTAACATAGCCCGAATCATGGCTTGAACTCCAGCCATGGTGACTGGCTCAGGTGCAACTTCTTCAACAACAGGTATTTGCTGAACCACTGGGGGTTGGTTCCTATCTCCATTTGCATTCCTAGCTCCACTACGGGTTCTTTCCATATTGATCTATACACCGAATAAGGT
This sequence comes from Lactuca saligna, assembly GCF_052625555.1. Classification (NCBI taxonomy): domain Eukaryota; kingdom Viridiplantae; phylum Streptophyta; class Magnoliopsida; order Asterales; family Asteraceae; genus Lactuca; species Lactuca saligna. The sequence continues at coordinate 53,728,247 of NC_136418.1, read as the reverse complement.
GAATCTAGATCTTAATTTAGGATTGATGTCTTAAATCATCCTTATCACCCCAAAACGTTTATATGCTAGTTCTAATATCGTAGTTAAACGCTTAGAATCCTAAACACATAAGGTTTCCAGATTCGGACGGCAACAGACCATAGATCCGAACAAATCATATCATGCGCAAAGCATTTAGCACATAAAAAGCAAATTAGGCATCATTCCTAAAATAAGCTAGTGCTCACACCTCACAATCATCGCTTAGCATTCTAAGTTTAAGTCTAGAAATAAATCCATATTCGTAGTTCGCTTAAACTAATGCTCTGATACCAACTGAGACATCCCCAAAATCACGGCCAGAAAAGACCGATTTTGTTTATGCTTTATACAAATCAGAGTACTTCATTTTATAAAAAGGTTGCGGAATTTGTTCCCAGAAAAACATGGTAAATACGTTATTAAAACATTTTCGAAGAAACACATTTATTTCATTTTAAAATGTTTGGGATGTCATCGTTAATACCGAAACATAAGCATAAATAGAACTTACAATGATTTACACTAGTGATCTACATCTCTTTTAAATCTCTCAGTGTAATGTCACTTCACTTCATCACCTGTGATATACATAAACTGAGTGGGTCAGGTTGGGAAACCTGGTGAGTACATAGGGTTTTCAACCCACAATAATATAATTACTATGTTTAATCAAACAATCAACCCAATTACCCATCCCCATTATCTTCTTTACTCTTTAAGGATTCAACCTAAGAGTCATCTATCCTACATTCGTTTATTCCGAAGTCCCTTACCTCCAGGGTTATAGGACTGACACTAAATCCATAGCTGCCAATGTTCGTTCATCAAGCACTAATTCCATAGCTACTATAGTCTATTCATCGGGTACTAAATCCATAACTACCAGTCTTTATCTAATAGGTACTAAGTCCATAGCTACCAATGTTCAACAGGTACTAAGTCCATAGCTACCAATTCCTACAAGTACTAAATCCTTAGCTACTAATGTCTAACTAAAAAGTACTAAGTCCATAGCTACCAATTCCCAACAGGTACTAAATCCATAGCTACCAACGTTTAACAGGTACTAAGTCCATAGCTACCGGTGTTTGTCCCATAGGCACTAAGTTTATAGCTGCCAATGTATACTCACATCATCTTCTATCTCTCATCATTCATCTACCCATCTCATACCCAACATATTTGTATATATAAAATACGTATACAGTTTAAATTCTTTAAAACATGTATAAAACGTTCATCCAACATAGACAGCAAGTATTCAGATAATATGCACACATAGGACGTAGTTTATATAAAATACTTCATATCTATGTGTAAGATGAAAGGGACTATGCACTCACCTGAGTAGGTGGTGACTCAGCACTCGGACAGCGCTTCGATACACTCAAAACGATATTCCTTCGATAAAACCTAGTACCAGTACCACTAGGGTTTAGTCTAACGATAACCGTGACAAATTAATTAGTCTGACTATTATTAAGTGTTAATAACGCTTAATATATGTCACACCCCAAAACCGAGAATGGCGGAAACGTTCTGGGGCGGAGGACGTCATGTATAATATCAACAACAATGTAAAGTAGTAAACAAGCTACAACATCATCCATTGCATTAATAAAATAATTATTATACAATTGTATTCTCTCAAATTTTGATAAACACTAAAGCCTAAATCAAAATGAAAGATAAGTCTTGAACAAGCTCCATGTTCCTTTCTCCGTGCATCGGTACCTGTCTATGATGACCTGAGGATACAAGATATTTTGAAAGAATTTGTCAGCATTAAGCTGGTGAGTTCATAAGTATTTTAGTGTCCATGTTCGTTATCAAAACGTTTGAACCTGTCGTAAGTATAAGTTGTAAACCGTATGTAAATGTTTGTAAAAGTTTGAATCTCTCAGAAAAACCTATATTTTCTATTAAAGTAGCCTTCTACCAAGGCTTAACTGTTTTGTATGCTCGTTTGTTGTAAAAGTGTGTAATTTCCCAAGTGTAACTATCATTTAGCAAAATATAGTTTGTACATTAAAGTTTAAGTGAGGTTATCACTAAAATGTAATCGGTAAATCATTGTGGTACTGTAGTTTTGTTTTATAGGAACTACTGCTTTACTAACTACCTTAAACCGGATTTATATTAAGGTATCATGTGATAAATTGCACCATACTATCGACTGATAACAACGACATAAAGAACGGTCGTAATAACGGAATGACGTTTGGCACCTGCAGACCTGCAGGTCCAGCTGTAGCTAGCAGCAAGGTGTAGGATTGTCAATCCAGTATAGATCTATACGCAAACTCAATGCTCTCCCTCCAAGAGAATTCTGGCTACAACTCGGGCCATGACATTTAAGGCATGCTCCGATACAGTGGATCACAATTGTAAACGTATTTATGTAAGGGTAATGTTTCTCGTTCTATTATAGTTGTATATGTTCTCGTCCTAGTATAGTTGTATATGTAATGTTCTAGAAAGTATTGACTCATGAATGAACTGACTCATTGTATGATATCGCGTTCTAGTACCTTCCTAAACTAACCATATGGTAGTTTACTAGCAGTCTAACTGGTACGTATGGTCATGGATGTATACCCTTACTAACTAAGGGCATGGGATGAACTGGAAAGACCTTTTATGACTATATATGTACACATGATGTATAAGTAATATTTAAACGACTTTTAGACGAATACCCAATATCCCACCAGACCACATCTCAAGGCGCGAAAAGGAAATAGGGTGGATATCCTTCCTAAGTCTTTTAAACATTTCTTATATAACTATACATATAGAGGCATGCAATTTATAATATAAAAGCATAAATAAATTTTGTAAGACATTTGAAATAATAATATTATTTTAAGAAAAGATCGACTTGATGTCGATTTATAAAACAATTTGAAGGCATAAGTATGATAAAACAGTTTTGAGTATAAGGAAACATTTGATTGAAACACAGTTGTAAATAAGTTTTAAAGGTAATGTACGGAGTAAGCTGTACAGTGTAAAAAAAGGAGTTTAAAACATATAAAATGTTTATAAAAAGTCATTTGGAGGAAACTGTTTGGTAAAACGGCTAATGAGTAGCCAAATCTTTTGAATGCTGTATATTAATCACATGTGATTGACGTAATAAGTAAATATAATCCTACTTACGAATCACTTGTGATTGACATAATAAGCATGTTTCTACTTGTATCCCCCCCATAAAACATTTAATAATAGTTTAAAACGTTATTTAAGGGGTATGAACTCACTTGATTGAAGTGGTCGATTTGAAGTAGTCGAGAGAAGAATCGAGCAGAACTTCGACAGGAAGAGTCGAAAACGCGGGAAAATCTCGGGATTCTCGGGAATCTCGGGAATATCGGGAACACAAAACCTCCCTTCGGGACTTGAAGGTGAAAAACAGGGGCTTTGGGAGGGTCTCGGGGGCTTAAACGCAGAGTTTCGGCGCGAGAAGGAGAAGAATGGAGCACCTAAACCCGGCACCCCAAGAGTTGTATTTATAGGGGCATTTCTGGTGTGCCACGTAGTGGCAAGTGATGGCCACGTCGTGGGGAGTCAAACTTATCCTCTTCCATTGATTGGACGCCCTTAGTCACTTGCCGGGTCGCGGCAAGCTTGTGCCACGTCGTGGCAAGCCTGACAGCCTCGAATTTCGGACCCCGAACTTGTAAAATCCATAACTTTCGCATACGAGCTCCGTTTTTGACGTTCTTTATATGCACGCGTAGATAAAAACATGATCTACAACTCTTGTTTAGACTTCATCGGAAAATTCTGACTTTATATTTAATTATTTATTTTTAACGGGCCGGGATGCGATAATTCCATTAAAAATCCATAACTTCTTCATCTGATGTCTGTTTTTGTCAGGCTTTTCATCGTTGCGCTACTAATGTTGAGACCTTAGATTCTCATTTAGGTTGTTTTGGTCAAAAGTATCTCGAGCTCTAATTCGAGTTTTTAGCTGTCTACTGCTATACCCGAATCTTGGAAAAATGATAACTTTCTCATACGAAGTCAGATTTGGACGTTCTTTTTATGTACGCTCATGGTTTGAGGTTATCTATAACTTTCATTTAGATACTTAAGGCTAAAAACTATTGTATTGAAACTTCGCGTTTTTCGTTTAATCGGTGTTGCCGGTTTTGCCGAGAATCTTCGGTTGGTCATAACTTCTTCGTTATAACTCGGATTTTAGGGTTCTTTATATGTACGAAAACCTTGATACGATTCCTACTACTTTATTTAACCCAAATAAGATTTTAGGAAAGTTATATTTTGACCTAAATTTGATTGGTATTACATTACATTGTTTCGAAATATCGGGTTGTCACATTATCCCCCCGTTAGAAGGAATTTCGTCCCGAAATTAGAATTTAAGCAAGGAAGTATGCACGAATGATCGAGTCGTGAGGAGGAAACTTCCTAATCGATTGCTTCTAGTGCACCTAAGTGATAACGGGTTCTCGATTGGCATTCCAACGAACCTTCACTAACTGGCGATGACGTTTCTTTATCTGCTTGACCTCTCGATCGAGGGTCACTACGGTTCTAATACGAAGGCGAGGATCTCGATGAGTGGACTTGCAAGAGTCCTAATGGAAAGGTATGGTTTCACGATCGAGATGCGAAGAGTAGAAAGTACGTTACTGAGTTCACGGAGTATGTCTAGTTTGTGTGAGGCACAGGACCGATTCTGATAAGAATCTCGGAGGTCCTGTCTACCTTGGATTTAGCTTTCCACGCTTTACGAAGCGTATTAAGCCATTCCTAGAGTGAGCTATCCTAAAGAACTTGGTCACTCACTTGGAATCTCAAAGGTTCCTTTTCTTGCGTAACTTCCCAGTCAAAGGCCACCCCTTGCTGGGTCAAAGTCGTACGAGTTTCTGTAGCTTGCGAGGAGTTCTGAATGAACTAAGGCGGTAGGTCGGTAAGACCTAGAATCTGGCGAAAGACTGTCGGCGTCTCTGATGTCGATAAATGCTCAATGGTTTTGACAAATTGCAAGAGTGCTCATAATTTCTCACATTACTAACAGTGTGTCTTTGGAAATTTGACTCTTCAATTTCAAAACTCGTGCTTTGGGAACATCGCTAAAAGTTCCTCTGAAGGAAATGTTTTCCCATGGGTTCCATTTTACTACAAGGGTAGATAAGTAAGTCATTACATGGAGAAATGACGAACTGATCCAGGTAAGAAAGACGTACCCTACTCGTTTAGCTCATAAAAGCTATGGGCGTATTGGTCCTATCCGAAGGGTATCACTACGGACTCGAAGTGTCCGCATCGAGTTCAGGAGATAGTCTTCTGGACATCTTTCCCTAACACTCGAACTGGTGATATTCGGATCCCGGATCCATTCCTGGAAGTAGTTTCTTTCTTTGTGTTTGCTCAACCATTTTGTCTACGCACGGCAGAGATAACGATTTCTAATGAAAAATCTCGACAGAGTCTTCGATAACCGAGGTACATGCAATGCGATCCGTCGATCTCTGGAAGAATATGACCGAGGTTCTCTAGGGTGAGAAACCTAGTCTTCTAATTCTCTTTATGTGTAGTTTGTTAAGTTGTCCAAAATGTTCTTGTATCTCCGTGGGTGTTTAAACTATAAGGTGATCTGTTTACGGGAGTCGTATTGGGTTCTATGCTTGTTCTCATGATGATGTGATTACTCGTACTTAGGTAGTTCTCCGTCCTGAAGTTCATATTAGAATTCATACGTAGTTTCACAATCACCCTTTCGTGTATACGAGTCATATATAATTAAGGTTGAAAAGGTAGTCGAATAACTAGCTCTTCTTTAGGTTCACATCCCATCGGGGAAAAAGAATTTAAAGTGGAATCATGAATTCTAAACCTGTAGAACCTTGATTATATATCACTCTTATGCATACATTCTTCAGTGATATATCAATCGCATGAATCCCTGGATTAAACTTGACGTACTGCACGAGTGGTACTTCGGGGATTTCTTCAGAAAGAAAATAACAAATAGGTACTCCTGGAATGAGTACTTCGGCGTTCTGATGTGATGGTTTTGCTGGAAAAGTGATCTAGAAGAAAGAGACGTACGTATGAAGCTGTTTTCGTGAGGATCAAACTAAATCAATTCGTATGATAATGTCGAAATCATACTGAAACTTAAAGACGTTGGATTTGAACATAAGACGTTTACAGACAAAGCACAACCGCGCAACCATGAACAGAGTTACAGTACTTTAGATTTACCATAAGACTATTGCTGCGAATAAGATATACTACAAAAGACAAGTAAACGCATCACGAGAATTCCTATACAGACATGATCTCGCAAAAGGTAAGACTCTAGTTGCACTAGTTTTAGATAGTTTATAAGTCTGTTACAACGAAACGTCTAAATTACATTTAAAGTGGTTCCGGAGCAGGCTCTCCTGCGGCTGTGATCCTGAGAATCTTCCCATCTGCGCCAGAGTTTTGTGTTATCGGGCAATCCTTCTGGAGGTGTCCAATTTCACCGCATTGGTAACATATATGGACAGCACCCACATTGGTGGTGGAAGTGAAACGTCGAGTAGGAGTTATGGGGACGCATGTTCTTTCCTTTTTCGGGCAATCTCTCTTATAGTGCCCAAACTCTCCACAATGATAGCAAGTCTGGTTCCCATCGGCGTTAGGCAAATTGTTGATCGGTTTTGATAGGCTCTTGCAGTAACGTTTGGTGAATTCCTGGATGGATACCACGATTGGAAACTTCATTCCCATCAGTAGCATTGACTGTGCTGTTAGCGCTACGGTGCGCAAGAACCGCGGTTACGGCAGCCACTGTGGCAGCTGTAACTGCCATTTGAAAGGTAGCGGCGTCCATAGGAAAAGTAGAGGTCTCGTTGCTTGGCTGGTTGTTTCCGGATGACGACATGATTATGTTAACACGAAAGAATAAAGATTTTGTGAGCGATTCTGGTTAACCCTTGATGTACTTAGATTGTTCTTGAAAAGAGTAAGAGTATGATCTCGAAAGTTTGACCTACATCCCTATGATGCAGTCCTAGTAAAGAATGAAAATATGTTCGCGAAGGTTTGACCTACATCCCTATGATGCAGTCCTATTACGGAATGGGAGTATGTTCATAGAATGGTCGCAAGACGTTTGTCGTTCGAGCTGAGGTATCATGGGTTGGTGAATAACAAGATCCAACCACGGAAAGAGGCTTGGAAGTGTCTCCGGAGATAAATCGCTATAGTCCAATGACTTGACTAAAGCATGTTTCATATAGACTCCAATGAAAGTATGATAAGAGTACTTGAATGAAGAATGACACAGAAGTTAGCCGGCTGTCAATATCTTTGATATTCACGATGTAAGGTTTCTGGAAAATGACCTTGTAAAGGTCTTACATCATATCCGCAGAAGATAGTTCCTGACAGCCTAAAGACCTAGCTAAAGTACTTACGGAACAAGAAAATTTCCTAGAAAATGCCACATCAGGTATAGACAGAAAATTACGATTCTTCTTTATAAGGAAATAAAAAGCGTCTATTACTGGCGACGGTCATCACTCTGGTGAACTCTTAGTTCAGCCAATTGACGTTCCATGTCAAGTAGGTGTCTTTCGAACACCATCTGGCCTACTCGGAGCCCTATGACTTCAGCTCGTGATTCAGCCAGTGCTTGCAGCAGGGTTTCATGGTTTCTCTCTAACCTCTCGTGAGCATCTTCTAGACGAATGGTGCGGAGGGTATGCATTCTAGCATAGGCGACTACTTCTGTAATCTGATTTAGGGCTGTCCGGCCTTGAATCTCCTTTCGGGCCATTCTGCGGACCAAGATTGGCAAGACTCTATCTGCTGAGCCCCCATTGCTCAAGTCGGAAAACCTTCGGTCGCCATCATATATCATGGATTGAGGTTGTCCTTGGCTCCATATTTCCAAGCATTCCACTCACTCAGGGTCGGGCCATGAAAAAGCCGGATGAGGGTTAGCAATTGGAAAGGGAGCTGCTCGGGGTAGGTTTTCAACTTCTGGTTCGGAGTTAGCATCATACGAAAAGTCTTCATCATGGTGATCATTCAAGAGGAAAAGGATGATCATTCTCTGGTTATTCTCCAAACCAACCAGCTATGACTTCATTTGGAAGGTACTGGTTGTCGAGGGGATGGAGTCCAGTTATGTTTTCTATGCGAGAATTTAAGGGTAAGAGAATAATTATTAGACGAGCTATCTAGATAATTATTTAGAAAACCTTCATTAGTTACATCGCTATTTGTGAAGTGCATACCAGCGATGTGTAATCTAAACAGGATAGAAAGGCAAACTTATCACAGATTCTAAGTCTATAACATCCTAATTACATATAGACTTAGTGTATCCACTTAGCAACTATCAACTTAGAAATGAAGATCCCGTTTTAGTTCTCAAGTATAAAGTACTTCTAGTAACACCAAATACTCCTATAGTATTTTAAAATTTAATGTTATGTTCTATTGTTCTCATTGTGGTAGGGTTAGTAAGATTTTAGCATTGTTGCAACCACACACTTAAGTTTAGGCACCTGCTAGTCAACCCTCGGATAATATAGGTGATCAGGCTATATCTTCCCAGTTTTGACCATATGTCTCTAAGCCCACTTGTGTTTTCCAACAATCGTAATTCTTTTGTACTGTCCTAGTGACACTGATTTTAGTATGAATGCAGCACGTATACTTACTTAAATATTTTACTATTTAAAGTATAAACTCTTGGTCAGAGTATTTTTAATCCCTTATGTATTTATAGTTAGTATATCTTTTATGGGTTGATATACTCAATTCACTATAAATAATGCTCTGATACCAATCTGTCACACCCCAAAACTGAGAACGGCGGAAACGTTCTGGGGCGGAGGACGTCATGTATAATATCAACAACAATGTAAAGTAGTAAACAAGCAACAACATCATCCATTGCATTAATAAAATAATTATTATACAATTGTATTCTGTCAAATTTTGATACCAACTGAGACATCCCCAAAATCACGGCCAGAAAAGACCGATTTTGTTTATGCTTTATAAAAACCAGAGTACTTCATTTTATAAAAAGGTTGCGGAATTTGTTCCCAGAAAAACATGGTAAATACGTTATTAAAACATTTTCGAAGAAACATATTTATTTCATTTTAAAATGTTTGGGATGTCATCGTTAATACCGAAACATAAGCATAAACAGAACTTACAATGATTTACACTAGTGATCTACATCTCTTTTAAATCTCTCAGTGTAATGTCACTTCACTTCATCACCTGTGATATACATAAACTGAGTGGGTCAGGTTGGGAAACCTGGTGAGTACATAGGGTTTTCAACCCACAATAATATAATTACTATGTTTAATCAAACAATCAACCCAATTACCCATCCCCATTATCTTCTTTACTCTTTAAGGATTCAACCTAAGAGTCATCTATCCTACATTCGTTTATTCCAAAGTCCCTTACCTCCAGGGTTATAGGACTGACACTAAATCCATAGCTGCCAATGTTCGTTCATAAAGCACTAATTCCATAGCTACTATAGTCTATTCATCGGGTACTAAATCCATAGCTACCAGTCTTTATCTAATAGGTACTAAGTCCATAGCTACCAATGTTCAATAGGTACTAAGTCCATAGCTACCAATTCCTACAAGTACTAAATCCTTAGCTACCAACGTCTAACTAATAGGTACTAAGTCCATAGCTACCAATTCCCAACAGGTACTAAATCCATAGCTACCAACGTTTAACAGGTACTAAGTGCATAGCTACCGGTGTTTTTCCCATAGGCACTAAGTCTATAGCTGGCAATGTATACTCACATCATCTTCTATCTCTCATCATTCATCTACCCATCTCATACCCAACATATTTGTATATATAAAATACGTATACAGTTTAAATTCTTTAAAACATGTATAAAACGTTCATCCAACATAGACAGCAAGTATTCAAATAATATGCACACATAGCACGTAGTTTATATAAAATACTTCATATCTATGTGTAAGATGAAAGGGACTATGCACTCTCCTGAGTAGGTGGTGACTCAGCACTCAGACAACGCTTCGATACTCTCAAAACGATATTCCTTCGATAAAACCTAGTACCAGTACCACTAGGGTTTAGTCTAACGATAACCGCGACAAATTAATTAGTCTGAGTATTATTAAGTGTTAATAACGCTTAATATATGTCACACCCCAAAACCGAGAACGGCGGAAACGTTCTGGGGCGGAGGACGTCATGTATAATATCAACAACAATGTAAAGTAGTAAACAAGCAACAACATCATCCATTGCATTAATAAAATAATTATTATACAATTGTATTCTGTCAAATTTTGATAAACACTAAAGCCTAAATCAAAATGAAAGATAAGTCTTGAACAAGCTCCATCTTCCTTTCTCCTTGCATCAGTACCTGTCTATGATGACCTGAGGATACAAGATATTTTGAAAGAATTTGTCAGCACTAAGCTGGTGAGTTCATAAGTATTTTAGTGTCGATGTTCGTTATCAAAACATTTGAACCTGTCGTAAGTATAAGTTGTAAACCGTATGTAAATGTTTGTAAAAGTTTGAATCTCTCAGAAAAACCTATATTTTCTATTAAAGTAGCCTTCTACCAAGGCTTAACTGTTTTGTATGCTCGTTTGTTGTAAAAGTGTGTAATTTCCCAAGTGTAACTATCATTTAGCAAAATATAGTTTTTACATTAAAGTTTAAGTGAGGTTATCACTAAAATGTAATGGGTAAATCATTGTGGTACTGTAGTTTTGTTTTATAGGAACTACTGTTGTACTAACTACCTTAAACCGGATTTATATTAAGGTATCATGTGATAAATTGCACCATACTATCGACTTTAACAACGACATAAAGAACGGTCGTAATAACGGAATGACGTTTGGCACCCGCAGACCTGCAGGTCCGGATGAAGCTAGAAGCAAGGTGTAGGGTTTTCAATCCAGTATAGATCTATACGCAAACTCAACGCTCTCCCTCCAAGAGAATTCTGGCTACAACTCGGGCCATGAAATTTAAGGCATGCTCCGATACAGTGGATCACAATTGTAAACATATTAATGTAAGGGTAATGTTTCTCGTTCTAGTATAGTTGTATATGTTCTCGTCCTAGTATAGTTGTATATGTAATGTTCTAGAAAGTATTAACTCATGAATGAACTGACTCATTGTATGATATCGCGTTCTAGTAACGGTTCTAGTACCTTCCTAAACTACCCATATGGTAGTTTACTAGCAGTCTAATTGGTACGTATGGTCATGGATGTATACCCTTACTAACTAAGGGCATGGGATGAACTGGAAAGGCCTTTTATGACTATATATGTACACATGATATATAACTAATATTTAAACGACTTTCGGACGAATACCCAATATCCCACCAGACCACATCTTAAGGCGCGAAAAGGAAATAGGGTGGATAGCCTTCCTAAGTCTTTTAAACATTTCTTATATAACTATACATATAGAGGCATGCAATTTATAATATAAAAGCATAAATAAATTTTGTAAGACATTTGAAACAATAATATTATTTTAAGAAAAGATCGACTTGATGTCGATTTATAAAACAATTTAAAGGCATAAGTATGATAAAACAATTTTGAGTATAAGGAAACATTTGATTGAAACACAGTTGTAAATAAGTTTGAAAGGTAATGTATGGAGTAAGCTGTACAGTGTAAAAACAGGAGTTTAAAACATATAAAATGTTTATAAAAAGTCATTTGAAGGAAACTGTTTGGTTAAACGGCTAATGAGTAGCCAAAACTTTTGAATGCTGTATATTAATCATATGTGATTGACGTAATAAGTAAATATAATCCTACTTACAAATCACTTGTGATTGACATAATAAGCATGTTTCTACTTGTATCCCCCCCCCCCATAAAACATTTAATAATAGTTTAAAACGTTAGTTAAGGGGTATGAACTCACTTGATTGAAGTGGTCGATTTGAAGTAGTCGAGAGAAGAATCGAGCAGAACTTCGACAGGAAGAGTCGAAAACACGGGAAAATCTCGGGAATCTCGGGAATCTCGGGAACACAAAACCTCCCTTCGGGACTTGAAGGTGAAAAACCGGCGCTTTGGGATGGTCTCGGGGGCTTAAACGCAAAGTGTAACAGCCCGTTATTTCAAGTCAATAAAAATTGAGTCCTGTAACCTCTTTGAGGAAGGAATTAGAATATCATCAAAAAATGAAGTATTCAAAAACTCTATTTGGAGTACACTATGTGGTAGTTATCGTCTTAAGGTTTCCAAACATATAAATAACACAAAAATCCGAGTTATAACGAAGAAATTATGATCATTCTAAGTTTTCCGACAAAAACCGGCAATACGAAGTTGCGTAAAAACACAAAGTTTCAATAAAACACTTTCTGACCTTAGGTGTCTAAATGGAAGTCATAGATATCGTTAAACTACAAACATGCATAAAAAGAACGCTCAAATCGGACATCGTATGAATAAGTTATGAATTTTTAAAGAAATTCCTTAATCACGTCATTTAGTAAATAAATAATAAAAATAATTCCGGAATTTGCCAACGGAATCTAAATGAAAGTTGTAGATCGTAGTCTCACCTTCGCGGGGATATAAAGAACGTAAAAAACGGAGTTCGTATGAAGGAGATATTAATTTTCGAAGTTTGATAAATATATATAATTTTTATTAAAAATTCGGTATTATCCGAAGAGGAGTCAGCGTCCTCATCCGAGGTACACGCTGCGTACCCCTGTACCACCTGCGTACCCGAGGAGCTTGGTCTCAAACCGTCCATGTCGCCCTATGCGAGGCTACCGACCCGCCCGTCCGACCCGCCGTCCCATCCGACTTGACAGACTGAGCCGTCCCATCCGAGGCCGAGGCAGTCGAGGCTTCGGTCACGCATGACGTACGCGTACGTGCTGCGTACGAGCGTACGCCTCGCGTACGAGGCTTCTCAGGCCCCCCTATAAATACCATGCGAGGGTTCCCGGGAAAATGGCTCATTCTCTCTCATTTTTCTTACGTTTTACCTCGTTTTCCGTGCTCGCACTACCCCGAAGCCCTGGTCATTTTGTGCAAGTCCCGAAGGTCGATTTTACTCCCGAGGAATCCCGAGAATCCCGAGGAAAATCCATTTCCCGAGACGAAACTCTGCCCGGTTTTCCATCTTGCTATCTTCAAACTTTCAAGTGAGTTCATACCCCTTTCAAACACACTTTAAATACATTTTAAATGCTTTTATACTTCTTTAGGGGGGAAATACAAGTAAACATACGGTTATTATCGTATATTTTATAAAGTTTCACTTCGCTTGTTTTACCGAATAAATCACTTGGAACTCATTACTATTATGGAAAACTCTTGTCGTACTTTGCGTGCATTAGACTTATACAAAGTATATAATTATTTCAAAGAACCTTTCATTGTTAAGTCGTTTTATACATTCTAAAAACTTATGATCTTGCTTTGTCAAACATTGTGAAAAAGGATAAACTTTGCATACAAAACTATCACTTTAATATAGACTTAGTTGAGAATCCATGAGACGTGTATATCTTCAAACGTTACTTTTCTTTATTAGAAAGTAATGCTGCAAGTCCTGTCTATAACCAGAGTCTCCCGTTCAGAGAACGTGTCAAATGTGTATAGATCTATACGGGAAGTCATGATCCCGCGCCCTGACTGTTAGCTACAGTCCGTCTTTTGGGGTGACAGTTGTCATAACGCTGTGACGCCTGAAGAACGTCGTTACAGGCATATTATGTTTAGTATGGTTATAAAACTCATCGGATATACAATTATTATGGTACTATGCTTTTATGAACGAGTAGCTATTAAAACTATTCTTCATCTAACAAATGCGATGTTCGTATAGCTTTATTATATAAAACTATGACACAACGTTTAAGAACGTCGGTTTCTTGCGATTTTCGGTCTTAGAGACTGCCAGTTATGTTAGGAAAATAAGGGTTTTTCCTATATACAAACCAAACAACTAATAGGAAAATAAGGGATTTTCCTGGTGCAATTATTTACAACTTATAGCACGAACAGTCATATGCATTTCATACTTTTATAAGAAAATAAGGGTTTTTCTTGGAAAACACAACAACTCGTATCTCAACCATTAGGGAAAATATGAGATTTTCTGGATCTAATACATTCACTTTATAACACAACAAATCACAACTCTTTACATTTGAAATGCTGCGTTTTCTGAAAAACATACACCCATTTAGGAATGCCATCCAATTTTTCTAAACTACTTATGAACTCACCAACTTAATTGTTGACACTTTTTCTTTGAATTAACTTGTATTCTCAGGAAACCGCTAAGCAGGTTTGGGAATCAACTTTTGGGATTAACGCGCTGGCGTTAATTACTTTTTTTGAATGATGTTTATGTATTTATCTTTTGAACATGTAATGAATACAATTATGTAAACATCTTGGAAACTTTAATACATATGGTGGTGTGTACTTTCCTTTCTATGAACTGTTATGATATTGAATATGACGTCCTCCGCCGCCGAACGTTTCCGCCGTTCTGGTTTGGGGGTGTGACACAGAGTTTCGGCGCGAGAAGGAGAAGAATAGAGCACCTAAACCCGACACCCCAAGAGTTGTATTTATAGGGGCATTTCTAGTGTGCCACGTCGTGGCAAGTGATGGCCACGTTGTGGGGAATCAAACGTATCCTCTTCCATTGATTGGACGCCCTGAGTCACTTGCCGGGTCGCGGCAAGCTTGTGCCACGTCGTGGCAAGCCTGACAGCCTCGGATTTCGGACCCCGAAATTGTAAAATTCGTAACTTTCGCATACGAGCTCCGTTTTCGACGTTCTTTATATGAACGCGTAGCTAAAAACATGATCTACAACTCTCGTTTAGACTTCATTGGCAAATTCTGAGTTTATTTTTAATTATTTATTTTTAACGGATCTGGACGCGATAATTCCGTTAAAAATCAATAACTTCTTCATCCGATGTCCGTTTTCGTCAGACTTTTCATCGTTGCACTACTAATGTTGAGACCTTAGATTCTCATTTAGGTTGTTTTGGTCAAAAGTATCTCGAGCTCTATTTCGAGTTTTTAGCTGTCTACTACTATACCCGAATCTTGGAAAAATCATAACTTTCTCATACGAAGTCAGATTTGGACGTTCTTTTTATGTACGCTCACGGTTTGAGGTTATCTATAACTTTCATTTAGATACTTAAGGCTAAAAACTATTGTATTGAAACTTCGGATTTTTCGTTTAATCGGTGTTGCCGGTTTTGCTGAGAATCTTCGGTTGGTCATAACTTCTTCGTTATAACTCGGATTTAGGGTTCTTTATATGTACGAAAACCTTGATATGATTCCTACTACTTTATTTAACCCAAATAAGATTTTAGGAAAGTTATATTTTGACCTAAATTTGATTGGTTTTACATTACATTGTCTCGAAATATCGGGTTGTCACAATATAACTCATAATAATAGCCCAAATAATTATTTTAAGGACCTAATAACATTCATATAATTATTTGAAAGCTATATTAAAAATTGCGTAAGCGTAGCACACTTACAGCGAATTTTATCAAAAACCGGAACTTAATTGGAGCAGCGTTTCGAAACCGAAAAACTCCTTTTTCTCGGGACTCCGGGAGCCTCGGGGCTTCCCTAGGGTGCTAAGGGGCTTAACTAGGGTTTAGGGGTGGTTTGGGGTTGTAGAGAGAGAAAGTAGTGAGAGAAAGAGTTGATTTTTGGTGTGAAAAACCGGCTGCCCTCGCACCCCTTTTATAGGTGCGAGGCTTCGCACTACGCGGGGCGTTCAGAAGGTTACGCGGGGCGTAACTTCGGATAAGGGTGCCAGATGGCGAGACCTCGGTGGTGCGTCGTGGCTTCTTATGGACCGAGAATGGCTAAGCGAATGTGGCACGTACGAGTTTGAACGTTGGGCGTAGCGAGGGGCGACGCGTCACTCATCCGAGGCGACTTCAGCGATCATCATCGGACGGCTGGGAAAGCGCCACGTCAGCGACTTCGTATCAGATCTCGCAAAATCGAGTACAATCTTTAAAAATTCGTAAATTCCTCGTACGATCTCCATTTTCGACGTTCTTTATATCCACGCGAAGGTGAGAACGTACTCTACAACTTTCGTTTAGACTTCGTCAACTAATTTTGGCTCGATTTTGAATTTTATATTATTAACGGGCCGGGACACGATTGGTCCGTTAAATCCTCATAACTTCTTCATCCGACATCCGTTTTCGCCCATCTTTTTCTCATTAAGCTACTCTCAATGAGATCTTTGATTCTCGTTCAGGTCGTGTCGGTTAAAACCCGCTCGATCTAATATTCGAATTTCGGGTTGTACACTACTAGTCTGAAACTTCGAAAAATCATAACTTCTTCATACGAAGTCAGAGTTGGGCGTTCTTTTTATCGATGTTCTTAGTTTAACATATTCTACGACTTTCGTTTAAGTCGCTAAGGCTAAATCTCGCTCTATCGTAAATTCACTATTTACGCTTCTCGGTATCGTGCTAGTTCCGTCGCGAAACTTCAATGGGTCATAATTTCTTCGTTATAACTCGGATTTCGGCGTTCTTTATATGTACGGAAACCTTGTGACATATACTACAACTTGGTTAAGATAATCTTTTGTCGAAAAGTCGTTTTCGACTCCTATTGCCTCTAATTTGACTAGTCCAGATTTGCGGGCATTACAATCGTCTTGTCAACTCTTGACTCGCATCATTTCTCTTTTCAGTGCTGAGTTTTCTATTTCTGATCTCGGTGACTTACATTATTTTCTGGGTATTTCTGCTACTCGCTCCACTACTGATCTATTTTTGTCTCAACATAAATATGCCAATGAGATCCTTGATCGGGCTAAGATGATTAACTATAAATCAGCTCACACTACATCTAATATGTTATCTAAGCTCGATGGGTCCGGTCCTCCGGTTGATGATCCTACTTTGTATCGCAGTCTTGTTGGTGCTCTTCAGTATCTCACGTTTACGAGACCGGATATCACATATGCAGTACAAAAGATATGTCTTTATATGCATGACCTGCGGGAACCTCACATTAAAGCTCTGAAATGTATCTTATGTTACATAAGCAGTACTATCGATCATGGGCTTCAACTATTTTCTTCTTCCGGTAGCGATCTCATCGCCTATTCTGATGCCGACTAGGTAGGCTGTCCGGTTACTAGGCGATCCACCTCAGGCTACTGTATTTTTCTTGGACACAATCTCCTCTCTTGGTCATCTAAACGTCAAAACATGATTTCACGGTGTAGTACAGAAGCAAAATATCATGGTGTCGTGAATGTTGTAGCTGAGACATGTTGAATTCACAATCTTCTATTAGAGGTTTACTTTTCTCCTGATCGTGCTACGATTGTATATTGTGATAACGTGAGTGCTGTCTATATGTCGTCCAATCTGATTAATCATCAACGGACCAAACACATCGAGATTGATTTGTTCGGGGCAAGGTTGCTACTGGTCATGTGTGTGTACTTCACACTCCCTCTTCGTCTTAGTATGCTGACATATTTACGAAGAGTCTTCCTACGTCCTTATTTCTTGATTTAAGAACAAGTTTGAACGTGCGAGTGTCTCCTCCAATTCTCACTACGCGGTGGGGGGGGGGGGGTGGTGATGTTAGCGGGTTATTATTATTATTATTATTATTATTGTGTTTTGTATAATAGCCTTTTATTGATATATTTGTTCATCCCATTGGTCTACTCTGATATATATATATATATATATATATATATATATATATATATATATATATATAGATATATATATATATATATATATATATATATATATATATATATATATATATATATTTATTGTGAATTAATACTAATGGGAAAATTCAAACACTTTCACATATGTTTTTATTTAGGTTATTGGAGTTTGGTTTAGACTACTATATGTGTATCCACTTTTTTTAGTGATTAGGGCTATGTGTTATTATTCATTTTTTTTAATTACGTTTTTTTTTGCGGTTATGATTTTAGACTGATCCAAAAAGAAAAGGCATACCGGTAAAGATTATGTTTTTTCCTAAGGTAACCAAAGGTAAACCTCGAAAGAGAAAAATCCAAAAACCCAAGCTTTTGCTTTGTTTTTCGCAGGTGACATTGCATCCTCATTTTGCCTATTTTTCTTATAAATATCATATCCTAATTCCCAAAACTTACTCGATTTTTTAATTATATAAGAATCTGTAGATTTAAATTTTGAAATGTGTCTTCCTATTGCAGCCACACAATCGCACAAGTAGCAACAATGATATCTCGATACTCATATTCTATAGGTGATCAAGAGACACCATCTTATTTCTTAATCTTCCAGGAAATCAATAAATCTCCAACAAAAGTATAATATCTAGTATTAGATATAAGAACATAGACATTAGTATCTAGTTCAAAGAGAAGGATTGAACTTGACTGTGCACTGAATCCCCTAAAGGCTTTTTCCGCATTGATTATAAATATCTTACTATGATGTTTGAGAGATACATTTTACTATGATTGGTTTTTTAACAAATGTTTTATGAGGATTTGATGGTTTGAAAATTAACATTTTTACTATTATTTTTAGGACGTTACAAGTTGGTATCAAAGTCTTCGTTTGAGGGCTATGGGTACAGTCTCGGGTGTGTTTGAGATCAAACTGAGGAATTGATAAGCTTTTTGAAAGAAAATAAATTTTATAAAAAAGATATTGATAAATAAAATGAGTGTCATGTGTGCAACCAATCGAGCTCAAAGTGATTCCCAAAATACACATATATGTGTATTATGCTAAGTATGTTGTTATGTTAGTTTCATTCTTGATTAGGTCTAAGGATACCTTTATGAATTTCATGATAGAATTTCCCAATATTTGTGATGCCTTGTAGCTTAGGAGGAATTACATGTTTTATATAACTTGAAATCTGTATTGGAAAAGTTAATTGCTAAGTGTATGTATAAAATTTGTATACGATTAAGATCACATGGTCTTAGAACGATTGATTTAGCAATATTTTATGTTCCTTGTCTGGTTGTGGACTTAGGCTAGAATCATTTATTTGACAACGATGTTGGTTGAGGTTCCTAGTATTACAGAAGCAGGTGAGACGAGGATTCCGTATGTAACATTCTGTTTTGGATAGTCTGTGATCAGAGTCCATGGGTTGCAAACCGCGTACGAGGGAGCCTCGGGGTTGCGACGAGTTGCTAGAAGCGTAGGGCATCTTGTCACCTTTCCGTAGGTATGTGGACCTTTGGAATCGAGTTGTATCAAAGAAGTTATGAAAGTTTGGAGATTTGGCAATATAAGCCCCTAAGTTGAGAAATGTGGCAGCAGAGTACGCTGGGCGTACATATATGTATGCTTAGCATACGAATGCGTGTGATCCTTAAGAAAGAGCCACCTAGTACACTAGGCATACTAGGCAGAGTGTGGAAACCCTAATATTTTAAGAGACCCTATATAAGGAATGAGATAGCCTTATTCCTGGCCACCTTTCTTAGAGAACAAACCCCCCAAAACCCTAAAGCTTTGTCCATAAGAGCTTGTGAGTGCATGAGAGCCCTTGGGGTGACCTTGTGAGTCCTTGGAAGTGAAGAAGGAGCATTGAACGGAAAGGAGTTGGAGTCCAGGCTTTGGATCTGAGCCTTCATGGGGATGGAGCATCATTTTAAGGTATAAAGCTCAAATCTTTCATATTCCTTTTTGAGTTGTGCTTAGTATGGTTCATTTTGGGGTTTTTGGTCCCAAAGCTTGAAGCTTTTTGAGTTGTTAAACTCCAGGGCCCATTATCTATCCATTTGAGTGTTTTTGAAGGAGTTGTTTCATCAAAATGAGATCTTGGATGTTAGAATCAAGTCATGCAAGAGATAAGCGCTTAATGAGAAAAGGGAATGAGTGTTTTGTGTGTTTGTGACCACATTAGCCATGCAAAGGCTAAAAGTCCCCGACTTTATGGAGTAAGAGCTATTAGGAAGTCTAGATCTGAGAAATGAACTAAAGTCTTAACGGGTTTAGACCAAGAAAATGGACTAAGAAAAGTCGAGCATATGCCCAGTGTAATTCCAGTACGCCCTGTGTACTAGGTTGAGGTCCCTGATCAGATTGTGCATGCTTGAGTACGCTGAGCGTACCAAAGGAGGTACGCCTCTCGTAACCTCTCTATGGGCTTTTAGGCTAGACTTTATTAATAGGCCTTAAGGGCTGGGCCTGAATCTTTGGGCTTGTGCATTAGAGACAATGAGCAGAGAAATACTATAGGTATGCCATGGGACCTTGTGTTGGGTTTTTAATTGAGATTGAGAATTAGGCCTTGGGAGAGCACGTTTATTATTGGTCCTTGGTGGGCCCAATGGGTTTGAGGTCATTGATTGGCTGGTTATAGAATAACCTCTAGACCCAATGAGTGAGAGTTTGGATTTAATTTATAATTGAGATACTTGTGGGTTTGGCACAGAGTAGTGGCCGGTGCGTAGAAACCACGTTTATAGGGGCTGTTCATCATCCGAGGTGAGTCTTCTCACTTTACTTTACCTTGAGTGGTAGTTATGTGTGACCGATAGGTCTTATGTTCTTACATTGAGTGTTATGTTATCATGCGTTATGGTGTATGCTATGCATTATGTCTTTGTGATTTATGCTATGCGGAGCTTTATAGACCGAACCGGAGGGTCCAACGAGCTGTGGGACCAGAGGGTCCAACGAGCCATGAGACCGGAGGGTCCCACCAAGACTCATAGATCGAAGGGTCTTACAGTGTTATACCCTTGAGTGGCTAATGGGATGTTGTATTTTGGGGAACTTACTAAGCTTCGTGCTTATCGTGTTATATGTTATGTTTTTCAGGTTTTTATTTGGATCACAGGAGGGCACCAACTTGATTGTACACATCTCAGAGATTGAGTTATGTTTTAGAGGATCCTGGAGTTTGATACGTAATGTTTTGATTATGAGAATTGATGATTTGAGTTTGTGACATTTTGGGATTTTATTATTGTGATATATGTGTTTTAAATTGACAATTCTGATTTTGAAAATTTACATTTTAACAAGTTGGTATCAGAGCCTTGGTTTGAGGGACTCGGATGCACCTTCGGGTATATCTGGACTCAAACTGAGGAATTGAGAAAAACTTCAAAATAAATGAGTTTTCTAAAACGAGCAAGAGTTTCTAAGAGAAAAACGAGAAGGAGTAGTGTGTACAATGGGCCAGAGCCCGACCAGTGATTTCCCAAAATACCCTTACTTATTTTTGTTATGAGATATTTCATGAGATATTATGCATGCTAGAGTTGCTTGATTGTGATGCCTTAGCCTAGGAGTTGCTATTATATGTGATGTGATTTGA
This sequence comes from Lactuca saligna, assembly GCF_052625555.1. Classification (NCBI taxonomy): domain Eukaryota; kingdom Viridiplantae; phylum Streptophyta; class Magnoliopsida; order Asterales; family Asteraceae; genus Lactuca; species Lactuca saligna. The sequence continues at coordinate 53,706,813 of NC_136418.1, read as the reverse complement.
GTACGTGCCGAGTAAGAGTATCCAGCAGGAATCTTTTAGAGAGAGAGAACTTTAAGTAAAGGAGTGATCTAGGAGAGATACCTAGATGAGCATCAGAGGAGCCTACTGTGAGAGTAGTTAGATATGGGCAAGGGATACAATTGCTTGAGTTCGGCGACACCTTTGGAGTGCGATTAGAGCAAGTGGAGTTGTAACCTAGATTGGTTTTACGCATTGATAGATATTATATAGTGCCCGAATGCTGCTTGCTTCGTGCTTTGTGGGACTCTTGATGATGGGAGTTAGCTACTAAGTGAATATGATGATATTCAGGAGGAAGGTGGCTGGCATCATAAGGAATTCTTCACCAGCTGATGGTAGAAAATTGTGAGGACCTAGGGAGAGCCTGGGAAGTGAACTTAGTAAGATGATTATGCTAATGGAAGAGTCTGTTTAGCTAGAGAGAGAACACGCGTGATGGGATAGGTGATTGAGAAGGTTGAACAACTACATAGAAAATTTGGGACAATCCGTGTGGAAAGTATCGGTAGATGTGGCAGGTAGTATGGGCCTGTAGTACGGAAAGCAGAGGACCCATACTCGAAGCAGGGAGAGTTCCAGAGATTCTAAGTAGTAGATTGAGAAAAGAGGTAACATGGTTCGAGTACCATGGTTCATAACAGATTAAGAGGTGACCACATGGTTCGAGTACTATGATTCGTGGCGGTTAGTGCTTTTGGTTTTACCAGTTGTCCCATGGCTGCTGATTAGTCGGAGATCAAGTGATAGAGTGTGGGGCTAGAGGGCAGTATCGAGCAAGCTTTGATGGAGTATACATTGAAGGGAGGTTGAGTTCGTTTCGAGAGATTTTATTGGTGACATGCCGATTAGAGCCGCAAGGCTCAGGGATGAGTAGAGATGATGCTTATTGGAGGAACGAGGTTAGATTGGAGCCATCGGTTGATGGGTGAGATGTCATTTTATGTGGCAAGAGCTGCGTTGTTCCTGTTTCCTGGGTGGAACGAAAGAGAAGTCGAGATTCTGGTTTTAGAGTTTAGAGGTAAACCCCGTGGGGTAGCATTGGTGGTGACCTTTCCATCCGAGAAGTGAGCGATTGTCTGCTGTTAGGTTTTTTTCGTATCATGGAGTCGTTAATGGAAACTGAGATGGAAGAAACCTAGGAAGGTGGCTTTTGATTGTGGCTTGCTTTTAGCAATAATTTTGGGTGGTTAGGAGAAATATTTCGGGGTGGTGGCCCTCTTTGTTATGTTGTGTATCGGTTGTGAGAGCAAGGTCTTGTGCCTTGATAATGATTCCCGTGTTGGGAGGCTGGTCGAGGAATCAAATACGAAGTGCATGATAGTGCATTATGTTCCGGCCCGAGAGTCATGACAATTTTAGATCACTTGGGGTATCCAACAGTGTATCTGTATGAGGCTTCGAGATGACTAGAGGCAGTCACGTTGGGAGAATGATGAGATTCTTGTCTGAGTATGGGATATTTGGAGTTGATGGGTTAGATCAGGAAGATCATTGAAGAGAGTATGTGGTACGTTCCCAAGAGTTATGTGTGATATGCCTGGTAAGGCAGTTTGTGGAGGTGAGTGTGGGTATGCCAATTGGTTATGGTTCGACCCATGAGTAGGGGAGGACTAAGTATTTTATAACGAAGATCCGATATTTGTTCAGGTGCTATTAGAAAACTCGTTATGGAGATCTGCGGTGCAGAAGCACGAGACTTGGGTTATTGATGAATGAGGAAAGGTGCAAGGCGGGATGATGAACGAGTCTATGCGAAAGGAAGGATAAGTGAACCCACGGCAGGTGGCCGTCGGTCAGGGAATTCATTGTGGCTAGAGATCTTTCGGGTTTGCAAAAGTTAAGTTCAAGGCAGATGGGTCACTGAGTTCAAGGTGTAATAGCAGGTATAGGTATAGATTGTGATCTATACTCCAGGAGGGGCAACAATTGATTTGCCAACCAATTTCAGAGTCGGTATGAGTGGTTCGTATGGGCAATGATCAGTAGAAGGTGGAGCTTCGGAAATTTGTCAATGTGTTTTCACTCATTGATGATTCCTCTGTGTTCAAGTTGTGAGTTGGGGTATTTCGAGGTCCCGAATGTGATTTCGTAAGTGGAATATCAGTGTATGATACGAGGCATCGTGGGGTTTTGTGATAGGGTACCATGGGTATCTTTGTATAACTCCCTAAGTTTTCAATTTATTTTGAGATTTGAGTTGGTGGTGGACTGCCGAGTGTCTATTGTTCCAGTGGGAAACCCATCAGTTAATTTTCGCAAAGTGAGTATGTTTATTGGTGTGCCTGTATTGGGAAGAGTGCCTGGCTTATGAGGGTCTACACCAGGAGTGGAGTACGTGAGCTGAGTGTGTGTGCACCTCACTATGTTGGGTTGTAGAGTATGAGTTAGTGAACCTACTTAATGATGAGTTTGCAATGTGATAAAAGCACGAGTGGATCCGGATGGTGCTAATCATGTGCGGTTATCAGGAGAACCATGGAGAGAGCCCATTGTGTGAGGAAGTGAGAGAATGTTGTAAGACTAAGGGGAGCCATAGCATCCATGAGTCAGCGAAATATAGTTTTGTGATACAGTGGGGAGGCATAGTATTCACTGGATAGCGATAGAGTGTTGTGATACCATGGGGAGCCGTGGCATTCACGAGTCAGTGAGAGGGTGTCGTAAGTCTACGAGGAGTTGCAGCATTTATAAATCAAAAAAGGAGCATGTTAAGACTACGGGGGAAACTGTAGCACTTAGTAGTTGGTAAGAGAGAATACAGTTCAGCGTGGAGCTGTAGTGTTCACTAATACGAATATAATTCAGAGGAGTTCTTAGAATTGGGTTGCCTTATTACTTGAGTCTTCGGGAGCCTAGTTGTCGAACCAGGGGCGAGGTGGGGGCCTCCGTGTCGGAAGGGATTAGAGAGATGGTGTGTGCATAAATCCACAAATTGTGGGTCATGAGTTGGGTACCAGATTGGAAATGAGTGGTTCCAATTATGTTGTTGGATTAGACTCTCAAGCTCGAGTTTGGATCCATTCGGGTATTGAATAGGCAAGATAAGGTTTCGTACTTGTGGATGGGTTCCATTTTGAGGGGTATTGACCTTCATCTTCTGTATTAGCCCATAGTGGGTTAGTTGCATTGGCATGGGAAGACCCGCAAGACGAGTAGAACTGGTAAGTAGTACACGACAGAGGTCGAAGGTGAGACAACTTTAGAAGGCGTTGTAATATTCACTTGAGGTAAGGCGAACTTCGTGACTATTGTGTGCCTATGTGTTGAGACAGTTGTTGTGAAAAGGAAGCCGGTGAGACGTTTTGGTCAAACAATGAGTAACCTTGGTAGGTTAATCTAACTGGGTTGAGAGCTGAACTGGTGGTCAATGCTAAGGGCGATATTTGAGAAGGAGTTGGAGCTTATGTGCTTAGAAGCCCGGGGATACTTCTAAGCAGGCATGATTGTTTCCTTTTGTAAGAGAATAAAGTATTGAGGTTTGTTTTGTACAAATGGGTTCTAATAGCAGTACAGTCGATGGGTCGCTGGTGCGATCTGACCCTTTCGTTTTGTTGGTATATGATCTCGATCGGCAGATAGGTCAGGCGTGTGTGATCATCAATTGTTATGGTCGATGATTTGATTTCATCAGTCATATCAAGATAATTAGAGCTGATAATGTGATTTGGGATTAGTCATTTTGATGAGAGGATGACGTGGTGATACCTCACAAGGGTGGCCTGGCATGGAGACAAACCACTAGAGTTTGCAAGTGTTGGTGAGACATAATGAGTACCATAGCAAAGTCCATCCTTTTCGGGTTTGGGAGCTCCAGATGGGTTCAAGTACCTTTAGAAGGGATTGTCATATGATTTGAGGCCCTTTCGGTGGTGCTTCTAGGGTTTTTTGGGTCGATCTATGTGTTGATAAGGAGCGATTTCGAGGGCGAAATCTAATTCAAGTGGGTGAGAATTGTAACATCCTGTTTTGGATCGTTTATGATCTGAGTTCATGGGCTGCAAACCGGGTAGGAGGGAGCCTCGGGGTTGCGACGAGTTTCTAGAAGTGTAGGGCATCTCGTCCCCTTTCCGTAGATGTGAGGACCTTTGGAATTAGATTTGTATAAAAAAATTTATGTAAGTTTGGAGATTTGGGAAGATAAGCCCCTAAGATGAGAAATATGGCAGCGGAGTACGCTGGGCGTACATATGTGTACGCTTAGCGTACGAATGCACGTGATCCTTAAGCAAGAGCCACCTAGTACGCTGGGCATACTAGGCAGAGTGTGGAAACCCTAATATTTTAGGTGACCCTATATAAGGAATGAAATGGCCTCATTCCTGGCCACCTTTCGCAGAGAACAAATCTCCCAAAACCCTAAACCTTCGTCCATAAGAGCTTGTGAGTGCATGAGAGCCCTTGGGTTGACCTTATGAGTCCTTGGAAGTGAAGAAGGAGCATTGAAGGGAAAGGAGTTGGACTCCAGTGTTTGGATCTACGCTTTCACGTGGATGGAGTATCATTTGAAGGTATAAAGCTCAAATCTTTCATATTCCTTTTGAGTTGTGCTTAGTATGGTTTATTTTAGGGTTTTTGGTCCTAAAGCTTGAAGCTTTTTGAGTTGTTAAACTCCAGAGCCCATTATTTGTTATTTTGAGTGTTTTTTATGGAGTAGTTTCATAAAAATGCGATCTTGGATGCTAGAATCAAGTCATGCATGAGATAAGAGCTTAATGAGAAAAGATAACGAGTGTTTTGTGTGTTTGTGACCACTTCATCCGTCCAAAGGCTTAAATTCCCCCACTTTATGGGGTAAGAGCTATTAGGAGGTTCAGATCTGAGAAATGAGCTATGGTCTTAACTAGTTAAGACCAAGAAAATAGACTAAGGAAATTCGAGCGTACACCCAACGTAATTCCAGTACCCCCGTGTACTGTGTTGAGGTCCCCGATCAGATTGTGCATGCTTGAGTACGCTGAGCATAACAAAGGAGGTACGCCCCACGTTACCTCTCTGTGGGATTTTGGTCTAGACTTTATTAATGTGCCTTAGGCCTAAATCTTTTGGCTTGTGTATTAGAGACTATGAGTAGAGAAATATTATAAGTATGCTTTCGGTCCTTGTGTTGGGCTTGTCATTGATATTGAGAATTGGGCCTTGGGAGCTGTAGTGTTCACTAATACGAGTATAATTCAGAGGAGTTCTTAGAATTGGGTTGCCTTATTACTTGAGTCTTCGGGAGCCTAGTTGTCGAACCAGGGGCGAGGCGGGGGCCTCCGTATCGGAAGGGATTAGAGAGATGGTGTGTGCATAAATCCACAAATTGTGGGTCATGAGTTGGGTACCAGATTGGAAATGAGTGGTTCCAATTATGTTGTTGGATTAGACTCTCAAGCTCGAGTTTGGATCCATTCGGGTATTGAATAGGCAAGATAAGGTTTCGTACTTGTGGATGGGTTCCATTTTGAGGGGTATTGACCTTCATCTTCTGTATTAGCCCATAGTGGGTTAGTTGCATTGGCATGGGAAGACCCGCAATACGCGTAGAACTGGTAAGTAGTACACGATAGAGGTCGAAGGTGAGACAACTTTAGAAGGCGTTGTAATATTCGCTTGAGGTAAGGCGAACTTCGTGACTATTGTGTGCCTATGTGTTGAGACAGTTGTTGTGAAAAGGAAGCAGGTGAGACGTTTTGGTCAAACAATGAGTAACCTTGGGAGGTTAATCTAACTGGGTTGAGAGCTGAACTGGTGGTCAATGCTAAGGGCGATATTTGAGAAGGAGTTGGAGCTTATGTGCTTAGAAGCCCGGGGATACTTCTAAGCAGGCATGATTGTTTCCTTTTGTAAGAGAATAAAGTATTGAGGTTTGTTTTGTGCAAATGGGTTCTAATAGCAGTACAGTCGATGGGTCGCTGGTGCGATCTGACCCTTTCGTTTTGTTGGTATATGATCTCGATCGGCAGATAGGTCAGGCGTGTGTGATCATCAATTGTTATGGTCGATGATTTGATTTCATCAGTCGTATCAAGATAATTAGAGCTGATAATGTGATTTGGGATTAGTCATTTTGATGAGAGGATGACGTGGTGATACCTCACAAGGGTGGCCTGGCATGGAGACAAACCACTAGAGTTTGCAAGTGTTGGTGAGACAGAATGAGTACCATAGCAAAGTCTATCCTTTTCGGGTTTGGGAGCTCCAGATGGGTTCAAGTACCTTTAGAAGGGATTGTCATATGATTTGAGGCCCTTTCGGTGGTGCTTCTCGGGTTTTTGGGTCGATCTATGTGTTGATAAGGAGCGATTTTGAGGGCGGAATCTAATTCAAGTGGGTGAGAATTGTAACATCCTGTTTTGGATCGTTTATGATCTGAGTTCATGGGCTGCAAACCGGGTAGGAGGGAGCCTCGGGGTTGCGACGAGTTTCTAGAAGTGTAGGGCATCTCGTCCCCTTTCCGTAGGTGTGAGGACCTTTGGAATTAGATTTGTATAAAAAAAGTTATGTAAGTTTGGAGATTTGGCAAGATAAGCCCCTAAGATGAGAAATATGGCAGCGGAGTACGCTGGGCGTACATATGTGTACGCTTAGCGTACGAATGCACGTGATCCTTAAGCAAGAGCCACCTAGTACGCTGGGCATACTAGGCAGAGTGTGGAAACCCTAATATTTTAGGTGACCCTATATAAGGAATGAAATGGCCTCATTCCTGGCCACCTTTCGCAGAGAACAAATCTCCCAAAACCCTAAACCTTCGTCCATAAGAGCTTGTGAGTGCATGAGAGCCCTTGGGTTGACCTTGTGAGTCCTTTGAAGTGAAGAAGGAGCATTGAAGGGAAAGGAGTTGGACTCCAGTGTTTGGATCTACGCTTTCACGGGGATGGAGTATCATTTGAAGGTATAAAGCTCAAATCTTTCATATTCCTTTTGAGTTGTGCTTAGTATGGTTTATTTTAGGGTTTTTGGTCCTAAAGCTTGAAGCTTTTTGAGTTGTTAAACTCCAGAGCCCATTATTTGTTATTTTGAGTGTTTTTTATGGAGTAGTTTCATAAAAATGCGATCTTGGATGTTAGAATCAAGTCATGCATGAGATAAGAGCTTAATGAGAAAAGATAACGAGTGTTTTGTGTGTTTGTGACCACTTCATCCGTCCAAAGGCTTAAATTCCCCCACTTTATGGGGTAAGAGCTATTAGGAGGTTCAGATCTGAGAAATGAGCTATGGTCTTAACTAGTTAAGACCAAGAAAATAGACTAAGGAAATTCGAGCGTACGCCCAACGTAATTCCAGTACCCCCGTGTACTGTGTTGAGGTCCCCGATCAGATTGTGCATGCTTGAGTACGCTGAGCATAACAAAGGAGGTACGCCCCACGTTACCTCTCTGTGGGATTTTGGTCTAGACTTTATTAATGTGCCTTAGGCCTGAATCTTTGGGCTTGTGTATTAGAGACTATGAGTAGATAAATATTATAAGTATGCTTTCGGTCCTTGTGTTGGGCTTGTCATTGATATTGAGAATTGGGCCTTGGGAGAGCTCGTTTATTATTGGGCCTTTGTGGGCCTAATGGGTTTTAGGTCATTGATGGGCTGGTTATAGAATAACCTCTAGGCCCAATGAGTGAGAGTTTGGATATAACTTCTAATTGAGATAATTGTGGGTTTGGCACAGAGTAGTAGGCGGTGCATAGCAACAACATTTATACGGGTTTTTCATCATCCGAGGTGAGTCTTCTCACTTTACTTTACCTTGAGTGGTAGTTATGTGTGACCAGAAGGTCTTATGTGCTTACATTGAGTGTTATGTTATCTTGTGTTATGTTGTATGTTATGCATTATGTCATTGTGATTTATGTTATGCGGAGCTTTACAGACCGGACCAGATAGTCCAACGAGCTGTGGGACTATTGGGTCCAACGAGCCGTGGGACTGGAGGGTCACACTGAGACACACAGACGGTAGGGTCTTACGGTGTTATAGCCTCGAATGGCTAATTGGATGTGGTATTATGGGGAACTCACTAAGTTTCATGCTTATTGTGTTATGTGTTATGTGTTTCAGGTTCTTATTTGGATCGCAGGAGGTCGCCGACTTGATTGTACAAACGTCAGAGATTGAGTTATGTTTTAGAGGATCCTTGAGTTTGATACGTATTGTTTTTGATTATGAGAATTGAGAATTTGACTTTGTGACATTTTGGGATTTTATTATTGTGATAGATGTGTTTTAAATTGAAAATTTTGATTTGAAAATTTACATTGTAACACCTTAGGGAGTCTAGGTAGTGATGTAGCAAGATATGCATGTTGTTTAGGATAGGGATCATGAGAGTTGCCATGATGGAGTGACTTAGAAGATTCAGGATGATTCTTGAGGAAAGTATGTATAGGTGTGAAAGGTAGTATTGGGTGCATACTACTGAAAGAATAAAATTCGTACTCGAATCATGGAAAATCAATTAAGGAGATCCTAAGGAGCTTGAAATGTTAGAGTTCCATCGAGTATGTTCTGACCATTTATATGTTTTCCTTTCAGTATGGTGGTGAGAACTCGAGGAGGAGATCCTGGTTTAGTTTCTACTTCAGGCTCTAGTGGTGAGCCGATTGATGAGAGGAAACACGAGTTTATTTCATTAGAGATCACTCAGGATATTTTGGATGCGACTCCTATAATATTTGGTACTGTCAAGGAGGGGATGATGGAGTTGCTGGATGATCGCTTAGGGGCCTTCCATCTAGATATTGCAGTTTATGATTCCAGGGCACAAACTCTCCAGGGAGATCAAAGCTTATAGGGCCCCAAAGTTCTTTGGATAACTACCAGAAAATGGTGGATCGCAAATATGGAGCATGCTTAGCAGACGAGTTTCTACCGTGAGGGATCGAAGGTGGGACTGTCATCTTTCCTTCTGAGGGATAGAGCCCACAACTAGTGGGAGGAGGTTGCTCACGCCTTGGGTACTGAGGTGTAACATCTAGAATTTTAGTTATTGTATTTATTCTTTTAAAATTCAAGTTTTGTGGAAGGACTCAGCGAGTTGATGCGTAGACTCGCCGAGTAGAGACACGAGTCATTATCCGGGTGAACGGCTGGACTCGGCGAGTCGCCCCGAGGACTCGGCGAGTCCACGCTGTTTAATGAAACCCTAATTCCTCGGGTTTGGGGCCTATTTAAAGGGCCTTATGGCCGTCAATTGTGGCTACAAGACCCCAGAGAGAAACCCTAAGTGTGCTAGAGCATTTGTAAGAGGGAAAGGAGTCATTTCTTGATCTTTGTTGGTGTTTTTGCAAATAGAAGAGGATCAAGACAAGAGGAGGCTGAAGAGGGTGATAAGTAAGTGATTCCAGAGCTCAGAGACGTCATTTTGAGGTATCCCTTTGAACCCTTCTTCAGTTTATGATGTGATTCATAGAGTTAGGGCTTTTTAGCCCCATTAGAGGATGATTATATGGAGTGATTGGTCCCTTCTCGTGTTGGTGTTGTATATCTGGACCTAAAGAGGTCCAGAGACCCTTTCCCCTTGAGCTTTATGAGCATTAATGGAGGTTATGAACTTAGGGTGTCACCTTAGAGGCCATATCTTCAAATAAGGCCTTTGAGCCTTTGCATGTGCATCAAGATGTTAGCTTTACGTGTTTATAATGCCTTGGGAAGCTGGATCTATGGTTTAGAGAAGCGGATCTGACCGTAAGAGGTCAATTCATCTTGAGCATGGCATGGACTCGCCGAGTCCATTAGTCGACTCGGCGAGTAGGACGAGGGTTTTCCCGATAATCACAGTTGGTGACTCGCTGAGTATGGGAAGTGACTCGGTGAGTCATAGGGAATCTAGAGGACAGAGTGCACGATGGTACTCGTCGAGTCAGGAGCCGGACTAGGCGATTTGGGTCAGGATATTTCACAGATTTTGATCAGTGATGATTTGCAGAGTTGAGGTTGACTCAGTGAGTCGAATGGGGACTAGGAGAGTGAAGAGTCTATGTGGACTCGCCGAGTTACAGTTGTACACTCGACGACTTTGGTCAAGGTTGACCATTGACTTCGTTGACTTTTAGGGTTAATCAATGTTTGGACCTTAGAGTCATCGGAAGGGTGGGATAGACTTTTACCCTTCCTAGTGGATGTATTGAGAGGAGGAGATTAGCCTAGCCATGGGGGTTATATTAATTAAGGTATTTAATTCATGTGAATAAGCAGAGGCTAGACTAGAGTTACCAAGTTAGATATTTACTGGGACATCCGAGGTGAGTCTTCTCACTATACTTTACCTTGAGTAGGTAAACAGAGTTATGTTATACAGTATTTTATATATATTGTTTGTTGCACTACATTATTTTATGTGATTTATGCTGTGCATGCTTGCAGAGTTAAAACCTGAGGGTTCACAGAGTTTGGGTGCACGGACCCACAGAGTTATAGCCTCGAGTGGCTAATATGTGTTATATGTGGTATTTTGGGGAACTCACTAAGCTTTGTGCTTACAGTGTTTTGTGTTATGTGTTTCAGGTACTAGTGAGGATCGCGGGAAGGCACCGGCTTGATCAGTACACACATGGGATTTTTATGCATGATATCTTGGGATTGATATATGTTACAAATTGAGTTTCGAACAATGATGTTTTTATGATTAACAATTGAATTATGTTTTTATAAAATGTGAAAAATTGCTTTGGAAATTTACATCGTTACAAGTTGGTATTAGAGCCTTGGTTTGAGGGATTTGGGTACACCTTCGGGAGTATTTGAACTCAAACTGAGGATTTGGAAAATATTTTCAAAAGAGAACCAAGTTTTCTAAAAAGAGTAAAAGATTTTTAGAGAAACACAGAGCAGAGACGTGTGTACGATCAGTCAGCGCCCGAATGGTGATTTCCCAAAATACCCTTATCTTATATGTTTATGAGATTGATATGATGTATTCTCTTGCTAGAGTTGGCTAGGTATTCCTATTATGACTAGGGTGGCCGATTTGTGATTCCTTAGCCTAGGGGAAGGTGAGCTGCTATGAGATGCTTGAGAGTGAGTAAGTAGAAGTGAGGAGCTATGATAGATCTATAGAGAGTGGAGTATGCATAATAGAGTACTTGGGACTTGGGATCCTAAGAGGAGGACTTGGGGTGTACACTGATACGATGCGGACAATAGTATTGGACCCGTACTACTGAAAACACCAGGGCGGTGTACAGTTCAAGTAAGAATCTTTGGTATGCCAGAGATCAAGGAGGGATGCGTTATCGAGTGTGGGTATGCTCAAATGAATTTCTGATATATAGTATGTTGTATTTCAGAGGAAGATCATGGTGAGGACACGACTTATGCCAGAGAGCAGCGAGACTAGTAATGAGGAGATCCGCTAGATCATCCATGAGGAGGTGACTCGTTGTTGTTCAGGGAGTTCAGCAACACGAAGCCACTAGAGTTTGATGGGATGCAGGATCCGATTGCAGCGATGAGATGGGTATCTGACATTGAGGGATGTTTCTATACTTGCTCGTGTCCGGAGCACTTGAGGGTTCGGTTTGCGCTGAACCAGCTTCGCCTAGGGGTGAAGGATTGGTGGAAGTTCGCGACATCACACTATTCTCCAGCAGAGCTTGCTGCGGTGACCTGGGAGAGGTTCACCACCATGTTTCATGATGAGTACGTTCCCTCGATGGAACGAGATCGGTTGGCACAGGAGGTTTTGACCCTCAAGTAGGGTACGGAGTCTGTTACGGCTATTACCAGGATGTTTCATGAGAGGGCAATGTTCTGCCATGCACACGTGTCTATTGAGCAGGCACGAATGAGCCGTTATTTGACTATTTTGAGGAGAGATATTCGGGAGTTCATGGTGAACTCCTCGTACCGGACATTTGCCGAGATTCAGGAAAATGCTTGGAAGAGGGAGATCGAGCTAGAGACTCAGGCGAGGGAGGAGGCCGAGTCTCTGGGGAGGGATCGGCGATCGGCACAGTCTCAGCCGGCAGCAAAGCGGGCCAAGCCCGCTGATCCCAGAGCAGGGAGCCAGAAGGGCCGCACTTGTGGGAAGTGCGGCAAGGGTCATGATGGAGTTTGTAGAGCGGGATCTTGCTACAAGTGTGGAAAGAAGGGGTATATGGCCAACAACTGCCCAAAGGGGTTTGCTGTGTGTTTTCACTACAACCAGACCGGACACCGGAAGGCAGAGTATCCGCTGTTGCAAGGGAATATTCAGGTACCAAAGGCACGAGTTAGAGCCTTCCAGTTGACCGCAGAGGAGGTCTGCGCAGCACCCGATGTCGTGGCTGGTATGTATTCTTTCATGTAATTATTTTAATGTTTAAGATCTTATGCATATATTATGATATGTGTAGGTACTTTTCTTGTGAATTTTGTACCTACTTTGGTGTTATTTGACTCGGGTGCGAGTCGATCTTTTATATCATTAGCCTTCAGTCGGCACATCAGTATTAGTTGAGAGAGCAGTGTATGCCACGGAGGTGATTCGAGGATGTGTACTTCGAGATTTTCAGTGTAGAGTTTCCTATTGATTTGGTACGGATTGCGATGGGGGACCTCTGTGTTATTGTAGGCATGGATTGGTTGAGCAGATTTGGAGCAGTTATCGACTGCGAGCGACAGCTGGTGACTATACGAGACCTAAGTGGGCGAGTTCGTATGGTGTACGGTGAGGGTACCCGTCCTGATTCAGCGTTTTGTTCGGCTGCTAGAGCAAGGCAAAATCTACAGCAGGGCTGTAGTGGTTTTGTAGCGTATGTGTCGGATACGAGAGTTGTGTCAGGGAGTTCGAATACGGTTGAGGAGGTCCCGATAGTGCGTGAATTCCCGGATGTTTTTCCCGAGGAGTTACAGGCTGTGCCTCCCGAGAGGCAAGTGAAGTTTCTCATTGATTTAATTCTAGGGGCAGCACCTATCGCCAAGGCGCCCTATCGCCTTGCACCTCCAGAGATGCAGGAGTTATCCTCGCAGCTTCAGGAGCTGCTGGGGAAGGGGTTTATACGACCGAGCAGCTCACCGTGGGGAGCACCGATCCTGTTTGTGAAGAAAAAGGATGGTTCGCACCGAATGTGCATAGATTACCGAGAGTTGAATAAGTTAACGGTCAAGAACCGTGTAACACCCCGTTCTTTAAGTGTTTAATTATGAGTCGCTGAGATTTAAGAGGAAGGGTAATTATGGTCCTTTTACGAGAAATGAGTTTCATCCGAGAAGGTTTCGGGCTGGCGTATGTGTTAGAAGCATTGGGCTTCTCGTCACTCTCGTATGAATGATAAGTTAATTGGGAGCGAGTTTAGATTAGAGGTGTTGCGGTATTTTGAAGTTGATCATTGTTATAGCTCCGTGTGGAATTGGAGGAAATGGTCCCATGCATGCAAGCATTTACTTTTGAAGTCTGGTTGGGTACGCCCAGCGTAAGCTGGACGTACGCCCAGCGTAAGGGAGCGATAATTTGCGGGTGGCAGGGTGATTACGCCCAGCGTACCAGGGAGGTACGCCCAACGTACTCTCAGAAACCCCAAACCCTATTTTAGGGTCAGCCACTATATAAGGAACATGTTGGTTCACCCCTTAGCCTCCTTATGCTCATCTTCAACCTCAGAGAAACTCTAGATCTCGTGTTCTCTCCATTATTGGGTGTGTTTGACCTTCGAAAACTCTTTTTCACAAAAGAAATGCTTGAAGGAGAAAAGAGAAGTTTCCAAAGAAGAAGAAGAACGTGTGGAGCTTAGATCTGAAGAGATACCATCCTTTGGAGCTTGTTTGAGGTATAAAGCTTCTTGCTTGACCTGCATATTGTATAGATCTATGTATTTTGAAGTTTTGTCACCATTCTTGTCCCAAAAGTCCTCACCTTGTTGCATATTTTGATTTTGTCAAGATTATCCGTCCTTTCAGACCTTTGGAGAGGTCTTGAGTGAGAAAAATGAGGTACCAAGGGCTGTAGTTGTTCCATGTGTGAGATATATAGGTCTTAATGGATTAAGACCTTGGATTAAGAGCTTAAGGACGTCCCAAGTGATAGAGTCTGAGACTTTATGAATTCTAATCATATTTGGCCTATGCATCTGAAGTTTGGGCTTAAGAGCTTAAGCCATTAGGAGGTTAAAAGGACTTATTGAGCATTGCAGTTACGCCCCGCATAAGCTCTGTGTACGCCCCACGTAGCGGGCCAAAGCCTCAATCCTCATCTGCGTTTCATTGCTGTACGCCCAGCGTACCAAGGAGGGTACGCCCAGTGTACTCCTCCTGTTGGACTTTCATTTTTGGGCTTTGAGTTTGGGCTGTTGATGGACAATTGGTTATTGGGCCAAGCCTGGGAATTTATGGATAGAGTATTTGGGGCCCAATTATTGTTATGGAGATTGGTTCTAGGCCCATTTGGTGAAGTGGGCCCAATTTGGTAAATTGGTCCAATGTTGGACTTTGTATGAGATTTGGACTCTGGTCTTGGCCTGATAAGTGGAAGTATGATTGACCTAATGCTTATTTTGTTATGATGGTTAGTTCGGGATTTGCGGTGAGTTGGTGGTCAAGAGTCTGCTTCTTCAGTTCAGAGTATCGGCATTCGCGAGGTGAGTTATCCTCACTATATCGACAGGGTCTAAGGCACCAAGGCCGGCCCTTTTATTGGATTGAGATTCAGATATGGTTGTTATCTTATTCCTTTGATATGTCTGCACCCTGGTAGCTACGATGGTATATGCTAGTGACCGGTTAGGTCGGCATCCTCGTTAGGGTAATGATATATTATGTGATATGCTTGATTGGTTTGTGGACTATGAACTGTTATATGATTGTATGTTATGTGCACATGGTTGTTTGGACTGGAGTTGGGTTGAGGTGGGTCCTGCTTTGTGCTGTAGGCCAAGATACCCAGGGTGGACCGGTTTGTTCCGAAGGCCCAACGAGCGGCTCGGATAGGTTGTACGCCCCACGAGGGCGGACCAGATGTGCCGAGGCTCGGAGAGTGGACCAGGCTGACTGAAGTCCCGATGCGGGTGGACCAATCATACTGTAGACTCACAGAGTGGACCAGGTGGGTTGAAGGCCCGGTGCGGGCGGGCCAACCACACTGCAGACTCGAAGGACATGACTAGACACGGAGGGTGGACTTAAGGCCAATACGGCGGAACAGTTGCACAGTAGACCCGATATGCGTGGCTGTTCTATGTTCTGTTATGTTATGTATGCTATTTATGTTATGGGCCGGAAGGCAATATGTTATGGGCCGGAAGGCAATATGTTTTGGACCAGAAGGTTATAGCCTGGAAGGGTGTATATGTGGTTGGTATTTTGGGGATATCTCACTAAGCTTTCGGGCTTACAGTTCTGGTTTAAATGTTTTTCAGGTTCTTCAGGAGACCGTGGCAAGGCAAAGGCGTGATCGTACCGCTCCTCGTGTTGATGTTTATGGCATGATTCTGGGAATAGTCTGATAATAAATTAATTGAAAACCTTTTGTAATAACGTTATTAAAATGGATTGTTTTTGAAAAGCTTAAATTGTGTTGAAATTTTTGGTCGTTACAAGTTGGTATCAGAGCCTTGGTTTGAGTGAATTGGAGGAACATTCGTGTGAATCCAGTCTCAAATCAAGGATCGTTTTCAAAAAGAGAATTTCAATTGGTTTTCAAATTAAGTAAAAAGAGGACGCGGAGGTACGATCAGCCGGAGCCAGTAAGTAACCCCAAAATACCATACATGAAAATTGTTTTCGAGCTTTGATAGAATAGCATGCTAGTACCAGGCTAGGGATCTTCAAGATTTCATGATAATGTTGCCTGTTTTATGATGCCTGCTAGTCTAGGGTTTCCCTTTGTATGAGATTTCCAGTGTTCCTCTAAGATTGAGGATCGAGCGCTTGCTATGTATATTTGTCACTAGGGCGTTGTGGTAGTAATTCATACAAATATGGGTAGGTGTGGAAGGTAGTATGGGCCCGTACTACTAAAAGCATACGACCCATACGCGTATCAGGGAAACCATGACCTCTAGGGTTGGGTTGAGAGTTGGTTCCCGGGATAGTGGGAAGTGTCTGAGGTTTTGTGGTTTATTTTCAGTATGGAGATTTCGAGGCATGCTGGGAGCGCATCCGGGTCAGGATCGGGTGAAGGAGACGGAGTTACAGACGGGTCAATACCGCCCGAGGTTATCGGTCAGATGAGTATGCGCGAGTTGGATGCGAGGATTCGTGAGATCCTGCATGATGATGTTGCCACATTGTTCCGGGCCGAGCTGCCGGAACTGTTTGGGTCGATCAAGACCGCCATGGTGGAGTATTTTGATGAGCGCTATGCGGCTCTCACTGTGACGGCTGCCACAGCGGCTACAACGGCTGTAGTAGAGGCAGGGGGAGGAGCTAGTATAGGTTTTCAGTATCGGGACTTCGATAATACGAACCCTCCCACCTTTGATGGAGTTCAGGATCTGATCGTTGCTATGAGATGGTTATCAGACGTGGAGGGGTGTTTCTTCACGTGTTCATGCCCTGCTGATCAGAGGGTGAGGTGTGCTCTGAACCTGTTAAGGCTCGGGGCAAAGGATTGGTAGAGATTGACCACGAGGTCATACTCGGATGCGCAGAGGGCTGCGGTTTCATGGGATCAGTTCAGAGAGATGTTCAGCACTCGTTATGTTCCGTAGGTCGAGAGGGAGAGGTTGGCTTAGGAGTTCCGTGAGCTGAAGCAGGATTCGGAGTCGCTGACGGAAATCACCAGGATGTTTACTAAGAGGGCGATGTTTTGCCTTGAGTTCGCTTCGGAGCAGGCTCAGATGTCCCGATATCTGAGTATGCTAAAGAGATACATCAGACAGTTTGTGTTCGTGCAGAGGTGCGAGACCTTGTTGGAGTTGCAGGAGGCCGCCAGGCGGCGTGAGTTAGAGATTCAGTTTCAGTTGCGTGAGCTGAGGCAAGCTCCGGTGCAGTCGCAGCCAGCGACGAAACGGTCTAAGACTGTTGATTCCAGGACGGGAGATCAGGGAATCTACATTTGTGGAAAGTGTGGGAGGGGTCACACCAGAGTTTGTCGGTCCGGTGGTGCATGCTGCAAATGCGGAAAGGAGGGGCACTATGCGAGGGGTTGTCGGCAGTCAGTGCCGGTTCGGGATTTGAGAATTTGTTATCATTGTCATCAGGTTGGGCACTTGAGGGTCAATTGCCCACAGCTTGTTGCAGGATCGGTGCAGGATCCAGAACCGGCCACTTTGAGGATCACAGGTGGAGGTCAGGGTGGAGCAGAGCCCTCAAGGGCTCAGGGTTGTGCTTTTCAGCTTTCAGCAGAGGAGGTCAGAGTAGTGTCGGATGCAGCTGCGGGTATGTTCCTTTCTTGATATCTTCTTATCTTGTGATTATTGTGGTGTGTTATTCTCTGTTGGTCGTGTTGTATGGGTATTTTTTTGTTTTGGTATCCGTTTTTCCTTGAGGGTTTGGTATGGTTATGGGTTAGTGTTTCTGGTTTTTGCTGGTTATCATTTGTGAGGGTTATTAGTGGATACGACATTGGTTTGAATGTCGGGTAGCATCTGCAGTCTGAGGAGTGGATAATTGAAGATTGGGTTCCTTTCGAGCGGGATGATCAGTGTGGAAATGTGTTTTTGCGAAGGTTGCTAGTGCTAGTCGGAATCAGTCCCTGTGTAAGTGTTGGGTTTTGTGCAAGGTTATTTTGGGAGGTCGGTGATAACGACCGGTGGTTGATAGTCAGTGCCTTAAGTGGGGGAGAATTGGAAATTCTCCAGATGATTGATAGCCTTGCGAGATTGTTTAACTTCTTGGGATTCGGCGGTATTTCTTTCAGCCGAGAGCAGGCTTGTATGGGTGAGTAGCAGGCGTGCGGGGAGGAATACCGACTTATGGCATTGATTGTGAAGGGCCTGGGATCAGCCTGGGATCGAGTATGTATGATGGAGATAGAGTTCGGAACCCCTAGAGGGCTAGAACAGTATGCATGGGAGGATTTCCCAGAGGGATAACTCAGAATGATATATGCTAGTTGAGCGGTCCGGATAGACTGAAGGCCGGTAGGCGTACCAATAAGGCCGAAGGCTCAAGGGACGGTCCAGCCAGACTGAAGGCCGTGGAGGGCGTCCCAGATTGGCTGAAGGTTTTGAGAGTGGTCCAGATTGAATGAAGACATGGTGAGGTGGTCCAGTCATGCTGAAGACTCTGCAGGTATTATCGGTTCAGTTCGAGGAAATGGGTTGGGTATGTTGTGATGTGTTAGCATTAGAAGGTTTGGCCCCGGTTATTGATTGTGATCAGTGGAGGTGGTGCATGGACTCGAGAGTCCTTACGAGCAGGTTCAGGACATGTATGTCGCATGGTTAGCGGTCAGGCTAAGGTAATGTAAATCCATGGAAGTGGAAGTGGCAGCACAGGGTTATGATGGGATTGGTCCAATTATGGTCATTGAGCAGCGAGATTACGGCAGTGGTATGGGAGCACATCCGGGTTGGATGGTTGCTGAGGTTCGGCAGGAATGCATGGATGGAATTTCGGAATTCCAGATAGACTTGTTTATGTGGTGAAAATGCATCCGGAAGGGTGTTTGGAAGTGTCAGCAATGTATCGGGGTTTTCCTAACCCGAGGACACTAGAGCCAGTTTGGTGCGATTATGTGATTGTGGTGGAGAACTCGTGGGAGTTGCTCTAGGGCTGAAGCTTGTGTCATCCTGTCAGCAAGAAAGATAAAGTTGGGTGTCGGATTTCGATGGTTGAGTCTTGGTTAGCCTGGTTCGGTGAATGCCAGACAGTGCATTGCAGGGACAGTTTCGGAGTAGAGTTGTGGCAGGCTTCGAGGACGAAGCATAATTTAAATGGGGGAGAATTGTAATACCCCGTTCTTTAAGTGTTTAATAATGAGTCCCTGAGATTTAAGAGGAAGGGTAATTATGGTCCTTTTACGAGAAATGAGTTTCATCCGAGAAGGTTTCGGGCTGGCGTATGTGTTAGAAGCATTGGGCTTCTCGTCACTCTCGTATGAATGATAAGTTTATTGGGAGTGGGTTTAGATTAGAGGAGTTGCGGTATTTTGAAGTTGATCATTGTTATAGCTCCGTGTGGAATTGGAGGAAATGGTCCCATGCATGCATGGAAAGCATGCAAGCATTTACTTTTGAAGTTTGGCTGGGTACGCCCAGCGTAAGGGAGCGATAAGTTGCGGGTGGCCGGGTGAGTATGCCCAGCGTACCAGGGAGGTACGCCCAGCGTACTCTCAGAAACCCCAAACCCTATTTTTGGGTCAGCCACTATATAAGGAACATGTTGGTTCACCCCTTAGCCTCCTTATGCTCATCTTCAACCTCAGAGAAACCCTAGATCTCGTGTTCTCTCCTTTATTGGGTGTGTTTGACCTTGGAAAACTCTTTTTCACAAAAGAAAGGTTTAAAGGAGAAAAGAGAAGTTGCCAAAGAAGAAGAAGAACGTGTGGAGCTTAGATCTGAAGAGATACCATCCTTTGGAGCTTGTTTGAGGTATAAAGCTTCTAGCTTGACCTTCATATTGTATAGATCTATGTATTTTGAAGTTTTGTCACCATTCTTGTCCCAAAAGTCCTCACCTTGTTGCATACTTCGATTTGGTCAAGATTATCTGTCCTTTCAGATCTTTGGAGAGGTCTTGAGTGAGAAAAATGAGGTCCTAAGGGCTGTAGTTGTTCCATGTGTGACATATATAGGTCTTAATGGATTAAGACCTTGGATTAAAAGCTTAAGGACATCCTAAGTGATAAAGTTTGAGACTTTATGAATTCTAATCATATTTGGCCTATGGATCTGAAGTTTGGGCTTAAGAGCTTAAGCCATTAGGTGGTTAAAAGGACTTATTGAGCATTGCAGTTACGCCTTGTGTAACCTCTGTGTACTCCCCGCGTAGCGGGCCAAAGCCCCGATCGTCATCTTCGTTTCATTGTTGTACGCCCAGCGTACCAAGGAAGGTACGCGTACTCCTCCTATTGGACTTTCATTTTTGGGCTATGAGTTTGGGCCGTTGATGGACAATTGGTTATTTGGCCAAGTCTGGGAAATTATGGATAGAGTATTTTGGGCCCAATTATTGTTATGGACATTGGTTCTAGACCCATTTGGTGAAGTGGGCCGAATTTGGTAAATTGGGCCAATGTTGGACTTTGTATGAGATTTGGACTTTGGTCTTGGCCCGATAAGTGGAAGTATGATTGACCTAATGCTTATTTTGTTATGATGGTTAGTTCGGGATTTGCGGAGAGTTGGTGGTTCGAGAGTCTGCTTCTTCAGTTCAGAGTATCGGCATTCGCGAGGTGAGTTATCCTCACTATATCGACAGGGTCTAAGGCACCAAGGCCGACCCTTTTATTGGATTGAGATTCGAATATGGTTGTTATGTTATTGCTTTGATATGTATGCACCCTGGTAGCTAGGATGGTATATGCTAGTGACCGGTTAGGTCGGTATCCTAGTTAGAGTAATGATATGTTATGTGATCTCCTTGATCGGTTTGTGGACTATGAACTGTTATATGATTGTATGTTATGTGCACATGGTTTTTTGGACTCGAGTTGTTCCGAAGGCCCAGCGAGCGGTCCGGATAGGCTGTAGGACCCACGAGGTCGGACCAGATGTGCCGAGGCTCGGAGAGTGGACCAGGCCGACTGAAGGCCCGATACGGGCGGACCAGTCATACTGTAGACTCAGAGAGTGGACCTGGTGGGTTGAAGGCCCGGTGCGGGCGGACCAACCACACTGCAGACTCGAAGGACATGACTAGACACAGAGGGTGGATTGAAGGCCGATACGGTGGACCAGTCGCACAGTAGACCCGATTTGCATGGCTGTTCTATGTTCTGTTATGTTATGTATGCTATTTATGTTATGGGCCGGAAGGCAATATGTTATGGGCCGGAAGACAATATATTTTTGACCGAAAGGTCGTAGCCTGGAAGGGTGTATATGTGGTTGGTATTTTGGGGATATGTCACTAAGCTTTCGAGCTTACAGTTGTGGTTTAAATGTTTTTCAGGTTCTTCAGGAGACCGTGGCAACGCGAAGGCATGATCGTACTGCTCCTCGTGTTTATGTTTATGGCATGATTCTGGGAATACTCTGATAATAAATGTATTGAAAACCTTTTTGTAATAACGTTATTAAAATGGATTGTTTTTGAAAAGTTTAAATTGTGTTGAAATTTTTGGTCGTTACAAACCGTTATCCTTTGCCAAGGATCGAAGATTTGTTCGATCAGATGCAGGGAGCATCCTGGTTTTCCAAGATTGATCTGAGATCTGGATATCATCAGATGAGGGTGCGCGAGGAAGATATCCAGAAGAGCGCATTCAGGACTCGTTATGGGCATTACGAGTTCGTGGTGATGCCATTCGGGCTCACCAATGCGCCTGCAGCATTCATGGATCTCATGAACAGGGTATGCAGACCGATACTGGATCGATCAGTGATTGTGTTCATTGACGACATTTTGGTGTATTCAAAGTCCAGGGAGCAACATGAGGAGCATTTGCGGGAGATCCTCAGCGCGCTGAGATCGGAGAGGCTTTACGCCAGATTCTCGAAGTGCGATTTTTGGTTACGAGAGGTGCAGTTTCTTGGTCACCTCGTTAACCAAGAGGGGATTTTGGTCGATCTGGCCAAGTTCGAGGCGGTAATGAGTTGGGAGGTGCCGAAAGCTCCTTCTGAGATCGGGATTTTTCTAGGGTTGGTCGGCTATCATCGGAGGTTCATTAGGAATGTCTCCAAGATTGTTGTTCCTCTCACCAGGTTGACCCGGAAGGGTGCGGCGGTGTTCAGTTGGGGCCTTGAGCATCAGGCATCATTTTAGACTCTTCGCCAAAGATTACGCGAAGCCCCGGTGTTGACTCTTCCAAAGGGGATGGAGGACTTCGTGGTGTATTGTGACGCATCGATATCTAGGTTGGGCGCGGTGTTAATGCAGAGGGGTATGTGATCGCATACGCATCGAGGCAGCTGAAGCCCCATGAGGCAAGATATCCCACCCACGATCTACAGCTGGGGGCTATGGTGTTCGCCATCAAGATTTGGCGCCATTAACTGCATCGAGGCAGTTTGAAGTATTTGATGGATCAGCAAAACTTGAACATGTGTCAGAGGAGATGGTTGGACGTGGTAAAGGATTATGATTTCGAGATCCTGTAGCACCTGGGCAAGGCTAATGTGGTGGCCGATGCCCTGAGTCGTAGAGCAAAGAGCGCCCCGATTCGGGATATTTGCATGAGATTGACAGTGATGACTCTGGTATTGGACACCATCATAGGGTCTCTGGCTGAGGCGGTGAGGCTGGAGAGCGGCTAGAGAGAGCGAGTTATCAGGCAGGTGATGAAGTTCGTGACCGATAGCAGAGGGATTATGACCTTCCAGGATCGGATTTGGGTACCGTTTGTTGGAGGAACGCGTACCATCTTGATGGAGGAATCACATAAATCGAGATTCTCGATCCATCCTAGAGCCACTAAGATGTTTCTAGCTCTTAAAAAGGAGTATTGGTGGCCCTGTATGAAGAGAGATGTAGCATGGTTTGTTGAGAGGTGCCTAACCTGTCGTAAGGTTATGGCCAAACATCAGAGACTGCATGGTAAGTTGCAGCCACTGGAAGTCCTAAAGTGGAAGTGGGAACAGTTATCCATGGATTTTATCACCACATTGCCGAGAACAGCGAGGGGTGTCGATGCAATTTGGGTGATAGTAGACCGTTTAACAAAGAGCTCTCACTTTCTCGCCATTAGTGAGAGTTCTTCTGCGGAGAAATGGCAGAGATATATGTGAGAGAGGTGGTATCGCGGCATGGGGTGCCGATCTCGATTGTGTCAGATCGAGATGTGCATTTTACTTCCAGATTTTGGAAGAAATTTCATGAAGAGTTGGGTACGAGGCTGCATTTTAGTACCGCATACCACCCACAGACTGACGGACAGAGCGAGTGGACGATTCAGACGCTCGAGGACATGCTCTGAGCATGTGTGTGGGATTTTGGCAGAAGTTGGGATGCGTATTTGACCTTAGCGGAGTTCTCCTAAAACAACAACCATCACTCGAGCATTGGTATGCCACCCTTTGAGTTGATGTATGGGAGGAGGTGTCGGACTCCCATTTGTTGGGGAGAGGTAGGGCAATGAGTGATGGGTAGCACGGAGATCGTGCTTCAGACGACAGAGCAGATACAACAGGCCAGGCAGAGGTTGTTGGCCGCTCAGAGTCGCCAGAAGAGTTATGCGGATAGGCAACGATCCGAGCTTGAGTTCCAGGTCGGTGATTATGTTCTTCTGAAGGTATCTCCTTGGAAAGGAGTAATTCGATTAAGGAAGAGGGGCAAGCTAGGGCCCCGGTATATTGGGCCATACAGAGTGATCGCAAGAGTGGGTAGAGTAGCATATCGCTTGGAGCTACCTGTGGAGTTGGAGCAGATTCATAATACCTTCCACGTGTCTCAGCTGAGGAAGTGTTTAGCTGAAGAGTCAGCGGTAGTGCCGTTAGAGGACATTCAGGTGGATGCAAGCCTAAACTACATGGAGAGACCATTTGCGATTATAGATCGGAAGATCAAGGTTCTGAGGAACAAGGAGGTGCCTCTGGTGCAGGTTCAATGGCAACATCGGAAAGGATCCGAGTCGACTTGGGAGCCAGAACGGGAGATGCATGAGCAGCATCCGGAGTTATTTCAGGGATAAGACTTCAAGGACGAAGTCTGATTCAAGTAGGGGAGAATTGTAACATCCGGAATTTCAGATACTGTATTTATTCTTTTAAAAATCAAGTTTTGTGGAAGGACTTGGCGAGTTGATGTGTAGACTCGCCGAGTAGAGACGCGAATCATTATCCGAGTGAACGGCTGGACTCGGCGAGTGGCCCCGAGGACTCGGCGAGTCCACGCTGTTTAATGAAACCCTAATTCCTCGGGTTTGGGGACTATTTAAAGGGCCTTATGGCCATCAATTGCGGCTACCAGATCCCAGAGAGAAACCGTAAGTGTGCTAGAGCGTTTGTGAGAGGGAAAGGATCCATTTATGGATCTTTGTTGGTGTTTTTGCAGATAGAAGAGGATCAAGACAAGAGGAGGCTGAAAAGGGTGATAAGCAAGTGATTCCAGAGCTCAGAGACTTCATTTTGAGGTATCCATTTGAACCCTTCTTCAGTTTATGATGTGATTCTTAGAGTTAAGGACTTTTAGCCCCATTAGAGGATGATTATATGGAGTGATTGGTCCCTTCTCGTGTTGGTGTTGTAGATCTGGACCCAAAGAGGTCGAGAGACCCTTTCCCCTTGAGCTTTATGAGCATTAATGGGGGTTATGAACTTAGGGTGTCACCTTAGAGGCCATATCTTCAAATAAGGCCTTTGAGCCTTTGCATGTGCATCAAGATGTTAGCTTTACGTGTTTATAATGCCTTGGAAAGCTGGATCTATGGTTTAGAGAAGCGGATCTAACCTCAAGAGGTCAATTCATCTTGAGCATGGCATGGACTCGCCGAGTCCATTAGTCGACTCGACGATTAGGATGAGGGTTTTCCCGATAATCACACAGTTGGTGACTCGCTGAGTTTGGGAAGTGACTCGGTGAGTCAGAGGGAATCTAGAGGACAGAGTGCACGATGGTACTTGCCGAGTCAGGAGCCGGACTCAGCAAGTTGGGTCAGGACATTTCACAGATTTTGATCAGTGATGATTTGCAGAGTTGAGGTTGACTTAGTGAGTCGAATGGGGACTAGAAGAGTGAAGAATCTGTGTGGACTCTCTGAGTCACAGTTGTACACTCGGTGAGTCTGGTCAAGGTTGACCGTTGACTTCGTTGACTTTTAGGGTTAGTCAATGTTTGGACCTTAGAGTCATCGGAAGGGTGGGATAGTCTTTTACCCTTCTTAGTGGATGTATTGAGAGGAAGAGATTAGCCTCTCCATGTGGGTTGTATTAATTAAGGTATTTATTTCATGTGAGTAGGCAGAGGCTAGACCAAAGTTACCGAGTCAGAAATTTACTGGGACATCCGAGGTGAGTCTTCTCACTATACTTTAACTTGAGTAGGTAAACAGAGTTATGTGATATAGTGTTATATATATATATATATATATATATATATATATATATATATATATATATATTGTTTGTTGCACTACATTCTTATATGTGATTTATGTTGTGCATGCTTGCAGAGTTAGAACCTGAGGGTTCACAGGGTTTGGGTGCACGGACCCACAGAGTTATAGCCTCAAGTGGCTAATATGTGTTATATGTGGTATTTTGGGGAACTCACTAAGCTTTGTGCTTACAGTGTTTTGTGTTATGTGTTTCAGATACTAGTGAGGATCGCAGGAAGGCGCCGGCTTGATCAGTGCACACATGGGATTTTTATGCTATGAGATCTTGGGATTGATATATGTTACAAATTGAGTTTTAAGCAATGATGTTTTTATGATTAACAATTGAATTATGTTTTTATAAAATGAGAAAAATTGTTTTGGAAATTTACGTCGTTACATGAGGTCGTGGCAGACATGACTTGGAATGATTTTGTGACGAGATTCATGGTGGAGTTCGAACCTTCTATTGAGGTGCATCAGTTGGCGAGGGTGTTTCAGGCCCTTTTCCAAATGATGGAGACTATAGCAAAGATCACTGCCAAGTTCCGGTAAAGGGCTTTCTTTGTTCTATAGTGTGTTGCGAATTGTAATATAAAGAAGATGAGGTTTCATAACATGCTCAGGGACGATATTCGAGAGTTTGTGAGCATGTTGAGTTATAAGCCTTTGGAGGTATGATTTCTAGATCTCGGGAACAGGAGACTCATTGGAGCTTCGGATGAAGCACAAGTTGAAGCAGGTTCAGACATTGATGGGTCCGTTTAAGAGGCACGAGACCTTTTATTTTAATTCTAGGGGCAAGCATGGTTAGTGTTGTTGTGGCAAATACGGAAAGCCACATGAAGGAGTTTGTCGAGGTGAGGGTTTGGGTTGTTTCAGGTGTGGTCATGCAGGACATTTTGGTAGGGATTTCTCTCGAGGAGCATTGATATGTTTTCATTGAAATCAGATGGGCCAAAAGAAGGTTGATTCCTAAGATTAACAGAAGGAGAAGTGGCGATACCGACACGAGCTACCTTGAGGATTGTTGATGGCCGACAGGGCAAGGTGGAGGCTCTGATGGTGAGAAGCAGGGCATTCCAGTTGACAGCCAAGGAGGCCCGAGCAACACTAGATGTGGTTACCAATATGTATCTCTTTTTACTCTTTGATGCTTTTTGTATTTACGTTTATGTTTTATGTGCTCATCCTTAGGGATGTTTTTAGTGAGTGGGTAATTGTCTCTTGTTCTTTTTGAATTAGTACTACCTGATGTTTTTAGCGAGTCGAGTACCAGGAGAAGTATCTAATTAAGCTACTCCAAATTCCTCTACGAGGGACTAAGGTTATTGTTGGCATGGACTACTTAAGCCTGCATTAAGTTATGATTGATTGTGATCGTCATCTTGTGAGAGTTCGAACCCCAAGTAGGGGAGAACAGACTATTGACGATGATAGCACTCAATGCATACCTACTTTTTGCTCAACTGCGTGGGTTAGGACATATCATCAATAGGGATGCAGTGGGTGATGTCCATATCGTTTGAGATTTTCTAAATGTGTTTCTCGAGCATTTTCCAGGTGTGCCTCCTGAGAGGGAGGTAGAAATCCGGATCAATTTGGTTCCAGGTGTGACTACTATAGCCAAGGCACCATATATTCTAGCATCATCGGAGACACATGATCTGTAGACAAGGGATTCATTGGTCCAAGCAGTTCACTGTGGAAAACACCAATCATGTTTCTTAGCAAGAAGGATCGTTCATACACGATGTGCATTGACTACCGGGACTAAAACAAGTTAACAGTGAAGAACCATTATCTACCTAAGCATCAGTGAATTATTTGACAAGATCCGTGGCGCATCTTTTTTTTCCAAGATTGATTTGAGATCAGGTTATCGAGGATCAGGGATGAATACAAGCGGAACACAACATTTAGAACTCGCTATGGTCACTACGAGTTTGTAGTCATGTCATCTGGGTTCACAAATGGTCCGACAACATTCATGGACCTCATAAACCAGGTGTGCAGACTGATGTTGGACCAGTCTTTGATTGTGTTTATTGATGACATCTTTGTCTATTCTAAGACCAGGGAACAATATGAGGAGCACCCATGGGAGGTTTTAGATACCTTGAGGATGGAGAGGATTTATACCAAGTTTACCAAATGTGATTCCTAGTTGCAAAAGATATATTTCTTGTGGAATATTGTCAACCTAAATGGTATATTGGTCGAAACGACCAAGATCGAGGCAGTGATGCAGTGGGACATTTCGAGGACAACATCTGAGGTCGAGAGTTCATTTTGGATTTCTCAAACATTGTTGTTGCATTGACACGGTTGACGAAGAAAAATGTTATTTTTTTGTGGGGGATCAGTCATAGCAACACATGAGGTATTAGTGACATCAACACCCAGTCTTGTGGTGAACTAAAGTAGATATTGATCGATGAATACTACACGCAGGAAGAAATGCGTACATCACGACATGTAAAAACCGATTCAACGCTCTTTCCACCCTTTGTACGAACTTTGTAACTCCAAAATACAAGAAGGTGGAGAGATACATATGGGGTGTTGTTCAATCCATCGAAGGATTGGTTACTGCCTCTCGACCATCTACCTATGACAATGCAAAATGATTAGCCTTCAATCTGACTAATCAAGAGATCCGAAGGGACACTATCATCCAAAGAGACAACCTCCCAAGATATGGAGAAAGCATGAGCAAGTCTTGACATGGGTACAAGGGGAACTTTAGGCAAACCCCGGGGAAGTGGCAAGCGATGGTTAAATCTTACGCAACCACAACTCCAACTCCATCAAAAAAAAAGCAACAACCACCACCCGAGGACAATATGTGTGAAAAATCCCAAAGTGCAATAAGTTCAATTTCAATCATAATGGAATTACATAGCCTACAACAAGTTTCGCAGGGTAGGTCACACTGACAAACGCTACAGAAAACCGAAAGTTGCGTTGGTAACAAGGATAAACCCGAGACGCCGAGCATGCTACGAGTATGCGGAAACCGGGAAATTTACGAAGGACTATCTCAGATGGAAGATTTCTAGGAGGGAATGCTAGAGGTAGGGCATTCATGATTGGTGTTAGAGACGTTATCCAGGACCCATGCATGGTAACTAATATGTGTAACAATCGTCTTCCGAGGTATAAACTTATTTAATTCTTAAATTTATTTTGGGCTATAATAGAATTGTTCTTGAGAGTGGGCCTTTTATTTTGGGTCGAGGTGTAAGCAACCCATAAGCCGTACATGGGGCGTAACCCCTTGTATGTTGGGCGTACTGCTTAAATGAAACGCGGGGAGGCTGAGCGTACGTGCAGCGTACCTTATGTTACGGCCAGCATACGCGACCAGGTGGCAAACCCTAATTTTAAGGGTTGAGACGTATTTAAACCCCATTCTAGCCTCCCATTTGGGCTCCTCACTTATCATTCACCCCTGAGAAATCCTAACTCGTCCTCTTTGCTCCTTGCTTGTGTGTGTTTGATCTTTGAGCTTATTTTTTTTGAAGAAGCAGAAAAAGAGAAATGGAAGAAGAAGAACATGAGTACCTTGAGCTCAAGGATCTAGGATTATTTCTTCATTTGTCATCCAAAAGAGGTATAAAGCACTGAACTTTCTTCTTCATATGCTAGATGTAGAGCTATGGAAGTTTAGGTACATTTTGCGTCCAAACGTTGGACCTTTATCATGGAAATCCGTTTTTGAGCTTGGGATATCCACCATTTGGGCTCAAAGCACATTTTAAGTAGTAAAGTTTTGATCTAGGAGCTTTGCATGTGGCCATGCAAGAGATCTAGCAATTTCTATGGAGTTAGGATATTAATTTTTGAGATTTGAGCCCTTATGAGTCATACAAGCCATCAAGTAAGCAACTTTACAGCTTAGGAAAGAGAATAAGTCGTGTATCTAAAATTATAGCTTCTGAATCGATGGACTAAGCTCTTAATAGAAAGTTAGCTTAGCAGGTCTGTACACTGGGCGTACGTGGAGTTACGCACGACGTACCAACCATCAGCCAATACAGTCAACGTACCTAGAGGTACGCCCCGCGTACCTGTACAGTTTGGGCTTCGAGCATTTAGGCCTCGGTGTGGGCTGTGCTTTGGACTTAGAGCCTTTTAGGCCCTAGGGGTCATCAGAAGTTAGTGATTATGGGAGAAGTGTGGCTGTGGGCCTACTGTAATGCCAATAATGAGATTTGGGCCCAATGTGGAAAATTGGGACATTAGTGGACTCTTAGTGGGCCATTAGGGGACTTAGAAGGAATTAAGGATTTGGGCCACGTTTGTGACATACACCATAGAAGGGGTAAAATTGTCATTTTACGCATAGAGGAATCCCTATTCTGATTTAGTATTCTATTTCCCATGATAGTTGGGAAGTAGCCGGAGAAGTAGTTAAGGAGTTCTCATTCAGGAGTTCAGCAGTCAGCATCACGAGGTGAGTTTCCTTCCAGTACGAACGAGTCTAAGGCCACAATGTGAGCCCGTTTAACTAGTAGTAGTTTCCGGACCTCGGTATGATGCAATAGTTAGACTGTTTGATGCCTTCGTAGCTCAGACAAGGTTTATGTGTTATGTGTTTCGGGATACGACCCAATGCAGTATGCAGTTTATGTGTTCATGCTAGTTGATATGTTTATACTATGCTATGTTATGCTAAGTCAGTTTCCAGACTTCGGTCTGATGCAGTTAGTTCTGGAATTCGGTCCGATGTAGGAGATAAGGTCCCAGTCAGTTCTGGACTTCGGTCTGATGCAGTTAGTCCTAGACTTCGGTCTGATGCAAAAGGCAAGGCCCTGGTTAGTTCCGGACTTTGGTCTGATGCGGTTTCCGAACTTCTGTCTGATGCAATGGGCAAGGCCCAGTACATGTTATACGTTATTATATGGTATGTGGTAGTTTGGGGGAGCTCACTAAGCCTTGTGCTTACAGTTTCAGTTTTGGTTTCAGGTGCTTCCACAAGTAAAGGGAAGAACTCGGGTTGATGGCATCGCACACACCACAACTTCAGTTTGTCCTGGGAGTTGATTTAGCTTTTCATAGATATGATTTGATACAGTGTTGATACAGTTTTCTCGTGATACTTTGTTATGCTTTTAAGATATTAACATATGGGTTTTATTTTATGATATTGACATGATGGTTTTAGTAATTATTAAACAAAAATTTTTGGGTCGTATTTCGGGATGTTACAAGCTGGTATCATAGCCTTGGTTTCAGGGATTCGGATACACTTTCGGGTGTGTCTGAACTCAAACTAAGGAAACGGTAAAGAATTTCAAAAGTAAAATGTTTTCAAAAAGGATTTTTGAAAAAGAACTTAGAAAGAAGAAGATTTTTTATAAAATGAAAAAGGGTGTGGTGCATGCGATCAGCCGAGCTCAAGTACTCCCAAGTTACCATACAAGTTATATTATCAGTATCTATTTCAGTTTCAGTAGAATAGCATGCTATAATAGGACTAAGGATCTAGGAGGATGCCTTATGTGCGTGCTAGACGTGTTTCAGCTTTATGTGAATTGCATGCTAGTTTTAAGTATACAGCAAAACGATAGCATGTTTAGGTTATGCTTGATAGTATGAGCTTAGCATTGTATGCTAGTGCCTTTTCTTGTTAAGAGTATAGAATTGCTTGAGTAGTCTCCTGTGTCTGAATGTTGCTTGCTTTGTGCTTTGTGGGACACTGAGTGATGGGAATTAGCAATTAGGTGAAGACGTCACATCACATGTGAACAAGGTTTAATAATCTCAGAGTGCTAGATTTGGCCCTATTGTGCAACTCTTGGCTGAGTCTAACCATTGTAGGGATGAGTCTTTTACTCGAAGGATTATCTGAGCCTCGCCACATGTGATGGTATTCAGGTGATGGCTATTTGGCATTACAAGGAGGCTTTCAGAAGCTGAGGATTGGATCGGGTAGAGTTAGAGATTACCCTAGGGCAAGCCTAGGATGGGAGTAGCAGAGATTATTAGCAGTAATAGTGACTTGGTGGAGTCAAGTAAATACTTGAGGAAAGTATGGATAGATGTGGAAGGTAGTATGGGCCCGTAATACTAAAAGCAGAGGATCCATACTCGAATCAAAGAAAGCTGAGATGAGACCAGGAAACTTGTGGTAGTAGTGATTTCTCGAGATATATCAGTGTTCCTGATGTTTATTATGTTGTGTTTCAGAATGATGGTATTACGCCCTAGACCAGTAGTCGGCAGTTCAGGTGCCAGAGGGGGATCAGGATCAGGCCCGGAGGCCGGGCAGTTGGATGAGCAGACTAGGGAGTTTCTCTCTTCAGAGATTACTCGCACCATACTTGAGCAAACTCCTGTGATATTCGGTTCGATCAAGGAGGGTATCTTAGAGTTGATGGACGAGAGGTTGAGCACTTTCTGTGCTAAGATGGCGGCCATGATGGGGCTGCGCATGCTTACTTTTAGTGAGTTACGGGCATGCGGAGCTCCAGATTATCATGGGGTGCGGGACCCAATAGCGAGTACTAGATGGTTTGCGGATATGGCCAACGCTTTCCGCACGAGCAGATGTCCCAAGGGGGACAAGGTCATATTGGCGTCCTGTCTTCTGAAGGACAGGGTACATGATTAGTGGGAGGAGGTTGGACATGCCATTGGAGATGATACAGCTTTGGATGCTATGACCTGGGATGATTTCACTACCAGGTTCAGAGCTGAGTTCTCACCGGTTATTGAGGTGCAGCATTTAGCCAAAGAGTTTTCGGATCTTACCCAGACTACAAAGACAATCGCAGAGATTATCGCCAAGTTCAGGGAAAGGGCCTTTCTTGTTGCTCGGTACACGGCTTATGAGGAAATGAAGAAGGCTCGTTATCATGAGATGTTGCGGAGTGGTATCTGCCAGTTTATGAGATGATCCAGCTGTAAAACGTTGGATGACATGATTTTTAGGGCGAGAGAGAGAGAGAGAGAGAAAGAGAGAGAGAGATTGACCTTGAGATGGAGAGAAAAAGGAAGCTGGAGGCGGCTTCAGGTCCAGGGAGTTCGGGCAAAAATCCCAAGGTTTCAGATCACAGATCCAGGATTCAGCAGAGCTACAGTTGGTGTAGCAAGTGTGGGAGATTGCACGATGGGGCGTGCAAGGCAGGGAGTTCCGGCTGCTACAAGTGCAGTCGGCCTGGGCATATGAGTAGAGATTGTACAGCCACTACTACCACCATTGCGCGAACATATCTGATTTGCTTTCAGTGCAATCAGAGGGGACATAGAAAGTCCCAATGTCCGACTTTAGCCACTGCAAGAAAGGTGTAAGCACCTACCGCCCCTGCTACTTTGAGGATTACAGACGGCCATCAGGGCTGGGGTGAGACGCTAGTGGCGAAGAGTAGGGCTTTTCAGCTGACAGCAGAGGAGGTGCGAGCGACTCCTGATGTGGTGATGGGTATGTATATTTTTCCTTATCTCTCCTTTTATTATTGATTGTTACTTATGGTTATATGTTTTATATAGGGTCACCCTCAGTGAACGGCATATCAGCTATAGTATTGTTCGATTCGGGGGCTATCCGATCGTTTGTTTCACTTGTGCTAAGCAAGAGGTTTAGTAGAACTCCGGGGGAGCTAGATTATCCGCTTGAGGTTGGGATAGAAGCCGAAAGGACCGTTAGGGTGGAAAGAGTACACAGAGGATGATCTCTACAGTTGTACGATGAGCAGTTTCCGGTGGACTTGGTTGCTATTCCTTTGCGAGGGAATAAAGTCATATTAGGCATGGATTGGCTGAGCCCCAATGGGGCGGTGATAGATTGTGAGCTGCAGTTGGTGAGGGTTCGCACTCCTAGTGGGGGAGAGTTAGTAATTCAGGGCGAGAGACCACAACGCGGACCAGTTTTGTGTTCAGCGGCGAGAGCAAGTCGCTATTTCCAACAGGGTTGTGTCGGGTATGTTGCCTATGTTATAGATGCTCGGGAGAAGGGCAGGATGACGGTTGATGATGTTCCGGTAGTGCAAGACTACCCGGATGTATTTTCAGAGGAATTTTCTGGAATACCTACCGAGAGGCAGGTCGAGTTTAGGATTGACCTGATCCCTGGTGCGGCTCCGATAGCCAAGGCACCGTATCGGTTGGCTCCCCCAAAGATGCAGGAGTTGTCTACGCAGCTGCAAGAGTTGCTAGACAAGGGTTTTATCAGGCCGAGCAGTTCGCCCTAGGGAGCACCGATTTTGTTTGTAAAGAAGAAGGAGGGGTCACACCGTATGTGTATAGATTACCGGGAGTTGAATAAGGTAACGGTGAAGAACCGTTACCCACGTCCGAGGATTGATGATTTGTTTGATCATCTGTAGGGAGCATCTTGGTTTTCCAAGATCGATTTACGCTCAGGTTATCACTAGATGTGAGTTATAGGCGAGGATGTGCAGAAGATTGCTTTCAGGACCAGGTATGGTCATTATGAGTTCGTAGTGATGCCTTTTGGGCTCACCAACGCTCCAGCCGCATTCATGGATCTCATGAACCGCGTGTGCATGTTGATGTTGTATCGGTTCTGTGATAGTATTCATAGATGATATCTTGGTGTATTCCAAGACTCAGGAGTAGCACGAGGAGCACCTGAGGGAGGTGTTAGAGATTTTGAGGAGGGAGAGACTTTTCACAAAGTTCTCCAAGTGCGAGTTCTGGTTGCACGAGGTGCAGTTCCGTGGACATCTCGTCAACCACAAGGGTATTTTGGTAGATTCAGCCAAGATAGAGGCCGTGATGCAGTGGGAAGTCCCGAGATCTCCATCTGAGATTAGGAGCTTCCTAGGTTTAGCAGGGTACTACAGGAGATTCGTTCAGGATTTCTCCAAGATAGTTCTACCGCTCACCCGAATGACTAAGAAGTCGGTGGTGTTTCGTTGGGGGCCTGAGCAGCATGAACCATTCGAGACCCTCAGGTAGAAATTGTGCGAGGCACCGATTCATACCCTGCTAGAGGGTGTAGAGGATTTTGTAGTCTACTGTGATGCTTCGATCATAGGTATGGGAGCAGTGTTAATGCAGTGAGGCCGTGTGATAGCTTACGCCTCGAGACAGTTGAAGCCTCACGAGGGTAACTACCCAACGCATGATTTAGAGTTGGGGGCCGTGGTGTTTGCCCTCAAGATACGGAGATATTACCTCTATGGGGTCCATTGTACCATTTACACGGATCAAAAGAGCTTGAGGTACCTCATGGATCAGCCGAATCTGATCATGAGGCAGAGGCAATGGTTAGATGTGCTAAAGGATTACGATTGTGAGATCCTTTATCACCCAGGAACGGCCAACGTAGTACCCAACCCCCTGAGCCGCAAGGCGGCAGCAGCCCTGAGCAGAGATATTTTTTTGAGGATGACAGTGATTACTCCATTGCTAGAGCAAATTAAAGAGGCACAGTCCGAGGGCCTCAAGGAGGAGAGGCAGAAGTGTGAGATGATCGTAGGCAGAGTAACTTCCTTTGACTATGATAGTCGAGGATTGTTGACCCTTCATGGGAGGGTCTGGGTACCATACTGGGGTAGCGTACAGCAAATGATGATCGACGAGGCTCATAAGTCTCGATTCTCCATCCATCTAGGGGCAACAAAGATGTATAGAGATCTTAGACCCGATTATTGGTGGCCCTGCATGAAGCGAGAGGTGGCATGATACGTGGAAAGGTGCCTGACTTGCAAGAAGGTTAAGGCGGAGCACCAGAGACCTCACGGTAAGATACAACCGTTAGACATTCCAGTGTGGAAATGGGAGGATATCACCATGGATTTCATAACTAAGCTTCCCAGGACCGCACGCGGAGTAGATGCGATTTGGGTTATAGTGGATTGGTTGACGAAAAGTGCTCATTTTATACCGATCCAGGAGAGCATATCGGCTGAGAAGCTAGCTGATATTTATGTACGGGAGGTTGTGGCATGGAATGGGGTGTCTGTCTCGATGGTGTCAGACCGAGATGTCCGTTTTACTTCCATATTTTTTAAGCAGTTTCATGACGAGATGGGTACTCGTCTCCATTTCAGCACCGCTTTCCACCCTCAGACGGACAGACAGTTGGGATATGTATCCTCTGTTAGCAGAACTTACGTATAACAACAGTTATTATGCGAGTATTGACCTCCCTACCTTCCAGATGCTCTATGGGAGGAAGTGTAGGACCCCGATCAAACTTGGAGTTTCAAGTAGGCGACATGGTCCTCCTGAAGGTATCACCCTGGAAGGGTGTCATCAGGTTTTGAAAGAGGGGCAAGCTGGACCCCAGGTTCATCGGTCCTTTTAGGGTTTTGGCCCGGGTGGGTCAGGTCGCTTATCGGTTGGATCTTCCGGCAGAGCTTAGCCAGATCCACAACACTTTCCATGTTTTCCAGTTGAGGAATTGTTTGGTGAACAAGTCAGCAGTTGTGCCCATAGAGGACATTCAGGTCGATGGCAGCCTGAATTATATTGAGAGATCAGTTGCGATTTTGGGCCGGAGGACAAAGTCCTTGAGGAACAAGGTAGTTCAGCTAGTGAAGGTGTAGTGGCAGCACTGGAAGGGTTCAGAGTGGACGTGGGAATCAGAGGACGAGATGCATGAGCATTATCCAGAATTGTTTCAGATTCAGTAGCGGCGGACTTCGAGGATGAAGTCTATTTCATGTTGGGGAGAACTGTAACGAGCGTCTTCCGAAGTATAAATTTATTTAGTTTTTAACTTCATTTTGGGCTATAATAGAATTGTTCTTGAGACTGGGCCTTTAATTTTGGGCCAAGGTGTAAGCAGCCCGTAAGCCGTACGCGGGGCAGAACCCCTTGTATGTTGGGCGTACTGCTTAAATGAAACGCGGGGAGGCTGGGCGTACGCGCAGTGTACCTTATGGTACGCCTAGCGTACGCGACCAGGTGGCAAACCCTAATTTTAAGGGTCGAGACATATTTAAACCCTATTATAGCCTCCTATTTGGCCTCCTCACTTATCATTCACCCCAAAGAGACGCCAGTTCGTCCCCTTTGCTCCTTGCTTGTGTGTGTTTGATCATTGAGCTTATTTTTGTGAAGAAGGAGAAGAAGAGAAGTGGAAGAAGAAGAACGTGAGTACCTTGAGCTGAAGGATCTGGGATTATTTCTTCATTTTTCATCCAAAAGAGGTATAAAGCACTAAACTTTCTTCTTCATATGTTAGATCTAGAGTTATGGAAGTTTTGGTACATTTTGGGTCCAAAGATTGGACCTTTATCATGGAAATTCGTTTTTGAGCTTCGGGTTTCCACCATTTGGGCTCAAAGCACCTTTTAAGCAGTAAAGTTTTGATCTTGGAGGTTTGCATGTGGCCATGCAAGAGATCTAGCCATTTCTATGGAGTTAGGACATTACTTTTTGAGATTTGAGCCCTTATGAGTCATTCAAGCCATCAAGTAAGCAACTTTATGGCTTAGGACAGAGAATAAGTCGTGGATCTAAAATTATAGCTTCTGAATCGATGGAATAAGCTCTTAATAGAAAGTTGGCTTAGCAAGTCTGTTCGCTGGGCGTACGTAGGGGTACGCACGGCGTACCAGCCATCAGCCAATACGCTCAACATACGTGGAGGTATGCCCTCATACCTGGACAAGTTGGGCTTCGAGCATTTGGGCCTCGGTGTGGGCTGTGCTTTGGACTTAGAGCCTTTTGGGTCGTAGAGGTCATCAGAAGTCAATGGTTATGTGCCAAGTATGGGTGTGGGCCTAGTGTAAGGCCCAATAATGAGATTTGGGCCCAATGTGGAAAATTGCACCATTAGTGGACTCTTAGTGGGCCATTGGGGGACTTACAAGGAATTAAGGATTTGTGCCATGTTTGTGACCCACACCATAGTAGGGGTAAAATGATCATTTTACCCATAGAGGAATCCCTATTCTGATTTAGTATTTTATTTCCCATGATAGCTCGGAAGCAGCCAGAGCAGTAGTCAGGGATTTTTCATTCAGGAGTTTAGTAGTCATCATCATAAGGTGAGTTTCCTTCCAGTAAGAACGGGTCTAAGGCCACAATGCCGGCCCATTTAACTAGTAGTAGTTTCTGGACCTCGGTCCGATGCTGTAGTTAGAATGTTTGATGCCTTTGTGGCTCAGATAGGGTTTATGTGTTATGTGTTCCGGGCTACGACCCGATGCAGTATGCAGTTTATGTGTTCATGCTAGTTGATATGTTTATGCTACGCTATGTTATGCTCAGTCAGTTTTCCAGACTTCGGTTCGACGCAGTTAGTTCCGTACTTCAATCCGATGCTGGGGACAAGGTCCCACTCAGTTCCGGACTTCGGTCCGATGCAGTTAGTCCCAGACTTCGGTCCGATGCAGAGGGCAAGGCCCTGGTTAGTTCCGGACATCGGTCCGATGCAGTAGGAAAGGCCCAGTATGTGTTATACGTTATTTTATGGTATGTGGTAGTTTGGGGGAACTCATTAAGCTTTGTGCTTACAGTTTTAGTTTTGGTTTTAGGTACTTCCGCAAGTAAAGGGAAGAGCTCGGGTTGATGGCATCACACACACCACAATTTCAGTTTATCCTGGGAGTTGATTTAGCTTTTCATAAATATAATTTGATACAGTCTTGATACAGTTTTATCGTGATACTTTGTTATGGTTTTGAGATATCGACGTATGGGTTTTATTTTATGATATTGACATGATGGTTTTAGTAATTATTAAACAAAAATTTTTGGATCGCATTTTGGGATGTTACAATACGTTTGTAGTTAAAAGTTTATATGCAACTACACTTTTCGATTCGGGTGCTAAGAAATTTTTTATTACCCCTAAGTCTGGGAAAATGTGAAGCCATAAGTCCAGAAAACTAGATGAACCCTACTTTGTAGAAATTTCTATTGGTGAATCCGACAGTACCCAATAAATCTTAGAAAACCCATATTAACTTTAAACAGTCACACCTTTCACATCAATATCATGCCCATGAGTATCTGAAGCTT
Organism: Lactuca saligna; assembly: GCF_052625555.1. Taxonomy (NCBI): domain Eukaryota; kingdom Viridiplantae; phylum Streptophyta; class Magnoliopsida; order Asterales; family Asteraceae; genus Lactuca; species Lactuca saligna. The sequence goes on along the minus strand of NC_136418.1, from coordinate 53,668,813 downwards.
CGATGTTATAACCCCTAACCGAGCTGAAATATTGTGCTATGAAAAACTCATACAACTTTCACTACCCAACGGAGAATCCCTGATTATCTATAGGAATAAACATGGAAAAAACCTTCATATCACCTCCTGTATGAAAGCACAGAAGTACCTTCATAAAATAAACTATGATTTCATAGCCCACATAGTAGATAAAAGGAGTGAGAAGAAAGAAACCAAGAACATAACCCAGGTATGTGATATCCATGATGTATTTCCATAGGATTTATCTGGATTACCACCAGTTTGAGAAATCAAATTTTGAATTGATTTGGCTGTAGGGGCAGCTACAGTAGTAAAATCTTCATAAGACCAAGTTTTTCAACTTGGGGAGGCCATGTACTATTTTTAAAGATGAAGGATGGATCCTTAATAATGTGCATCGATTATCGAGAGATGAACAATTTGACGATTCGGAATAGATACCCGCTTCCAAGAATCGACGACCTATTCGACCAGTTACAATGGTCTAGCTTCTACTCTAAAATTTGGCTTAAGGTCAAGATACCACCAACTTCAAGTACTGGAAGAAGATATTCTGAAGAAAGCATTCAGGACTTGCTATGGCTATTACAAATTCCTGGTTATGCCTTTTGGACTAACCAATGCTCTAGTAGTCTTCACGGACCTTATGAATTGTGTCTACAAACCATACTTGGACAAGTTCCTAATCATATATTGATATACTCACAAATAAGGAAGAAGATGGTTAATAAGGAAGAAGATGGTTAATATTTGGCAATTATCCTACAACTGCTATGAATACAAAAGGTGTATGCCAATTTCTGAAACTGAGAATTTTGGAATAGAGAAGTACATTTTCTAGGGCAAGTGGTCAGCGACCAGGGAATACACATAGAGCCCTCCACAATCAAAGGTATCGAAAATCGAAAGCACCTACAACGCCGACTAAGGTGCATCAATTCTTCGCATTGGTATGATACTACTAAAGGTTTATCGAGAATTTCTCCAAAATAGCTAAGCCAGTGATAATATTGATGCATAAAGACACAAAATTTAAGTAGGAAGAAAAACAGAAGTCTACATTTCGGAAATTGAGACAAGTGCTATGTAATGAGCCAATCCTATCATTTCGAGAAGGAATGGAGGCTTTCATTGTCTTCTACGATGCCTCACACCATGGATTAGGATGTGTACTAATGCAAAGAGACAACATCATTGCATATGCTTCATGTCATCTTAAAGTACATGTAAACAATTACACCACCCATGATTTAAAGTTGGGCTTTGTAATTTTTTCCTAAAAGGTTTGGCTACATTATCACTATGGTACCTAGTTTAGCAAATAGTCGGATCACAAGATCCTTTAACACATCTTTTATCTGAAGGAACTCAGCATGATACAATGAAGATGGTTAGAACTATTGTATAACCATCAATGTTAAATTTGTTACCACCCAGGCAAGGAAAATTTCGTACTAGATGCCCTGAGCAGAAAAGAGCAAGCCAAATGTCATGGAGTTAAGGCACTCAGATTGCCAATCTAGTCAAAGCTTCCATTTAAAATCAAAGAAGATCAACTAGAGGCTCTTAAAGAAGGAAATAGGGAAGAGGTGTTTTTGCGATGGATGGAGAAACAATTCGAGTATAGAGATGATGGAACACACTATTTGATGGACCAAATTTGGGTGCCAAAGTTTGGTTACATCAAAAGCCTGGTCTTCGATGAAGCTCATAATACAAGGTATTCAGTTTATTAGGGATCTGATAAAATGTACCTGGACTTGAAGAAAGAGTATTGGTAGACAACATGAAAGCAGAGATTGACACCTACACAAACAAATGCTTAACCTATGTTAAGGTCAAAGCGAAATATCACAAAACCTCGGCCTACGGACTAGGATTGCTACAAGAGCTCAACGATCTGCATAATGTCTTTCATGTATCAAACCTTACGAAATGTATCCCCAAGAATAGACTTATCATTCATATCACCGAAATGTAATTTGAAAAAAAAAACTTAATTTCGTCGAAAAACCAATCGAGATCATGGACCGAGAGGTTAAAAGACTTAATCAAAGCCACATTACAATAGTTAAAGTACGACGAAACACTAAGAGTCGGCCAAAATACATGTGGGAGCGCAAAGACCAAATGAAAAGCTGGTACCCTTAATTTTTTAAGAGCACCCTGATCAAAAGTTCATTTTGGCATGAAATTCCTCCATGGGGGGAGGATGTGACAACTAGAACAAATGTGTCACCACCCACTGATAGGAATAGTGACATACATAAATGTAATAGTATAATGTTGTAACAATTATGTTATGTTAATTGTCACACCCCAAAACAAAAAACGGCGGAAACGTTCTGGGGTGGAGGACGTCATGTACAGTATCACAACAATGTAAAGTAGTAAACAAGCAACAACATCATCCATTGCATTAATAATATAATTATTATACAAATGTGTTTTGTAAAATTTTGATAAACACTAAAGCATAAATCAAAATGAAAGATGGGTCTTCAACGAGCTCAATCTTCCCAAATCCTTGCATCTGTACCTGTCTATGATGACCTGAGGATACAAGTAATTTTGAAAGTGAGTATCAGCTTTGAAGCTGGTGAGATCATAAGTATTTTAGTATCTTAATTTGTATGAAAATACTTGTATGTATTTGAAATGTACGTATTTGTATGTATACGAATTGTAAGTATTAAAAATGTAAATGAACTGTATACATGAAAATGTTTGTAAAACAACTATAAACGTTTGAAAAGCCCTAGAAATCCCTATGATTCTTATTAATAACAAAAGGAGTCTTCTACCAAGACTTAACTGTTCTCAATGTAGTCTTCTACCAAGACCTAACTGCTCTAAATGTAGCCTTCTACCAAGGCATCTAGTGTCTGTACGTGTGTCTCTTGTAAGATTATGTATTTTCCCAGGTATGACTATCATTAACCAAAAATATAGTTTCTACATTTCCGTGCGTCGTGTGAATGTTCACGAAGTGAATGTAAGTGGGAAAGCGAAATAGTACTATGGTGTAGTGTCGAACTACCACCGTACCAATTTCCTTAAGTCTAAGGTAATCGTGTAAGTACTGTAGTATTTGATATAAATAACTACATCGGTACCGAACTGCCTTATTTGAGGGATAAGGTATAATCTGATGTCTAGATCACAGGCTAAACGCTCCCCTTTCAAAGGGATTTTGGGACCTACCCACGACCCCTTCATATCTGCAAGCCGTGAGCATCCACATTACTATGATCATATATACTCGATATAACTATCACAATTGCGTTGTGATTCATCAGTATAGTTAGATCCTGAAATGGGTCCATGCTATAGCACCTAGTGACATCTGTTCTATGTATATGTAAGTGTACTCGTGTAAGTGTGATCATGTAATTGTATCGTAAGGTACTGTAATGTTCTAGTTGTAGTGTACGTGCTCTCTATTTAGTAAGTATAGTAATGTACTGTAATGTTCTAGCAAGTATTGACTCATGAATGAACTGGCTCATTGTATGCTATCGCATTGTAGTAATAGCTCTAGTATCTTCCTAAACTACCCACATGGTAGTTTACTAGTAATCTAACTGGTACATATGGACATGGATGTATACCCTTGTTACCCAAGGGCATGGGATGAACTGGAAGGACCTTTATGACTATATATGTACCTGTGATATATAACTAATGTTTAAACGACCTTCGGACGAATACCCGATATCCCACCAGACCACATCTCAAGCGCGAAAAGGAAATAGAGTGGATAGCCTTCCTAAGTTTTTTAGATATTTCTTATATAACTATACTTATAGAGGCATGCAATTTATAATTTAAAAGCATAGAATAAGATTTTTAAAATCTTTGAACATAAATATTTTCTAAGAACAGATCGACTTGATGTCAATCTATAAAACAGTTTAGTATAAAGAAACATTTTTTTGAAACACAATTTTAAATAAGTTTGAAAAGTAATATACGGAGTAAAATGTATAGAGAAATAAGGAATTTTAAACACATGTAGTGTTTATGAAAGGCATTTGAAGAAGCTGTTTAGTAAAACGGCTAATGAGTAACCAATCATTTGAATGCTGCTTATTAATCACATCTGATTGATATAATAACTAGCATTATTATACTTGTATCCCCCCCCCCCCCATAAAACATTTAAAGACAGTTTAAAACATTGATTAAGGGGGTATGAACTCACCTGTAGTGAGTGGTTCTGGTGAAAACATTGGATCAGTTGCTAAGTATCAAGTGGTGGCTTGAGTACACATGCGAATCCTATTTAGCATATATTGGCGTATATATGAATATAATTAGTGTTATGAACGACTGAATAATGATTTTTGGGACCACCTTAGGGACTAGTAAACACTTATAATGAAGTGTTACAATCATATATGATTGTATGAGGGTTTATAAGGCTATACAAGAGGGTGTATGGCCAAAATACACACTATATGTGTGTGTGCAGCCAAGTGTGCTGCCAGCACATGTGTACGGCCCTGTGTGCTGCCAGATGGTGTGTGCTGCCATGTGTGTGGCCAGATGGTGTTTCTTGGTGTTCTTGGTGTTCTTGGTACCTTGTATGAAGATCTTCAAGGAGAATGGATGATACTTGAGAGGATTTTCCAGTTCTATGCTTGAAGAAGTGAAAGAAGTGTTCAAAAATGACTAAGTGTGGTATATATAGGTGGAGTGTGCGGTTGGGAAGGGTGTGAGGCCGCAAACACATGTGTGTGGCCGCACACTCCATGTGTTGGAGTGTTTGACCTCTTTTTGATTCCTAGACTTTGAGTTAACCCATTTCCACACTCCAACCTTGATTATAACACGTTTAGAACTCTCCAATAGACCGTAAATGGTACTACAAAATAGCAAAACGAGTCTATTATTGATAAGAAATGAAGAATGCAAGCTAGAAATTTTTGGGTTGTCACATTAATAAATACCAACAATTTCGTAACTACATACTCATAAATATGCTGCTAATAAGGCAATACAACCAACAATTAGGAGCATAGAAAGTCGTAACACCATATGAATTGGATAACATACTTGGAAAATACACGTCGACGCAAATCCAAAAATATAAAATTTGAAAAAATATGAATTCGTGTGGAAGAGATATGATATTTATAAAATATAAAAATCAACCACACATAAAAAGTTGCAACGTAAAAAGTTACCAAGAGAATGGTTGACTTTTACCTAAAATCACCAAAAGGTGAATCGTAGTACTCCTTGAGATAAGAATATTAAGATAAAGAATGCCAAAAAGGAAAATTGTATGAGAGAGTTACGATTTTTGTAAAATCATTCTAGGTATAAAAATATAGGCTAAAGATAAAAGTTAGAATAAGCCAAAAAACCTAAATAAAAGTTGTAGGACATGTCGAGACATTTGTGTGGGGATAAGAAACATCGAAAATGGAACACATACGGGGGATACGAAATTTAGAAAACCATTTTACAGCATAGAAACACATCCATGTGTCACAAGCGGGGCATGTTCTGACGCCTTAATTTTTCAGGATATGGATGGTGTGGCCAATGAGAGGATGACACATGGCAACTCTTTGATGAAGCCACACGCACACATACGTCGCCCAACATGTGCCTCAAAACCTTTGCATACCTCAGTCTCCCGTTCCCTCTAGAATTTTGAGCCTTCTTACCTCTAGAGCGGTTCCCAGGGTCCCAAAGACTCGACAACATGCCCCGAATTTTTTGGTATTATATTTGATGAGTTACAATGCTTCAAAGATGAGATATCAAAACTGAAATATTTAACCTTTTAGCAAGAAATTTAAACTTTTGTATTCTGTGAAATTATTTAAGCACTAATATCTCATTCGTTTCAAGTCGGATTGATATGCGGTTTTTTCCAAAGTATAACTCAGAGTTTATAGATGATTTTAGACTATAATTTTGTTTATTTTGGTATTATATTCAATGAGTTACAATCCTTCAAAGATGAGATATCAAAGCTAAAATATTTAAGATTTTCAGCTAGAAATTTATACTTTTGTAGTTTGTGAAATTCTTTAAACAAGCATATATCTCATTCGTTTCTAGATGATTCTAGACTATAATTTTGTTGTTTTTGGTGTTATATTTAATGAGTTACCATCCTTCAAACAAATGTTATAAAGTATAAATAATCAAAGTTTGACTGGTCTAATTGGCACAATAAACGAAAATGTATTTTTTTATGAGTTGTACCATATCAAACCCAAAAAACTATTCATTTTAAGTAGTTTTAACGTATAAACCCAACAACATGTTCATTTTAATGAGTTGTATCAAACCCAAAAACGCGTTTTAACAAGTTGTACCATAAGCATATAAAATTGTACCGGTCTAAACGAGCACAAGAACCTAAAAACCCGCACCTGGACCCGGACATAAACATCAACCTAGCAAGTCTCCTTCGGTCCGGTCCATGGTCCACAATATTCTCCGAAACTGTTCTGGTCCAACAACCGGTCCGGTCCTAATGCTTACCCCTAGCTGAAACACCTACCTACAGTTTCTAGCTACAATGTTGATGGTCGAGTCACAACATGCATAACATATTAAACTTTGGCGACGTCCGATGAAGCATCGTCTCGGGGAGTTCAAACATCATAAGCTCGATTATAGTAACTCATTTTAACATTGTTCAGCCTTAACTAACATAACTACTTAAAAGGGAAAACCTAAGAAGTAGTCACATTGTACACAAACTCAAGGAATTTAGTTGGAGAAAATAATCGTATACATAAAATAGTATACCGTAAAAAACTATAATAAACATTTTAAAATGTATAAAAAACTGTGAACTCACCAATGTTATCTTGGCCTTTCAAAACTACATGTATTCTTAGGAGAATTAGTACCATATACGGCAAGAGTTTTGGGAAAATCATCAAGAGTGAAGTTGGAAGCATTTGCTATCTGATTATTTACTTTGTATTCGTATTTTATTGGTATCTAAGGCAATTGTGTAACCCCAATTACAAAATCAATAAAAAGTAATATTTTATGATATAACTATGTGTGTTGTTCAATATAATCAATAATTGTGTAACAAGTCCCAAAATGTTGAATGGCCTAACATCTCCGCTGCCGACCGTGGTGTGATAGTGGGCCTCTTTGTTTGATCCGTAGTTGTCTGAAACTGTACATGCTTGTGCTTCTTCCGAAGCTACAACTCAATCTATCGCTCACAGGCTCTATCAGTCATATCCTTTAAGGTCCTACAAGTCAAAATGCTAAGGAACTCTCAAATCTCATCTCTCATCGTGTCGTGATATCTCGTCTTCTTCCTCTCCTCTTCCGCAACATATTGCGAATCCAACAAAGCCCTCTCCGCGAACATGATAGTAATCTCTACCACTAACTCCTTCATCTTGAGAAGTTCCAAAAACTCCATCTCCAACTAATGCACCTCAATAGCAGGTGGAAACTCTGATTTGAACCTAGAAATAGAATCAAGTTAGGTTATAGCCTCAATTGCATCCACTACTAAGGTATAGCTAACCTCCTCCTACCGATCGTGACCCCTATCCTTCAGAAGGCAAGATGGAAATCTCATTCTGGACCTCTTAGTTAAGAACTTTGGGGCTACACAAGCCTTGAACTTTGGGGAGTTTTCCTTGTTTGTAATCCACCATATACTAGATATAAGGTCCTTATTTGTGAAGAACTTTGGCGCTCCACAAGCCTTGAATTTCCGAAAGGTGATAGTCCATGCCCCAAACTGACCAGCTCCAATATCTGCACGAAAGTCCCCTAAACGCTCATCCAACAACTCTATAATCCCTTACTTGATGGTACCAAAAATAACAAGAGTCACATCCAAGATACTGCAAGTGATATTTGACGTAAGAAACTATCATATAACTGTAATTGAATCAGCATCAAGACCCGAATCGCAACAAGATCCAGAACCTCGGGTAAACACTACCATACATAAAGGAAACAATGAAAAAGAATAGGACATACCCAAAAAAGTCCTCACACCACAAGCTCCTTAGAATCTGTGTGACTCTCCTTTATTTGAGTCTGGATCCTATGATTCCAATAGTATGGGTCCCAATACTACATTAAACACCTATCCATACTTTCCTCAAGAATCATCCCAAAATATTCTAAGTTACTTCACTATGGAGACTCTCATGACCCCTATGCTAAAAAACACAGATATCATCCTACAACACTCCCCAGGATCACCTAGGAATATTTATCTTACTTGCTTCTACATTACTAGGACCTCTACCAACACTTTTGGTTGCCTTATGCATGAAAATTATTCACAATACTAGATCAAATAGACAATCAAACTAATGATTCTATCCTAATAAAACAACCAAACGAGGGACAAGAAATCCAAATAAATCAATCATTCTAAGTCTATATAATCTAAACCGTGTATAATTCTAAAACATACACTTAACAATTAACATTGCCAATCTAGACTCCAAATAGCACACACCATTCATTTCCCCTAGGCTATAAGGCATCACAAATATCATGCAATTCTAGAAGGTATCCTTATCCCTATTCTAGCATGCAAATCACATAATAGCATAGTACAACATAATACTCATGTATTGGTATTTTTGGAATCACTTACTTGAGCCCGACTAATTGCACTCATCTCACCCCTTTGTTGGTAATAATATTTTTAGAAAATTCTGTTTTTTATTATACAAGATTTATAAATTCCTCAGTTTGAGTTCATACATATCCGAGAGTGTGCCTGAATCACTCAAACCAAGGCTTTAATACCATCTTGTAGCATCCCAAAACTACTAGTAAAAATTTCATTTTCAAAACACTTAGATGATACAACAATTTGTTCCAAAAGAAACCAATGTATAAATATTCCAAACATGAGATTAAATCAAACAAATAATGTGGAAGAAAAATCCAGGAGATGTTGTGCGATCATGTCGGGCTCTTCCTTTTGGAACCATAAATACCTGAAACATTTAAACCACAAAACTGTAAGCACAAAGCTTAGTAAGTTACCAAAAATACCACCTACCATACATAACATCGGCCCTCGCCTAAAAAAAAGGTACCCACCCAACATTACAGGCCCTGCCCAACATAACGGGCCATGTTCAACGTACATGCAAGAGTCACAAAGATAGTTAGCATCCTACGTAGTATAGTGAGAAAACTCGCCTCTCACTCAAATAGGATCAACTATTACTTGAACTAATCAAGGAACCAGTGCTACAACCCACCTATTTAAATATTCATCATTAGTCCTTAGTCTACCCTCCACACTAGCCATTTGACCAAAAGTCTACCAGGTCAAAAGTCAATAGTCAATGTCACCCCAAAACGATCTCCACGTCGTCACCACCCATTGGCCATGTCGTCAAACATTTCAACAAATAAGTCACGACCAGGCTAGCCACCACATTGTGGGAAGCATGCCACCATCACATAGCAACTGGGCAGAAACAACTTAATGGATTACACTCTTATCCCTTTACTCTAAGATCAATAAAGCTCAAGTATGAACCTCCTTAAGGTGTTGATGGATAAAGTTTCCAACTTTATCCATTAATACACTCGAATAAGTCAAGATCTTTAATCCTAAGCTCTTAATGGTTGCACCAATTTCATAGACACCACACTAAGTCATGCAAGACCACATTCCAACCAACACCATGCTCTAAAATCTAGATAATGCACTCAAATTCTCTAGAGTTCACCCAAACTCCAAAGACAAGACTATTAGGATTGAAAATCTCGTAAAATGACATAATACAAGATCTAAAGATACAATCAACAAGGTTGAGGATTTATACCTCCACAAGGTCAAAAATAAGACAAAGATGCTACATCCAAGCCAAAACCAAGCTCCAAAACCACAAGATGTACTCGTTCTTCAAGCTTCATAAAATGGCTTCACACTCTTAAAAGACACACAACAAGGTTAGTGTTTGGGTGGGGATTGTTTTTAAACGATGGTGGCTACCAAATGAGGCAACCCTAGGAGTTAGTGCCTTTAAATAAGGCACAAATCCTGAAATCTAGGATTTTGAAGTTTAGTCGCCGCCACGTCGTGGAGGTTCACAAATGCATTTTTTCTTGAATCGGGTAGCCAAGTTGTGGTGACTCCATCACCACGTCATGACCTAGACAAAATCCCACAACTTAATAAATGTAATTAAATTCAGTAGAACCATACTAGGAAACGGTTGTTACACCCCTAGTTTTTAGCCTAATAATATCTAAAAATTTATAAATTAGTCTATTACTTAAGGATAATTACTATAATGGCTGCCTGGATTTTCAAAACATATACAATTTAAGATTAAAGTATTGAAGAAAATCACATGAAAGAAATCAAACTGGATAAAAAAAAATTAATGCATCTAGAATCACTCCTAAAACCATGTTACTTCCTATAGTCTTAACTTCAAATGGAATCTCACCAATCACATGTCCTCCACTCATTGCAAACACTCCGTCACTCACCTTTAGGGATCTTTCCCATTGCTTGCGTACTTGAAGCCTCATCAGTAGTCATCTCGTTTGAGTTCTTTTTCTCCAGTTGTGTTTGTGAGTTATGAGAAGGGATCTAATTAATATAAAGATATTGCTTTTAGCTTATAGTTTTACTTGTTTACCAGCCACATTAATACCAAATTAATATATACTCCCTCCGACCCAAAATTATAGTTCATCTTTCCTTTTTGGTTTGTCCCAAAATAATAGTCCACTTCTAAAAATAAATAACATTTTTACCAAAATAACCCCCTCATTATTACTTAACCAAGTAAGCATTTAATGGAACATTAAATGCAAAGTAAGGACAAAACTGTCATTTTATTAAATAAAGTTAGTGGTACTTAATGTTTTTCTTAATCTGTTTTTTTTTTTTTGTCTATGGACAATAATATTGGGACGGAGGGAGTATATATATATATATATATATATATATATATATATATATATATATATATATATATATATATATATATATATATATATATATATATATATATATATATGTTAAAGAAGTCCATCCTTAGGAAGAGTAAAGTTCCTTTCATTTTGGCATAATTGGTCCGATACTTATTTATGAATGTTGACTATTTTCTTGGTTTTTTTACAAGGGATCCTTTTACGCCGTTATCTAGATTGGAGGTGGACATGTGTTGTTTCTATCATCGATTCATCACCTTCTATGTCAATCACATTTGAATAAGGGTTATTCTTCTTCACCGTTTTTGTTAGCCACCTTATTTTTCTCTCTCTGTTTACCACCAATGTCTACTTCTTCTTGGATTCCACCGCCAATGAGATTAGGATTCCTACTGGAGAAGCTCATTGTTTGTTTCGCTTTTCTTCTACGACCTCCTTCTTCTACCATCAATCTAATCGTACATCATCAGCTACCTTGTGCCACCATCAAAGCCCTCTAAATAAATACCTAGCCCTATCATATTCTTACAAGGTCTTTGAGAAGTTGTGTCACACGGAGATGCTTTTCTTCTCATCTTTGTCTTCTAGGTTTGGGTTTCTCAATCATCGATTCCTATGATTTTTCTTCTTTTATGTTCTTCGATTTATGAATCCATAGGCTAAAATTTTTTAGGTTCCAGTTTTGATTGTTATTGATGTTTTTGGTTTTACTTTTCTAATTTACTAACATTACAAGATACTTATTTTGTAGTATGATATCGCCGACATCTGACCGTCTTATTTCGATTTGAAGGTAATATTTAATGATTGTTTTTAGCAACTTTTGTTTGATCTGAAGCTTTTGTTTCACATTTGGGATTAACTGTGGTTTCCAACTTCTCTAAAATTCGACAGAATATCAATACATTGCTTAATTTTGAATGGTTCTACCACTTCCGATCTGCTCCACATCCGTCCAATTACCCTTCTGAGTTTCTTCATTTTTTCCAAGAACACAGACCATTGAAATTGAAAACACCAATAAATTCGCCTCGCGTTTTGCAGATGAAGTTACGTCAATTTCAATTGTTGTTTGTTTTATTATTTTCTCAATTTCACTTTTTTATTTGAAAAAAACCACCTTTGAAGTCCTAATCCGTACAGAGGAACATCAGTTTTAACCAAATTGTACTCTATATGTACAGTTTTTTGGCGTCCGATGACTCAGATAGCTATCGTTCCCAAAATAAATCCTTAGACTTACAACTTAATCATCCAAGTTATTCTTCCAGTGTAGTCAACTTGTCAATTTTGTTCCAAATTGGGAATAATCCAAAACAATTTTTTACCATAGCTTTAATTCAGAAATTGATGCTTCTATTATGTGATACTATTGTTGGATTAGATGTCTAAACCCATAACCATTATTGGTATGTACTCGACCCGAGAGTAGCATGGTCCATTTGGGTTGCATATCATCAGGACAACTTGTTAGGATGGACTTTTGAGAGAAGGTTATATATTATTTATTAATGTATTATAAGTTCTAATATATTAATATGAAATCATATGTTTTAATTAGATTGATCAAGAAATAATTTTTAGTTAATTTGGTGATCAAAAAGAGACTAATTAAATCTAAGAGGACTAATTATGGTAATTAGTTATATTTCTATGTGTTGGGCTTATGATCCATGTTGGACGAAGTTTATGTACGGATACATAAAGAGTTGGGCTACATGAACCATGGATCATAAAAACCCATGGATATGGATTTGGGTTATATCCATGACCCTTGAAATCCTACATATAAATATATTGTTAATTGCCTAAAAATGCCACTTGAAGTTTTTGGAGTCCATGGAGGTGTTTTTGGTGCATGGACATTCTCTCTCAAGCTTCATCCTTGTCCATGATGTGTTGTGACTTCATTTGAGGCTTCCACACTATTGGGGCTAAGCTCTTAAGGCTAAATACATCAAGACTTCAAGCTACATAAAAGGTATGTCACCCTAACTAGTATTTTATATGGTTTATGGCAAATGCATGCTAGTTATAGTTTTATGCCTTGGAAACACCTTTGCATGTATAATTAGTGAGAACATAGATCCAAGGCATTTAGGGTTGTATGTGTACCATATGATGTTGTAGTATACAAAACTCATTAGTGGTATCAAAGCCAAGGCTTGTGTTCAAGTTATACTTGCTGGAATGGCTGAAAATCGAATTTTTTTATGATTGGAAAGGGGACTCAACAAGTCCATGTACAAACTCATCCAACTCGTCGAGTTTGTTCTTGCACTCGGCGAGTTGGAGCCCCTGACATCATATCTTCGAGTTTTAAGGCTGGAATAGGACTAGAATCATTATCGTAAGCTGTTTTTGAACCTATAAACCTGCTTTTGATGTGGTAATATTCATTCTAATCCAATTCAATAGATAATCGTCAATATATTGATGTTTTGTATTAGTTTAATGTTTAGGCTAATTACATGAAAATTGTTTGATTTGAATTATCTTGTTCTTATGAGTTAGTTTAGATTAATAGAAAATTTATGTGATAATTTGTTTTCGATCCAAATAGATGTAAAAGTTGTTCATAATATGTGTTTTTGTAACTTGTCCTCAAGTTATATGAAAAGTCACATTTATGATTTTTTAAAACTCATAAAATCTCCATAAGTTATAAATATGAAGAGTCTCATTTTTTAAATGTTTTAAAGTCCTCCATAACTTGTCCTCAAGTTATGGAACTTGAAGAGTTTTTTCATTAAAACTACTTTAAACTCATAAGTTATGGAAACCAAGAGTTTTTGAATTGTTCAAAACATGCCCTCAAGTTTTGGAATTTGTAAAGTTTCCCCCATGAATACTTTAATTCCAAGTTAAACCCTTAGAATTTTAAAAGTTAAAATTTAACCCTTATACTATTATAATATTAATAGTTAATAGTTATATATATATATATATATATATATATATATATATATATATATATATATATATATGTATAAGAACAAAGTCAGTCTTACCGTTAGTGGGTCTCATTCATGAAGCCTGTCTATAAGGGGGTATAAGGTTACTGCCTATAAAATTGCAGTTTAGTGGGTGTCCACTCTCACCCACCGCTTCCTTGACTGGTTGAGGGTCGTTAGCCGAACGGGTAGGACAAAACTCTAATTCTTCTTTCATTCAATACATGGAAAACCATGTATTGAATTCCCAAACTATACCTATTATAGTTTGTATGTATGTTATGAGTTGATCTGAAAAACTATGTAATTATGCTTGTATGTTGAAAGCATCCCTTATGCTCAACGTGTTACAAAAAGGATAAAATATCTATAAATATTTTAGAAAATATGAAAAACATAAGGTTGTATGAATTGGCTTAGTTTTGTGTCGAAGTCCTTTTTATATAATTTCATAAAATCATACGTGTTTGGCTTGTATTATCCCCCTGAAAACATTAAAATCATAAAAGTACAGGGGTATGAACTCACTATTAGTTGCGTGAAAGTGTCGGGCAACGAAACTGAAAATGAAGACCCTTGAGTTGTTGTACGTGAGACTTAACGAAATCCTAACAACAATTACGTACATATATGCATTTCATTAGCGAAACCATTATTTATAGTGTTGGAAAAACACTTGCTTTTGATTTAGTAATGTTACCGAGACTCGATTGAAGTGGAAAGGTAGGTTTGCAGTCAAGATTCACGATGTACGGTTGATTACGGTTGTGAAAGAGATTACGATGGTAAACTGTTCTCAGCCGTGAACAGTTTGCAGTCTTTGCAGGTTTTATGGCCGTGAACTGCTCACGGCCGTGAACTGTTCCAACTCATAAAAGAAGATTCAGTTATATAACTTAAATGATTTTCCAAACCATAAGAATTTGACGGAACTAAATAAAATTCAAAATTATTTAATGGGATCTGGTCTAATGTTGATGGAGAAAGGTTTGGGTTGTCACCTCATCCCCCTGATAGAAGGAATTTCATCCCGAAATTCAATCACAAAATACAAATTATTGACTCGAAAAAAGATGCGGGTATTTTTGTTTCATCTGATCTTTAGGCTCCCAAGTGAATTCAGGTCCTCGCTTGACATTCTAGCGGACCTTCGCTATCGGTATGTGACTTTGTTTGATTCTTTTGACTTCTCGATCCATAATTTCGACTGGTTCTTCCACAGAAATATGTTTCTCATTGATCTCAATATATCAAGAGGGATCATAAGTATTTCATTGGATAGACACTTTTTGAGGTTCGACATATGGATGATAGAATGAATGTCGCTATGCTCTTGGGATAAACGACGTTTGTAAACTACAGGACCATTCCTAGCGAGGATCTCGAATGGTCCTATGTACATCGTATTCAACTTTCCACATTTTCCAAGGCATATCTTGCCCTTTCTAGGGTGGGACCTTCAAAATAATATGGTCACCAACGTGGAACTCTAAAGGTTCTCATCTCTTATCGGCATAGCTCTTTTGTATATCTCTTGAAGCTTTTAGCTGTTGCAAATTTGCACGATCTTTACTGTAGTTCCTTGGATGATTTATGGGCCTGTGAAAGTGCTATCGGGAGCTTGTCCTTTTGGCTAGCTGCATGTCATCCACCTCAACCCAACATGGAGGGGATCTGCACTTACAACCATAGAGGGCTTCAAACGGTGCAACCTTGATGCTAGTATGATAGCGGTAGTTTTAGGAGAATTCAACCAAGGGAAATTGGGTGTCCTACAACTTACCGAAGTCCTTAACACATGTTATCGGCATGTCTTCTTGGGTTTGAGTGGTTCTCTCACTCTGCCAGTCGGTTTGTGGATGGTAAGTTGTGCTCATATCCAGTTTAGTTCCAAGAGCCTTCTACAGTGACTGCCAAAATCTCAAGGTGAATCTGCTATCCCGATCGGAGATAATAGACAAGGGCACACTATGCAGACAGACTACCTCTTGAATATGGATTTGTGTTAGTCTCTATGCTTAAACTTGAACCACTCGATGAGTGGTAGTTCTGGAAGGTTTGCTTGGTATACTTGGGAAAGATTTCGGACGGTAATATACTTCTCATATAAGTATTTCAGGGTCTATAATATGAGAGAGACGATTTAGAGATCTGTATCGGGATGTCGTTACGAGTGATGACGGTTTCGATAATCGGTCGGTTAAGGTGGTGGGTTTTCGTAACACACGAACTTAGTATGGTGAGGACCATACCAATCCCTGTCGAATGACTATGCCTTACCCTTTATCGAAACAAGTGTTAGGTCGATTTGAAAGAAACGTCTATTATAACAATGGTGTATCCCAAGTGTGCTCGACAATGTATTATTTGTACGCTTTCTAGTGCTTTCTCGATATTACCACTGCGACAAATCGTACAGCAAAAAGCAAGTAGTTGAAGTGAAAATGTTTTGATAGGTAGTGACGATACTTTATATTATGCTCCTTCTCAGAACTTCTATCATCGCTTGGCATATATAAGTTATGTATAACTAAGATGAATGAGACGGTCGACTGAGTTACTCTGACCAAAATCCACAACCACACAAGGAGCAGGAATTAAGGTGGAATCACTCACTCTAATTCTGCAAAATCTTAGCTATGATTAACCCTAATGTACATACTAAGCCATCATAGCTCACCTATGCTGATCTTCAATTCTCTCATGAATGTCGTGACTTGTTCGAACAAGTGAGTTACTTATAACTACTTTTTAATTTCCCTGAATTTTAATATTAATATAAATTAAATCTTTAAAGAAATTTTATTTAGAAGACGTACCAAAATTTAAAAGGGAGCGGGGGGTTCCTCGTTGCTCTTTTATGTCATGTAGTTAAATTCCTCCTTATCCTCTGTCATTTCTCTCTGTTAGACAGTCTCTCTTGAAATGCCCCATTTCACCACATGCATGGCATACTTGAATTTTACTAGCATCGGTAGCTAAAGAGATATGTTTAGTCAGAGTCTTAGAGAAGCGAGCTTATTCACCATTTCTAGTCTTTGGGCAATCTCTTTTGAAATGTCCAGATTTGCCACACCTAAAACAGACTTGACATAAGCCATCGTAGAGGACTTGGGTGGCTTGTTGTGCCACTACTCTGCAGAAACGAGTGGTGTGTCCTTGTCTGTTGCAGTTCTTACAACGCAATTTGTAGCATTTTCGTATGTGAAGGAAATTACATTTCTTGCAATCGGGTAGGTTTCTAGCATACTGTTGTACTGGCAGTGGTACTGGAGTGGCAGATGTTGTGGCTGTAGGGGTTGCCACAGATTGTTATCTCTTGGCAAGTCTTTGAGATAACTTGCGCTCCTTTTTGTTCGAAAACTTTTGTTTGCACTTCGTAGGTTTATAAATTGGAGTATTATTATGGCTAGGTCCTTATCTGTTTCCATGAGTGATACTACGGTTTGAATTGTCGAAATTGTTTCCATTCTCGTTTGGGTTGTTAGCATTGAATTGCGCCTTGACAGTTGTTACGGCGGCTGTGACCACAGCCTGAAATGTAGTAGAGTCTGTCTGTAGAATTGTTGTCTTGCTAGTTAGTTGGTTACCTTCTTGTCAAGGCATGGTTCTGTTGCATGACGAGAAACGATCTTGTAAGTAACGATGGCCATTGGTAGTTGTATTTCACAAATTTATATATACTTAGAAATTTCATATCTTGATGGATTATCCTAAATGGTTCTGACAACATTTTTGAAGTGTATTCTATAGAAGTGACTATTGCACGAGTGTTAGTTAATCTAAGTTATACCGATTTTTGAGAGTATTATGATCCGACTTCTATAGTGATCTGATATCCATCCATTAAGGAGGTCTATATAAAATAGACTTTTGAATTTGAAATGACTACTCTTGAATGAATTTCTTTCACCTGGTTTAATGATACTAGTTGCAAGAAAAGAGGCGATAAGCCTAACACATAGTGCGATCAGTGTAATCACCAACTCACTAAGTTATACTATGTTATTTGGTATTAGTGCGACGTATAAGGTGTTTGGTTCCTCCACATGATTCAAGAGTGGTTTTCTCTGTTCTCTGTCCTTCCTATTCGTTCTACTCCATTCTTGTGAAGATCGGTTGTCTGTGGACACCCCTATCGTGCTCCGGTTATCCGTAGGTGTATTGAGTCTTCGTTTCTCCTTGGTCCGGGTTTGTCACTGATCTCAATAACTTCATGACGGAGAGTCTAACTCCAAATGTCTAAGTGGACCGACACATCTTCTCTTGAGAGGATAAGGATCATCTATGATTACTCTCATGCCTTTCTCTTCGGCTGATCCTTACTCAAAATCCTTTTCATGAGCCTCTTCTTGTTCCTACTTGACTCCTTTGCTAACTGCTAACAATGATTGGTTTCCCCTATGTGTGTAGGTTTCACGAGAATAGGAGTGTTTAAAGAATCTATGAAATTAATATAACATTTTTATCTTACAGGGGGATCCTTGTTGGGTCCTTCTATGATCCCGCAGTGTATACAAGTTATATGTAATTTAAGATTAAATAGACCATCGAATAGGTGATCTTTCTCTATGACCACAACCAAACAAGGAACAAGATATAGAGCGTAGATCACCCATTCAAAGTGTATAAAATCTCCGTTATTTAAAACCTTGGGAGTATACACTTCACAATTATAGACCTACCAAAAAGGGTCTTTTATTTTTTACATAAGTTATATATAGAAACTAAAATACTTCTATATTATTGTAATTGTATGCTTGATACTTGTTGTTATCTTATAGTAACTAAAATACTCCTATAGTATTTTAACTATGCTTCATTAGTAATATGATTTGGTGACTTTTAGACTTGTCGCAACACCACAGTCAATCCCAAACACATGTTGATCATATCTCGGACTAATATAGTTGATCAGGTGATATTAGCCCCACATATGACTACATATTTATTCAGGTTTAACCGAAATTTCCAACTTGTCCTAAATACTTTTATGTAGTTATTATGGTGTTGTAGCTTCTTGTACATACGTATACTTGTATACTTATTGTAAAATACTTATATTTTAAAGTAGACTTTTAGTTTTAGAGCACTTCGGCCCCTCTAGTGTTTATAGTTGTATACCATGTAAGGTTCGGTATACTCAGTTCACTATAAACAATAGCTCTAATACCAATCTATCACACCCCCAAACCGGAACGGCGGAAACATTCGTGGGTGGATGACATCATGTACAGTATCACAACAATTGGATCATAGTAATAAAAGTAAACATAACCATTACATGGAATATATAAAAGGTATTTACATCTGTTTGATTTATATTTATATACATCAAAAGTGGTAAAATATAAAGACGTAACTCTATATGCTCCGTCTTTTCAAAAGCAATAGTGGTACCTGTCTACTGATTTCCTGAGAATAGAAGTAATTTTGAAGAGAATATCAGCATTAAGTTGGAGTTCATAAGCATGTTTTTGTAACGAAAACTTATTAATGAATTGGTGAAAATGTTTGTATATTGCCAAGAAAATCGAATATTTTATAACATATGAGTTTATTACAGTGTTCCACAAAGTATTAGTTCAAATGTGTGTTTACCACGGAATGAATTGTGTAATACTGATTTGAATGTAAAATGTCTTGTATAAGAAAACCCTGGTTATCACCAGTATGTAAAGTAGTTTCATTACTTAAAATAAAACCATGTATTTCCCATACTTATGTCATATAAGCATTGTTCATTGTGACAACTGTCAATTTAGGTCATTCTCGGACTCATGCATCTTTATAAAAACCATTCATGCACAACATGCCATGACCTAGTAGTATAAATTAGGTGAAAAATCTTGCATAAACTAGGATCCAACTAAGGTCTAGGACTAATATACTTGATACTTACAATTCTAGTAAGTTGCTTAGCTACAATAGGAAATGCCAATACTATAATTAGAATAAAGCTTCAAGCTTTGTTATAATTGAAATAGAGTATAAAACTCTAAAAATAAATTAAAACATTCTAATTATACTTCAACATGTTGTTGAATATCAAACAATATTCCAAAAACCCTAAAGAGCCAAATATCCAAATTTATAAATCTTAAAGCTTAAAAAAAACTTTATAAAATTTGGCTATAAACTTCCTAATATCAAATTGTTATTAATCAAATTAAGAATTATAGTTAACGAAATAGAAACTAAATTACCAAGTATTAATCATAATTTAATTGTTGAAAACAAGATTTTAAATAAATCCAAAATTACTTAATAAGCACTTTTATAAAATTTGGGTTTTTATAAAATATAGGAGGGAATTTTTATAAAGTTTAAAAATTAGGAGAGAGGAGGCCTAACCCACTCAAAAATCTGGCCATCTCCTCTCCCCATGCACTCTCTCTTCCCCAAAACTCAATCATTAAGTCAAAACCCTCACTCCACCTCTTCTATCTTCACTCTCTTACACTCCACCCTTCACACACTTCACTCTCTTCTTCTCTCTCTCTAAACTCACGAAATTTCTCTCATTTCTCTGCCAAATTTCGAGACTTTGAAGACCTTGAAGTGTTCTTACTTCTCTCAAGATCATAACCAAGGTAAACAACATCATCTTCTTCCATAGTTTCATGATTCTACTTCTTTTCCTTCTTAGTTTTCTCTTCTTTTCGGATTCTATGCCTTTCCATGGCTAGAAATATTTATTCTTCCCTTGTGGTTTGTAGATTCTCACCATAACACAATGCGTGTGTTTGAAATAGTGAAAATCCGGGATCAAACCCATGCAAGGAGTGAAAAAGATGCATATATGATCATGTGACATCAAAATCTAATATTTCATCTTCTTCTCCATTTCTTTTTGTGTTCATGCATGACCAAAAGCATTTAAACCATTTCTAGTACATCTTGGATGCTCATTCATTCCATGCATGTGTTAGAAATCGGACTTTACCAAAGGCATGCATGATGTTCTTGTTGAAATACCCTAATAATGCACACAAACAAACATGCAATCTGCCAGATTACTTTGTTCGACTTTGAAAGGCCATAACTCAGTCATTTCTTAACCAAATCATGATATTCTTTTTGTATTGGTTAGTTCCACGAGTTAACTTTCAAACCCAACTGATCTCACTGTAAAATATTAAATATCAGATTTTTGGCAGATTTTACAAAACGGTTGCGCATACAGCTCTTTTTCTGTGATCACTATTTTTATCTTGCTTAAACAATGGCCTTAAACCCAATCATAAATCTGAGGAAAAATACCTTAGAAACTTAACATATCTAGTGAATGATGTTTGAAATTTCATGGCTTAAAACCTCACTGAATGGACTACACAAATTCATGAACTTCAGCCACATCTAGACTTCATGCATTATTGCATGCAACTTTTCTTAAATTGTTTGGAATCATTACCCTCATTTATCTTCTGAATACATTCTTAAAATTTTTACTTTTGAAAGACCTTGAATGCATGAGATAATCTGGAAAATTTCAAAAGCTTTTGTTATTTCTTTGATTTATTAGAATTATTGCTAAAACCAATGCATAAATCATATAAAATACTTCCAGAGGTCAATAATTCCTAAATAAATTCATGGATGATCCTTATGGGTAATAATGACCCCTCACCAAATTTCAACAATTTTTGTTACTATTTCATATGATTTCTAATTTTATTTTGTTTAGTGTATGGTAAATTACAAATCCACTTTAGAGGATGTGAAAATTGTATCTAACAATTTTCGCATACCTTACCTGTGATGGGTGACTCCAGAAAGTAAGTTCAAGATTTTTCATCATGTCTAGCTATTTTTCCCAATTTTTGGTAATTATAATGGTCTAAAAATGGGAAAAATAGTTCTTTTTATCCAAAATTCATGAAAATTTAAACGGATATCATATTATAAAGTAGGAGGTTATATAAACATTTTGAGGATTTTTCTCTACTGTAAACTACTTTTCTCTTATTTTCTAAAGTTAATTGCATTAAAATACACTTAAATACACATAAATACCCAAAACAAGTTTATACATTATCGAAACTAGTTTTGATATTTTTCCCAGGTTATTTACACTGTAAATGATGTTACAAAAATTTATGGTGATTTATTTTAACTGTTTAGTATTATTTCTTTAATTTATGACTATTTAAAGGAATAAAACAAGGAAAAATAGAAATACCCACTGAAAAATATCTTTTATATTTTTCCCAGCCAAGTTATGTATAATAACAATTAAATAAAAAGTTTGGGTAAAATGCCCATAAATCATAAAATATAATTAAACAGCTTGAAAATCCATTTTTATATTTTTCCCAGCTTAGTATTGTGCAATAACAGTTAAATAAAAAGTTTGAGAATTTTTATCCCTCGAATGCTATTTTTCGTGAATTTATGTTGTTATAGAGACTTAAAATTTGGAAAATTAACCTTCTAAGGTTGTAATTAATCGCACGACTTGTAAAATTTCAATATTTCAGAAAAAGTGTAATCAATTGATATAAAATCCAATACTAAAACATAAATTGGCATTTCCCTATATGTAGAGTTTAGTATATTAGCATTAGATATCGACATGGAAACTCACTAGTGTGTGTTTGATGTCGTAGGATCCCGGTAGTAAGACGTTGGTGCATCCCGAAGTACCGCTTGTGCCTACAAGAAACATCGTGAGTATTCACACACTCCCCTATTTTTGGTTTTTATGTTTTGGGGTGGAAAAGCATGTCCAGAAAAACTATTGTTTGCATGATGTATTTAAATTGTTATTATCAAACTTGATTGCTATTGTATTGCTATGTATCTTTATGTATGTTTATGCAACACGGAACATGAGAACTTATCGTACTAAGGCCCTTCGCTTATCTCTAACCATTAAATCTTTGAGCCAATGGTCATTATGGATAGCGCTATTAGGAATTGACAAATCCTCACTCGCTCGAATCGCTGGAGTGCATGATACCATATTCTGTGACAACCCGAAATTTCCATTCTGAACAAACGATTTGAAGCCAATAGAAGTAGAACAGTTATAGTGAAAACTCAGTTTTCGAGTTTAAGTTTGGCAGTTTTCTGGATTTTTCACCTAAAGAGATATTAGGAGAGTGGATGCACTAGGATTTTGTGCAACACTGCAATTCCATTACTCTAGGTCATTAGAATCCATTCCGAGAAAAGAAATATTTTCTGCCAAAAATATTTCATGACTATAAATAGAATTCTGAACCAAATTGGTTCATTAGTTGAATTCCAATTAGAGAAAAGCCAAATTCTCTCTCACGGATCGTCGGGGTTTTATCCCAAATTGTGAGTAACTCTTTCAAGTAGTGTTAGAAAGCTTTAAATGTGTTCATAACATAGATTACATAGCTAAATCATCCGATTTAGGAGTTTACTTCCCAAGGTGTTCTTGAACGGTAAACTCCCGAAACCGAGCCTAAATTGTCCCCCGTGCTTAGTAACTACCTTCGACATGTATAGGAGTGTTTTAGGTACAAGAAATCAGCCAAGAAACACCCAAAGTTAGGAGTTTACGGCCCAAGAAAAGCATAGGCCGTAAACTCCCTTGAAACATGCTCAAATGGTGTTTTTAAGGCACCTAAAGCTTGGACTTTATGTTAGACAAATACCCTAAAGTATTTAGGACCTAGAAAACATAAGGAAAGCAAAAGTGCTGAAGAGTTTACGGCCAAGAGTAATTCTTTGGCCGTAAACTCCTTTAAAGGGGTCAAAGGACACCCTAAACACTTCCTTAGGCCATGAGACAATTTGGGCATGTACCTAGATGAGTTATGGACTAGCTATAACATTTAGAACCCCATGTGTGAGGGAGTTTATGGCCCAAAATGTTCTATGGCCGTAAACTCCAAGAAATGGTACCAAATGGTGCCATAAACCCTCCTAAAGCCAAGAAAATAAAGCCTAGACTTGTTCCTAGAAATGTTTGAGACTTGAAAGCACCATAATCACCCTCCCAAGGGAGTTTACGGCCGTAAAC